>NC_143510.1:20524202-21124202 GCF_031878675.1 Megascapheus bottae
ATATCTCTTTTATTCTCACTAACATATACCTGATATATCTGTATATACACAAATGCTTATTTGCTTAGTTTTTTAAAATAATTACAACAAATTTCTAAGTATCAGATATGAGACTGTCTTGTCCTCCTTATACATAGTGATTTACTTAATGTTCTCAAGAATCCCATATGATGTTTTTATCCTTCCAAAGGGGAAGAAACTGAAGTAAAGAGATACTTGCTATGGGCCTGAGAGTTTGGCCTAGTGGTAGAGTGCTTTGCCTAGCATGCATGAAGACCTTGGTTGGGCTCCTCTGCACCATATACATAGAAAAAAGCTGGATGTGGTGCTGTGGCTCAAGTGAGAAAGCCCAAGGACAGTGCTCAGCCTGAGTTCAGTCTCTAGGACTGGCAAAAAAAAGAGAGAGAGAGAGAGAGAGATGACGAGAGAGAGAGAGAGAGAGAGATGAGAGGAGAGAGAGAGAGAGAGAGAGAGAGAGGGGGGTTACATCTCCAAGGTCATATAGCTAGTCAAAGGCAATCCATGCATCTGTATTTGAATCTGTGCTCTAAGTTTGAGATACTTTTCTCTTCTTACATTACAGACTGCTTGAAGTGAAGAGTTTCAGGATGAGCTTGGTTTAAGGGGCAGAGAGACATGGATTAAAAACCTTCATGAGTTTCCTTAGAGAAGTTACCATCACGTATAAATCATATGATTTAAATTGGCTTTAAAATGTCATGATTTGTAATTTTTACTAATTTCCAAGATGTAAATGCATCAGGCATGACTCACTTCAAGTTACCAGTGATTTAACAACTATTGATGACAATTTTTTTGTCAGTCATGGGGATGGCACTATGGGGATGGGGTTGCTGCTCATGCATATTCAATGAAGAGGTGAGATTGTTCTACTTCCTCATAGTCAAATTACTATTTAGTCAAATATAGTTATGGTAATAGCATCAGGTGAGGTTTCTAAATGCATTAAATATTAGCTGAAAAAGTCTATAGAATGCTCAACAAAATGCTCAGCATTTAATGCAGGATACAGTTTAAGACTTACCATTGGGCATTTTTTTTAATTTTAAAATTATATTCTAGCTTGGTGATGCTGGTGGATTCCTGTAATCCTAGCTGCTTGGGAGACTGAGGATGGGGGGTTGTGAATGGAAACCAGCGGAGGCAGCAAAGTTTGCTAGACTCCTTTTGAATCCAGATCTAGGCACAGCAGTGTCCCTACACTACGCTGGAGGATTTAGAGGATCGAGATCCAGACCTGGTCTGAAAAGACCACATAAATCCACCTTTACAGGGAGAAGCTAGACATGGTGGTATGTGCCTGGGGCCTTAGCAACTAGAGAAAGTCTAAAAGCAGATAGATCAAAGTGGGAAGCATGACTTTATCCTAAAAAGAACCAGTGAAAAATAAGGTTCAAGGCTTGACTCAGCTGTATTGTACCAGCCTGGAGTCCCAAGTTTAAACCTCTAATAAAAACAATAAGAAATAAATAATCAAAATTAAAAATTGTGTCATCTCTAAAAAGTACTGACTACATTAAGAATGAAAGAAAAGTGAGTAGATGAACTTCGTAAGGGTGTCAGTTTGAATAAATGTGCGTGTTATAAATTATGTCCTGAGACTTGTATCATGATGAATGATTACAATGTTTCTCCTCTACTTAGGTCTACTTCTCCCTCCTTCACCTCCTTTATATGAGACTTATTGTTAACTCTGAATGGGCAGGGACATTTTAGTCTTTGTCAGTAAGTAAAGGTTGGAAATATATGTAGCCTTCACACTATTGTGGCACTGCCATAACTTTCAGGAACCTTTTGGTTTAGCACAAGAATCTAAAGCCAAATGCCTTTAGTAGCCAAGCTATTAATGTAGAAACAGAAATCTGCTTAATGTGAAGATAATAATGAGAGATTGAGGTGAAATGGAGATCATTCACCTGGGAATATGAGTACATAAATCTAAAATGCTGTTATACTTTTTGGCAAACCAAATAAGATTCAAGATTGATTTTCTTTATGGTACAGCAGTATTCATCCATTTCTTTTTCTTTTTCCTTTATTCTTTTTGGCCAGTCTTGAGACATAAACTGAGGGGACTGAGCACTGTCCTTGGGCTTTCTCAAGGCTAATGCTTTACCACTTTAGCCACATAATCACTTTGGGCTTTATCTATGTATGTGGTACCAAGGAAATCAAACCTAGGGCTTCCTGCATGCTTAGGCAAGCACTCTACCAGTAGGCCACTAAGGGCCAACTTTTACTTTTTATGCTTCAACCGGTGCTTGAACTCAGGACCAAGGCTCTGTCCCTGAGCCTTTTTGCTCAAAGCTTGTGCTCTACCACTTGAGCCACAGTTCCAGGTCTGGTTTTTTTTTCTGGTGCTTAATTAGAGCTAGGAGTCCAGTGGAGTTTCCTACCTAGGCTGGCTTCGAATGGTGATGTTTAGATCTTAGTCTCCTCACTACTTAAGAATACAGGCATGAGTCACAGGCTCATTCATTTCTTTTGTCATGGTAAAAAGCTTGGGTTGGGACCCATACTAATTTGATTTTTAAGTTTAATCTTGCCACCTACCAGCTAGTAACCTCAAGCAAATTATACACACATACCATGCATGAAGGAATGGAAGGAATTGCTGTGATCCCTGGGACTTGGTTGTGTTAACAATGGGGAGCAAGGCTCAGTTGAGTTCATGTGTGATGATGACGCAGCCTAGGCCTCAGGTAACTCCCAAGGCTTGAGATGGAGAGTCAATGACCAGTTTCCTAACTTCTTTTACTTTCTATATAGCAAAGGGAAATCAGCAGTCCCCCTCCCCACTCCCAGTAATTTAGACTGTCTAATCATTCATCCAGAATGCCTGAAAACAGAGATTGGCTGGGTCCCATGTCAGACATATTAGTCATTCATCAGAGATACAGGACTGGCATCAGGTGATTCCAGTGTACAACCAGAGTTAAGAAATTCAGTGCTGAAAATGTAAGCGATCCTAGCTACTCAGGAAGCTGAGATATGAGGATTGAGGTTTGGGCAGGAAAGCCTGTGAGTCTCTTATCTCCAATTATCAAAAAAGCCAGAAGTAGAGCATAAGTAGAAGAGTCTTAGCCTTGAGCACAAAAAGCTCATGGACAGTGCCCAGGCCCTAAGTTCAAGTGTCAGGACTTGCACAAAAAAATGAAATAAGGAAAAAAACATATGGTTTTTAGGGCTATTTCTACTTGACTTTCAATGTTATTAAATAAAACCATGCAGTCATTTAAAAGACACCCACACTTCAAACCTTATATATACTTGCGTTTTATTCAAGTAGCTTTCTGTTAAACAACAACAAAAATGAATTCTTGCCTTCCTGGGACATATAGCAGGACATGGGATTGTTACTTTAAAACATGAATATTCCAGCAGTTATCTCTCTATGAATTCTGCCTTGCCCTCCATGCAAACTCCCACCATGAAAAAGCTTTAGCATTCACCTAATTTGTCATGCACTGCTTACCTATTTAGGTTAGGGTACCAGAGTTGATGAGAAATTCTTTGGAAAGCCAAACACAAGTTTTTGCTTTCAACTATTTATAGCAATCAGCTGGCTTTTCCAGTCCCTCATTAGATCAATCATGGCTATTGTCTTACAGTGGAGTGGGAAATCGTTACAGGTGGAAGAGGCACGAAGCCTCCAATTCAGCAGAACTCTCCCACCCCCACCTCTTAGGAAAGCTGCAAGGAATTACAATCAAATAGGAGACTTGTCGGGAATGGGGCTGTTTCCAAGACAAGATTTCTTGAAACCTCTCTGGAATCTGGATTGTGCATAAAGCAACACAACAAGAAATTACACTGCCTGGTCCAGTGTAATTTCCATACCAGAGAAGATCACACTTTCGGACCCATTCAAAGTCTGGTGTTGGAGCTTCAGCATTTGCTGAAAGGCTATTTGGTCCTGCCTCATTCACATTTGGCAGGGATTTATGTTTGTTTTTTTTTTGTTTTCTTTCTTGTTTTACAGGCCATTTATTTGGGAATGGCTTTTACAGGTGGCCCCGCTGTTGGGTTCAAACCCTGGACTGGTGTAACATGGTAAGTTGTGTCTCTTCGCATCTAGTGTCACCCGTTACGGCCGATTATTTGGAAAGTTCCTTTCCTCATTTTGTTTCTCCCTGGCCTGCTGAGCAAGGACAGTGAAGAGCCAGCTGAACCCATCATGAGAGGGGGGAAACAAGGGTATCCAAATTTCTGCTTGAGCCCATACATAGGCTCTGGGGCGTTTCTGTTAGCAGGTGGGACTTTCGTTCCCCCCTTCTCACCCCCATTAAAACCTGCCACGGAAAACCATCTATTTGAAGGAGTTAACCAAAGTGCTAGATATTTTCTACCCACTGGCAGAGGGAAAAGTAGTGTGCATGTCTGAATAAATAACTGAAAATGGCTTCTCACTGTTCAGGAAGTACAATCAATTTGAAATTAGGATTATGGAAACATCTGCGAAAATTCAAGTGTCATCTCAATTTGGGCTCATTCAGATCCTGTATTTTTCAACTTCCCAAGCAGTGCATTTAAAATCTAATCCTAATTAACACACATAGTTTAATTATAGCCAACAAAATATTCTACAAAAATTGTGTGTGCTGCTTGGGGGGATGGGTAGGGAGGGAGGAGGCGAGGGAGAACCAGACAAATGTTCCCTGATTGTAAAAATTCTTGTTTGGTTAATAATATAAATCCTCAAGATTTTAAACACACATTGAAGTTTGCTTACCATGAATCAAAGTAACATAAAAAGCGTGGAGTCTGCCTTCTGTCCTGGTACTACTTTTTGCTGGCTTCCTATTTCTTGTTAACCTAGAAAGAACAAAGACTTTGTTAATTTGGCTCATATATTCTTTGTTGCTTAGCTTATTTTCTTTCTCTGATCAGAAGATAAACCTTTATGGTTGTGTATGAGTACAAATAAAGAAATAAATCTACTTGTATAAGGCAAACTTTATGGTCTGTTGTTTCAGTGTGGAGAAGCATCTCTAAGGATTTGAAGGTTTAATGGACATTATTTGGATTCTTTAGTGGAACCTTCTCCTAATCAACCAAAACACAGCAATCAACCATCTTGCAGAATTCTTGGAGCTTTCCCCTCTGAAACCTGGCAGAAGGGACACAAATTTAAGGAAACCGAACCAAAATTAAGCAACCAAGAGGGAGAGGGGGAATCAAAAGAAAACCCCATTCAGAATTTGAAAGTTAATTTTTATCAAAAAGTGGCTTTAGGAGAAAGCTTAAAATGTTAATTTGACTCAGTCTTCATCATTTTGTGTCCTTATCTCGGCCAATGATATATCTAAAGGGAAAAGGAAGGTGTTCTTTATTCTCTTACTTAAGCACTTGAATGTTTGATACTTTGTGAAAACAAGAGGAGTTCTATTCTGGAATGTTGTTAGCAGATTTCATTCTATTATTATTGCTGAGAAATAGAAATCATTTAAGGGCTTGTTGTTATTCTGAAAAATTTTACCATGTGATTTTTCTTTTTTTTTTTTTTTGCCAGCCATGGGCTTGAGCTCGGGGCCTGAACACTGTCCTTGGACTTTCTCAAGTAGAGCTCTACCACTTGAGCCTCAGCACCACTTCTGGCTTTTTTGTTTTCTATGTATGTGGTACCGAGGAATCGAATCTGGGTCTTCGTGCATGCTGGACAAGCACTCACCACTAGGCAAAACTCCCGGCCCTTACCATGTGATGTTTTAAGAAATGAAGTTTGACCCACTGTTAGCACTGAGCTTATATAGATGTCTGTGGGTACTTAGGTGATATTTTATTTTAGCTTAATGCTACTGTGATTTTTTTCATATGTAAGCCCCAAAACAGTGACAAAATTCATCCTCCTTCCATTTGCTTTGTTTATAAATCAATTCAACTCCTTTGAAGACCAAGATTTTCAGAAATCTACAGCAATTAAGCTGATTTTAATTGCCTGAGAGTGATGAATGGATTACACAGAGAACGCTCTATGATATTCTGTGGCAAAAACTCTGTATTTCTCTGCAGAATCCAGTGGTTCTGAAAGGCCTACATCATAGAAATATAAAATATTTCCATACATATGTGATGAAACTTAGAGATTAAAATCAGTCTTGAAAAGTTGCATAGTAGAGCAAATACAGTTAATAATTCAGAGAGAGAGAGAGAGAGAGAGAGAGAGAGAGAGAGAGTGTGTGTGTGTATGTGTGTGTGTATGTGTGTATGTGTGTTCCAGTGCCCTAGTTCTGGGGGCTTTATCTCGGGGCCCTGGTGCTGTTCATTAACTTTTTCACTAAAAGGTGGAGCTCCAACACTTGAGCCACACTTCTGTTTCTGGCTTTTGTTTTTCTTTTTGCTGGTTAATTGGAGATAACTGTCTCATGGACTTTCTTTCCCCATCTGACTTTGAACCTTGATTCTCAGATTTCAGCTTCCAGAGTAGGTAGGATTACAGTGTGAACCAGTGGCACTGGGCATTTACTCTGGTCCTTTCATCTTTTTAAAATTTAATTTCTCATTCCCCTAACTCCAGAAGGAAAGCAATTGTTCCTTCTCATAAAGCCTGGCATAGGATTTTCCATATAAGGAGAAAGAAAGGAAAAAATTGTGAATTGGAGGAAAGAATAAAGTCTATTTCTTCATTGGTATCCATGAGAAAACTAGGGAGATGATTTTCAGGCTGGATGTAGAGAGCTATTGAATCTAGGATAAAGATTATATGCTAGAAAATTGTCAAGCAATACTAAATTACTTTAGAACACCTATCATTTTTGTAATAGTAGTGATCAGAGCAAGTGGGAAAGAATGAGAAGAATGAAGAGATGCAGAGCTTAGGTGTTGAGGTGAGACCATCTGCATTCAAAGCCATGACTTGCTCTTCTCATCTTGGTGGCACAGTTATTTGCTAAGCTCTTTATGCCTCAGTTTCCCCATCGATGACAGGGATAAGAGTATTTTAGTAAAAATAAAATGGAATTAATGCTTGTAAAGTACTTCGCAAAATGACTAGAAATTTGTTCAGGATCATAAATTGAAGGCATTATTATTAGCTAGAAATATTTTCATTTTTGGCACAATAAATTTAAAGGTCTGAATGAAAAAATACCAACAGCTGAACTGTACAGAACACCATGGATTGAAATGTCCCCAGATTCACTAAAACCCGGTCCAGATATTCTGTGTCAGGAAGCTCTCTGCTCTCTCTGGATTGCAGGCCTTGTTTCTTGGAAATATGGAAGCTGCTGGCTTGTAGAAAGGAACAGGTTGTTCTGGGCAGAGGAAGGGAAGTGTAGAGGGGCAAAAAGCAACTGTAAATTAAAGAACAAAGGAAGCTGGGTGTTGGTGGCTCATGCTTGTAATTCTAGCTACTCAGAAGGCTGAGATCTGAGGATTGTGGTGAGAAGACAGGCCAGGAAGAGAAGTCTGTGACCATTATTTACCATAGCTAAGATATGGAACCAACCCAGATGCCCCAGAGTAGATGAATGTATGAAGAAAATATGGTATATGTACACAGTGGAATTCTATGCTTTCATCAGAAAGAATGACATTGTCCCATTTGTAAGGAAATGCAAAGACTTGGAAAAAAATCATATTAAGTAAGCCAGACCCAAAGAAACATAGACTCCATGGTTTCCCTTATTTGTAATAATTAGTATATGTCTAGGATAGTCCTAGCAGAGGATCACCATAGCTCAATAGCTATGTACATATGTAAATTGATATATAATGCATAAAATGATTCTAATCAAAATTAACTCTAAGATATGGAAACAGGAGGTTTTTGAAAAATGTAGTATGTGAAGTTATTTCTCCTTATGCATATATGTACATATGTATAATGTATATGCATGTATATAAACATATGTACACACATAAACATACATACACACATGTAAATATATGCATATCTATTTATGTATATATGTACATATATAAAATGATGCTAATCAAAATGAACTCCAAGTGTGGAAATAAGACCTTTTTTTAATGTATTATGTGAAGTTATTTCTTTTTTCTTTCATGTCCTTTTCCTTTTATTTTCCTTTGGTTTATCCTTGATCTCACTGCTTTTTATTTTGGTACCCCATGTATATACATTTATCTGATTTAGGGACAGGAAGGGGAATCACCAAAGGTGAGACAAAGGAGAAAGATGAACCATGCAACAAGGATACTCACAAGACACTATGTTGGAAATGAACTTTACAGCTTAGGGGAGGAGGAGATGGAGCAGGGCTTAGGGAAAGTGGGGGTAAAGAAGGGGGGGTAACAATTTTCGACCAAAAATATAATCATTTCCTCACTTATGTAACTGTACCCCTCTATACAATAAAAATAAAAATATATAAAAATTTAGTATTCAATAAAAATTTCAGTATCTATTAAAAAAGAGAAAAATCTGTGAGATTGGTATCCCCAGTTACTTGAACTAGAAAAGTATTACAGGTGTGTCTCAAGTTTTAAAGCACTAGCCCAGAATGAAAAAGTTAAGCATGAGCACTGGGCTTTGAGTTCAGTTCCAGGTATTAACACATACACACAGGCAAGCACAGAAAAGTTACAACAGGTTTTCCAACCTTACCTGGTTTACATTTATCTAATCGTTTTCTAATGCTCTGATTCCCAGTATGATGACAAATGCAAAGCATGGTCCAAGAAAGACCATCTATTTCATAGATATCATTAATGTGCTGACCACAAACCAGAACTCAGGCCCTAAAAATTGTAAGTTTAAGTAGGCCCTCAAAACTCCATTTTGTAATAAAAATATAAGTCGTGACATGAAAGCTGTATTTTTAAGCCATGGGACTTGTGAGACACAGAGATTCATCTAAAATTGGAGTCACGAGATTGAGTTTTATTGCTATGGTGAGCCTACAAACAAACAGGCATGGCAGTTTCTGATCGCAACATGTTTATGTGTGATAATGGTTGAGGTGGGAAGGACTGATAGAAGATTAAGAGTATCAACGGGTCACATGACCTGAAGATTAGAGATGATTGCAGGAGACAGATAGTTGGCAATTGATAGGAAGCAGGGGTGGTCAGCTGATGTGAGAGGATAGAAGCGTTTGGGGCTTTGACTTTTGGTGCTAGGTGAAAGGTCTCTTGTAAGAGGATTTGAAGAAATTGAATGTATAATGTTTTTATTTTTCAAGCCACACTATCCTAACAGGATAATTTGGAGACAGAGTGTTCGATGCCAATTTGCCATCTCATCTATGGTAGGTACACCCAGGTAGATGCCTACAGAGGATTCTATTCCATCGATGCTGTAACATTGCCAATATTTTTATTTCTTAGCTACCACTGATTAGTATAAGGATGGAAGTGTCTGATGTGGCTGGAGGAAAAGATTCTCTCCCAGAACATTTGTCATAAGAGTTGAGCTACTTAGGCACTGGTGATGTTATTAGCAGCATCCTAAGGCTCTTTTATCTCAAGCTCTTTGTTAGTTCCAAGCAGTATCTAGTATTGTACCCTCTTTGTATTAGCTTAACCTCATTGAAAGCATTCACATGAATTTCATTTGCCTTATTCTCCCTGTAGCTGAGCAATGATGAAGTTCAGGAGAATAGACAGTTTAGTAGAAAGTGTGGTTGATAGCAAAATGATCAAATAAATAAGCAAATGGTCACTGTAACATTCAAATTTGGCATGTAATGACAACAGGGAAGGCTCTGAGTGTCAATCTTGCTGCTGTCATAAAGAAGCTATTTAAATTCTAGGTGCTTTGAAGCCTCATCTGACAAAATGGAGATAACAGACAATTGTGAGGATTAAGTAAAGGATCTATTCTATATCCTGATCTACCTAGCTGTCTAACGCAGTTACCTTCAAAAGTTAGGTTTTGGTGGTACTTTTACAGAACTTAGATGTTGACATTAGTGTTGGTTTATGTCAGTATGAAATATTCCAGAAAACAAACAGGATAAATATTACGTTTTCCTTTTCATTTTTTTTTGTTGGAGATATGACAGAGTTTGAACTCAGCACCTTGCAGTTGTTGGGTTAGGTGATTTATCACTGAGACCATTCTCCCAAGCCCCCCCTTAATTACTGTCATTATTTTTTAAATATGATGTCCTTTTTTTTGCCCAGGTAGCCTGTCATTTTAAGCCTCCCCTTTATGCAAACGCATGTAGGTGAGATGGTGGGAACATGCCACTACACTCAACATTTCATTTGTTTGAGATGGGGTCTTGTATGTGTCTCCTGCTCTCAGCTTCCTGAGTAGCTAGGATCTCAGAGGAGCCATTGGGCCTTGCTGTTTTCCCAGTTTATATTTTCAGAAACTAGGGCTCTTAATGATGTCCTGATTAAAACAAGATCACACAATAATAGTACTAGGGCCACCAAATGTATTTTTCAAGGATCTGAAAGGTATTATGCATCAGGAATGAAGTTTCTAATCTTTATACTATTTATGATCTAGGGGATGGAACAGCAACATGCCACCTGTGGGACACACTGGATTTGGGGGTATCTTTATAATACATTTTAGTGAAACAGATGAGTTCATTCATTTGTGCATTGTCTATGATTCTTTTCCTTACAATAGTATAGCCCAAGTGTTGGCTACAGTGGCCATATGGACCGCAAAGCCTAAAATATTTACCATCAAATCCTTTGCAAAATATACTATGTCTTGGTCTATGTCTTGGTCTAGTCGATTTTGATCTGTTGATCTAGAAATGTTTTTTTTGTAATAGTAAATGACTAATTAGGGCATGAAAATAAGTCTTGCAAAAAGTTAATGAGTTCCCATATTTACAATTTCCATTATTTCCACAAAAGCAAATTTCCCCCCACTCCCTTTGACCATGATTCTCTTTTTGCATCCCCTACAGGACACTGCAAAGTGGCTTTGGATGGCTTCATATTCTTTTGTATTGGTCTGGACATTTATTCTCAGATTACCTTGTATATTGTCCTAGCTTTTCCAGCTAGGAAGAAAGGATGACTTGTGCGATTGTTTAACCAGGCTAATTTTATAAAACCTCTGGATGGCCACACCCCTTAGCCTCGCTTCCTAAAGCTTCTTACACCCATCCCTTACTACTAGCAAAAAGAACCACACATCCACATTGACTTAAAATACAACGTAATTAAATCATTCCAGCTTTCTGGTTTCAGGGTTTTGAAGTGTCTATGCACATAGTTTAATATAATCTGGTTAGCTTCTTTGACCTTGCTCATTTACAGTGTACACCCTGAGAGATGTTTCAGAATCATTTCTAAAAGAAGTGGAAACATTTCCACCCAGGGTTGTTGAGCATAACAATCATTATTTTGACTCTTGCCAGTGGGTACAAGTAATGGCCCTTGAAACAGAAACTACTTGAAACTAAACTCAGTGGTGTGGATTCGGGCAGCTCTGCTCATGGTGGAAGTACAGAAAGGAAGTGGTGCAGATGGACTGTTGGAATGCCTGAATCATTGCTGTCTGGTTTTGAAGGTATCATTTGGACTTATTTTCTGGAAGAGCAATCACTTGGGAAAATGCTACATAGAAGGGATCAACTCTTGCTGCATAGAAAGGAACAGAGAGGATTAATCAACAAGATTGCCCCATGCAGGAACTTGCAAAGCTAGTGTAATGGGTGTATCACACAGCTTTAACCACATCCACCCTGCTGGGTCCTGACGACCACTTCATGTAAGGCAAGCTGCCTGGACAAAACCAGAGGGAGACTTTAGAACATAAATGTGTTGTAAGAAAAGTCAAATCATTGGTGGATGCAGAAATTGCCTCTGATGACTTTGATGTTAAAGTGGATGAGAAATCTAGCCCTGTCCAATGGGGCAAGCTCACCTGTCAGAGGAAAGAGACTCACTAACAGACACCCACACTAGAAGGTATGGCCTACCACTGGGAGAACTCCCACTTATCTTGTCGTAAGTTGATTAGGTCATCAGGAAAATAATGAGGAAAAGGAGAGAAAGTGATAGTAATTTTGCGCACGTGTGTGTGTGTGTGTGTGTGTGTGTGTGTGTGTGTGTGTGTGCTGGAGTTTGAACTCAGGGCCTGAGCGCTGGCCTGAGATTTTTTTTTTTTTTTTGCTTAAGCCTAGTGCTTTACCACTTTGAGTCATAGCTCTACTTCCAGATTTCTGATGGCTGGTTGGAAGTAAGAACCTTATAGACAATGTTGCACTGAGTGGCTTTGAACTGTGGATTACAACTGTGAACCATTAGCACTCTATACTAATATTTGTGTGTGTATGTGTGTATGTGTATGTATGCTGGTACCAGAGAGCTTGAACTCAAGGCTTTGCACTCTTGTTCTGTTTTTTCACTCACAGCTGGCACTCTTACCACTCGAACCATGCTTCTATGTCAGGTGGTTGCTTTTTAAAAAAAATATTGGTTAATTTCAGATAAGCGTGGATTTGTAGGCCATGTAGGATTTGTAGGAACAGTGCTCCTCAGATCTCAACCTCCTGAATAGCTAGGATTACAAGCAGCACCTAGATAGTTACAGCAAATTATATTTTAGAGCTACTTGGACGCAGAACTGTTTGGACAACATCCTGGTTTGGTGGGGGGGTGGGGTGGAGAGGGTGTGAGAAAGGAGGTGTTAGGCCAATTACAAAAGCTAGTTACATGACTCAATAGTTTTTGAGATTTTAATTTTGGACTCCCTTCAGTCTTACTCTTGGAAAAATCAAATCTATTCATTTCTTTTTAGTCCTCTCTGGTTCTTTTCCCAAGTGGTCTTGCCCCTTATTCCTACAGATATTTTGCTGGGACGTGTGGGGGAAGAGTGCTTAGTGCAAGGGGATGATACACACACAACACTGGGGAGCTCTGGGTGGCCAGCAATGCAGCTGCAAAAACTGGGGGTCACATGAAAAGGTTTTCTCAAGTGATTCCACATCTCAGAGTGTGTGTTAGTATGTCTCATTTGGTCTTCGGGCTCAATTCCCCCTCCCCCCCCCCACTCCAAGGCTTGAACTCACACCTTCTCTCTCTCTGAGCTCTCTTGCTTACAGCAACCACTCTTCCATTTAAGCCACACCCCTAGCTCAGCTTTTTCCTGATTAATTGCAGAAGAAAGCTTGCAGACTTTTCTTCTCTGTCTGCCTTCAAAACATAATCCTCTTAATCTTGGCCTCCTGAGTACCAGGCTTCTATTTCACTTTTTTCTTTTTTTTTTAATCTAGCAATCCAACTGCATTAGTTTAAGGCTCTATCCTCTTCTGAGTAAAGAAGTCCAGTCCTTTCTCTTATCTAACTTATGATTCAATGCTTAGTGATGGAGTTGTTTCCTGTCAACTCTTGCTTCCAGCTCTCTTCTAAGACGTCAGCCTTCTTTCTGCACTGCACTCATGGATGTGTGTTCTGGGATTGATATTGTTGTTATTATAGAGAAACAGTGTCTCGAGTCTTAGGATTACAAGCATACGCTACCATGCCTGATTTCCACCAGGGGTATCAGAAAAGGCCTATGTGCTGCAAGCCTTCTCAGGCCTCTTAATAAACTACCACGCATGGAGAGCATGCAGTGGAGAGCTAGTGTAGCACTTCCCCAATAGTTTGGACAGGTCTTCCTCCGGGTTTAAATAAGAAACTTATCAATAGCTTTCAGAAAGACTGTTTATTAAGCACTGTCTTTCTGGAGAACATGAAGATGAGTCATTTTATTCTCTTTATATTCATGTTCAGTTGCAATTGTTTCTACCTGTTCAGTTTGGGAAAAAAGAATGCCAGGTTAACATAAAGGGAACAATGCCTAGTTCCTGATGTGTTTATCTCTTTCTTATCTTTCTGATGAGTGAAGATAAATTGCTAAAAGTATGTTCTCAGTTTCTCAGCAACTGCAAAGCCCTCGGGATGCTGATAAGAGAAGTGCTGTTCTTCTGGCTGGTTCTGGCTCCATGACAGCCAAATTTGGGCCCCTTCTCCCTTACAGAGCCATTCTGGTCATCTTCTACCTGTGGCTCAGACTGTCATTAAGATAGAGTCCAGGTAGTAGAAAGATGAGGTTACTCTCCTGGGCTCAGAGTCACACTCTCCTATCTGGTCATTCAAAGTAGGAAAACTTTACTTTTCAAAAGAATTTTATTTACAAAACTATTTGGAAATGATAAAAAAAATCTTCTTTTTAAACGTTTGGATTGAAAACTTGTGGGTAAGTTGGTCAAAGTGGATGTTTGCCAGTGGACTTGTGCATGGGATACTCAGATCCCCTGCTATGACTTGGTCTGCTTGTTGAATAATTCAGCATGAATGAGAGGGAAGAATTGTGGTGAATCCTGGGAAACTTGGGGAAGCCTCACAGGACTTCAGTGTACTGTGTAGTCCTGATATAATAGCAATGGCTCAGTGAATGACCCTCTGTTTCTTGGCACAAAAGTGCCTTCGGAGCTGATCTTCTCTCTTGTGACCCCTTAACCCCCTCACACCTGGTGTTCTCTTGCTTCTCAATCTGTCCAGGTTCAATAAGACATTATGGTAGTTCAGGAATGCAAATCATGATAGGGGCCTAGATTTTCCTACAGCATGTGGGAAGATGTCCACCAATCCAGTCTCTTTAGGAATTGCCTGAGCTATGCCTTCTTACACCCAAGATGAACAGCACCCAGGGACTGGTGGGGGCAGAGTTAAGACCTTTGTGGCTCAGTTTATGATAATTGTGAGCAACCACCACAGCGTTACAACGCCCTGTGGGGCTGTGTCTTCCACTGAGAATGCATCATAGCTCAGCTCCTCGGTATTCAACCCAGCTTTCTTTCCTTTCCCATAGTTGTTCCCAAGAGTTCTAAAAAAACCACACACACACACACACACACACACACACACACACACACACACAACAATGCTAACTTCATCTTAGAGTCTAAGTGCCAGGTAATCCAGCACACAGCAGAGACCCAAAATATTATTAATCTTTTGAGCCTTCAAATGAATTTGATAGTGGTAAGTACACATTGAACTTGTAAGGATGGGGGAATGGATGGCTTGACTGGGAAAGGGTCTTGTTTATGTATACAGAAGGAGGTAGTGATTGCTTTCCTTAATGTACTATGTTATCTCTCATCTCTTTTGCTGTCGTTTGGTTATCTCATATGGTTACAGTATTTTACCTTGTGATCTGATATATTGTATATATGCTTACTTGATTATTTGAAATAGGATAGGGAAGGGGGAAAACAAGATGAGGGGTGGGGGTGGGGGGGAGGGAAATGGGGACCAAGACATGACAAAGGGTATCAATGTTTGTGAAGTAATGCACCTTCTATCTGGTGAATATAATGTAACCCTTCTATTAATTACAATAAAAATATAAGAAAAAAAGAAGGAAGGAGGTTGTGTTTGCTCTAGTACTCTCCAGATCTTAGTTTAAAGGTCCCTTATTAATAGGAAGACAGATATAATCCTTTATTTTTTCCTAAAAATTTGGATATTTGGCTAGGGTTGACTTTATGTGCTTGATTTTTTTTAAAAAAACTCCTTTCAAGTCTAAAAATTCAGGCAAGAGGTAGGCATACATATAATCTTAGCTACTCAGGAAGCTAAAACATGAGGATTGCTATTCAAAGCCAGCCTGGGCAGGAAAATCCATGAGACTATTATCTCCAATAAAATGCTTTAGGAAAAAAAAAGAAAAGCTGGGAGTGGAGTTGTAACTCTAGAGGTAGGGCACTAGCCTTGAGCACAATAGCTCAGGGACCAGGCTCCTGAGTTCAAGCCTCAGGACCAGCACAGACAAACAGATAGACAGATATACAGACACACACACACACACACACACACACACACACACACACACACACACACACACACAAGGCTGGATAAAACAAAAAATGTATCCTTTTAGGATGCAAATATTCAAGGTTATACTTGTTTCTGTTCGTAGAGGCAGAGAGAAGGATGGAGACACTTCAATGGCTGTGGGAGGCCCTTAATGCTTGAGTTGGGTAGAACACGTGCGTAGTGTTTGCTTTCATCGTCCAAATCATCCAACTCTGAGTTATATCTAAACACTGCAGATATTATGTTGTGTGCCAGGATTATGGGTTGTATTGGTATTTTTTTTTCCAGCAAGCCAATGAAAAGGGAAGAAATAAGAGATAACTACAAATGACAAAGGTTTGCTGTAAAGAATACTAGGAATAAGCAGTAGTTGGAGTGCTGGGCGAGTCACATAAGCTTAGTGTTTAGAGATACGAGATATTGCACCAAGTCTGTATGCAGATCAAAAGCCCAGCAGAGTAAGAGAATGGAGGCTGAGATCTAAGGATTGCAGTTCAAAGCCAGCCCGGGCACCAAAGATCCTGAGACTCTTAATTCCAATTAAATCACTAGAAAACAGGAAGTGGCACTGAGGCTCAAGAGTTAGGGTGGTAGCCTTGAGCTGAAGAGCTCAGGGACAGGGCCCAGGCCCAGAGTTCAAGCCCCATGTCCCACAGGAAAAAAAAAAAGAGAAAATGGGGGGAGGAGATTTGGAGGGTTGATTCCCTGTGAGCCGTTGTCAAAAGATTTATAACATATCGTTAGGTAGGCAAACTCCACAAAGATAGAGGTAGTGATCACCAAGTTCCCTTTGTTTAGTTCCCCTAGAGATTTTCTACATGCTGAGAGCTTCTCAATATTCCGTGTTATCTGTTTCTCCACTGCTTCAGCTCTGGAGACAAATCAAAACCCAGTTGGAAGGGAAAGTTGCCATAGACAAGAACACGATTCCAACCCATTTTTGTTTCTGTCACAATCACAGAGTTTGGTTAGGGTCTACTCAGCAATTTTTCCCCTGGTCCTGGGGCTTGAACTCAGGGCCTGGGGGCACTGTCCTTGAGCTTCCTTTATGAAGTCTAGGAAATGGAAACAAGAGGTTCATCTTGTGTGATTTTTGTTCTTAATGTACTATGTTATTTCTCTTCTCTTTTTTTGCCCTTATGGTTAATCTCATGTTGTTACTGTATGTGAAGGGAAAGGAAGGGGGGAAACAAGATGATTGGGAGGGGATGAGGGGGAGACAAATGGGGACAAAAACATGAGGAGTATCAATGTATGAGAAGTAATGCACCTACTACCTTTTGAATGTAACTATAACCCTTTTATACATTATCCCAACAATAAAAAAAATGATAACAAAAGGAAAAAAGGACTAGCGTTCAACCATTTGAACCACAGCACCATTTCCGGCTTTTTCGGTGTATGTAATACCGAGGAAACCAACCCTGGGCTTCGTGCATGCTAGAAAAGGACTCTACCACGGGGCCTCATTCCTGGCCCCATTACTCAGCAATTTTAAGAAGAGTGAACTAATTATCAGAGTCAAACATGTTAAAGCAAGAAAGGATTCCAGGAAGGTATCATGGAAATGTCTTGAAGTTAGGGAATAATTGACAAGAGGAAAACGAAGAAATAGCAAAATCTGACGTTTTAGCTATAGGACCTCATGAGATTCCTTTGAATTTCCTGAGAAGTTACTATTAGTTTAAAAGTAACTAGTTTTTTTAATGGTTTAAAATACACAATAAAATGTTGTTAAACCTGAATCTCCACAAAACTAACATACTTTGTCTGAGACCATTTACCTACTCAATGGCGCTACCAGGACTATAAGCCAGTTGTGCCTGAATTTCAGTCTTTGAAGTGGGAGCAACTCACCTGGAGATGCATCAAGATCAAAAATGAAATTCAGTAGATCTGAGATGCTGCATTAGTAGTGACCTTGCAAGTGATGTCTAGAATACTGGTCCTGAAGACACACTTTGAGAATCACTGGGCCATCTCAGTTATTAATGCCCAGCTGTGAATCAGCTAAGGGGCTTATCAGATGAAGACAATAGAAGGGCCTGGGCTTATCCTATTATCTACCAAAGGAAGCCATTTCTGTCCATTCATAGATTCTGCTTGAAACAACCAAAGCTTACATGTATCCCAGATTCAGATTTCCCATCACAACAAGGAGGTGATGGTAGGTTTTCAGAGCTTCCTCCCAACTGACCTTCCTGACAGCAGTTATGCTGTTATCTTGTGGTGACCAAAACTGCCTTTCAAAACAACAAAATTCACTTGCTATGGTTTGAGTATGGGATTTAATATCCATCATCAGACATTCGGAGGTGAGACAAGGTAGGACATTTGATAGCATGCTTGTCCCTCATAGATGGGTGACTCAATCCATGTGATCACTAAATTAATGTACTGATTTTTTATTTCAGGAGTAAGTCTTTTGTAAGGGCTAGCTCTTTCAACCCGCTTCTTAGCTTTGGGTGTTTGGTGGCCTGTGCAGCTTACTCAAGACTCCACCAGTAAAGACATCAGTACTAGAGGCAAGTTTTTATCCTTCCACCAGACTATAAGCCCCAGTTTACCTCTTTAAAAAACAACCCCAATCTGTGGCATTGTGTTATAACTAACAGAAAAGAGACAAAAGCATTACCCCTGCATGCGAATCAAGCTTAACAACCATCTCTAAAGGGGAGAATGGGAAGAGTGGGCTTCCAGTGTGGGCACGAATCTTAGGATGCCCCATGGAGAGGCTTGGAGGTAACCAGATTCACCTGAATACAGAACACGGATGCCAGGCCCCTTCCCTTCCCAACACTTCAAAGTGATGTGATGTCATCATTCTAAAAAAACCCCAGGTTCATAATGAAACTCGTAATCAGGTGAGTCTTGTTTTGTTTTGAGTCCATTCATACTCTTTCTCACAGTCCCTTGGTTGGTGACTTAGGGGCACACTCTGGGGATGAATTCTGGGAACTCTAACTGATCTTTCAGGTTTACATAAAGTGGGTTTTACTCCCCTCAGAGAACATCACTGGTTTTCTTGTAAATCTTCTGCCTTGCCCAGAGAGGAGACCCGGGCTTTCATCACTGACTTGACATTTTTCGAGGGTGCAGGTGCTCTGTAGATGGCTATCTGCTTTTCAATCTCTTGTCTTGTGGGAATGTAGAGAAAATAACACTGAGAGAGTTGCCAGGACAGATGCTTAGGGGCTGGACACACTCCTACTTCATGTACCCATAGTTATGTCCCCACTGTCCACTGAATTTGATAAGGAAATCACGTGCTTTGGTTTTTGACTAGGTGAACTAGCCTAGCACTTCACTAGAATCCATAAGTGAGTAAGGCAGATTTGACTTCCTTACAATGAGGCCAACAGGTAAAGGTTACTTGCACAATAACAGGAGGTTATCTAATATGTGAAGAAAGTCCTGCTTCATGATGACCACAAAGGTGGAAAAGGAGAGAATGAAAGACCCCAATTGAGACTTGAATCCTTAGCAGTTCAGTCTTGAGTAGTCTTTCCTGACTTTTCTTATTTAAAATGATTTAACTTACTTTGTTTTTCAGATATTCTTGAGCTGGCTTGAAACTTTGAATATCCTACCTCTGCCTCCCAATTAGCTCAAATTGCAAGTATGCATCACTATGCTTGGCTCTCTCTCTGCTGCTTAAGATTTTTTAATCTTCCCATTTATGAATAAGGATAATACAATGGACACTATATAATACAGATAAGGATTAAATTTAAGGATATAAGCACAGCCCCTAGCATCTTGATTATGGGAGGGACTTGATAAAAAATGACTCTTTCTCTTCCCCTGTTTCTTATTCTTCCCTTTGTAGATTATAAGTGTAATATGCACAAAATTAAAAAAGAAAGAAAAAAAACAGAAAATGCTCAGGCTTTGCAAAATGGGTTTCCAAGTGTTTTATGCCAAGGTCCATTTAGACTCCAAAATATTCCCAGCCCACTGCTTGTTTCCATGTTCTGGCCGTCTGATGTGTATTCGTGTGTCTCTGTGATTACACGCTGCTGTCACTCAAAGAGCCGGCAGATAGCAACAGATTCTGTCACGCCAGCTGATGATGCAGGCTCGCCTTAGTGTCCCCCCTCCCCTGCAACAAACCACTCGTGGCTAACTTTATTTTAAGAAATCAGTTGCTTTACTTACAAAGAGACCCTTCCAAAAGGTTTCCCAGCAGGATCTAAATGGGCGAATTTGTGCAAAAGAATTAAAAACCAGGTTCCCACCGTGTCGTTTATGGAGGTCTGCCACATGTGCACGACCAGACAAGGCAAAGTCTCAGTGCTTTATTAGATTGGAACCATTTCTGGCGCTTAAACATTTTGATGAAATTTGTTCAATTTTCTGGGTGTGTTTTATATGAAAGAGATTAAATGTTTTTTTTCTTTCTTCCTTTTTTTTTGGCAGTTCTTTTAAATAGACACCAGCAATATCTCTGAATAGTTTGGTGCTTGGAAATCAGTGATATAACATTTTATTTATTCCACCAATTGAGGGCTTTATTGCAGTCATTTTCTTCTTCTGAACCACTCATGATCACCATAACCTTCACCATAAGAGTGAAGGCAAACTGAGGGCATTCTTGTTTGTCATGAAAGCATGTCTATATAACAACATATACTACACAATTGTCTGGATTAGGAACACTTGGGGCATCTGGATAGAAGTAGCTTACAAGGAGAGTTAGTGGAATCTAGGCACATAATCATGCACAGTAAGTTCCTTTGTGCACTGTACAGACTGAGCAATAATATCTGGTATTCCTTCATGCTGATCTTTCTTAAACCTCTGATAATGTCCTCTTAGCCCTCACTACAGGTTTCTAAGAACAATATATTTCTTCTCAGTGTGTGATTTATTTCATGAGAATTTATTGAGTATGTTCTGTATGCCAGCACATAGAAGATCATTGGCAAGCATATACTGAATGATTAATTGTGTATTTATCTAGCTCAGAAGAATAGAAAGATCAGAGTAAAAATGAATATAGTCCAGTTTAGGTCCTGGAGATGGCATTTGCCATGTTGTGGGCAGAAGGCAAATGACCCTTTCTTTCTTCCGTTCTGTTCATTCTTCCCCCAGCATCTGGGGATGGGAGAGGAGTACAGATTTGTTTTGTAGTCTATGACCACAGGGGGATATTTCTCTGTTGGGATAGAAATGTAGTTGGCATAAATACAAGAGCATGGACATTTAGTTAAGGGCTATTAATAGATACAGTATGTGATTTAAAAAACACTCAGGGGCTGCCTTTGTCCCTAAGGATCTTTCTCTTTTAAGCCACATCCATGTAATACCTTCATGAGACATGGCTTGGAGATATTGTGAGTTGATCAGGCCCTGGAAAGTGTTTATCTCCATATCTATACCTTAATCCGTGTGTGTGTGTGTGTGTGTGTGTGTGTGTGTGTGTGTGTATCCTAGGGCTCGAACTCAGGAGTCTTCCTGCACACTATCCCTGACTTTTATGTTTAAGCTAGTGTCCTACCACTTGAGCCACAGAATTCCAACATTTTGGTGGTTTATTAGAGATGAGTCTCATGGACTTTCCTGCTGGGGCAGGCTTTGAACAGTGATCCTTAGATCTCAGCCTCTTGAGTAGTTACAATTACAGGCGTAAGTCTCTGGTGCCTGGCATACATTCATCGTTTAAAGTTAGAAATGGGAGTGAAGGGAAAGATAGTACATAAGAAAAGGAAGGAACAATAGAGAGAGGACAGCAATTTCCTGGAAGCTTTTTGGAAAAAAGAAAGAAAAAGAAATTGTGCCAGGGTGTGGTTCAGTGGTAGAATTCTTGCTTCATATGTGCAAGGCCCTGGCTTCCATTCCTAATACTGCAAGAAGAAAAGTAACAAAATTCAAACAAACCAAAGCATATCAGCCTTGCAAACACATTCACTTCCAAACAGCCAATTGGCAAAAGACTGAATAGCCTGTCCTTTATTCACAAAGAGGGGGAAGGCGGAGAGAATCTACCAGGGGTCAGAGGACAAGGACTTCCCCTATTGTCCTTGAAATTCATTCATCAAAAGTGAGCGCTGAATTTTCTTTGTAGGGTACTGTGTCTGAGTGGGGAAAAAATGGTGGTGGAGACTGCTTTCCCAGTGGGTATTTGGGTAACTGGGCATGCTCTGTGAATTGCAGAGGTACTTATGCTGTCCTTTCTGTCCTACTACCTTGCTTTTTGTGCCAGTACTGGACCTTGAATTCAGGGCCTAGACAGCATCCCTTAGCTTTTTCATTCAAGGCTGATTCGCTTTACCATCCACTGCTCCACTTACAGATTTTTTTGCTAGATAATTGGGCATAGGAGTCTCTGGACTCTCCTGTTCTGGCTGGCTTTGAATCAGAGCCTAAGTAGCTAAGATTACAGGCCCCCAGCCTGCCTCATCCTACTTAGTGCTAGATCAACTTTTCCTCAGTCATCACCAAGGGAGGGGCATGAGGGGCCAGAAACCACACTGGGGGCATCGCTTGTGATGCAAGCTGTGACCACAATCTGTTTTCCCAGGAGAGTTCATCCTTACAACTTCCTCGCGAGGTTAGGAAGTGAATTAAAACCTTCAACATCCTGGTGGACAAGAGCACACAGAGGTGAAGTGTTTGTCTAGCAGGGCAGAGACCTGGGCTTCCTGACGACACTCTTGCTTGGTTCCCTTCCTCTATCCCTCCAGAAAAGCTCCTCTGAGGTGGGAAGACGGACTGGGCTTCAGTAGCTGGCAGTATACACTAGACAGGGCCACATGGGAAATGACACCCCAAATCTTCTCTGCTTTACAGTGGAGAAAGTCTTCGATGGGAGGTGTTTCCAAGCCAGGTACTGCTCTTTCTATAGACAAAGAACTTTTGCTCTGTGAATATTAATTTTTCCTCCTCTAGAAAATGTGAATAATAGAGGCGATTGGTATCTACACATGTAGAGGCTATTTCAACAACTTGAGTGAAGTTCCCTTACTGGCTATGCAGTGTGTGGATTCCAGGAATCCTCACAAAATGATCCTGTCTCCTGGCTCTCCCAGAAGCTCACTTGCTGGGATGCAGAATGCATATAGGGACTTAGCATGTGTTAGGTGCCCAGTTAAGAGTCATCAGTAAGAGAAGTGTGAACAAAATCTTAGTAGTGAGAATGGGAATATTTTATTTGGCACATTGTAGAAAATCACCACTGCCCCAATACTTTTGCTTTTGATTGTTTTTTTCAGCCACAGACTTGGGGATAACTTTACCCGGGCTTCCTTACACTGTGATTATTCTACTTCCATTTCCTAAGTAGCTGGGATTATCAGTATACACCATCCTGGTTGGGCCTGGAAGAACTTTAATGGAAAGAAACCCCTTCGAATATCCAAATATCTTCCAATCCCTTTGTTCCTAGAACTACAGTGTCTTGTGTTTGTGACAAAATCTGCCTTTTTCTCCTTCCATGCCTTCCTTTTGGGGAGATCTCACAAGCACAATGAATGAAGTTAAAAGCCTGCCAGTGGGAGGGGGAAATGATGGAAATAATTAGACAAGGACAGGAACAGAATTAA
This sequence comes from Megascapheus bottae, assembly GCF_031878675.1. Classification (NCBI taxonomy): domain Eukaryota; kingdom Metazoa; phylum Chordata; class Mammalia; order Rodentia; family Geomyidae; genus Megascapheus; species Megascapheus bottae. The sequence continues at coordinate 20,547,515 of NC_143510.1, forward strand.
GAAATAGAGACCAGAGAAGAGATCCATGGCAAGAGGTTGGCAGTTCAAAAGACTCTGCCCTACTGCTTAACCATACAACAGGTATGGCTTTCAGGGGAATAGTGATGATGAGTTTGTGTAATGGATAAGGACAGTTGCATGATCTGACTGCCTTTGTTTTGTAGATATTGTGGCATTAGGTGTCAAATCACTAAACTGGGTTCTAGTTATATTAATTGGGATTAGTACACTTCTTCCTAAGCACAGAAAAACAGGCAAGGCATTGTTTAGACAAATCAGAATCTTACCTCTCACCAAAAACCTTACAGGTCAATATTCTAGGAGTAGCACAGGGGTCAAGAGGTTGCCAAAATCCTAGCCAGCTTCCTATCTTTTCATCTGTAAGTTACAACATTTACATTCAAAATACTTGTTCTATTTGCAGGTTATAATATATAAACCCAGAAAAGCCAATATCGACAGCAGAAAACTAGAAGCTATAAGCTATATAGGTTAAGTAAAGTCTTGCAATAACTTTCAGATGTTCTCTGGTTGATCAGAATTGTTTTACATGGTCACTTCAAGCGGCAAGGGAGTCTGAGAAAGAGAGGTCTGGTATAAGCTCTTTCCTCCATGTATGCTCTATTACACTTCAGTGAAACCTACACTGACTTTTTTTTTGTAGATAGCAGTGTTGAGTGTCAGTCACATGTTGCCATTCAAATAACATTTATGAAATGAATAAAAATCTGAAAATGGTGGTCTATACTTATAGTTTTAGTTACTCAGGATGTGGAGGCAGAAGGATTGCTTAAGCCTACCAATTGGAGATCAGCCTGGGAAATACAGCAAGGTACCATCTAAAAAGCAAATTAACAACTCATCTTCTCAGGATCAGTAGCTCCAGGTGGCTCACAGGAGAATGCAGCTAAAGATCATTCTTGTCATCAGGGGAAATGCTAAGGTACAGCAGGCCTTTCAATGAACACGAGTAATTGCGGAATCCCATGTAAGAGTTGGAAAAAGCAGAAAATAGCTTACATGAAAGACAGCTAATATTCCTGATGATTGCAAAGACAAAATCTGGATAGTGTTGTTAGAGGAGACTAGAGGCAGGGCACACAGCCTGGAGAGGAAATGGTTGTGGAATATTCATCAGCGAATGGACTTATCCCCAGCATTCTGAGGTTTTGAGGTTTGATCTTCCTCAAATAACTGAATTCGGAAAAGAGAACCAAGTTCTCTTGATGCTAGGCAGGGAATCTCTCCCTGTCCTGGTATCAACAGAAAGAATGTACTTCAGATTTCATTTATTTCTATAATTTTCTCAGTCCAATCTTTAGAACCTCCCAGAAGCTGAGGGGTGGAGACGTGGTCTGATTCTCCAGAATTTAGCAGCATTATTTGTGTAGGCATTAAGAGGAATTATGCGGTTAAGTCCTGCCAACTTGATTTCAAGTTTACCTCTGAGAGTGCATTTCCCTTTCCTTCCTTGCTTCAGTCTCTTTCCTTATACTTCCTTGCGTTTGAGTTGCACACACAAAATGCTCATCAGTCCCAAGGCTAATGACGTAGGCTCACTCCAAATTGCTTACATTTTAAATTTACTTTGAACTTACTGACTTAATACCTTATGTTTTTCTTGGGGCCACAGGCACAGTTTACTCATCTGCTTATTTCTGACATTAGCTGCAGTAGTTCTGCAGCCAGCTACGTGACTTTGATTTCCTCTGAACTTTCTGTAGTATCAGCCTATGTCATTTCTGTGACCGGTGACTTTGCTGGGGAGAGGCTGTCCCAGTGACTCCTGTGTGTGAGCCCACAGCAGAAAGTTTCCTTCTTCCAGCATGGCTGAAATTAATTATGCTTATTGCTTCCCATCTCATTTATCTTCCCGTCCAGAATAGTAAGAGAAAATGCTGGTCTTCCTTTTGTGGTTTCATGACAGTGGCAGTTACCAGTAATTAAAGACACAGTTCTCTTCATAGTCATGCGATTGGAATTGTATTGTGCATCGAGGGAGTGAGGAGAATCTGTCTCTGCTGAAGCTTTGGTAATGTCCTTGCTGTAGGAGGGACCCAGCTCACGCCCAGCGAGTAATCAATAATAGTGATGAGTGGTTTTAGCTGGTGCTTTGCCTTTTCTAATCACGTAAAATGGCTTCCTGATGGAGTACAGTGTCCATATCACCATTGTGGAAACGAATGGATTGGTCCTCAATGAAATAGTAATGTTATTAACTCATTGGGGTTGTCCTTTGTAAAGAACAATAAAAAAAAATGAAGCTGGATTCTTTTTTCTTTTTTTCTTTTTGCCAGTCCTAGAGCTTGAACTCAAGGCCTGGGAGCTTTCTCTTTCTCACTTGAGCCATAGTGTCACTTCTGGCATTTTCTGTGTAGTTGGTACTGAGGAATCAAACTCAGGGCTTCGTTCATGCTAAGCAGGCACTCTACCAGTAGGCCACACTCCCAACCTACAGCTGGATTCTTTATACTGAGTTAAAATAGTATTCCTTCACCATTACTCTGGCTAACATGATTTTCTTTTGGCAACTTCTCTCTCCAACTCCTTTCTCTCCTCTCTTTCTCTCTCTCTCTTTTTCTCTCTCACCTTTCCCCTCCTTCTCTTCTCTACATTTTTCTATTTTTGTTTTGTTTTGTTTTGTGCTGGTCCTTGGACTTGAATCGGGGCCTGGCTTTTTTGCTAAAGTCTAGCCCTCTACCACTTGAGCCACAGATCCACTCCCTGCCTTTTCCTAGTTAATTGGAAATAAGAGTCCTTCCTTTCCTGGGCTGGCTTCAAACCACAGTCTTCAGATCTCACCCTCTTCTGGAGCTGGGATTACAGGCCTGTGAGTCATCGGGTCCCAGCTACCTATCTCTTCTAACTGCCCTCTTTTGGGGATGGTTTCGTTCTTCAGTGCACACTTCATGATATGGTTTTGTGGACAACTTTTGTAATGCTTGAATTGTTCAAAAGCAAGTCTCGTTTCCATCATAGGACAATTTTCTTTTATTTATATTGGGACACCTACTTAGGTGTACAATGAGAATAATACTAACAATATCTACTTCCTAGGTTTTCGGTGAGGGTTAATGAAAAGGCAGGTGTGGCTGGAATGCTTTGATGACTGTTACATACTAAGTCTTCAGGATAATTAGATCAGCTTAGCTGTGTCATTTTCAAAACAACATGCCACATGCAATATATATATATATAATATATGGTGATGTATCATCATAATAGATATATATGATGTTTAATAGTTGATATCTCAAAGCTCCTCAAGAAATGTTCATTTTATTATTTGGTGGGGCAGTGAGGACAGAAAATCAAATCCAAATCTCACCACTTGCCCACATTAGCCAGCTTAGGTGAGGGGTGTGGGGGAACTGGTTTTAGCACCAACAGTGACTATCATGGGATTTGAGGATTATCTGTGGACTTCCACTTCCTGATGCCTTTTGAATGTTGGCCTGCCTGGCTCTAGACCTGCTTTAGAGCAGCACAGAAGGACAAGAACCATTTATCTTACTGGATATGCAGATAAAAATGCCCTGTGTTGGTTGTAGAAGAGGCTCAGACTCTCCTCCTCCTCCTCCTCCTCCTCCTCCTCCTCCTCCTCCTCCTCCTCCTCTCCTTCTTCTTCCTCTTCTTCTGTAAATTCTACCTGCAGCCACAAGTCCCCCAGCCCTCCCCCAGTGTATCTACTGTCTGGTCTGGAAAGCCACTGCCACCAAGGGCTGAGGTGAGATGGAGAGATAAGCAGGAAGTACAGTGGAATTTCATTCCTGGAAAAAAAAAAAAAACAACAAAAAAAAACGGGAGGAGCGGGGGACCTTGGCATGAGTAGCAGAATGGAGGGTTCAGGATGTTAATCACTGCTCCTTTTATCAGACAGCTTTATTAAGATCAATGTTTTTTGTTGCCAAATTAGAGTGGACCTAGAGCGAACTTCCCAGCAGTTATTAACACAAGTCCACATTTGCTGGAAGGATTGGGTACCTCCACGTGCTCAGCCATAGCTGGAAGTTACACAATATCTATATCATTTTTCAAAGCTTTGTCATTAGCTGGTAATGATTTGATTATTTTGCAGATGAATCACAGTATAAATCTCTTTCACAAACACAACCTCCAAGTATTAATCAAAACCATTAAGGCAAAGCAGTCGGTGCAAATTAAAAAATTTGCATGTCTAAATTAAAAATTACAGTAATACATCATAAATAAATCTTTTAAATTCTCTATGGCCTCTCTGCACATCCTTTCTTCGATGTGTGTACTCTATAATGAGACCACGCATAGCAAGCTTTTTCCCTCCATATGTATCATTGAGCATTATTTAATTTTAAAGGGGGAAATTCAGGTCCTTAGGTGAAACATGTACTAGGAAATAAAAGCTTAAGGTCAGCTTTCCTTCTCTTTCTCACATTTATTTCTTGGGTTTTTCTAACCCAAGATTCAAAGGTGGTACAAAAGAAAAGAGAAATGAAGCTGTTGCAGGTAATTTGCAGTGTCTTCTGTTGTTGCAAAGTAAATATTTATAAAAGGTGAGGCTTCTTTTTCAAATAACTTTGAACTGTGAGGAAAATTACCAAGTTGTGTTTTAGGTAATATTTCATTTTGGAACTATTAACACATTACTTGCAATATGGGAGGAAATTAGAGGGTTTTGAATGATGAAAGCCACCTTTGGCATTAAAAAACTATTATTATTCCCTTGAAATGCTGAAGCAAATTAAAACAGGAAAATGAAACTTTCAAGTGCCCTGGATTTGAAAAGGCATTTTTTTCCTCTCCTTTCATTTGTCAAAAAAAAATTAAAAAAAAATAAAATGACTATTTCACTGGAAACCTAGCAGAAATCACTTCTAAGGCAGGAAGTATTCTCTATGATATATCTTTGCCAGGGAGGATGGGGGAGAAAAACTTCCCTGTGCATTTCCACTGTGCCCCGGGTGTACACGACCCTCCAAGGGGAGGAATGTGGAGTCGGTACATTCCAGATTCATCTGAGGGTCAGGTAATAGGATAGCAGCAGCAATTAGAAAACATTTTGACTCTGCCCAGCATTTAACCCAATTAACCTATCAGTAACCTATTAACCTAGTTAAATAGCAGAGTTTCTCTAAGAGGGAGGTTTATAGGAGTCTCCCCATTTGTGGGTATCTGGTAGGAGGAGGGGAAGCTCTGGGAATATTACACATTGAAATCTAACATTTTGTGTGTGGGGGGGGAGGGGGTCATGGGGCTTGAACTCAGCCTGGGCATTGTCCCTGAGCTCTTCAGCTCGAGGCTACCACCCTACCCTTGAGCCAAGCCCCACTTCCTGTTTTTTAGAGGTTAATTGGAGATAAGAGTCTCAGGTCCTTTTGTGCCTGGGCTGGCTTTGAACCTTGATCCTCAGGTCTCAGCCTCCTGAGTAGCTAGGATTATAAGCTTGAGCCACCTCACCCAGCTGAAATCTGACATTTTTTTTTTCCAGTCCTGGGCTTGAGCTCAGGGCCTGAGCACTGTCCTTGACCTTTCTCAAGGCTAGAGCTCTACCACTTGAGCCTCACCACCACTTCCGGCTTTTTTTTCTATGTATGTGGTACCGAGGAATCGAACCTGGGTCTTCATGCATGCCAGGCAAGCACTTTAACCACTAGGCCAAACTCCCGGCCCCTGAAATCTGACATTTTTATAATAGAATCCAGACATCAAAACACAATTCTAACCACCCTGGAAAGTAGTAAGGAGATTCCTCAAAAGACTAAACAGAATTCCCCTATGATCTAGCAATACCACTCCTGGGCAAATAATCACAAAAAAAGACCACACTAAAGCTACCAGCACAATTATTTTCTTTGCAGCATCATTTACCATAGCTAAGATATGGAACCAACCCAGATGCCCCTCAGTAGATGATTAGATCACAAAAATGTGGTATTTATACACAATGGAATTATATACTTCCATCAGAACGAATGACATTGTCCCATTGTAAGGAAATGAAAAGATTTGTAAAAAATCATATTAAGTGAAGTAAGCCAGACCCAAAGGAACATAGGCTCAATGGTTTCCCTCATTTGTAATAATTAGTGCACATCTAGGATTCTCCTAGTAGAGGATCACACTAGCTCAAAAACTATGCATATAAGGTCATATGGGCTAAGACTAAATGAAATGAACTCTTGGATATGGAAAAAAGAGGTTTATCTTTGTGATTGTTGTTCTTAATGTACTATGTTGTTTCTTTTCTACTTTTTCCCCCTTATGGTTTATTTTTGTGGTTACTGACTTTGTTACCTGATATATTGCATATGAGTTTATTTGTTTATTTGAAATAGGGAAGGGGTAAGACAAGATGACGGGAGGGGGAGAAATAGGGACAAAATCATGAGATGGGCATCAATGTGCGAGAAGTAATGCACCTATTACCTGATGAATGTAACTGTAACCCCTCTATACATTAACCCAACAATAAAATTAGAAAATATTTTTTTTAATTTATGTTGTTGTTTTTAATGTACATGAAGTTCTTTCTTTGGAAATGAACTTTACAACTTGTGGGCAACAGTGGAAGTAAAGCCGAGGGAATGGGTAACAATGTTCCACAAGAAATGTACTCATTACTCTTCTGGACATCACCTTTATAAAAAATAAAATTAAGTAAAAAAACCCCACAATTCTTCTTGGTAGGAGATTGTAGCATTCATAAGCAGGTGAACTGCCATATATGATTCTACCTTATGTGATTTCTTACTGATGTAGATTGATTTGGTAAGAGGCAGGATGAACCTTTTTTTCTAGGATTTATCCCTTGTTCTTTACCTCATATAGAGTTAAAGAATAAAAAGATAATCACTGAATCCCTTTCCTAGCACCACGCAAAACATTCCTTTGCAAGATTTGCATGTGGACATTTGTTAGCTTGTGTTAGCTCGGTGAATTGCTTCAGCTTTCTGGGTCTCAGTTTACTCATTTGTGTGAAATGAGTGGGTTGGATGACATGGTCAGAGAAAGTTTTTTTTTTCCAGATCTAAATGGTTTGTTATTTTATTTCATTATGTCTCTCTACTTCATCTCCTGATCCATTTGACCAAAAACAAAACAAAGCAAAAGAAAATAACAAGTAAAGAGTGCTTTTTGAATGGCTTTGACTAGAACTGCACTGTCCAATATTGTATTCAGGTCCTTCTTACATTTGTCACCTAAACTAACATCAAATAGACAATTCAGCTCTTTAATTATTTGAGCCACATGTGGCCACTCCTTAATGCATAACACTTGATCAATGTAGAAAGTTCCATGTACACCATGAGCCACTATTTAATTCCTTTCTTAGGTTTCTGCAGTTTCTTGATTGCGTTGAATTTGGTGATTTCTTTATGTATGATGTCAGGAAGAGGCAGACTTCCATGGTAAATTCATCTTGATTCAATTTTACCTTGAGATTTTCGGTAGCATCTACAGGCCCACGGCCATTAGCGCCTGAACTCCAGCATATGGTTCAGCTCTTGAAGACCTTAGTTCTCTCATCTGAAAAGAGATAAAACATTATGTTTTTCTTCTACAGCTGAGCCGTAGAAGCTGGATAATACTTGTCCATTACTGGGCACGGTAAAGGATTCCTGTAATCCACGTCACTCAGGACACAGAGCTAGGAGGATCAAGAGTTCAAGACCAGCTTAAGCTAAGTCAGCAAGACCCTACTTGAAGATTTTTTTTCTTAAAAAAGAACTGCAGATTGTCTCAAGTGGTAGAAAGGCTTGTCCAGTGTGTTTGAAAAAAATCCCCTGGACCAGCAAAGACAAACAGAAAAAGACAGTTACTGACATTGCGCTGCCATCCTCTGGATCTGAGCTTCCAGAGCAGGTGGGGGTACAGGTGTGAGTCACCCATGCCTGGCTTTAGGAGCTTTTATTTGTTAGAAAATATTAAACTAAGAATGAGGTTTTCAGGGCTGGAAGCATAGCCTAGTGGTAGTGTGCTCGCCTAGCATGCATGAAGCCCTGGGTTTAATTCCTCGGTACCACATACACAGAAAAAGCCAGAAGTGGTGCAGTGACTCAAGTAGCAGAGTGCTAGCCTTGAGAAAAAAAGTGTCCAAGGACAGTGCCCAGGCCCTGAGCTCAAACCCCAGGACTGGCAAGAAAAAAGAAAAAAAAAAAAGGATGAGGATTGCAAAAAAACTATTATGAATGCAAGTATTTCCTTCTGATAAAAAGATTAGAAAGAATTGATGTAGTATGGGCATAGGAAAAACATTGTATAGCTGCAGTCCTTTAAGTTTTACCTTCTTGGGTTTGCAGTGTCTCCCCGATAGTCCTTGCCCCAATACCTGAGGGAAATTCCTATGGCCCCTCTCCCTTAATCTAATATTGCACCTGTCTTGAGAACAGACATACTGAGGTGTGCTTTTTGCCTATCCTGGCTTCTGAAGTGGAGTTGCCTGACCAGCAGCTGGAGAGAGCTTCTAGACATGCTTTCAGAAAGGCATGGGTATTTTGACTTTCACACTTCAGGAAATGATAAGAGAGAAGGTCCCGTATAAGCCGTGACCCCATCCACTTACCAAGGACCTGGAATGAAGACAAGGCTCCAGTGGAATCCTGGAGATGTTTCATCATACTGACGTCTATCATAGCTATTCTTCCTTTCCCCACAACACAGTATATTTGTTCCTCTTGTTCTCTTTTTCTCATGGGGCTTGTACTCTGGGCTTGGGCACTGTCCCTGAGCTCTTCAGGTCAAGGCTACTGCCCTATTTGAGCCACAGCGCCACTTCCTCTTATTCTCTTACTCAAAAACAAGGGATGGCATCTTTGTAAGTTCAACATCATGACAACCGCTGATGGAATGGTTGGTTCCCATACTGAGCATCTCGGAAGGGAGCAATGTATGCTTTCTAGTCTTTCCCAGTGAATGGACACAGTGTGGTGTTCAAAGTCTGAAATATCTGTTGCCTTGAGCTTCCCATTTTGCTTTCTCGACTTGTCTTCACCTTTTATATTATTTATTACAATAATCCCACCACACAGATAGCCTCTGTTAACGTTTTAAAAATTGATGAAAGGAGCACGTGAACATATTTAGTAAATTCATACAAGGCAGAAAGGTACAAAACAGAAAAAGTCTCCCCACTGCTCCCTCTTTCATTAGATCCCTTGAAGAAAGAAAAGGCTCGCCAATGGGATTCTTAAAAAGCCACTTGTGGTTAGCAATGGCAGAATAATAACCACAACATGCACGTCATTCTAATTCTGCTTCTTGTTTTTCCTTAACCAAGATGTTGGAGCATTTTCCATGTCAAAACACACAATAATTCTTGATTATATAACATTCTACCATATGGAGAGTCTATCCACCAGTGCCTTGTATTCTTCTGTCCTTAATGGATAGACATTTATATCTTTTTAGCGGGGATTTGGCTTTGACAAACTCTGGTTCATGTTGTATTGATTTTATGATAGATCTGTCAAGCCAGCTTCTAGCTGTGTGACTGCAGGTCAAAGAAAATATGTTTTTTTTTAAATCTTAATAGTCTTTGTCTAAAGGCAAATTAGAAAGTTGGAACTTGTTAATATGATTATTATCAGACCTTATAAAGGGAATGCTTCCCAGTAACAAGCCAGGGTATTATCTCACTTTACCATTTGCTCATCTATGAAGTAAAGAATGAATTCTTATTTTGTTGTATATGCCTTTAATTATGAGGATGATTGAGCATTATATATATATGTACACATATTTATTTATTATAATATGATGTTAGGGTTTGTACTCCAGGCCACAACTTTGCTAGGCAGATACTCTATTGCTTAAGCCATACCCCTATTTCATTTTGCTCTAATTATTTTATAGATATGGTTTTAGTTTTTTTCTTTTTGGCTGAAGCTATAGTGAACTATAATCTCCTGTTTACATTTCCTATCATGGTTGGAATCACATTTTATATTTTTGCCCACCAATGCTATTTCAACATTCCCCTTTGTGCTGCCTGACTTGAGAAAATTCCTTTTTCCTCAGCCTCTCCCACTCCCAACAGTCCCTCGGCTTGTGTTCCGCAAGTACAGTTTTTTGTGCAATTTGGTGTTTGGTTCTGGGCTTCAGTCTCACTATCTCCTTCATATTTGGGTTCACATAGTATGTGGGGAATTCCCCATTGTTTCCCTTGGGCAAACACTTCGAGCTGGTGATCTTCTGAAAGCAGAAAGAAATGATTTGCAAAATTTGCCATCCCAAAGCAATGATTCATAGTGAGTGCTATTTTTATTCCCAGGAGGGTTCTAGGTGACAGACACATCCATGAAGAGCCTATGATCTGGTCTTTCTACTGCTTCCGTCAGTTCCTCCCCTCACTTTCCTAAAATTCTAGAGTTTCAGAATCAGATTTAGACAATGCTCCTTTTTGTTTTCTTTTAAATAATTATCTTTAAGTCATTGTGTAAAATTGTTTCACTTCAGCCAGGGGGTCAGTGGCTCATGCCTGTAATCCTAGATAACTGAGATCTGAGTATCTTGGTTCAAAGGTGGCCTGGGAGGAAAGACCATGGGATTCTTATTTCTAATTAGCCACCCAGGCTGAGAATGTGGCTTAGTGGCAGAGTGCTTGCCTACCCATGCATGAAACCCTGGGTTCGATTCCTCAGTACCATATTAACAGAAAAAGTCCAAAGTGTTGCTGTGGCTCAAGTGGTAGAATGCTAGCCTTTAGCAAAAGAAGCTCAGGGGCAGCACCTAGGCTCTGAGTTCAAGCCCTAGGAGCAGCACAAATAAAAGTATGTGTGTATGTGTGTGGGGGTAAAGGGCTTAACTCAACAAATAATCATAACATAATGCATCTTGATCAATGCCCCTCATTCTCCTCCATCTTTCCCAACCTGACCCATCCCCTCAAATTACATACTTCCACTTTTCACATACATACATGGAACATGTGTGTATTTTCCCATTCTTCCCTTCTCCATTTCTTTGCTTCTCTCTCCTTGACACTCATCTTCCCTCAAAACAAGTTTTAGCCTCCTAGTATCCATTTTGTTATACAATGCTCTTTGAGGTAAAAATATGTGGTAACCTTCTGGTACATGGGCTTCTATTTTTGTTCAAGAGAATGTCTGGAGATACACCAAACAAAAGTTTGTTGAAAAAATAAAGCAATTAAAACTTGCACATCAGTAAGAAAAGCCATGTAAACCACTACAGTAAAAAGAAAAGTAAGAAAAATACTTATTCCCTTAAAAAAAAGGAGATTTATTTCTGGCTAGAGCCACAAAAGCTGGGCATCTAAATGAAAATTTTCTTCTTGTACCACCACCCATGAATGAGAAGCCCTCATCTATTTTACCCCACAGTATGTGAAGATCATACCCACACTTTTTCTCTTTTCAGTGCTCTACTACTTGAGCCATAACGTCACTGCTTTTTGGTGGTTAACTGGAGATAAGAAATCTCACCAATTTTCCTGCATAAGCTGGCTTTGAACCTCAGATTTCAGGCTCCTGAGTAGCTAGGATTACAGTCATGAGCTATCATAACTGGCAGTTGGTGGTTTTTAATCACAATTGAATATGAAAGATACTTGACAGAGGGATTATGAATTGGTTGGCTAAGAATAAATGAGTCTTTCATGTAACTGATTAAAAAAGGAAGCCAGAGAGGTAATACTGTTCAAAAAGAAATGTACTCATTACTCGACTTCTATAACTGTAACCCCTCTGTAGATCACATTTTTACAATAAAAATAAATAAATAAGACAGGAATCCTGTTTCCTAGTGTCTATTATTTTATTCATTCCCCATTTTCAGGGTCACATGTAGTGTGTTCTTTCTGTCTCTGTTAACCAGAATTAAATGATCTTTGTAAAAAAGTCAGGACAAAGTTCAGAGAAGTATGTGTAGATAAAAAGAATTTAAAAATTCTTATAAAGAATTGCTGATAGAGTTTTTTTTCTATGTAACAGTAAATCAGACCCATTTTGGTGACTATACGTGTGCTCTGATTTTGTGTTTCATTTTTTTTCAAGTATAAATAAAATTGGAACAAATGTTGTTGCACATAAGTCTTCCTCTGTATTGCCAAATAGTCCATTAGAAGAAGTTTCTAGAAGACAAATTATGGGGTAAAGAGGTTTATACATTTTAAATTTCTAATATCTGAAATCCAATTCTGCAAGTTGGGAATTCCCACTGCACTCTCTGTCTCTGTCTCTGTCTTTCTGTCTCTCTCTCTCTCTGTCACTCTTTCTCTCTCTGTCTCTCCCCACTCTGCTTCCCCACCCCCTCTTGATTGAACTTAGGGCCTGTCTGTGCTCTCCCTTAATTTTTTTGCTCATCTACCACTTGAACCACACCTGCACTTTGGAACTTTTCCTTGCTAATTGGAGATAAAACTCACAGATGCTCCTGAGTAGGGTTGGCTTTGGACCACAGCCTTCATGTCTCAGTCTCCTGAGTAGGTAGGATTACAGGTGTAAGCTCCTGGTGCCCAACATGCCAGCATCTCTTGATAAAGTGCTATTGCACAAACATCCAAGTAAAGCAGGAAACATTTAGAAGCAAAGAAAAGCAAAGCAGTTTTCCAGTGACCACGGCAAGAACTAGTCATACTTCTTCATCCCAACTGAAAATCACTGTGTCTATGAGGGGGACTTCTAATTTTATCTCCCATGTTTTATCTTCTAGATACAAATCTGAAGGGTTCTTGGTGGTTTTTTTCCCCCCTTCCTCTTAGGAATTGCTTGGATAATGCTTTTCTGATCTGGGCTCTGGTTAAGGATTCATTCAAGCTCATGTTTCCGAGTTGTGCTTGAGAATCTCCATTTGCCCTCTCTGTGATTTGCCCTCTATTTACTTGCTACTTTCTACAACTCCCTGGAGGAAAATTTGGCCACATCCTTTGTCTAATTAGGTGAAGAATCCATAATGATACAATGTGGCTTGTTTAGAACACACACCAAAATTTTAAGGGTGGACCAGGACTTAGGAAGGCAAGTGAGATTTGGATTTAAACAGGAATAAATGACTGAGTCACCAGGGATGAAAACCTGTTTGGCAATCCTCAAGAAGGGACAGATTACTTCTGACAGGTCTAAACAGCCCAGGCAGATAGGATCATTTAACTATATTTAACGAACACTGACAAAAGAACACTTGATTAATGTCTCCCACCCAAATATCCAGGGACTGGCAGGTCACCTTCTCAAACCAATAGGCAGTTGCATTCTCCTTCATTATGCATGATCGCAACTTGTTTTAAATGGTCCAACTGGGACTGGGAGAGGCTCTGTGGTGTTGAGATCTTGGTCAGGCTTCCTCAGCTTCCTTGGGGCCGGAGGCTCTACTCTTCGGTGGGCTTTGGAAGGGTCCATTTAGTAGAACACAAATCTATCTCTGTATGTAGACATTTACACCAAAATGAATTCATGGAATGCAAAACAACCCCATGTGAAAAAATAAACAAGGGTTGAAAACACCAATGACTTTATGTATTTATTCTATAAAATTATAAAAATCAAACATTTGGTGTGTGTGTGTGTGTGTGTGTGTGTGTGTGTGTGTGTGTGTGCCTTGCATTGGCAGTGTTTATGCCAAGCTCATGTGTATAGTGAATTCATTTTTATTAGGTTTTTAACTGTGAGTTCTTACTTTTGAGATTTATGAGATAGATATATGTATGCATTTTTTTGAATTTGCATTTTTGATACCATTCTTGTGGTTTGAACTCAGAGGCTGAGCTTCTTTGTTCAAGGCTAGTGTTAATGAGCCACAGCTCCACTTCTGGGTTTTGGTGGCTTTATGATGGTTAATTTTCATAAGAGTTTTATGCACTTTTTTTTGCCCCAGCTGGCTTTGAACCTCAATCCTCAGATTTCATTGTCCTGAATAGCTAAGATTACAGATGTGAGCCACTGGCACCCAGTCAAAATCTATTTTTTAAGCTTGACCACTAACATTTTGGGAAGGACCTGTCAGGAGTGCAAATCCAAAAGACAATTCTGTGGCTGGCATTAATAAATCATACAAAATTGTGGCTCTGTCTCTCACTGCAGTTAACTTTGCTCCAAAATTCTAGGAAGGAATGGGAGAGAGTAAAATGGATTCTTCTGACAATGTACACCATTATTCACAGTTCTTTTTCAATGTGTCTTTGTTGGGTTGAGGTCTCAGTTCTTGGTAATCTTTGATTAGTGCATTCTAAGACAATACTGAGTTGCTAGGTATGATTATGCTTTTCAAAAGAATTTATGAATTTAAGAATTTATGTGGCTTACACCTGCTATCCTAGCTATTCAGGAGGCTGAGATTTGAGGATCATGGTTCAAAGCCAGCCCGGGCACCAAAGAACATGAGACTCTTATCTCCAATGAACAACTAGAAAATGAGAAGTGGGGCTGTTGCTCAAGGGTTAGGATGGTAGCACTGAGCTGAAGAGCTCGGGGACAATGCCCAGGCCCAGGTGTAGGGCAGTAGCTTTGAGCTGAAGTGCTCAGGGACAGTGTCCAGGCCCAGAGTTCAAGCCCCAGGACCCCCCCCCCACACACAAAAAAAACAAAAAACAGAAAAACGAATCAACTGCTTTCATGGAGCCTGTTGGGTATATGACTTTCTGAAGTAGCTGTCTCAATAGAACGTGGCACTCACTAATGATGACACTGTGGCCATGATGCTTGGAGTTTGGATTGAGGTGAGAGGAGGGAGAGATAGAAATTCATGCACCAAGGGGCCGGGAGTTTGGCCTAGTGGTAGAATGCTTGCCTAGCATGCACGAAGACCCGGGTTCAATTCCTCGGTACCCCACATACATAGCAAAAAGCCAGAAGTGGTGCTGAGGTTCAAGTGGTAGAGTGCTAGCCTTGAGAAAGTCCAAGGACAGTGCTCCGGCCCTGCGCCCAAGCCCAGGACTGGCAAAAAAAAAAAAAAAAAAAAAAAAGAAATTCATGCACCAAGCACTGTAATCTCAATTTACCTTTTAAGTCTCAGGTACATTCTTCAAAGACACTCTTGCTGACTCTTTCTTCTTCCCACCATGTTAGGCTTGGGCCAGTGTGAGTTTGCTGTGGATGCTATGACAAATGACCACAAACTTAAATCCATAGGCATTCACTGTCCTACAGTTTAATACATCAGAAATCTGATGTGGGTTTCACTGGGCTAAAACCCAAATGTTGACTGTTGTCTTTTCTGGAGGCTTTAGGAGAGAGTTTTCTTGCCAAGTCAGTGGTATTTACTGGTATGTGGCTCTCACCCCCATCTTCTAAATCAGCAATGGCTGATTGAACCTTCCTCATGGTATATCACTGTATCCTCCCTATCATTCAATCAAGCTCTGCCTTCTTCTACCAGCCCCTGTGCCTCAGCAGTCTGATTATCTCCAGTTCTTAGCCACATCTGCAGGGACACATATTCCCTGGCTCTGGGGGCGAGGACATGGTGTTTGGCACATGGGTGTGGTGTCTTTCAGACTGTCCTAAAAGACTCCATTTTAGTCTCCCGTAGTCTCCTTTATTTTATAACATTGGTTTTTGTGGTACTGGGGCTTGAACTTAAGATCTCATGCTTGTTAGCCAGATGATTTACCACTTGAGACAAACTCTCAACTCTTTTTTTAAATCTATGAAGGCTTAGTACTGTGATCTGCCTGCTTATGCTTCCTGCAAGACCACTGTACCGAGCTTGTTTGTTGAAATGGAATTATCCTTTTGTTCAGGCTGTCTTTGAATTATGATCCTATCAGTCTGCATTTCCCAAACACATGCACTACCTTAGGAAGCCTCTAGCATTTTCCCCCTCACACTTGATGATAATTATCCCACTTGTTCTGTGACTATCACTTCATACCTAACTGCACAATTATAAATAAAGATTTGTGAAAGGATAGACACTGTCTGCTTTTCTTACTCTTGTATCCCTACCCTGGTAGATTATTTAGTAAGCATAGTAATTGATAAGGTTTTGAAGAATGAGTGAGAATTCTACAAACCTTACTCTCATGGCCCTGGTACTCCATGACACATAGGTATCCTGCCCATTATAAGGAGGAAAATGCTGAAGTTCCAAGAGAAATTGCTTTTCTAATTTCCTGAGTCATTCCTCTATCCCCTCCTTTCACATCAGATCATTGTCCTGTTTTGCTACAAGACAGGGGGTCTTAGATAACACATGCAGAAGTCGGAAAGCAAGTTTCTAAGAAAGGCAGCTGAGATAGCATTGTGTGACGTCACTGCCTATGACTGCTTGACTCTTTAGACTGGAAATGATTGACAATAATTTAGTAAGCACAAACACTTACCATCAAACCATATTTTTTTTGGGGGGGGGGAGGTGGCAGGCTTGGTGTTAACTGCTCTGAGTAGAGGATTAATTAGTTGTGTAGTTAACAGTTTTCAGCCTTCTTCCTTGCTGCCCTGTCTATATATTAGCAATAGCCAGTGATTGTAAAACAGGTTACTACTTCTTCAACTTCTTTCAAGCTCTAGTTAGTTTAGACTTGTACTGCACTTCTTTTTTTTAATCATGTAGCCAATATGATCAACAGTCAGGGCTATCCATGGCTGGAAGCTTTATATGAAATCTAGCACAGAAGTTTGGCTCATTGTAGGTGCAAGAGAAAAATATGCTACAAGTTCCGTACAGAGCTAGCATTGGTAGCTGAATGCTGGTGACTGCTAGGGAGTTGGTGTTATTGGAAGGTAATGGCAAGCTTCATTCATTTAGGTTATTTGGTTTTGTCCATGAGGCAGTGGTGGGAACTTGAACAAGCTATTTCATTTACCTGAAGTTTAACTTTCATTTAAGAAATAGGTGTATGCTTTGAGATTTAAAATAAATACCTTATGTGGAAAGTACCTAACGAAGTAACTGGCTTTCATAATGTTAGTTTTCTTTCTCTTCTCTCCATCTTTCAAAAGGTTAAAAAGGGTTCACTTTTAAAATTGTTATTGTAAAGGTGAGATGCAGAAGGATTACATTTTCATAAGTCAAGTAATGAGTACATTTATTTTTTGAACAGTATCAACCCTTTCTTCATTCTCTCCCAGTTTTTCCCTCTTGGTAGTGTCTAGTGAATAACACTGGTGCATATATTCACTCTTTGTCCATAGAGTTAACTTTTAGTATTGTTTTGTTTTGTTTGCTCTATAAACATTTATCCACAGAGCAAGCATTATTCTAGACTACTCCATGTCAACACAGTAAAAAGAAGTAGGCCATTGATGAAATGGTAATTCAATGATATTCTAATTCAGTGATATTCTATTTGACACATGGGCAATGAAACGAAGTAAAAAAGGCAAATATCCTTGTGCAGTCTGCCTTAGGAAGTAGAAGGGTTGATGTGATCAACAGCTTTGCTCTTAGTGCAGAAGTGCCACAGTCCTGAAGGAACTCAGGGAAAAAGAGCCATGTGTTCAGAATACAGCCAGCCAGGAAATACCCATCCAGTTTTATTTAGTGACTGTCACTTACCTGAAGGATTTTGATGTGTTTGTTGATGTGGTTGCCTGTATAAATCAGGATTTGATAAGGTTTTAGGGCCTGTAAATGAGCTCTTTGTCTACATTCCTGAAAAGGTAAACACAAGCTTGTGGCACCAAGTGAGTTCCTGAGGAAGTAATTAGTCACTCAGTGAAGTGCATGACAATGAGGATGGCTGAACCCACTCTCAATATGGAGGAACAAAGAGTAGAAACCTCCAGTAATCCCTTGGAATGGAATTGAAAGACTAGAGAGACATGCCCATGGAAGCTAAGAAAGAAAAGCAATCGGTGAGAGCAAATTTTGACCTACAGGATTTGTAGGAACTAGACACTAAGATTGAAAACTTTGACTACAGGCTTATTGAGTAGTTTATAGAGTTTCAAAGAAAATTAAGTCTGTGAAAAAGAAGGAAGAAAGCCCAGCAAGAGAGAGGACCAAGTCACTCGCTGGGTGAGCCCTAAGCTCTGTGTTCCTGAGTCTACTTTCACTGACACGTGTGGTGCAGTGTAAAGTGACTCTGTTAGGTTCTCTCCAACTAATGCAGTTTTCCAATTGGGCTTCTCTGAACTCTAGTTCATCATGTGACCTTCTGACTGTGAGGTTGTCTGAATCCAACTCCAGTGGATGGTATGGAATTGGAGAGTCATAGAATGAGATGGTCTGGCAAATATGACCAATATTACATCGATTGATAAATGACTGATTTTATGATAGTTTATCAATTTGAAGCCTAGCTTTAGGTAATCTACTTCTAGGTGATAGAGTTGAAAGGCCCTGTCCATTCAAGAAAACCACCTGTCTATAAACTTCCTATCTACCTGCCAACCACAGATCTCATATGGTTGCATGCTAATCCTTTTACATAAGCAAATATCCCTTATATACCTTTTCTGTATTTCTAATTGAGCAGGATTACTTTATAGATCAGTAGCCAATAGGTTTTTTTTTTCTCTGTACATAACTAGATGGCAAATACTTCAGACTCAGTAGTCCATTGATCTCTGTTTTAACTATGCAGCTCTCAAACGGCAGTGGGAGAGCAGCCAGAGATGACACATAAATGAACCTGTGACTGTCAGAAATAGACTGAGTTTAGTGCAGTAGAAAAAAATGGGAGCACCCCAAAACTGTCTTGGAAAAAATAAGTTAAAGCAGCAAAGTAGTCATAATGGGGACACATGGATTTAGCTGAATTTCTTTGATTAAAGAAAGGAAGTCTATTTGTTTTTGAATAATATATGGTAGTCATAATGGGCAGTGAGCACCATCATAAATCTCTTTGGGAATTATGGTGTCTACAGTAACTTGTCTAGCCCCTTGCATACTCATACTTTCAGGCAGCACGGCATCTTGGTACCCCTTCTCCATATGTCTGCATCAGACCCTCATAGATTCCACCCCCGATTCTAATTACTTTTATATTTTGTCATATTTTAGAAATACATCCAAAGAATACCACATTTCTTTATCATTCCCATACTCACATTCCTCATGAAACTGTGAGCAGTGTATAATTTATAACCCTTGAGGAGAAAGTGTGTACCAACCATCCTCCTGCCATGCTACCTGCTATGGTGTCTTGTCAATTTCCAGTGAAAGAATGGTTTTAATTTGAAGACTTGAATCTGTTCATTTTTAAACTTTAGCTTCCTTACATTTTGTTTTTCAGGTGAATAGCCATCTGTCTTTTCTCTTTTGATCAGAGGGTTCTCAGCTTTTGAACTGAAGGCTTCCTTTCCTGCAGATTTTGTTGGGTCCCTGCCTATCTGTCTCTGAAACCTGAAGAGATTTCAGGAATGATGCCAAAGGCCTTGGGTTATTTGAATACATGGTACAAGAAGAGCCTGCCTGGGATTCCCCTTTCTTGTAGTTTCATTTTGAGTGGAATATATAATGTTAGAAAGATAATTTACAGAAAATATACTTAAAAAGGAAGAGATGAGGGGTGTTGACTGGCAAAACAGGAATGATACTTGTATTGGCAAAATGTGCAATTCTCAATAAATCCTTTTAACGCCACCTGAGAGTCAGAGCATTATAGTGATAAAACAACGTGAACCTGTGTTTACGTTGCTGATTGCTGATAAATTGAATATGTGTAGGTGAATAAAATATAAAATACACTGCCTTGCTGACTGGCTTACATGCAGGGCCACAGATTGTGTGTTTTTCAAATAATTATTAAAACATTTGCCTGTCCAGACATATGTGTGTATGTGTGTGTACATATGTGTGTATGCATACACATATATTATGTATAAATATATGTATGTATCTATATATGAAGAGATGAATAGAAGGAGGGAAATGGGAGAGAGGGAAAGAAGAGATAGAGAGATTCTATACATTATAATCTTAGGCAAAATTCTTCCTCAAGAAACTTGTTTTTGTTGTAAGATCTTCAACTAATTAGATAAAGTCCACACATATAATTGAGGATAATCTCCTTTCCTTAAAGTAAATTGATTGCAAATGTTAATCACATTCAGAAAATACTTTCTTTGCAACATCTATATTGGTGTTTGACCAAACAATTGGGCATCATACTCTGGCCAAGTTGACATAGATTAGGAAAAAAAAAAAATTAAGAGATGGCTGATTTAAGTCAGTTGTAGTTCCAGACTGCCAAGACTTCTGAGGGATTGCATTCTTGAAAGAGTTTGTCTGGTTTCCAATCTGTGTCTTGGGAAGCAGTGAAAAGGACTGTTAGGCCTTAATCCATATCCCTTACCAAGCACTTGTTGCTTCTGTTGCCAGAAAGACTTTCTCACTGGCTTGTGCCTACCTACAGTACAGAAGCCCATGAACTTCACTGTTGCCTGGTTGAATTATACTTGGATATTAGGATTACAATTCTTCTACATCCCACTCATTAATTGGACCATTTCGCCAAAGCATGACATCTATGCCTAGGGATTCTATACAGATGCTGTAGGAAACTCAGAGACCCTAAATCTCAGGCATTAGGGTGACTATCAGTACAACTGCTGATGTGTATCTCTAGTTTTTATTTTTTTTGTTTTGCAGGCCTCAGTTGCTCCCACACCAGTAAATTGCAGAAGTTCTTAGAATATTCAACCTTTGAAGGGCAGAAATTCCACCTTCTCCTTCACTCCCCCCTCATCTTTTAAACCAGCGTATATATATTTCCTTTCTAGTTTTGAGTTATTGTCATTCCTAGTTCTGAAGAAGCTTTACACATATTCTGGAGAGAACAGGAGAGAACGGATTTGTTATATCATGACATGAAATAACTCTCCAACTTACACTTGACCAACTAACAAAGGCTATTTTTGTAGTTAGGGGACAGTGAAAGATCTCCTTTTAGCTAATAATATCTGGGCACAAAACTCGTCTGATATTTTCTCCTTACCAAAGCTTAAATTTCACATTACCAGGGAATTCATAGTATGCACACATGCATAGTATGGTCATAACAGGAATTGTGTGGATCTATGTTTGCATTATAGTCTCTCCTATAGACAGATCCTATTCTGAATCTCAGAACAGTAAGCCTGGTCAGAAGAGCTGATGTTTCCAGGCCCTCTCATTAGGAGACGTTTTACTACTCCAACTTTTATTGTGGAGCTGTATATATAAATAATATATATGGAGATTTCATGCTTCTAAATGGTCCCAGCAAAATCTATAAATTTGATTCCCCTCAGTTAATGGAGTCTCTTTCCCTAGCTAGACTGTTCTTTGTGCGGCATGAATTTGAAGTTTGTTGAATTTCTTGAAAGAGCCATGACATTTCCAGCTTAGGTGGTTTGTCCTGTTGTCCTTGCCTAAATTTTCTTTGTAGCCTAGTTAAAACCTGGACACCTGGGAGCTTAAATTATCCCTGTAGGATATTAGTATATTAGCTACCTATAAAAATGAAATTTATATGAGGCATCTGTTTACATTGAGCATCTCATAAAACTGGCAGAAAATTCAAAGAAAAAGGCTTTCAAATGAAGGTTTCATAGCCAAGAGCAAAAGGCTCTTCAGAATGGCATCTAGATAACTAATTTCCATTTTAGATATTAAAAATTCTTAATAGACAAAAAATCACATCCCTCCTCTCCTTCAAGTGGTATTCTAAAATATACAAAGGATTTCAAGAATCCTTTTTCAAGAATCCTATTTTATCATTACTATTGCAACCAAAAGAAAAAGCAGAGCTGTTAACCTTTGTCTGTTGATATACAATTGTGAACTTGATGAGCAGAAGAAACAATTAAAATTGTATCTAATAGTGAGAGATTCTATCCAGTGACTGAGTAAAAGCAGCCACAGATCTAAAGTTGCACAGACAGCATGTTTCTAGCACACAAAATGTGTGTTACAGGAAGTTATTTGAGAAGTTGACAGCAATAATCAGATTTGTAGTCTAGTGTATTTGTAGTTTACATGGGTTATAAATGCAAGGCAAGTAGAAGTGTCCAATTTGATAGGAAAAGTGAAAAAGAGGAGAGAGCAACTGAATTTTCAGAAGTATAGTAATTCACTATTACAAAGAATATGGACCAGAGCAATCCAGAGGTTATACTCAAAATATTTAATGATACTGCGCCCTGCTTGGAATAGTCACATCAGGAAGTTTTCATTTGACTATTCTTCTCTTAGCAATTACCATTCCATTTCATTTTTAATCTTTTCAGAAAATTTCCTGAGGAAAAACTCATTTTCTCAAGATTTTCTCCTATTTTTTTTGGCCAGTTCTGGGCCTTGAACTGAGGGCCTGAGCACTGTCCTTGGGCTTTCTCAATGCTAGCACTCTACCACTTGAGCCACAGCACCATTTCTGGCTTTTTCTGTGTATGTGGTACTGAAAAATTGAGCTTTTTGTATACTAGGCAAGCACTCTACCACTAGGCTAAACTCCTGGCCCCATCTCCTATTTTTATGCTCTGCACAATTAAGCTTTTCCCACCATCATCTCTATCAGCAGTCTCTCTAATCACTGATTGCTATTGTCTTTTAGAGATATTTTCTTGACTTGGTCCTTGGGTTTGTTCCCTTGGATTTTCTTATAGGTCACTGGTCACTCATCTGTTCTCTTTCCTCTTTAGCTGTTAAAAAAATGTGTGAATGAACAGCAACAACAAAAACAACAACAAAATACTCCACAACTAATTAATATTCTCAACCAAAATACAAAGAAATACCAATAGATATAGGTTTGTTTCATTTTTACAGAAGAAGAAACTGAAAAAAAATGTCAACTGGGTATTATAGCTTATCCTTGAAATCTTAGCTACTGGCAGTCTGAGATTTGAAGGTATTGGTTTGAAGGAAGACTGGACAGACAAACCTGAGAGGCTCTTATCTCTAATTAACTAGCAAAAGATGAACATGGAGCTGAGGCTCAAGCCATAGGGGACCAGCCTTGAGTGAAAAGGCAAAGGGGGAGTGAAAGAGTGAAAGGTCCTGAGTTCAATCCATGTTACTGGTGCGCATGCACACACACACACACACACACACACACACACACACACACACACACACACACACACAGAATCAAGAATGTTCAAAGAGCTACAAAGTATATGGGATTATTTATCTTAATTAAGCCAAATAGGCTTATTGATCCCTAAGCTTCTGACTTTTATTCAAGCTTATTGTCAAGGCCAGTGATTTTTATCCTTCAGTGTTTTATTTTTTTTAAACTCAAAAAGGTGTTCTTCCGATCACTAGATACAATTCTTCCTATAGACAGTGTAAGACAAATATTTATTTTGATATCTTTTCTAAAATGTTATTATAGCATTTCAGTTAATCCCCTAAATAATTCTTCTGATTATTGGTTTATATCTATTTGCACGTAAGAGACCCAAATTTCAAATACTTAAAAACTTAACTAAGTAGACTAATGCTACTCTATTAACTGCACAGTGTGTGGGATTTTGACTTCAGCTCATCATAATAGACCAGCCATATGAGCCTCTAAAATTTAATTGTGGAACAGGATACTTGAATTTCGAGGAATGAAAACTGTGAAGTTTTCTTCCTAAGACTTCTGCGAATGAGGCAGAGAGAAAACGTGAGCACTGGCTTGAGAGTGCACATATGCTCCATCACAACAAAAGCAAGCAAAGCTATTTTGGAATGTGTTATTTAAGGACTAAAATTCCATTTTGCAGGCAAAGCAGACCAGAGTCACGAATTTTTCTAGAAATTGAACTATAGCAAAGTTTTCTTCAGGAAAGAAGCAAACATGGAACTTGAACTTTCTGTCTTTTCCAACTATTTCTAATAAGAACATTATAAACGGTAGGAGAGGAAGACTAGCCCTCATTTGGACTCAAGTGAAAAAAAAAAACAAGTGATTGTGAATTTGCTTCACATTTTCATGGTGGCATCCTTTTGCTCTCCCTCTGATTCCCCCTTTCTTAGTTGTAGATAACATAGTGGTGGCTGCCCTGACATTCCTCACCTGCTCTGTCATCTCTGAATTTATGTAGCACATGTTAGTATCAGCCTTAGTGATCTTCTCTATATCTTTCTTGCTTTTGCACTCTTTGCTCACTCACTTCCTGACAAAATAAAACTAATTTTCATTCTGAAACTGTACTTAACCCTGTTCACTATTGCCAGTAATTCAAACCCAGTAATTCCCCAGACTGCTTAAATTCAAGGAACTTTATTAAATTTTCAGGTTACTATAATGATTTTCTTTGAGAAATCTAAAAAGGAGCATACTTACCACGTTTTTTTTTTCCTTGCAAGTGGAACTGGTACTTGATAGCAACTTCACCCATCTTTGCAAACTTTTCATCTCTCCACAGATCTAGCTATGATAATCGCAACTCTCCCTTTCATTCCTGGCACTGAACTCATCAACCCCATCAATCCCAAATCCGCTCTGTTGTGAAAGCGCAGGGAAGCTTTAAAAAAAATGGTCACTTTGCTGAAAAGGAAAGTTTTGAGCAGAATTGAGCTGAAAATTTGCTCTGTAGTTCTTATGCCCATCAGAACTATAAACTTAACCAAGTGAAACTCCAGCTGTATGAGGACTTTTATATATATATATATACATATATGTATATATATATATGTTTGGACAAACAATTGGCTGTGGACATTTCATTATTCAAAATACTCTGAAGCTAACAGCAGGCTACATGAATAAGTTAACTGTTAGTTCACATCTTATGTTAATACTGAGTCCAAATTGGATATAGTTTCAGCAATCACATTTACAATAGCTCTATAACTAAAAAAGAAAGGAAAAAGAGAAAGTACAAGGAGAAGGAAAGCAGGGAGAGAGAGAAAGGGA
The DNA here is from genome assembly GCF_031878675.1 of Megascapheus bottae. Classification (NCBI taxonomy): domain Eukaryota; kingdom Metazoa; phylum Chordata; class Mammalia; order Rodentia; family Geomyidae; genus Megascapheus; species Megascapheus bottae. The sequence goes on from NC_143510.1 coordinate 20,572,224, forward strand.
AGAATAAAGAAAGAAAAGAAGAAGGAATGAAGGAAGGAAAGAAGAAAGGAACAAGGGGAGAAGGGGAAAGGAGAAAGGAAAGAAAGATGGGAGAAAGAAAGAAAAAGAGTGAGATAAAGGAATGAAGGAAGGAGGAAAGAAAGGAAGAGAGGAAGGAAGGAAGGAAAGAAGGAAGGAAGGAAGGGAGGGAGGGAGGGAGGGAGGGAGGGGAATCCTTAGAAATAAATTTAGTCAATGAAAGGAAAGGCCATCAAAGTGAAGATTACAAAACACTGATGAAAAAAATGAAAGCATAATAAATAGCAAGGTCTTCATGAATTGGGAAAACTAATATTCATAAAATATTCAGGCACAGTAGTTAAAGCCTGTATTTCTAACATCTTGGAAAACAAGAGATTGGAGAATCACAGATTGAGGCCTTTTTTACTTTTTAATTTTTGGCTTGTGTTGGGGCCTGGACTCTGTTCCTGAGCCTCTTTGTGCTCTTAGTGCTCTATCATTTAAGCCACAATGCCATTTCATGATTTTTCTGAATAATTTATTATAGATAAGAGTCTCATGCACTTTCTTGCCCAAGTTTGCTTTGAACTGTAATCCTCAAAACTCAGTCTCCTGCGCATTATAGACATGAGCCACAGGCATCTGGCTAGATATAGGATATTTAGAGCATGAGTTTCTTGAGACACTTTCTTAACCATTGGAGTGGGTGGGTGTGGTGATACTGGGAAGCATAAGTAGGAGGATTGTAGTCTAGACTGGCATGGAAGGCAAAAGAGAAATAATAGATCCAATGTCAAAAAATAGCCATCACAAAAAAAGCTAGGAACATAGTTCAGATGGCAGAGTCCCTGTCTAGAAATTACAAGAACCTGAGCTCCATCTGTGTGTGTGTGTGTGTGTGTGTGTGTGTGTGTGTGTGTGTGTGTGTGTGTGTGATCTACAGATCCAGTGGAATTTCCATCAAAATATCAGTAGTATTCTTTACAGACACTGGAAAACAATCCTGAAGCACAAAAGATTCTGTCACTAAACCAAGTTTGAGCAAAAACAGCAAAGCAGGAGGCATTGTAATATCTGATTTTAAGACTTCCTTCAGAAACTGATTAATCAAAACATCATGTCATTGGTATGAAAACAGACAAACAGGCTAGTGAAACATAACAGCAATTCTAGAAACAAGCCCATGTATTGATAGAGAATTCCTTCTCTACAAAGGCATCTAAACTATATACTGGAGAAAAGACAATCTCTTACAACTGGATATCCACATACAGAGACTTTACCTGCTGTTCCATGCCATACAAAAATTAACTAAACTAGAGAAAATGCAGAAACCATGGAAGTATTGGAAAAAAAATATAGGGGAAGTACTTTAATGGTTTTCTTGGATATAAATCACAGAAAACAAAAGCAAAAATAGACTAATGGGGTTTTATCTGACTAAAAAGCTTTTATACCACAAAGGAAATAATCCATAGAGTGAGGAGACCAACTATGTTCCAGGAGAAATTATTTGTTAATGATTGACTTGACAAAGGTTATTATACAGAATTTAAAGAACTAAAGCACTAAAAAAAAACCCACCACCGACAAAAATAAATGTTATGATCACAATGGGAAAATCATTTAGACATTTCTCAAAGGAAAGAATTCAAATGGTCATCAAAAACACAAAATGTGTGCCGGGAGTGTGGCCTAGTGGTAGAGTGCTTGCCTAGCATGCATGAAGAACTGGGTTCAATTCCTTGGTGCCATATATGTAGAAAAAGCAGGAAATGGTGCTGTGGCTCAAGTGGTACAGCTCTAGCCTTGAGAAAGCCCACGGACAGTGCTCAGGCCCTGAGTTCAAGCCTCAGGACTGGCAAAAAAACCAAAAACTCAAAACATAAAATGACCAATACCATTGGCTTTCAGAGAAATTGAAGTCAAGACTACAATGAGGTATTTTCTCACTCTAGTAAGAGTGGTTATTAACCAAGTAGTAAATAATAGCAAGTATTCAGAAAAAATGTCTTAAACAGTATTGGTAGAAAGATAAATTAGCATAGTCATTATGGAAAACATTTTGCATGTTTCCCAAAAAAATTAAAAAACTAAAAATAGGGTTGCTACATGATCCAGGTTTTCCACTTCTGGATATGTATTCAGAGGGAATGAAATCAGCATATAATATATCCCCTTGTTTGTTACGGTGCTGTTAGCAATGGTTATGATACTTAAACTAGATCTCAATCAATAAAGGAATGATATATAGTCTGATGGAATACTTTATAGCCATAAAGAGGAATAAAAATACTATCATCCTCTAGAAAATGTTATCAGATGAACTAAGCCAGACACAGAAAGAGAAATACCACATATAGGTAATATGTAGAAACTTTAGAAAAAGTTAAATGATGGGTTTGGCAGAGTGGCTCAAGTGGTAGTGCATTTGCTTAGCAAGCACAAGTTCAAACCCTACTACCACCAAACAAACAAATAAGGAAGCAAGTGAGCAAGTGAACAAACACACAAAAGCAAAAAAGAGAAGAGGAAAGAAAAAGTATTAATTTGAAGTGTAATTCTGGAATTTGAGGAGGGCAGGAGATAATAGAATGAATCCAAAGATGCTAGATTTGATCAGTGCGAACTATGAATTCAGAGAAATATCTGCTGAACTTCATTACCATTTACACTTAAATCATGACAATCAAAAACAGAATAAATCTAGGTGTTGGGGCTCATGCCTGTAATCCTTAGCTACTGGTGTGACTGAGAACTGGAGAGTGGTTGTTCAAAGCCAACCCACTGAGAAAGAGCTCCCTAAAACATCATTTCCCACATAACCTCAAAATAGGCAAGTAAGCTATGTATGAGTCCCCTGAGTTCCAGCCTGTATACCAAAACATAAAAGTATTAAGGGCCAGGAGCAAGGCTTAGTGGTAGAGTTCTTACCTAGCATGCATGAAGCTCTGGGTTAAATTCCTCGGTACCACATACATAGCTAAAATCATAAGTGGTGCTGTGACTCAAGTGACAGAACGCTAGCCTTGAAAACAGTGCCCAGGCCTTGAGTCTTGAGTTCAAGTCCTAGGACTGGCAAAAAAAATAGTATTAAGTATAAACAAATAAATAAAATACTAAAAATTTATTAGGACTAAAAATTTCGTCATTCAAACACATGAAGATTATGAAATTAATAGGAAATACCAATTGAAAATGTGTAGAATTTTAATATTTGGGACTATAAAACTGTTTAGAATGAACATATGTGTATGATTACTAATTAAGATAAATATTAGTTGCATCATATTCTGTAATTTTCAAAATAATTCCACATAATTATTTGATTGTGATAGAAATTTGACATGTCATTATATTCTTCATTTTACCAAAGAAGAAATGAACTGAATGAGATTAAATAGTAAATTTAAGGTTTGTACACATGTAAGCAGGAAAGGTAGTCACAAATATGTATGTTCTTGGCTCAAACCTCAATGCTATTACTGCTGCACAAAACCAGAATTTTAGGGACCAAAATACAACTGGAATTTGGATAAGTAATTGTGCTAATATATTGGAATAATGTAGTATATTGTCAGAATGTAATACTGTGATAAAATTTTAATAAAAATTATGTGGGATATTGTTACTCAAAAGCTAGAAAATCAAAACAAATATGAACATTACCCTTTTGAAAAGATTGGCTTCCAAACAGAGTTGAACAATTTTCTCTCCAAAAATTAAATACTAAATCGTATGAAACAATAAAGGTCAATGTTTTTATTTTTATATTTCCAGAGACTGTAGAAAAGAAGTAATCTTGTTCCTTTGGCCTTTGGAGGAAGGAGAGAAAGAAATCACATTTTCCCGTGGCTAGCAAAACTGCTGAAAATGGATGAGTCGCCAATTTTGATAAGATCCATGACTGCTATCGTAATTTGCAGTGATTCATTTGTGAGTTTTTTTCCTCCTTCCAAAATAAGGTCTGAAACAAAACTAAAGCCTTAGGAAGAAAGATAACAACTGGCAATTTTATCTCTTTTGTGTGTTTGTGTGTGTGTGAAACAGAACTTATGATAGATATAGAATACAGTTGATTCTGGCATGGTAAGCAATCTTTAAGATATCTGGTCTACCTCCTCTCTGCCTTTCCCCCCCATAGCTCATGAGGAGGAAAAAGCCCATCTCTGCAGTAGCCCTTTTATGAGGCCCTGGTAATTCTAGGACCAAAATGTAATTAATGTGCTACATTAATTGTTCTTGAAAGACAATATTCCTTTTATGGCTTATTTCTTTAAAATCAATATATACATAGATATGTACATATACATATACACAGACATATATATGTATGTGTATACACATACACGTATCTGTCTGTCTGTCTATCTATCTATCTATCTATCTATCTATCTATCTATCTATCTATCTATGAAGGAGTTGGGCACTTTAGGCTCACACCTGTAATCCTAGCTATTCAGGAGGCTGAGATCTGAGGACTGCAGTTTGAAGCTAACCAGGTCAGGAAAGTGTGTGACTCTTATCTCCAATTAATGACCAGAAAACTGGAAGAGGCACTGTGGCCCAAAGTGGAACAGCACTAGCCTTGGATGAAAAACCTCAGGGACAGGCCCCTAAGCCCCATGACCAACAATTTTTTTTAAATGAAATAAATAATCATGTATGGATGAATAAGAGCTGTTTTCCTTTACCCTTCACCATATGTGAGGTCTATTGATTACTAGACAACATTATTCATCTTTACTATAACTGGTGGTAAGTAGCTTGACATTATGCCACAGTTCCAAACCCTCTAAATTGTGCTGTGCCATTATACTTCATGATTTCTTTTCCTTGTATCTACATTTCTGAGTAGAATTAAAACTCACAGATGTCCCCACATGAACATGCAGCCCCAAGACATTCACAAATATTTTAAACTAAATTTAATTTTATTGTCAAGATGATGTGTAGAGGGGTTACATACATAAGGTAGTGAGTATATTTATTGTTGAACACTGTTATGCCCTCTCTCATTTTTCTCCCTTTCTCTGTCCCAACCCCCACCCCAAGGTTGTAAAGTCCATTTCCAACATATTGTTTTATGAGTATTGTTGCATTGATTCACCCTTTATCCTTTGTCTCACTATTTTGTTGCTCTCCTTCTCTTCCCTATTTTAGATAAACATATATATATATATATATATATTACACAGAGTACCAAAATCAGATACAGTGACAACAGGGGATAAATCATAGGAAAAAAAATGAAAGAAAAATGTAGCTTCACATAGTACATAAAAAACAACAAGCAGGGGCACTCTAGTGGTAGAGTGCTTGCCTGGCATGCACAAAGGCCCAGGTTCGATTCCTTGGTACCACATACATAGAAAAAAGCTGAAAGTGGTGCTATGGCTCAAATGGTAAAACACTAGCCTTGAGAAAAGTCCAATGACAGTGCTCAGGCTCCAAGTTCAAGCCCCATGACTGCCAAAAATAAAATTAAAAATAAAATAAAAATAAAATAAAATTCACTGCCTTGTGGCCCATTCAAATTAAAAAAATACAAACAAACTACAATAACAAAAAAAATACAAGGGGCCAGAAGTTTGGCCTAGTGGTATGAGTGCTTGCCTAGCATGCATGAAGACCTGGGTTCGATTTCTTGGTACCAGCACATATATATATATATATATATATATATATATAAAGCCAGAAATGGTACTGTGGCTCAAGTGGTAGAGCTCTAGCTTTGAGAAAGCCCAAGGAGAGTGCTCAGGCCCTGAGTTCAAGGCCCAGGACTGGCAAAAATAAAAAAGAAAAAGAAAAAAACAACAAACACAAAGGATTCTACACCATGGGAGTCTATCAGAAATATTGGAGTTTCTCCTTTAAAAAAATTGTAATCAAAGTAAGTTCTGGATGTGGGCTGCGAATGTGGTTGATTGTCAGAACACTTGTTTATCTTGTGCACGTCCTGGGTTGATCTCCAGAACTATACAACTATAAAGGGGAAAAGAAAATAAGTTTGGAATCCTTGTGGAATCATTCAGAAATGAATTTCAAAAGTTGAAAGGAGAAAACCAGTAGTATAATGCTTGCTCCTATTGTGCTACTGGTTTGGACATCATTTAGCTACAGTTCTAGAGAACTTGCTAAGGAATTTTTGCTAAAGTATAACTTTTCAGAAATTCTTAAAGGTGTTCAGTTACCCAACTCAAATGCATTTCTGAGCCAAATATTACTTGTTTTCATCCTATTTGGCTTTATCATTTTAGTGGGAGGCTAATCTCCCACTAAAGAATTATAGATATTTTGAATTTAGGTGTGCACCTCTAAGTTACTTGTTTTCTGCCCACAATCTCTGTCTTCACAAGAAGAACAGATAACAGGAAAGTGAAAAGCAAAATGCATATATATATATATATATATTCTGCCTATTTGATTTGTGACTTTTTAGAATGAAAACCTTTTGTAATTAGACATCATGTTTCTCTCAGCATTTCATTCTTCACCAAGAAACCTTTGGATTCTTGGCAATAATATAATCATCTATATTCTTGGCAATGACGCTAATAATTTATGTCTATATAACTTTGCAACAAAGCTAATTCCCAGCTTCAAGTTCCTATTGGTTCAAGTTTGTGAACTCATGTTCAAAACTATTAATATTTATCTTGATTGGCTCACTCAAGTTTTGAAAATCTTTTCTTCTGGCCCATGTGGAAAGGATTAGGGAAATTTTATCAATGCTTATTCATAACTACCATATGTGGTGCTAAATTATTATAAGAAATTGAACTGATTATGGACAGTGAATATTAATTTGCTGCTGAAAAATCTCTTCGTTTTTGGATCTTAGTGTTACCTTGTAAAGCATGTTTTCTTTCAGTGAAGAGCTGATGAGTTGGTGCACTATAAAAGCAGAGAAAATGGGGATTGATGAATGGCATGATCCCTTGCCAAAAACATAAGAGGAATGTTCAAGCATAAAATATAGGCTCATAAAGGAAACTCAGGAGGCTTATGTTGACCTGCTCACAGTCATAATCAGCACTCAGCCATAGTTTCAGCCAACACTTCCAGAATTCATAGATACGTAGTATCAATAGATCAATAGATGATAAACAGATCTAAAATAATTATACAAAAAGTGGACTGGTTTTCCATGTCCAGAATAAGAAGAAACATCACAATTGTGAACACATTGGGTTTCTTTGATTTTCCAAGATCTGAGCAAAGACTGGGACTTCAAACTGAGAGTCACAGAAACAGCCAGCTTTTGGTGAAGGTCTTGGCATGGAAGAAAGAGCAGACTCAGGAATGGTATTTGAGAGGCAATTAATGAACTCTTTACCAAGATATACAAATGTGAGGGTCATTGATCAGAAGTAAATTGCCAGCTATGACAGAGGGATGTTGTCATTCCCTGTATCTTAAGGTATGAGAAGAATTTGTGTGTGTGTGTGAGTGTGTGTGTGTGTGAGAGAGAGAGAGAGAGAGAGAGAGAGAGAGAGAGAGAGAGAGAGAGAGAGAGAGAGAGAGAGAGAGGGAGAAAGAGACACAGAAGACAGACAGACAGACAGACAGACAGACAGACAGACAGACAGAGAGGAAGAGAGAAACAGAGACACAGAGAGAGCGCCCATGGCTATGTCTACAGGACAGGGGAAGTATGGGTTTTCAAAGAGCAATGTATAATTGGGGTGTACTTCAATCTCTTCTGCCTTCTAGACTCTCAATGCTGCCTTCTGTTGGTCAATATGAACAGAAGGACAAGAACCAGGGAGCCAATTGATGTGTCTACAGATTAACCTTCTTGAACAGAGCAGAGAAGACAAGGCTAGAAAAGCAGACTGGAAGACTAAGCTAGTACATCTACACCGGCTCACAGCTGCTGTGAAATAAGTAGTGAGTTTCAGTGTAGATAGAATAATTTGGCAAATTATATTCTTCCAGATTCTAAACAATGATAAGGTAATGAGGTTCTATCTCCTATACTAAGATAAAGGAAACTGGATCAGCTAATCTGTACAGTGTTTAAGGCCCCCTCCTCTTTCAGGTAATATTTTTGCAGGTTAAGACAGTGTTGGATATGGTGGATTTGGGAGGCTGAGACAGAAAGATTTGGAGTCTAAGGCCAGCCTTGGTAACTTAGTAAGACTCTGTCCCAAAAAATAAATGTGACTTTAGTGTTACTGACTCATGCCTGTAATCCTAGATAGTCAGGAGGCTGCCAATTGGGGCAGGAAAGTCTGTGAGATTCTAATCTGCAATTAACCATCCCCATAAGTCAGAAGTAGAGCCATGGATCAAGTGGTAGAGCACTAGCCATGAGGGAAAAAAAAAACAGGGACATTGCCTAGGCCCCAATTTTAAGCTACAGGACCAGCATAAAAATAAAGACAAACAAATAAGTAAAATTAAAATATTAATTTTAATATTTTTAATAAATGTAGATGAGAGAGTGATCCCATCTACATTTTGTGATTATATATCTCATTTTTTTCTGAAATAGATTCTGTATTTTAAGATAAAAATATACATTTATGCCCATTCTTTCACATTTACTGATATTCTAAATTCTAATTTGACCACATATACTCATAAAATTCATACACAGTATATAAGATAAATTTTAAGTTTAAAATGTTTAGTACTATGAATAGTCAATATTGCTAGCAAACCTGACAAAGATAAGCAAAGCTAAACAATGAATAACATTTATTATAAGAATGATGAGCAGTTCTCTGATATTAGAACTAAAAACTACAGATCAAAACAATAATTACATGAAATATAGACTATAGTTATTAAGGCTGACTTGAAAATGTGGTACAAACACTGTTTAAGAACCGCAATTATCAGAGCTGGGTGCCAGTGGCTCATGTCTGTAATCTTATCTACTCAGGAGACTGGGCTGAGATCTGAAGTTCATCATTCAAAGTTAGCTCATGTAGAAAAATCCCCGAGACTCTTGTCTCCAATTAACCATGGAAAAGCCAGAAGTGAGTATGTGACTCAAGTGGTAGAGTATTAGTCAATGAGGAAGACTTGATGAACAAGTTCAAGTCCTTTCTTCCTTGGGTGAAATAACTGACCATTCCACACCAGCTCCCTGAGTTTCCCCATACAATTAATTTCCTGTTGATCCTAGGGACACTCATCTCACTACTTCATTGGCATCCTTCCTTTGATTTCATTGCTCTATCGACCTTCTGAACCTTCATGGACTCATTTTCCTAAGAGATTTTGAATCTGCAACTCAAAATCTGCTCTGGGAAGGTGCATACTAGTACAGTTTGCTTTCCAGAAGGCACTCGAGCAAGTTCAAGCACACACATCTCCACACACAGATATGAAGATACTGGTTTTAGCTTCTGCCTCAGAAGTCTCTCCAAGGATGTTCTTTTATGTGTGTAAATACTGACTGTCACAGAGCTGAGGAAACACACAAAGTATCTTCAGCCTAAAATAAGATCTAGGAACTGAAGAGAATCCCAATGACAATTAGCACACGCGGTCCCTCCTGCACTATGGTCTAACTCCACCATTCTCACCCCACATCACTCCCCAAAGTCCTTATTTTTAGTGCTTAGGCCAAGAAGGCCATTAAATAGAGGATTTTTTTTTCCAATTTCAATACTGTGAGACTCAAGTTATTGAAATACAAGTGTGTCAAAAGGAAGTTGCATCATTATCTTTGTACAAATGGCTAATATCTACTTTTTCTGATATTTGATTGCTTTCTGAAATGCATGGCTTACTTAGCATATCTTTAATCTTTGCTCAAATCTGATCTTTTTAGTGCAGCTTTACCCTGAAAAAAAGTTAAACTCCATGTTCCCTACACTTCTGTACCCACAACTTCCTGTTTTATTTACATTCATGGAACTTGTAGTCAGCTGAAATTCTTTAAGTCTGTCTTATTTACTTCACTGTTTGCTTTCCTAATGAAGAAGTTCCATGAGGACAGGCAGTTTCATTCACACCTGCATTCACAGGGCACATAATGGGCATTCAATTTATTGAATAAACTGAATGTAGCTAGATACTGAGTATTATACACATTTGAATGACTGTAATGACACATTTGGGATTTCTGAAAGCTACTGATAAGACAGTTGTCCTCGTGGCCACATGAAGACTTCCGAGGGGCTGGGAGTTTGGCCTAATGATAGAGCGATTGCATGCATGAAGACCTGGGTTGGATTCCTCAGTACCACATATATAGAAAAAGGCGGAAGTGGTGCTGTGTCTCAAGTGGTAGAGCTCTAGCCTTGAGAAAACCCAAGGATGGTGCTCAGACCCTGAGTTCAAGCCAGGACTGGGAAAAAAAAAAAAAGACTTGTGAGGACCAGAAACCACAGATTCTGTTTGTAGACTCTTAATTATTTTGGGCATTTAAAAATTTTTGAAATACCCTCTCCTGTGCAGCTAGATAGATTGGTAAAGGAAGAATTATTTATGGTGTACTGAATGTATGAAATGTTTTCAGATTTCATTTTAATTTTCTTCAAGGCCATCGAAGGGGTTTACAAATTAAAATGACCAGTTTGAGTTCCAGCAGGAGTTATCTCTCGCATCATTGTCCCTCATCTGTCTCTTCCCCATCTCCCATCCCCGATCCATTTCTCATTTCCCATTTCCTTTATCACAGATGTATGTTGAGCATTCCAGTTGTATTTGTTCCCCTATTCCCCTTTTCAACTCCATAAACTTACTTTGACATCAATGTGCGCTAAACCTCAGGAATTCCAAAGAACTTAAAAGAATAAGAAAACATATATGTGCACAAATGAATCCACAAACAACAACAATATAGTGTATTCAGACTTCCTGTAATGTGTATTCTTATGGATTCTTGCTTTCTCTTTCCTGAGTTTGTGCCACTTCCTGAAAGCAAAAACCTTCTGTTCACCTTTTTAAGTGGAACATCTCTTGAGCTTAGAAAATTACCTTTATGTTCTTGTGAGAGAATTCCTGTTGAATGTCTTATAGTGAATAATGGTGCAGTAAAGTCAGTCTGTGATGGTAATAGGAATAGGAAGGATCAGATGAATCCACCACTTTGAATAGTTCACTATGGCCATGACAATGGCTGGTGTCAGAAATCTGGATATTCACTCTGAATTATTGACAGGGAAAATATAGATATTCCAATTGCGTGCTAACATATCAGTGAGAATTTATCCAAACTTGCACACTTCCTGATCCATATTCTTTCTTTCTTTTCTCATCCCTAGCTAAGACCCCAGGACAATGTCAAAAACAAGCAGGCATACCTGGTACCCTTCTCTCCCCAATCATAAATAGAGATTTACAGTAGTTCATGGCTAAGTCAAACGTTTACTGTATGTTCTCTGTATATATTCTTATCTGGTTTAAAAATAATAAGAAATTAAACATGGTTGCTAAAAATGATTTTTCCAAATATAAATGAATATTAATGTCATCAAAGTTTTTTTTTCCAGAAGTTATTGCTATGATAATGGCCTTTGTTCTTATTTGGTTTCTGTATTACATTCTATTTTATTTTTAAAATATATTTTACATTGTATTTTATATGTATATATACCTATGTAAACACATATACTGAATAACTTATATAACACATCATGTTCATATGTGTGTGTACATAAGAGTATAGATAATATCTTCTTTGTAGTTTTGAGTATATAGCCCAGCCTGGCCTTGAAAACAGGGTCTTCCTACCTCAGCCTCCAAATGTTAGATTATAAGGCTACCATGCCTGGCTCCAGTTTGCTAATATTATATATAAAGTATTTTTATCTATATCATCTACATTTTCTTGTTTTCCTCTTGCCATGATTGGCTCTTATTTTATTCTACATAATTTTAGGAGTGGGATTTTACTCATCTTTTTAAAAGATTTTGTATATTACTAAAATTATTTGGCTTTTGACCAATAAATTCATCCACAACTATTAGAATAGGTAATTTAAAAAAATGACATATCAAGTGCCAGATGAAGAGCACTGTAAGTGACTCATGAGAATAGGAATGGAAACAACCACTTTGAAAGTGGTACCATTTTAGAAATTCCTTACAGAGTTAAACATACACTCTATCTGTATCCCAGCAATCAACATTCCTAAGATTTTACCCAAGAGAAATGAAGGCATAAAATCTACACAACTATCTGGGTAAGAATCTTTACTGCAGTTTTACTTATGACTGCCCCCAAAAGAAACAATTCAGTTCGTGGCCAATTGGTGTATAGATGAGCGAGGTTGTGCATCCATTCAACAATATACCCAACACTAAAAAGTAATGGGCTACTGATATCCACAGGGAAAAATCTCCAAACTTTTACGCAGAATGACAAGAAAGCAGACAAATGACTACAATTTGTAAGGCCCTCTCAAAAAGGCAGAGATTCAGAAGAAATGTCAGTAGCTGCAAACAGCTAGAGTAGGGAGACAGGAAGAGAGTAATGTTTGTAAAAACATTTGGGGGAGTTAGGGAGCTAAGTCCTTTCTAGAGATCATGTTTAAATCCAGTAAAGCTGTTTGTTCTGACATCCACCTTTTTGGATACTACTATGACTAGACATTATCTTTCCATTTAGGAATAGTATTTTATCTCCTTTTAGCTGTGTATGTTTTATAACAGTCTAATTTAACAGATACTGAAAATAGCAAAAAGAATAAAATTTTACGTATTTAACTCTAAAAGAAACACAGTCCATGTATACTTACGATTATTAATAGGTTGAATTTTAAAGTATATTCTGCCTTATCTCCTGTTTAGTTTTTTGTTTTACTTTATTTACTTCCTTGCCTCATTTCCAATTGATTTATCCTATTTTTATGATTCATTTTTTTTCTTTGGGAGTCAGAGTTTTTTTTTGTTAGTTTTTCTTTTGGTGGTGCCAGAGTTTGAACGCAAGACATTTCACTCACTAGGTGTTTGAATCACAACCAGGCATTTGAGTCTGCCATATGAGTCACACTTCCAGGCCTTTTTAGTTCTGATTACCTTTGAGATAGGGTCTCACTTTTTTTCCAAGGCCAGTCTGGACCACAATCCTCTTCCTAATGTGATTAAGTGGCAGGAATATACTGCAACACCCAGTTTTTTCCACGGAGGAGGGAATCTGTGAATGTTTTGCCTACGGTCTTCACTTCCCAACTGTTCGTGGGTGAGTTACCACGTTGAGCTAGTAGTTCAAAAGTTTAATAATGTAGTTTCAGTCATTGGAAACAGCCAAAATTCTAACATGAAAAAATGAAGTTGTCAAATCCCAATGTTAACTAGGTTCAAAGCTAGCTTGGGCAGAAAAATCCACACAATTCTGTCTCCTTGCAGAATCATGTAAGAACCATAGAAAATGTGTAATTAAAATTTCCGTACAATTATTAATATGGATTAGATACAGTTTTTTATATTCCTTTATACCATAAATGATTCGTTAGATTCTATACATTGCTGTGACTTTATTTTGTTTTCATTCCATCTTTTTTTTTTTTTTTTTCCCTGTGGGTCATAGAGCTTGAACCTGGCCTGGGAACTGTCCCTTAGCTCTTCAGCTCAAGGCTACCACCTTACCCTTAAGCCAAGCCCCACTTCCCATTTTCTAGAGGTTAATTGGAGATAAGAATCTCAAGTCCTTTTGTGCCCAGGCTGGCTTTGAACCATGGTCCTCAGATTTCAGCCTCCTGAGTAGCTAGGATTATAGGAGTGAGCCACCACACCCAGCTTGTTTTCATTCCATCTTATTTCTGAATTTCTTTTTGGTCTGATTTTGTTTTCAAAATATAACCCCTGAGATTCTCTTTTATAAGGGTCAAAAAATGCTTTTAGTTTACACTGATCTTGGAAGGACATTTTTTTTTTCTGATAGAGAATATTAGGTTGATGGCTATAGTCTCTCAGTAAATTAAAAATCAAATTTCTTGGCTTCTGGCTTCAAGCTTGATGTCTTTTCCTGTCCGATTGCTTCTTGTCCATCCTGTTGTGGATAGTCTTCAGATAAGCCAGAATGTGTTTAAGAATGGATTTGTTTTATCTTCCTTTGCTGGGATTTATTAATATGCAGATTGATAAATATCATCCATTTTAGAAAACTTTCCATTATGATCCCTTTAGATATTGTCTTTGTATCATCTTCTTTTCTTATTCTAGAACTCTAACTAAACACACATCAGACTTTCTTACTCTATTTCCTACTTATGCTAATCTTCAGCCTCCTCCCTGTATTTTATCTTTCTGGTTTGTATTCTGGCTAACGTATTTTTCCTTGTCGTCTAAATTTTTTCCTGCCCCATCTCTGATATCTCTGTTGGTTCTGCTTTTAAATGTATCCATTAAGAATATAATTTCAATTTTATTAAGTTATTGAAGTTCAGTGTGGCTCTTTACAAATCTGCTTGCTGTTGTATTTTGAAACCTATTTTTATTCAGGAATCCCGTAAGATGTATTTTGCTGCATATTTTGTGACTGATACTATATACTTTTCATTCTCATGCCATGGTTTCTAGTTTCTCAGAGGTTTAGTAAGGTTTGACTGAAAACTGGTCACCCCTTGAAACTTGATCTTGGGAAATTCTTTGAGGCCTGGGATGAAAATTTTGTCTTTAGAAAGCATTTTTTGGGAATCCAGGGTCAGGTATTTTTTTTTAGCTCACCCAGGGAGTAGGAATTCAGGGTATAAATTCTTGACAGCCAACTTGCTATTATGAATTCTCAGGAAATATATTTCACCTCTCCACTTAGCACCAAGATTTAAGAGAAACAATTTCCACACGCTTTGATGTGGATGGAGTTTTGTAACATTAAGCTTGCAAATCTTTGTGAACCCAGTGTGAGAACGTTTTCGTAGATTCTTCACCCTAGGAAGCTCTGAGCTTTGTTTTCTGCCTATGAAATCACAATAGGTCACAAATATCCAATGGTTAGGTGACCCTTGTGTGATAAATAATTTCAGCACAAAAACTGTTTTTGATAGTTTTCTTACCTCAGAACATATTCTTATCTGTCAGTTGTAATATGGAGATTTTCATACTCTTACAGATTATGGATGCTTTCAGCACTTCATCCATCCTATTTTAATTGTCTTCAGCAGGGAGACAATAAAACAACTGGAGTGGCAGTCCCTTTATCTAGTCTTTGCTGTTTCAGGAAATGAAAGCACCACATCCTTTCTTTTCAAATCTACCTCAAAGATTGCAAATAAATTTGATGATAACTGTTGACTCCAGTTAACTGGAGGCAGTTAACTGTAGTTTTGAGATGGGTAAGGTCTTAGGCCATGTCCAGACTCAGATAAGATAATGAATTTGGGGCTCTGAGGTATTGGATCTGGGTTAAAGTGGTCATGATTCAATCATGACCTGACTCCTGATTTTCTTGACCACTTCACATAACTATCATGGACTTTTCCAATGTTATTCTCAATTCTGACTTCTAGAACACAAGGAGTAGCAGCAAAGTCTTCCTGATATGTGTTAAGTGACACTCTGGGACAAAAGAAATGAAGCATCCAGATTCAGAAAGCCACTGCTTGGATGGCAGAGATGGTGTCAGATCCTAGAGTCACTTGTGCTTGGCCATTCAAAATTAATCAGAGCCCGGAGGTCATAGTTTGTAAGCATGCCTTAACTATTGTCCATGTCCATTTACTCCATAATTGGGCAGGAACTTGTCAGTCATATATAATAGTGGGTAGTTCACAATCCTAACCACCACCATGTATTTGTTCAAAGCCCTAACTGAGTGAATTTTGATTTGACACCAACCACAAATTCAGGAAAGTTTGTGGACCCGAGGCTGTGTGTGTATTGATCTGTTAAGGTCTGCACTGTCAACTGAAGCATTGTTAGGGTCACAGAGATTAAGTTCCTCAAACAGTCAAGAAAATGCCTTTGCAAATGGGTGCTAAGTAGGCTACACTGTTGTAGCCACAGAAAAGGTTTGTGCAGTTGTTAAATGTTTCATATGATCATTTTTGGAAAGTAAGACAGGATAAGTTAGAGGCATGGGAAACAGTAGTAACAGTTGTATAATAGTGGAGACTGCACTTGTGGGGAATGGCTACAGGTTCAAGTCTTCTATACCTGTCTAGACAATCCTAGCCTCATTTAAAGGAAATCTGGTTACTAACAGTTATCACCCTGCTATTGCTTTTGTATCTCAACCCTATACTGCCTTAAAAACCAATGGGGTGCCAGCTTGCAAAAATGAGTGTGTTCCAGTAAAGCAACCAGGAAATCATTGGGAGAATTCACCAAAGTCAGGCCTTAGGTTAAGCTTTAACCAGTATGTGCAGAAATTTGCAGGTTACCCAGCAGGAGGTGTGACATTCCATTGGAGCTGCTGAAATATAAGGCTGCTGCTACACATTCTGTCCTGCCTGATTCCACTACAACCACCACCCCATAGCTGCTTCCTGAGAAGACTGGAACAAAACCATTGGTGGTAGGGCATTCTATCAGTGCTAAGTTCAGAGTCCCCTAGGATTTTGCAGCCATCATGGTGCCTCTGGCTGGATGAAGGGAATTCTCCATCCAGAGGCAAGAAGCTTAGAGGTGGGATGTGCTAAATGTAAATGAAGGCTATAGTCAAATAAAGAAAAAGAAAGAGCTAGTAAAGAAAATCTTCGGAAGGGAATTGAGAAAACAGAAGAATAGTTTATGGATAAGAAAAGATCTAAAAAGGGAGGAAGCCAAATTCTAGAGAGTTCCTGTATGTAGTAGATGGTATGAGCATGTCTTAAGGATGGAGCTTACAAGCAAAATTAGTATGCAATTGAGTTAGCCATAACACAAACAGGGTCAGGATTGGCACACTGATGTGGAACTATTCTTTGTGCCCACCTGAGGAATTGTTAAGCTTTGTCTCATGCTTCCGAGTTGTGAGGGCTTTCTTGGGTGAAGAACTGGAAGAGCACGCAGTATGCCCCTCCAAAACAAAGAATGCTGTCTGCCCAGGTCTGATAGTAATTGTTGACATCCCCCCAGGCCATGTGTTATTTCTGATATCCAGAGGCAGCTCCAGGAGTCATTTGAAGGAAAACTTGGAAGCTGAAATAGCTGATCGTGCTAACCATGCTCCCATCCAGTCCTTACAGGCCTTACAAGTTGATTCTGGGGCATGTTCATCAGCTGGTTTCCAGTAAAGAGCTACAAGGCTTGTCACCCAAGCTAGTGGTCTTTATCTCCTCTCAAGCAATGCAAATGTTGTCAGAGGAAACCCTTTTCGATGTCACTTTGCATTTATCTCCACATTTGTAATAACATGTCTGTGTAAATCATTCCTGATTTTTCTATTTTAGACACATCTTACTTGGTATCCTATCTATCATTAACTCTTTTCCAAATTACCAGTGGAAATGTACAACTTCTCTCTATTTTTTTTTTGCCAGTCCTAGGGCTTGAACTCAGGGCCTGGGCACTGTCCTTAGGCTAGTGCTCTGCCACTTGAGCACCACTTCTGGCTTTTCTGTGTATGTGGTACCGAGGACTAGAACCCAGGGCTTTGTGCCATGCTAGGTGAGCATTCTATCATTAGGCCATGCTTCTACCCCACAAGTCCATTTTTTTAAAACTGTATTATCTGTAAGTAGTTGCACAGAGGGGTTTTAAATAGACATGTCAGTCCATGAGCACAATGCATTTTGATCAATGTCACCCCCTCATAATTCTCCTTCTTTTATCCCAACACTACCCATCCCTTCCATTTTCCTAGTTCTATTCTCACATTTAGTCTTTGAATGATTACATTTACCTACCTTTCCTCTATTTATTGTATAAGTGCTATTAATGATTTTTTCGTTGTTTAGATAAAGCAAGTATTTTATTTTAAATGTTTGTAATTATAAAAAAGTGGTTTATCACATATTGTAAAAGCCCTATTTGTAGAAAAGTTGCTTTGTAAACAATTAAGATCAAGTATCTTGCCCATCTCCATGTCAGATTCTGCATCTTTCTGGCCACTGATGGTTCTAAAATCCTAATAATATTACCACAGGGTGTTCTTGACATTAAGAATCAACGTGTGCATGGTCAAAGGGCTTTGTTCTGCCCCATCCGGGCCATTTCTGCGGGAGTGTATGGTGTTTTATGATTTGCTTTTTCTGTGCCTGATTTTCCTGCCCAGCTGGATCAGTGACCCTGGATGTCCCAGTGTCATGAGTGGGACACACATCATGGGAATGACAGGTAAGCACTTAGAGAACACACTCCACAGTGAGGACATAGGAGCTGGAACCAGGTCCACGTGGGATGAATGTAGGAAACTTTCAATGCCAAATAACTCCTGGAGGCAGGCAGAGGGGTCACTACTGCCCATCCTAGGGGGCTGCATCCCCTGGTAATGGCTGGGCCTTCTGCCTGTGATGAAGTGGCCGATCCTAGGACAGGATGCATAGATAATGTCCCTTCCAGCTGAGTTTTTGCAAATCATCCTATCAGACATCATTCTGAACTCTCCAGTGTCAAGTTGTATTTAATATACATATTTTCTAGTCCTGGGGCTTGAACTCAGGGTCTGGACTCTGAGGCTCAAGGCTAGGGCTCTACCCCTTTGAACTACAGCTCTACTTCCTGTCTTTGAGTGATTAAGTAGAGATAAGTCTCATGGTCTTTCCTCTCCCAGGCTGGCTTCAAACCTTGATCTTCAGATCTCAGCCCCCTGAGTAGCTAAGATGACTGATGTGAACCACCAGCACCTCACTGTTTAAATTTTAATTTTTTAAAACATTTTCCCCCTTGAGTGCATGTGCATGTAAACACACACTCACACACACACACAGACACACACAGACACACACACACACACGCATGCACTAGAATTTATCATCATCTTTCTCAACCCAAATATGCTTCATTTAGGGCCATCACTCTGTCATCCTGGGATTTCTTGTCCTCCTCACCTAATGAACATTTTGACTTGAATAGGATTTTGTTTTCGGACACTTCTCTAGCTCTTTGTTTTGATGAAGAGCATCCTCGGGTGGCTTCCAGAGAAAGTAAACATTTTCTAGCACCTTCGATTGCTGATATCTTCATTCTAGTCTTATACATAATAGGCAATTTGACACCCTGAAAGGTATGCAAAAATTTATTCTCCAGAATTAATGAAATATTTCCCCACAGTCTTTGTGCTACTGGTTTTGTTCATGAGAAATCTGGTGTGATTTTGCTATTCAGTCCTTAACACTTGATGTGTCATTTTCTGTGGTAGCCATTAATGAGTCACTAGCTTTGACCCACTTTCCACTCCTCATTTTTTGGGGAGCCCAGTAAGAGAGAGGAATGAGTGGTCTCAGACATTGTGTGTAGGTGGTTAATCTTAATCTCACTCTTTTCATTCTTCACCTTTGCTCCATAGGTTTTTGCATCCTGTTACTTTTTCCAGAGATGAGAGTCCTGGATTTTGGTACAGTTTCCTTTTAACTTTAGGCTCAGTTCTTGCACTCATAACTCTAAACTTGAGGGTTTTTTTGTATAAGATTTCTGATTAGGCAAGGACAAGTCTGTAATCCTAGCTACTCATGAAGCTGAAATCTGAGCATATGGGTTCAAAGCCATAGAGCAGGAAAGTCTGTGAATTATCTCCAATAAACTACTCAGAAAAAGTCATAAGTGGAGCTGAGGCTCACATAGTAAAGCACTAGCCTTGAGCAATAGAAGCTCTGTGCCCAGGCCCAGAGTTCAAGACCCAGGACCAGAAAAAAAAATGTCGGATCACGAGTTCCATCTCTTTACTTGATTTTAACCCATTCAGATTTTTTATTATTTTATAAGTCACATTTAGTAGTTCACATCATTTTAGTAATTTTTCCATTCTATTCTAGATAATCGAATTTGTTGACATAAGATGATTGACTTCAGCATACCTCTGCTATTCCTATTATTTCTGTAAATTGAAAAATTATGACCCCTTTGATTCTTGCTTTTAGTGATTTTAGCCTGCTGTCAGTTTGATTTTTTTAGATTAAAAAGCCATTTATTTATTGTTGTCTGAATTTAATTAGTATTTTTATTACCTTTAAGTAGCTGTACAAAAGAGTTGCCATTCAACACAGCAGTGTGAGAATACAATGCATCTCTATCTCTTTGAAGAATCATTTTTTTTATTTTCTTGATTTTCTGTTCTTATGTCACTAATTTCCATTCTCATCTTCTTTATTTCTTTTCTTCTACTCACATCAGATTTTTCTTGCTTTTTCTCCCATCTCTACTATGTTAAAATGTGGCATTAGGTTAGAATTGAATTTTTTCTTTTTAAAAAATATAGCATTTACACCTTTCAATTTTCTTTTTTCTGTCTATACATTGTGTCTACATTCCACTTTCTCTGATTTTCTATTTGGCCTTATTATTTCTGCTCTAACACAGGTTTTTAGGAGTGTGTTCAATTTCCACACACTTGGATATTACTCTAATTTCTTTTTGTTATTGATAAATATTTCATTACATTAATTGAGCTTAGAAGGTATACTTTGTTTCATTTCAATCATTTAAATCTGTAAAGACTTGATTTATGAAGTAGAATATGGTCTACTTTAGAAAATGTTTAAAGTCAATATTGAAGTTACCATATATTGTAGTTACCTATTGTTCAATTTTGTTCCACTGGCTAAGAAGTCACCACGGCTCTGCTAATTCCATGTCAATTTACCCAGAGACATTTGTATTATATTTCGGTAGCTGGAGAAATAGCTCTTCTCTATTACTCTTTAAAAAATACTTGTCATGAATGGGCTATTTTTTGGTGTAAAGTTTAATAAGACTTCATCCAATTCTAATGATAAACTTGACATTCAAATGAAATTCTATTATATTTTGTTAAAACATTTAGTCATTTGTACAATGGGGTTTTTATTCACCATGTCAACTTATGTGAGAACCACACATATTGATCAATGCCATTCCTTTCAGCACTCTTACCCCATTTATCTATTTTATTTTATTTTTTAATTTTAATTTTGTCAAGGTGCTGTACAGACAGTTACAGTTGCATGCACAAGGTCATGAGTATATTTCTTTTTGAACATTGTTACCCCCTCCCACACTCTTCAACTTTCCCTCCCCCCAACTCCTGCCCTCCCACCAAGTTGTCAAGTTCATTACCCACTTACTGTCTGGTGGTTATTGCTGCAACACTGGCTCATCCTTTGCCCTTTGTCTCAGCATTTTGTTGTTGCCCTTCCCTTCCCTAATGCAGATAAACATATAGACAATAAAGCAAGTAACAAAATCACTTACAGTGACAACAAGGGAAAAACCATAGGGGGAGAAAAGAAAAGGAAGTTCAACTAGTACATTAAGAACAACCACCAAACACACACACACACACACACACACACACACACCCCTCTTGTTTCCATATCCTGGAGAACATTTCATCTTGTATGATCAGATGTACATAGCTATTGAGCTGTTGTGATCCTCTGCTAGGAAATTCCTAGACATATAGATATTACAAATGAGGGAAACCATGGAGCCTTTGTATCTTTGGGTCTTTGTTTGATGATATTCAGTAGGATTTTGCTTTACAGAGCTAACCAGGGATTCTGTTTGTTTAAGGAATTATTTCTAGTTCTAATATAGAAAGTAGGATATAAAAATCTTCAACTACTATTGTTTTTAAGATTTATTTCTTCCTTTAATTCTGTCACTATTGGTTCATACACTTTTTTCTCTTGCCAGTTTGTGTGTGTGTATGTGTATACATACATATGTATAAATGCTGTATCTTCCAGATGCATTGAATCTTTATTGTTCCTTAACTATGATAACATTTTTATTTAAAAAAATCTCTTCCGATTATTATTATAAACACTTTAGATTTTTTTGTCAGTCATGGGGCTTGAACTCTTGAGTTCTTCAGCTCAAGGCTACTGCTCTACCACTCGAGCTACAGTGCCATTTTGGTTTTCTGGCGGTAAATTGGAGATAAGAGCCCAATTGACTTTAGTACCTGGGTTAGCTTTGAACCATGATCCTCAATCTCAGCTTTCTGATTAGCTAGGATTGCAGGCTTGAACCACTGGTGCCTAGCCAATATTCTAGCTTTGTGTGATTGCTATTTTCAGAAATAAGTTTCATCAACAAATCTTCTGTTACTGGACAAGCCTCATCACATCTGATGTTAATTTTATAACTACTTCAGAAAAATTACAATTTTTCTTAGTTTTTGATCTTTTAAAAATGTATCATTGACACATGAATCTCAAAACAATCATGGAATTTAGGTTATAGGTTTGCTCATTAATGCTTTTATGGCTAGTGTAAGAAAGTTCCTTAATTTTTGGAAATGTGTGTTGCAACACACAGGAAGAGGATGACATGGTACTGGTCTGTATTAAAATATTTCAGCAAGGGAAAATATTTCAGATGTTCACAAATGTTAAATAATTCGCACATGGTTGTCTAGGATCATATTGCATCATACTTTTACTACTTTGCATTTTAACATTTTTCTTTTTATTTCCAGTCCTAGGGCTTGAACCCAGAGCCTAAGTACTGTCCCTCAGCTTCTTTGTGCTCAGGACTAGTGCTCTATCATTTAAGCCACTGGGCCAATTCCTGCTTTTTCTGATTAGCTTATTGGAGATAAGAGTTTCATGGACTTTCCTGTCCTGGTTGGCTTCAAATCATAATCCTCATATCCTCTGATCTCAGCCTCCTGACTAGCTAGGATTACAAGTGTGAGCCATATATATATATGTATATGTGTATATATGTATATGTATATGTATATGTATATGTATATGTATATGTGTGTGTGTGTGTGTGTGTGTGTGTGTGTGTGTGTGTGTAATACAAAATAGAGAAACATAGGTTCCATTTTGTCTAAGTGTTCCAGACTCAAGTCTAGGAATTTCTATTTTTAAAACCATGGAAACTATTTAAAATTTTCTGTAAGCCCCATGAATAAACAGAGAAAAGGAAAAGGAGACAGGTATACTCTAGTAAGAAATGCTAATATGGCAAGCCTATTGAGGGTGTGTGGGAATCCATGAGTGTGAGGGGGGAAATAGCTTAGTGTTTTCTAGAGGAGAATACAGGAAAGGGGAAGGTGATGGAGGCCACAGTCCCACAGGTATTAGTATGATGGAAGTCTGGAGACTGAAAACAGAAGGAAATTGGCAGAAAAAAATCTGTGTCTATAAGAGTTGAAGTCCCTATCTTCTACTACAGCAGGCAAATCGCAGACTGCCAAATGTGCACCTGCCGATGGGATACTGGAGTTTTTCCTTCTGGAGAAAACGTGAGCGCCTCAGATACTGGGATCATTGAATGGTCGAGCATTACTGAATTTTCTCCCAGAAATGCAAATATTTCTTTAACAGAAGTCTGTCTTCTAGGACAGTAAATTCTGATTTTTGTGAAATTATAATAAAAAGCGTTATTAGAATCTTGTGAATGTGCCCAGTTTACAAAGAGCTGTTTGGTTCGCTTCCAGTGTTCTATCTTTCTACAGTATGCCATTTTCTAGTGCAGGTCACCTAGAATCACCGTGTACTTTGCCCCAACGCCTGAGCACCTGTGAAGAACAAGTCTCTGAAGGTTTGGATGCCCAAGTTTAAATATTGTCATCACTGCTTAGTAGACTAAATCTCCTTACTTCCCTTATAGTTAAGTTTGACCAGTGGAATGTGAGTAAAGTTCAGTGTGTACAACATCAAGGCCTCCCATAGGTGGCCTATCCTCCAATCAACTATCTAGGATAGTCAGTCACCAGGGTGTCCACTGAACCTTCAAGATGGTACACTTGAGTCTCTAGGCCAGTGCTGGGAAGGGGGCTTCTGCTCACTACCCAATCCCATCATAGACCTCCCACGAAGTGAGAAAGAAACAAGAAGCCACTGAGGTTTGGGGATATTTTCTCCTGGAAGCCAGCTTTGCCCATTTCTTTCAGCTCCCTTATTCATCTCAGCAAAGAAAACCATAGAAGTAGCTGCACCAAAAGAAGTTCAGGAAACAGCCCTGGCTTTACATTTTAGTCTTTGTTCCTGGTAGATAAGCAACTGGCTGTTCTAAGCACTGCAGGGGAAGCAGGGGAATGTTTCAAAAGACCACAGAATGCTTATTCCGGTAAGCAATGGATAATAACAACAATAAGAGTAATGCCATTAATGGCAATAATAATCAACATTAATCTTTCTTCAGCAGGTCCTCAATGTCATTCAGTAGCCCAAAGACCATTATGACTCCCTTGTGACTAGGCCCTGCTGTGGGCCTTTTCTAAGGCAAAGGGTGGGGGGTTGGGGACCACAAGCCTCTGAACCTGGTACACAATGGCACATAACCTCCTTCTCTTTGTTGCTTTTCATAAGAAGCCCATAGAGATCTGTCAGAGCAAAAGCTTTCTACAGAGCCTCCTAGAATGAGAACACTTGGTGCCGAACGCTTTTACTGGAGAGCACCAGGCAAGACATAATGAAGTCAGTAATTTCTCCTGCCCGTAGCCTGGAATTAGGCCACATGGTAGAGCTTTTTAGGTTGCAGAGGGGGAAAAACATCACAGAACTTTAGAAAAATGGTAACGCCTTATTAAATTATTTGAAATCTCTAGAGTTGCATCTCTTTTACGGCTCCAAATTGGCATACCTGTTAACTTAGAGTGTTCAGATTTCTCTAAAATATTATTGTATTTAAGATAGAGTGCCATCCCCTAAGCTGCATATGAATTACAGAGCATCAGGGAAAAAGAGAGACTCACCATTTCCCGGCTTAAAAACCTTTACCACAATTAGTAGTTAGTAGCTTTCAGAAACATTTGCTGGATAAGTAACCACGGTCAAATCGCATAATTTTGCCCCCCCTCCTCCTCTTCTCTTTTCTTTTATTCCAGGGTTTTGAGTGCTGGTCTAAGAGCTATAATTTCATCTTTAGGCATATTTCTTCAGGCATTCTTAATGAAGCATTTGATTTGTCCAGTCCTGCCTTCTTGAATTCAGCCTTTTAGGGATTTGGGGTTGGGAGACTGTGGGAAAGAAGGAGGTAGAACACTACTGTGTTGCTGAGAAAATACAATCTAAAGATTGGAAGAGATGATGAATTTGTATCCCTTTTCCTCTTCAAGCAGAGCCATATCTAAAAGTATTTAGGCATATCATTTTCCATTCTCAAATATTTATTGCATGCCTTTTGTGTTCCATGCATATTCTAGGCATGGGCAATGCAAAAATGGAGTTATCTTATTCCTAAAAAGGCTTTTAGACATGACGGAATTTCACTAGCTATGAACTTCTTCCTCTAAACTTAGTTGGAGAGTAACTAGATGTTCTACTTTCATTGTTTAGCAAACTTGGGACATGGACATAAGTCATTTATATTTTTTAAAAAATCCCTGCTCTTTTGCCTACCTTGTTCACTTCATTCTGGATACATTAAATATGTTCTCAACAAGCATTTTTTCTTGTTAGAGAATGAGTAATGGGAAAAGATGACCTTTAGATAATTCTCAAAGAATTAAAATAAAAGACTTAATGAGGAAGTAAATGAAATATTTCCAGAAAAATGAAATATTTGCATACTGAAGATTATTATTGTTTTTATTGTCTTTATTTGGACAGGGTCACCAAAGGGTCATTTTACTCAAATTTCCTTTTATGTGTAATTGGGAACTCACTGTGTCAAGAAAAATAATGCTATAGTGGTAGATACGTTTCTAATCTATATCTCTGATCCTGTAATAAAACACTGTAATAAATGAACTACAGGTTTTCAAGCACAAAGCATATAATTTAATAGTGAAATTAAGTAGGAAATCATGTTCTTTTGCATGGTTGTTACTTAAGAAAAGGACTTTCAATTAGGAAGCACATTGAGAAGGCATCGATGCATATAGATTTGGTAAAAATGTAAAGACAGATATTTTTAAATTTCTATCACTTTGTACTTTTTTGTGTGAGCCCAAAAGTTCTTGTTGATGGAGAATAAGATGAATGTCTCAAAATGCCTTTTGTTTTTCTTTTCTTTATTCTGCTATGTTGGTAGAAACACTCTTTCATTCTTCAAGTAATATTCTGATATTCTGAGTTCACCAATGTGCAAGGATGGAAAGGAAATCAGAAAATACCTTTCTCAGGAGAACAGAAAACTGCTGGCATTAATCATTCAAGATGGAAGCAAGAAACTGAGAAAGTAAGGCTAATGGGTGGTAAATTGGTAAGAGACCAGAAGCTCAGCATTTTCCCACGATTAGTTAAGAGGGCCAACAATGGTGGTTCTAAAAAGAGCCTACTAGAAGTGACTGCTAGAAATAGTCATGCTGTCATCAAGCTTCATGCTCCCCAAAGGAAAGGACATTAATAGTAGAAGATAATCTGTGTGTAGGACACATTGGTGATGGGGATTTGCTGCTGTAAGTTTGTTGATTGTAGGCCCGTTGGGGAGGAAGGAAGATACCTTGATGCTTTGTGTTGAAGATTGATGAAACATATTATCCTAAACATTTCTTTACAAAGCCAAAGAAGTCATTGATAGGGTAAGCTCGTGTCTGAGAACAATCCGTATTGCCTCAAAGCTAGAACAGAACAGAAATCTAACTTTGGGAGGAATTACATTTCCTGAAACTGAGCTTGGCATTTGGGGTAGATCTTTGGCCTTGCACCCCGCACACTGTACCAAAGTCTTAGATTTCTAATGAGGGTTTTATTGGAGGCACTCAACCATAACATAATTGTTGGCATTGGGGAATGGGATAAGCATTCTAGAATCATGGTTGACCTATGAGAGCTCCTGCTGCGAAGATTTAACCTGCTGCTTTCAAGGAGTCTGTGTGAATTTCGGCAGTAGACATTTGCAGGCGTGATTCCAAAGAGCACCAAAGTGGAGGTTTCCTCTGGTTTGCTGCAGCAGTGGAAAAAAATTTCAAGCAAGGGGTGATTTCTTGTGGAGTGGGGATTGCAATACATTTAAGGCAGATTAGAAAAACAAAACAATGGATATTCTGCTGCTGCATGTCCAGACATGCTTGTGTTTATAATTTTGCTAGTGCAGTAGTTCATAAAGTATGGAGATTGTTTTGAGTGTTGTACAATTCTGTATAAATGGCATCATATGGTTAAGAGAAATGGGTTGAGGGAGTAGAGCTGTGTGCGTGTGTGTGTGTGTGTGTGTGTGTGTGTGTGTACTATGTTATTTATTTTTAAAAAGCTCTGAAGTGAATATAGTGAAATGTTAACATTTGTTAAATCTGGATGGTGGATATACAGGTGTCTTGTAAGTTTTTATTCCTGTACCTTTCTGTATGTTTGAACATTTGGTTATTTTTATTTTTATTTTTTTTTTATAAAAGGGGTGTGAAGATAAAGAAGAAAGCCAGGGATATGTTTGGACTATAAGCCTCATGGGATATTTAGTACTTGTTTTCTTTGACATGTTTGCAAATTGGTTAGTTTTATCTCTCCAAGACTTTTTTCTTTCTCTCTCCTGTTCTCTCTCTTTGTTTCTTCCTTTCCTTTCCTTTCCTTTCCTATCCTTTCCTTTCCTTCCCTCCTTCCCTCTCCCTCCCTCCCCCCTCTCTCTGTCTCTGTCTCTGTCTCTGTCTCTGTCTCTGTCTCTGTCTCTGTCTCCCTCTCCCTCTCCCTCTCCCTCTCCCTCTCCCTCTCCCTCTCCCTCTCCCTCTCCCTCTCCCTCTCCCTCTCTCTCTCTCTCTCTCTCTCTCTCTCTCTCTCTCTCTCTCTCTCTCTCTCTCTCTCTCTCTTCCTTTTTGTCAGTTGTGGTCTTGAACTCTGGTCCTAGATGCTGTCCCTGAGCTCTTCAGCTCAAAGCTAATGCTCTGCTCCTTGAACCACACCACCACTTCCAGTTTTCTGATGGTTAATTGGAGATGAGTCTCAGGGACTTACATGCCAGGGCTAGCATGTAATCCTCAGATCTCAGCCTCCTGAGTAGCTAGGATTACAGGCATGAGCCACTAGTGCCTGGCTTTGCTTTGCTTTTACTCTTTCTTTCTTTCTTTCTTTCTTTCTTTCTTTCTTTCTTTCTTTCTTTCTTTCTTTCTTTTCCTTCGTTCCCTTCCTTCCTCCCTCCCTCCCTTCCTTCCTTCCTTCCTTCCTTCCTTCCTTCCTTCCTTCCTTCCTTCCTTCCTTCCTTCCTTCCTTCCCTCCCTCCCTCCCTCCCTCCCTCCCTCCCTTCCTTCCTTCCTTTCCTTTCTTTTTTGGTTCTGCTACTGGGAATTAAACACTCTCTCACCTGGCTTCGTCACTCAAGATTGATACACAGCCACTTAAACCATGGCTCTACTTCTAGCTCTATGCTGGTTAATTAGAGATAAGAGTCTCATGGACTTTTCTGCCCAGGCTGGCTTCAAACCTTGATCCTTAGATATTAGCCTTTTAAGTAGCTAGGATTAGATGTATGAGCCTTGGTGCCCAGCTGCTTGAAGCATTTTCACAGCTTGAGGTGAAGCTTTGTGTACCTGTCAATATTGCTAAGTATACATGTCCTGCATAGAACTCTTTCTTGAACTTTTCTCATCATGTTTGTTTTCTGATTTGCTATTTTACAATATTAATTCTATAACTCAGCCAAGAGAACAATAATTTCTTTTTTCTTCACTTACCAAATTCAAGTAATTAATTTCATCTCCACTGACATAGAGACATATCCTCACCTCTGCTGTCACCTGGTTAAAGACATCTTCCTTCCCCTCAGAATCTGCAGCAGACTCCAAAAGATGTCTTTAGACTCTTCCCATACCTGCTCCTTATCTAGGTCCTAGCAACAATTATTTTATTAAAAAATAGAAATTAAGTCAAATGCTGGTGTCTCATGCCTGCAATTCTGGATTCTCGGGAGGTTGAGATCTGAGGATCATGATTCAAAGCTAGCCCCTGACAGGAAAATCCGTGAGATTTATTTCTCCAATTTAAGCACCAAAAAAAGGCCAGAGATGGAGCTGTGGATCAAGTGATAGAGTGCTAGACTTGAACACCAAAGCTCAGGGACAGTGCTCAGGCTTTGATTTCAAGCCCCAGCCATGACACACACACCCTCTACCCCACCCCCACACACAGAAATTAAGGATTTATTACTCTGCCAAAATTTAATACTTTTTTCCCCAAATAAAATAAAATAATAAAATCAGGCCTTCATGACCTCACAGTGTGACACTTGTCCTTACTGCTAAACTTCTTTTCCGATATGGTCTTACCCTACAACTGCTAGTGGTTATGGGGTATATCAAGCTCCATCCTCTCAAAGGGATCTTTGCACAGCTGGGTTTTTCTTTCCTTTAGTGTGCAGCTTATATCCCTTGCTGGCCACAGGAATTTAAATAGCTACCTTTCTTTTAATCCAGTATCTACTCGTTTGATTCTGTTACAGAACTTATGGCAGCTTTCAACTACTTTGTAGTACTGAGTAATTTTTTTTTCTCTTTTGTCTTTTCTTTTTTTTAAATTAGATGTTGAACTTAGGATCTAGTATCTTCTAGGTACATGCTCTACCATTTGAACCATATGTTCAGATGTTTTTACTTTCATTATTCTTTGGATCAAGTCTTATACATTTGCCCAAGTTAGTCTATGTCCCCAATAGAACTACTTCTACTTCCTGCATTGTTGGCAAGACAGCTATGTGCTGTTATGACCAGTTTGTTCTTTGCAATAAAATCTTGCTAATATTTTGCCTGGATTAGCCTCAGATTACAACTCTTTTCTCTCTTTGCTTCTTAGCTTGCTAGGATTACAAGTATGAATGTCACCGCCTTCAGCCTGAGTGACTGATGGATTGTCACGTGCCAATAACTCCAGCTACCCATGATCAGACTTCCTGTCCATCTGGAGAATTTTCCATGTGGTGATTCTTAGCTACCAACACTCACATATCCAGCCTCTGTGGCGCTGTGGACTTGTGACCTGCACTGTGCCAATCAGACTGCATGTTCCTGACCTTGACTTAGAAGTAGGGAGGTCCTGGAATGTGTCTGGTAAGAGTGGTAATGGAACAGGCTCCAGCAGCACTGACTACATCTGTTTTTCCTGAAATAGAGCACTATGGTTACCACAGAATGGTTTTGTCACTTAGGTGCTGTAGAGAGCTACACACAGTTCAGGTGTCCCTCTCCAGCAATGGAGGTGAGATGCCACGCCTAGGACTGGAACATGATTTGGAGGCCTTCCTCATCACTTTATGGTGCTTTGCTGATTCCCTTAGTACTCTGTGAGTCTGTGAATTACTTGAACAAATGTCTTTTCAAACATACATTTTTCTGCTCAAATTAACTTCTGTTTATTTCTGTTTGTGCATCAAAAAAATAATGGCCGTAGGAAGTAAGGCATATAAAGCAAAACATTTCTACTCATTTCCTGGTGGTGAAGAAGGAGATGAAGAATGTGATTGTTCATTACTTGGTTGTGAAGAACTAACCCTGCCCTTGCACATCACCGAGGGGAACCCTTTCTTAACTTCAGCATCTCAGGCCCTTCCCTGGCTTTACTGCCAACACAGTCCTTTGCTGGCAATGATAAGAGGAAATAAAACTGCAATTTTCTTGAGAATTGGAGCTCCTGCCAGATGCATGATGAGTGGCCAGCCCATGCCATAAAGTTAAATTGTGAAATGTTTTACAGTAGTAGCGAAGATGGAAAATCTTATTATTCTTCCACAATCAACATGGCACTCTCAGCTAGGATGTATCAGAGAAGTCAATGAAACATTGGGATTTGGAGAGTGTGTGATTACCATGTCTATCAGGAAATTATCAATGTTTTCCAAGTTTCTGGTTCTTCCTACCTATAAGGGAAGACAGAGTCATATTCTTCCCTCCTAGGAGAGCAAATGGAATGGTAAGAGAAATGAAGTCCTTTATCATTGTTTTAAAGATCAGATAAGTCAAGACTAGTATTTTGATTTTAGTCTGAAGGCAGGAGCCTGTGGTTGGCTTGTTGCCTTTGGATGGCAGAGTAGTGTGGCTGCTGTTGGAAAGAATCACAACTTCTTGAGCTTATTACAGTAGTTGATGACTTCAGTCATAGAGTTCTACTTATGTACTGTCTAGGAGAACAATGTAGAAGAAGAAAGGAATCTAAACCAAGCTAGGATGTACCAGAAGCATGAAGGAGTGATTGGAGGAGGTCTTATGTAACCAGTTGGAAGGGCTTTGAATCTTTCAAGGGAAATGCAGGTATGAGATCTCTAGCAATGGAGGCTCAGGAAAAAACAACCCACAAAGGTGACATAGGACTGAAAGAATCGACCTACACCTAGACTCTCAAACATTCAGTGAGTATTTCTTTGAGATGTCGGCTGTTGTAGTTGGTATAATGTTTTTGACTTCAGACTCCCCTAGTCACATTTCTCCTTTCTTCTTCTTTTCAAGTCACTGATGTATATACCTATATGTCATGAAGTTGAAAATAAAAAAATTTTCCAACTTCCCTACGATTATCTTAGCCCAAGTAAATAACATGTTATCTGTATTTCTACCTTCCTGATTGGATCTATTTCTTCCTAACTTCAGCTTTTCCTATTCAGGAAATCTTGATAAAGCCCAGGCAAATCTTAGCTCTCCACTTTTCCTTCTAATCTCATGATATATTTCTCACCTCTCTCTCTAACCCATTCCCACCATTCTTCTTTACAAGATCACTCTTCTTACTGTTTTTAGATTATTAATCTATCCCATGTCTTTCCCTATAGCTTCTGCATTTATTGATTGTTGGTCTAGAAACTCATCATTCACCTACTCCTCTACCTTTATTTATCATTTAAGTATCACTCTCTTTGGATGGACTTACCTAAGCCTTACTCCCTTAATACTTGATGCTTCCTATCTGCCTGTCTTGTTGTGTTCCTTATTCTAGAACTTATCATTATGATATTGAATATATCTCACTATCAAGTAGAATTTAAACTTATGAAGGCAGAAAATGCACATCTCAATTTTGTTCATTGCCAGATCAACCACATCTAGGTCTGTGTCTTAACTCTTTGCTCCAACAATGGATCAGTCATAGTGGGAATGGACATAAGCTAGGAGAAAATGCTGAGCATGCCTCCATCTATTAGGGAAACATTCCTTAGCAGTCTGCTTAGCACAGCATAAGACATAGCTGGGCATGTCTAGGAATATGGGAGAATATGGGAGAATAGAGTTCTGGCATTACATCATACTGAACTATGTGTCACCACAGATGGGTTATTTATTACCCTAGAGCAACTAGAGAAGCTATGGGAAAGCTCCCATTGTCACATTGGGTAAGTAGTAGAGAACGCAAGGGTTTGTTCACTAGTGAAGTGAATATCTACCTTCTGGATACAGAAAATAGTTACATATCTGCTCTTATGTCATTGAGCATATTGGACATATGACTTTCTTAGCAAATGAAATATGAGGAAAGATGAGCAGTGTCACTTTCAGGCAGAGCTTTAAAAGTCAGTGCATACTTGGTCAGGTTGCAGTGAGATTGTATAAACTCATGTTAAGAGAATGCACTAGACTTGATTTTTTTGGTGACTTCAGTGTGGAAAATTCTGAAGCCAACTTATAATGGACGACGAAGAAAGCACTGTTGTACTAAGTCACCAAGATCTGATTGGATTGAGTATTTTGTGGGCTGTGGTAGTCATTAATGTTGGTCATCAAATATTGCTAGCTTCCAGGCCTCCAGGCACATAATAAGCTTACACTTCCTGCTACTTATCATAATTAAGTTGGGCCATCTGACCCTGAGCAGAAGTGATATGAGTGTATTGCCTATCTGAACATTCAAATGCAGGACATATAAATCTTCAGAGGTCTCTTTTCTTCAGATTCAGGATGTACAAGTTCATTTCCATATTTCATATTTTCTGGAATCTAGGGACCCAACACAGATCCTTTTAGACATACCAAATATTTTCAAAGTGTAAGCTTCCAAATGAGAAGGCAAATTCTAATTTGCTTGTCTTCTTTTCCTCATGCTCTCTCTCCTTTCTCTCCACCTTCATTTTTTACTATTTATTGTGATTGGCCAATCCCTCCCCCCATTAAATCCCACATTAATACTTTTAACCAATCACAGCTATCTTTCCCCAGGGGAGTCAGTGTGGACATGCATGTGACCTGATCCTGATCCTGTCAATGAAATAAAAGTAATACCCTATGGTGATTGCAGGTTTCATCCTCTGAGAAAGAAACACAAGAACAAATGATTCCCTTCTTTCCCTTAACATTGTCAGGCCTTGGGTGACACCCCAGACTCCATATGCATTTCATTTGTGGCCCATGGATAAAGCAAACAGAGAGGACCAATGAGAAGATTTGCTACAAAGCAGATGTGGAGAAACTTCAGCCTCTGGACTTCTGAGAGTTAAGAGTTCTCTACATAGAGTATAACAATTTGGGTTAGAAGCTTGCTACTGGCTGTAGCCATAAACATCCTATCCAGATAAGCTTTCATTTTGTTACTTTTCCTCACTTTTTCCCAACAACACAGATTTGCCTCCAAATGAAAAGTAACAGTAGTCAGGTGCCTGTGGCTCAGTCCTGTAATCCTAGCTACTCAGGAGGCTGAAATCTGAGGGTCCTGGTTCAAAGCCAGTTTGAGCACGAAGGTCTGTGAGACTCATATCTCTAATTAATCACCAGAAAAATGGAAGTGGAGCTGTGGTTCAACTGATAGAGCACTAGCCTTGAGGTGAGCTGAAGACTCAGGGACAGTGCTCAGGCCCAGAGTTCAAGACCAACCAAAAATTTATTTGGAATGATCCTTTCATTAGGAAAGGGAGCTTAGGAAAGGAAACTTAGGCATTCAAGGTATTCTTGAAAGAGAAAGGAATATTTAAGAGCTAGAATAGTCTTAAATAATGAGGAAGACAGAATTATTATTGACTTGCATAAGACCATAAATAGTATGTAACTGTCTAGAATGAGAGATTAAGTTTGAAGCTGTATGGTATTATACATGAAGAGGCATGCTGGTAAATACTTGGACAGGTGCACTCACACCTGAACATCATATGGGGATCACGATTATCCATCAAGGGCATCAGCTCAGGCCTGAGAGGGAAATAGGTCATCAGAGGGTCGCAGGAGATGAATAGGAGGCTGGGGCCGGGAGTTTGGCCTAGTGGTAGAGTGCTTGCCTAGCATGCACAAAGACCTGGATTCCGCAGTACCACATACATAGAAAAAGCCAGAAATGGTGCTGTGGCTCAAGTGGCAGAGTGCTAGCATTGAGAAAAAAGCCCAAAGACAATGCCCAGGCCCTGAGTTCAAGCCCCAGGCACAATTCTGAGGACATAGGACAAGAATAATTTCAGTGAGGATAGAAGAGAAGGCAAATATTCAAATGCTGCTGCAATAGAATCCACAACCTTGTGAATTACAGAACATGAAATGTGGGAAGAAATAAGATAAATTTTTGGTAAGCTAGGTCCTTAAAACATTTCACATGATACCACCTAACCCCCAGTCCCCATCCCCTAACAAATCAAGCTCACAAATGTACCAAATAGAGGGGACATATATGCAGAGCAGTGGGGGGTGAGGAGGAAGAAAGGATATACTTTTATCCTAGAATGCTAAATAAATCCACCTAGCTTCCATTGTCTTGTGACCTGAAGTTTGGATTCTACTTGTTATTAAAGCATAATCTCCTTTCATACTAACCCTAAATTTGCTTTTGGAGAAATCCATTTAGTTTCAGGTGTAATGAGTTTGTGAATCTACAATCAGGCCTAAACAGTTTCTATCAGACAGTTGGAAAGGTAGGTTGGGCTTTTGAGAGGAAGTTAAGAATAAAGTTGTCATTTTTCTATTTATCCCTGTATAAAATTCCAGATATTATATATCCAATATTATTTTAAATAAATTCAAAAGAAATTTATTTGAAGTACAAGCTCAAGAATAACTTTTTTCACATCCAACTCAATAACTGCTACTAAGATTAAGATTAGAATTTGTTTAAAAGTCTTCAGAAAAATCTCCATTTCCCCCACCCTTTTACTAGCTTTATTAAGACGTACATGAGAAAAATAGATGCATACAAGGCAAACAATGTAATATTTTGCTATAAAGTATACATTGTAAAATGATTTCTACACTTAAGTTGATTAACATATCTGTCATTTAATAATTTACTAACATACTTTCTAAGAACTGCACTTAAGATCTAAACTTCAGAAGGAAAACCTACTCCATTCTTCCAAATCCAGAGCTGTAGCACACAAGAGCAGGAGAAATTTATTTGTGTGATGTGAAGGTCAACATGGGGGCTAAAAGCTTCTAAAACCTCTCCATCAGAAGAGATTAATTTGGCATCCGAACAGAGCTTCGTATCATTGGGCAAACCTCCTCCTTTGGGGATAAAAGCACACTCAATCAGATATGCATTTACTCTAAAGACCAAGAGAAAAGAACTTCTGAAAGGGAACTTGAAAAGGAGAGCCGTTGATTCCTGAAGGCATGCATGTGGATAATACACAAATCTGACCTCTCTGCTCCTGTCCTAATACAAAGAAACCCTAAATCAGGTCACAGGATCCAGGGGTTGCCCATTCTGTTCAGGATGCTACAACAAAATACCATGAGATGGATGGCTTAGGAGCAATAGAAGTTTACTTCACATAGTTTGGGAGGCTGGAAAGTGTACAAGATGAAAGAGCAGGCAGATTCTGTGTCTGCTAAGGACCCACATCTTGGCTTATAGACAGCACATTCTCCCTGTGACCTCACATTGTGGGGGGACAGGCAGCTAAGACCCTTTTTTGTGCCAGTCCTGGGGCTTGAACTCAGAGCTTGGGCACTGTCCTTGGGCTTTCTCAAGGCTAGCACTCTAACCTTGAGCCATAGTACCACTTCCAGCCTTTTCTGTGTATGTGGTACCAAGGAATTGAACTTGAGACTTCATGCATTCTAGGCAAACACTCTACCACTAGGTCATGCTCCTGGTTCTCAGACCCTCTTTCATAAGGACATTCCTTCCTTCCATGAGAGGCTCACACTCACGCCCTCCCAAGTGCCACACATCTAAACATCACCACATTAGGTTCCCGCTTCACCATATGTAAGTGTCATGGCACACAAAATTCAGCCCATTCCAAGCCTTGTTTTTAGGACCCATAATAATAACAAGAACAAATATGTATCAAGAACTTATCATATCCCAAGACTTTAGCCTTATACTTATGTAATTCTCACCCTCGCCTTCTGAGTGGGATGCTGATGATACTACTTAATACTCTGCAGCTTGAAAACCGAGGTTGAATGATTTTTCTGAAAGTCATAGAATGTCCGGGGATTAAACCTAGGTAGATCTGAGCTAAAATCTGAAGTTATTAAATGTAGTATTCTATTGATTTGATATTTTGTTCTTTACATTTAAGATTTTTGAGTTGATGTCATGCCACATTTTCATTGGGCATGTTTTTCTTTCTTTGTGTGGCACGTAAAGTAATAGTATATGTTAAGATTCACTGTGTGTTAGACTTCACAAATATAATACAATGCTAACCAGCCTCTAAGGACTTCTCAGGCATGTGTAATTAGGGGGAGAGTGGGGTCTGATACAATAAGATGCTATATATTAGGACAGGGGCTTTCCGACTTTCTCACATAGCAGAATGCATTATACAAACCAAATCTGACACTGAACTCTAATATGTAAAGCAGAGAAAAGTGATAGCTTATTAGTACAAATGCACTTTGTGTTAAAACACACATGTATCTATGAAATTGTTCATCAGCGATACTTTTTGCTAGCACATTGGCGACTTCTAATAGTTTGAATTGCCACTCGAATGAACTAATATTTCTTTTCAATTAGGATGTTCACAAATATTTGAAGGTGTTATAAGCCTCTACATTTATAGTTAGATCGACTAATAAGAAACAGCAAGGACATACTGTTGTGAATGAATAGGTTCAAAACCATTCTTGAGGAACCCATCACTCCATGATATCTTCATAAGGTCAAAAGGTCATCTTAGTTGCTGTTTTGAACATAGCATTCTTGCATTAGAAATCATTTGGGAGGACTTAATTACTTAAGAAATGGCCTTGAGGAATTAGATCTTGGGAGGTTAGGATGAGCAACTTGACATTCTCTAACTTTACCAGCCACATGCTTATCACCATCAGGCACTGTCAACAGTGTGGTGTACATCCTGGGATCAGCCTGGCAGATTTTAGTCCTAGTTTCCTAACTTACTTACTATGTGGCCTCAGAAAGTTCCAACTTGTTTGAGCTTTGGATTTTTTTACTTGTGAGTAGACATCAAAATATTGGTGATTATCTTGCAATACTGCCTGAAGAAAAAAATGAAATAACATCAACAAAGCCTATCCATGTCATGTCTGGCCTGTACTAAGCAATTGCTGATTTTTAGTTTGGTGCCCACACAAAGGGAAAAATTTTATGTCAACAGCTGAAGACAGATTTTACATGATGATTTGTGATATGCAGAAGCTCTTAACATAAAAGTTGAAAAATAAATACCAATAAAAATGAACACAAAGTCAAAGTTAAGTAAATGATAATAATGTGTGTACTAAAAGTCACAAGAATAAGACTTGTGTTTTCAAAATTTTATTTCTTGGCACAGCCAAATATTTAGTCTTTTACTCAGAGCCTTCCATTGGTCAGGCAAACACTCTACTACTTAAGCTATGCCTCAGTTCTTTTTATTTTCATTGTTGTTTAATGGGATCATATATTTGCCTGGGCTATTCAGGACTACAGTCCTCCTATTTACACACTCCTGAGTGTTGGAATAACCGTACTCACCTCTATGCCCAGTTTTATATTTGCTGAGATGAGGCCTTGTAAAATTTTTCCCTAGGCTGACCTGAACTCATGATTCGCCAGGTTCCATGTCTGAAGTAGCTAGGAGAAAATGTGTGGACATCTGGGCTCAGTTTCGAAGATTTTTAAGACAAGTTTCTAAACTTCATGGTCATATCAAAGTATACACTTGAGCTTATAATTAGTGGTCTAAGTGACATATATGGGCCATTTATATGCTGATATTGGCTTGCAGTGTTTAGGATTCTTTCAAACCAATTCTCAATATCAGGATGTTTACTATAAAAATGTAGAAATCCCCCCCTCCCTTGTCTTAGGTTAGAGATCTTGCACACTGCAAGATCAGCAATCACTTGGGAATAGTAGTGGCTTTCTCTCTTACAAGAATAAACGTCTGTATGATCAACCACAGACCTAATCTTTCCCTGTTGATTTCACATCGCTGTTAACACTGTACTGCTGCTGTTGTGAGTAAATGTTCTTTCTACATCATGTGTGTGAGTGTGTGTGTGCAAATAATATAACTGCATGTTTTCTATGCAATAAACGTCTCTTAAATCTGGTTTGCTCTACTTACCGTCAGTCCATTGGTTGTAAATATGGGATTTTCGGTGCTGAAAGATTTACAAAGATCCAAGGTCCTGGGTTTAATCTCCATATCCAGCACCACATTTGTGCATGCACACACACACACACACACACACACACACACACACACACACACACACACACACACATTCTCTTTAGATTGACTGAAAGAAGTAGCCATATTCAATTGTTTATTGCTCTTTCAAAGTACTGCACAAACTACTATTTGTTCAGTTTTACCCCCTGGCTCCACCTCATTGTCACTTCTGAGAAATCTTTTCTAAGCTTGTTTTTCTCCAAGGCTGAGTTTGAGGCTTCCTCTCTGAGCTCACTTATCACTATGAGCAGAGCAGGACAGTATCTTCACATTGGTGGAGCTTGAGTCATCATGTATCATGTTCTCAACACTCATTTGTCTCCCTCAGTAGCCTCTCAACTTGGTCAAGGCGACCAGAGTTCATCCCTGTGAAGAGAATCTAGTGGGATTTGCTATTCATGAAGGGATAATAACATGTCCTCTGTGGCCTAGGAAAGCAGATCATGTTTTTCCTTAGATCATTAAACTCATCACAAGGGTGTATATTCTCTCACAGAAAGTCAGGTTATCATGAACTTTTCAGAAATTCCAAAGTCTTCTCCTGACAGTTTTTATACATGCATCTATCTATTCGACATTCCATTGTGTTTACTTCCATCCTACATTATACTGGAGACAGCTCTCACTTCTCCACCAATCTTTCTATGAAAGATCCCCTGAATATTAACTTCATGCTAATTTTTCCCTATATATAATACTGATATTATATATTATATATGAATATAATATGCATACATAAACGTCACAGTATATATCAGTATATATGATCAGATATACTAATTAAACATACTGAAATATATCTATATCGATCTGTCTCTTTAGCCCATACTAGTTCTTTATATCTTTTGTCTTGTCTTAAACCCTTGCCATTATATATCCAAAAGCAAATATTGTTCCCTTTCTAAGAGTAAGTAGGATTCCAGCTACTACTATACAATGACATTTCATAAACGCATGCTGCCTCTATCACTTTTGTGTTTTATATCCATCTAACTTTTGATATAGCTGAGAGGCTACTGAGGGGGACAAATGAATGTTGAGAACATGATACACTATTGGCCAGTCCTGGGTCTTGAACTCAGGGCTTCGGCACTGTCCTTGGGCTTTCTCAAGGCTAATACTCTACCACTTGAGCCACAGAACTACTGTGGCTTTATCTGTGTGTGTGGTACCAAGGAATCAAATCCAGGGCTTCGTGCAGGCTAGGAAAGCACTCTGCCACTCGGCCACAGTCCTGCTCCCACCATCTATCTTTATTTGCCTAGTGGACGATATTAAAAAATCTTTTTTTTTTCTACAAGTCCGATTTTAAATTTGTCACAGAGTCCTGATCTTAATAGATGGACATCCTGTACTCTTTATCATGAAATGGGCTCTGAGAAGTCCAATCATATGCATTCATACCAACATTTTCACGCGTTTTTAGGTGAAAAGAAATCTTTCTTCAAGGTCATCCAAAATGCATCCTAAGCTTTCTGTTATCTTCAGTTGGATGAACACTTTTAGTGACAAGCCAAATGGATGATTATCTTGACTTACTTACACAAAGTAAGAAATCGGTCAGGACCTTTTTTATTTAAACTGATCGACTTAATTATATCTCTTTGGATACCAGCATCTGCAGTGTTTTCTGTGGTTTGGGTGTCATTTCCTGCCAAACAGGGGATGCGGAGGTGGAAAGAAGGGGAGGGGTTGCTGGATTTTGGCCTCAAATTCTTCAGTCCAGCTGTTCTCTGTTAAGTGTCAATGACCTTACTCAATGGTAGCCAGTCTGGTCAAGGTCTCTGTAATGAGAAAACCAAATTACAGGTATGTAATTTTCACAGTTTTCTGCCAAGATCGCCAAGCTAGTGACAAATTGATATACTACTGTCTCTATGGAAGATTGCTTTCTGAAAATAGGCCCTTCTCAGTTGAAATACTACATCTGAAGTATTTCAAACCTCTGAGATATGTTTGTTTCTTTTTTTAAAAATCCTTCACCCAAGTCTCTTGAAGAAGGTTGAACTGTAGAGTGTATTTGTTTAAGTTACAAAAGGCTGCCAAGACAACAAAAGTAAAAAAAATCTTCAGGCTCTAGAGATCAGAAGATCATGGAAAATCAACTAATAATGAGAGACAATGTGTGTCCTGGGATTAGACTCTTAAATTGTGAACTGTGTCACACATCCGCTCTCTAACTTTTAAATGTTGACAGTTAGACAATAACTCCTTTACAGTTATACATGTTTCTGGAATGTAATTTCCTAAAGCAATAATCAATGTTAGTAATCCTGATAGTAATTGAAATATCAAACATTTGCTGAGATTTCCCCATCTGGAAAATTCAGTTCTAAACAACCCCCAGTGCATTCACTCATCACAACCATTTCAAGAGGCAGGATTTTTGCTGTTGTCCCCATTTTGTGAGTGATGGCACCCTGATAGTACGGCCAGGGTATGGCACACTAGTAATTAACCCAGGAGACCGCTGCATTGGCCTATGGTTACCACATAACCAGTTTGTAAGATTCACTATTTCTTCCTATAGAGCAAAGCCACCCTTGGGTGGTATGTTGATGACAAAAGCTGAGCCTCTAGTAAAAAAAATGATTAAACAAGTGTGAAAAAACAAATCAGAGAAAGGCTGGATAAGTGGGACTGCATTAAACTGCAGAGCTTTTGTATGGCAAAGGACATAGCTAGTAAATTAATTAGGAAGCCTACAGAGTGGGAGAAGATCTTCACCAACCAAACAACGGACAAAGGCCTCATATCTAAAATATATCAACAACTCAAAAAATTGAATCACTCCAAAACTAATCTCCAAAGTAACAACCATCCCATTAAAAAATGGGCCAAAGACTTAAAGAGAGTCTTCTCTGAAGAAGAAACAAAAATGGCCTATAGACACATGAAGAAATGCTCAACATCTCTAGTCATAAAAGAAATGCAAATCAAAACAGCTCTAAGATTCCACCTCACTCTAGTTAGAATGGCCAGGATCAGGAAAACGAATAATAACAGATGCTGGAGGGGATGTGGCCAGGAGGGATCACTACTACACTGTTGGTGGGAGTGCAAACTCGTCCAACCACTATGGAAAGCAGTGTGGCAGTGCCTCAAAAGGCTAAACATAGAACTCCCCTATGACCCAGCAATTCCACTACTTGGCATTTACCCAACCATCCAGAAACAAGGACATACTAAACCCACTAGCACAACAATGTTCATTGCAGCACTATTCACCATAGCAAAGATATGGAACCAACCTAGATGTCCCTCAGTTGATGAGTGGATCAACAAGTTGTGGTATTTGTACACAATGGAATTCTATGCTGCTGTCAGAAAGAATGACATTGCCCCATTTGTTAGGAAATGGAAAGACTTAGAAAAAATCATATTAAGTGAAGTAAGCCAGACTCAAAGGAACTTAGGCTCAATGGGTTCCCTCATTCGTCATAATCAGTAGAAACCTTGGGCTCTACTAGCAGCGATCTGCAATAGAGCAAAATCTTGATACATAAGGCCATATAGTATGAAGCTAATTGAAAGGACCTCTAGGATATTGAAACAAAAGCCATATAACGAATGATTGTTGTCCTTAATGTACTATGTTATCTCTCATCTCCTTTGCTGTCCCTTGGGTATCTCATATTGTTACACTATCTCACTTTGTTATCTGATATATTGAATTTATTTGTAGTTGGTTATTTGAAATTTGATAGGGAAGGGGGGAAAACCAAGACAGGTGGGAGGTATGGGGGGGAGGGTAATGGGTACCAAGACATGTGAAAGGGTATCAATGTATGTGAATTAATGCACCTTCTATCTGGCAAATATCATGTAACCCTTTTACTAATTATAATAAAAAAAAGTGTGAAAAATTAAAGATATAACCAAATGGATGGCTACCCAGTGGAAAAATTAGTTAATCTGAGATCCTACCACTACTTAATTGTGGCCTGAATGGTCACTAAATCCTGGATTATTATTGGGTCTGAGGTTAAGGATGAGAACTTACATTTCTCCATGTGATTCTAATGCAGATACCAATTGGAAAATCATTGACTTTGGTTTTACTATTGGACAAGAATTCAACTTCTATTATTTACTGGATAAGCAGAGTTCCAAATTGTCTTCAAGATGCTCAAAAATAAAATAAAGGTTTACATGAATTGGGGAGCAAGTAAGTAGCTATATAACAAATCTCTGATAGAGCAAAGGAGTGATCACAATGCCTAGAAAAAGACAAAGGGAATTAATCCAAAATAGATGCTCAGAGAAGATGATGTGCTGGTTGAATTGCCTGAAAACATGAGGACGGGGAGGTTGGAAGAAGGCTAAGGAAGGCTTTTCTAGCTACAAGGATGTATATCCACAGTAGAACGAACACCACGTTTTGTTTGTATGCCACAGACAAACAAAACATGAACTGAAGAGCACAACTGAGAATGGTCCATGTTACTTGGCTTGGCCACAGGTGAAAGGAAGGATGGTTGTGAAGGGTACAGGAATGTTTCTAGGAAGCAAACTTTAGGGTGGAGAGTGGTTATTAGAAGGTCCATGGGCCAGAACCCATGGAGAATTGAGCTGACAAGTAAAGCAGGCCAAATTGAATTTCAGGGCAGTCCTTACAAAATCCCAGCCACTGCCACAGTGAACTCCATTTGTAGAATGTGTTGGAGGGAGGAGAAGGGAAAAAGCATAAACTTAGCAATCGTTGTGCTTGGAAGAGAAAGAGGAATCCTAAAAATGGTAACCAGTTCCTTTTCGAAGTAGGCCATTTATTACGTACTTGGAACTTTTCTAAATATATCTTTATATATGTACTCTGTGTAC
Source organism: Megascapheus bottae (assembly GCF_031878675.1). Taxonomy (NCBI): domain Eukaryota; kingdom Metazoa; phylum Chordata; class Mammalia; order Rodentia; family Geomyidae; genus Megascapheus; species Megascapheus bottae. The sequence continues at coordinate 20,615,427 of NC_143510.1, forward strand.
GTATGTATATACAGCAAATTGCCTGTGTTATACTTTTCTCTCTGATTCCCATCTATTATTAAATGATCAGTGTGCACATAGCCATACCAGGTGAGTTCTATCATTGTCTTTGCTTAGGAGTGAGGAATAATGGATGTCCTAGACTCTTATTGCTTCAGAAATGGAGAATCCAGGCCTCACACCAAGATACACTGGATTCTAAACTTACACTCATAACAAGCAGCTGAAATCCATTTAGAATTACCTTGGTCTGCAAGGTTCCTAATGTGTGCATAAGGAAAAGCCGGGCAGTGTCATTCTTAGACTCAGAAGAAAGGCCAGGACAAGCTGGAGGTACCGTGGGCTCAGTTCCCATCTGGACCACTCTGTCTAGGCTGTGGTATCAAACTCCTTGAAATTGAGCAACATCTTATTTCTTTAAATTCCCGTTACTAACTTAACCCCATTTTTTCTGCTTATGTTTCTCCCTTCTCCTTGACCCCCTCATGCTTATGTATTTATATAAAACAAATAAAAACTTGAACAGGAAATATAAAATCACCATGAAACCTAACCAAACCTGCAGCAAGACCTCAGAGGACCCTGTGTAATCAGAGCAGTGTGAAACCATTTTCTGGGAGCTGTAAAGCTAATAGCCTGCTCTGTTCGAGGCACAGCTGCAAGGCTCCTGGGACAGTTATACCCCTTGTTGGAAAACAGGAGAGCTTGTGAAATTATTTTCACAAAACTTTTTTTTTCTTTAATATTTTCCTCAGTTACCTCAGGCACTCCATTGCCTCTGCCCTACTTAGCTAAATAACTGAAATGAAAGGGAGAGTAATGGTGCTGAAATAATGATTCTTTCCCATTATTTACTTCTTTATGTACTAATTATAATTGATGAACAGTTATTTCCATCTTTTACTCTTCTATGTGTGTGTATGGGTAGGGGTGCCAAGTAGTGGCACTTGAACTCGGAGCTTGGGTGCTGTCTCTTAGCTCTATTGCTCAAGGTTTGTACCACTTGAACTACAGCTCCATTTCTGGCTTTTGGTGGACTTTCCTGCCTAGGCTGACATTAAACCCACCTGCTCCTCCTCGCATTGGTTCAGCTCATTCTTTGAATCAACATCCCTAAATGATTCTCTACCTTTTGGGAGAGCTGATTTTTTTTTGCCAGTCGTGGGGCTTGAATTCAGGGCCTGGACACTGTCTCTGAGCTTTCTAAAGGCTAGCATTACCCTTGAGACACTCATACAGGTATGAATCAAGATACCACTTCTTTTTTCTGTGTATGTGGAACCAAGGATTCAAACTTCAAGCTTCATGCATGCTAGCCAAACACTCTACCACTGGGCCACATATTATCTCTGGATGTATGTTCCTACACCTATCTTCCTGCTGCAAGGTATTGAGTGCTGCTGATTTTTCATTTGTGATTTTTATTCCTGTCTATTGGAGTCAGGCACAGATAGGTTCACATTTAGCTTAGTTGACTACTATATATATATATATATATATATATATATATATATATATATATTTGCATGATTGTCTGTCATTCTTAGTCTGTTCAGCTATGAAGTATATTAAACAGTATACCACATTTACTAAGTACTAACTGTGTGGTTGGTCTTTGTCTATATGAACTTTAGTCCTCACATAACCCTTCCAGCGGGAAATAATCAGAATTCCATTTTATGGATGAAGAAAAAAATCAGAAATGTATTGTGCCCCAAGGCATACACAGATGTACTATGTAGAAACCTGCAATCTGCTTCTGGAGTCCCTGCTTTCAAGTACCTATGGCAAGGCCTGAATTTGTGCCCCAGTACGGACAGACAGACAGACAGACAGACAGACACACACACACACACACACACACACACACACATTGTGAGTGCGATACACATGATGCTTATTAACGTCCAAAGGATCTGGCTCTGCAATTATGTGCAGTAAAATTTTTCTTTTATATATGCACTTAGGTCTTTAGTCATTGTTTTTCTTACCTTTTGGTTCACAGTGACAATAATGCTTCTGGCAATCTGATGTCTCCATAGAAAACTTAGTTGGTTCTTTGGTGAATTCTGTTCTCCTAAATCCATAAACTTTCCAAGTTCAGATGAACTGCCTCATACAGATATGTGCTTATGTATAAAAATGTGTGAGTCTTATTTAAGATGAGATAGACATTAAGATGAGATTAAATTAGAGAGTAAATCAAATGTTTTATCCTCAGAAGAGGAGAAGGTAAAGATATAAAAGGGTGGAGCGTAAGAGCCAAGATAAAGCTCTAAATCTGTGTCTGTCATAGGCAGAATGTCTCATCCATCACTGCTCATCCTGTTCTGAAACTCTCAATCCTAACCATGCCCATTGAAGACTTAAAGAAAGGAGAAGGGGAATTCTACATAATCATTCTATTGACATTCCCAGTCCAGGATTGGATTCCCAGTCCAATTTTTCACTGAAAATTGGGGCCTTGCTAAATCATCTAAGATTTAGGTCTTGTGATCAGTATTCTTCCACACTTAAGTCCTATGTGCTTACATATCAGACTCAATGTGTGGGTCTCAAAGTGTGGAGTCTGGTTCTAGTAGCATCGGCTGAGGGACTCTGGGACTGCCCATTTGTGGGCCCACCCAGACCTACTGACCTAGAAACTCAAAGGGAGGGCACAGTAAGCTGAACTCGCTCTCCAGGTGATTCTAGTTTAGCTGCCAGTGTGACAATTGTTAACTCCAGTCAGGGTGGGAAGGCGTTAGAAAACCATAGCTGCAAGCTAAATGCATGTCACCCCTTCATTTATAAAGTTGTTTCTTTGATTTTTTAAAAAATAGTTGTGCAAAGGGATTCCCACTTAATATGCTAAATTTCGAGCCCCTTTCATCTTTCCCCCTACCCTATGTCTCTCCCGACACCGCTCATCCCCTCAATTCATCTGGTTCCCTTTTCACATATGTACATTGAATGTTATGATTACATTTGCCCATCCCATATTCTCTATTCAACTGCTCCCTCCCCTTGACATTCCTTCACAATATGTGTTTCAGCAACTATGTTCCAGTAATAAAGTTCTAGTAAAACACAGACGTGGCCATACATTTTCTAATTGTCTGTGGTCGCCTTTGTGTTATAATGGAAGGACGAGTCTTTGTCATGATGATTTTGACCCACAAAGCTAAAATTGTTGGTGATCTCTAGTCCTCGCCAGGAGAGTTCAACCAACAGACACATCCAGGTCAAGCATTTGGAAGAGACGTTGCCACCTACATGCCTCTGAATGTTGGGGAATATCTTTCTCTCTTTAGCCTTTTCTCCAAATGAAGAAGAGTAACTTGGTCTACCATGTATGATATGATGAGCTGTGATATACAATAGCATGAGTAGAATTTCTAGCACTTGACATTGCCTCAGTAAGTGGAAATTATTACTGAAGCAGTACTAGATAAAAATTTTGAATTGTTAGTTCATACTAACATCTGAACAAAATCAAGGAAAAACCTGATTTATCTATTGAACCCTTGATTTTTTTGTGTGGACAACAAAGGAACACTTAGTTTTATACATTTTTTTGAAGTAATAGAATGTGTTTAGGTTTAGACCGCAACCTTAAAGGTCCATGCCGTGTCTTTATCCTTGAGTACATCCATAAACATCAAAGAAACATGTCCATATCACTCAATATTCTTAATGTTAACCTTTAATCAATGCTTTTTTACCTTCTGACTATAAATATGGAAAAATACTGCTGGAAAAGAAATAATTATGTATAATTTATACTTGACAGATTTCCTTCTTTACTATCGATACTAGGGTTTGATCTCAATGTGAGTAGTGAAAAAGTAAGAACTAGAATAAATATAAACATGTTCACATGTATTAGATTATTTGTTGTAATATGTGTATGCATGATAACATATTTTCTTTCTTTTATATGCAATCGGAAGTTAACCATATAGAAGTGGTTTTCTTCAGGTTTATGTCACTTAGAGATATAAAGCAATACTTCATTGTTACTCAGGGTTCTCAGTGTTGGTAGGGCAGTTTTTTTTTTTATTGTATCGCTGAGATCACTTGTGTAGCTATATAACCAGGTAGGAACTTTATAAGGAACTGTAACTTCCAAGACAACCCCTTATCTTCTAAGACCTGACCCCCTTCCACATAGTCAGACAGAATATCTTAGTATCATTACCATGTAAGTTATGCCTTCCAGCGGGCACTCAACATGAACAACTGCCCATCTTTTGTTTGTATCAGTTTCGCAAAATTCCTCTGACTAAAGAAAATTATGTGTCTAAGGCTAGAGTTCACAAGTAAGGAACTTTTTCAAGGAGTCTTGCCTGTTGAGGCCAGCTATGTCCCAACCAATCACAACTTCTGAAAAATGAGAATTGGATCATTTAAAGGCATGTTGACTAGTCTGCTCTAGATGAGTGGGTATTGGAGAAAGGCTAGTGCACTTTATATTTTAGCATGTGCATGAGATTGACTATGGAAGATAAATTTGTTTCTGAATATTTGTTTAAGATCCCAGGGTGTGACTAACAAAGCACAGAAGGAAGACCTCCATAATTCTATATCCCTTTTTAGAGATTTTGAGCACAAAGTACAGGACAGATGTTTTGGATTACCTTACACAGGCAGCAAGAGTTTGGAGTGAAGTCACATAATACACAAATTATGCCAGATTTTTTCTGAGATAAGTCCAAAGCCAGACTCTACTAATGAGAAAACAAGGTAACATTTGGCTAGTCTTATTTATGTGGTTAAAATGACAGAAAATACTTCCTTCTCAAACCACTTTGCAACAAACAGGATCATAACTGTACTCCAGTACTACAGTGACAGCTGATTTATTAATCTATTGGTGAAACCTCCAATTCTTTAAAATTTATGTTAAATATTTTAGAAGATTTCCCCCCTCTAATGGTACTGGATTCTATCAAGTTCATATTTTTCAGCAATAGAGAAGAAAATAGAACAGCAGCATCATTTCTTAAAAAGGATCGATTTATTTAAATGAGTTAGAAGCATAAATATTTCTGGAAATTGGACCAAATCTGAGTATCTGCTTCATTTGTTTTTTTTATTATTTTTTATGAAAATGCAAAAAAAACAGAGGGATTACAGTTATGTAAGTCAGGCAAGACATACACTTGGGTTCTTGCAGGAATTTTCTGCTATTCGTAAATGAGTGCCTGCTACCCCCTACAACCTGAAGAACTCCAGTTGATCAGTAATGTGATTGACAGGCTTCTGATTAGCCTCACTTCAGTACACTCTTAATGTCTGTAGAGTCTTAGTGAATACCTACAATTTTAACAATATATACTTTGGAGATATTTTAACAATAATTGCAAGTGAGTATTTGATCTATGCTTTGTTTATGAGGAATAAGAACATGACATGACTACAGTTGAGATCTTATATAGAGAGACATAATTCATTTGAGGAGTATTTGGGGGTATCTGTTATATACCCACCCTGGGATCATTGAAAATTTCCTTTCTTTATAGAGTAAACAAAGAAGAGAGAAAAAAATGCCTTGTATGCCTTGAACCATTTCTTACATTCCCAAAATATTATTGTCATTTCTATAGCTTTTAGTTGGTTTCCAATGGACCCCAATAATGTCCAAATATTTAAAACAGCAAAGCACTAGAGATAGAGATCATGATGATTCTGTACTGGAAGGCTCATTTTGTGGCCTAGAGTCCTCACTTCTCAGATTAGAGAAGTGAAAAGATCCAGGTTAGATGAGGTTAGAAGATCCAAGCCCCTCAAACTGACAGTTCTTTGATGAAAATCACTCATCTGATTACAGCCAGAGTTCCGATTAAATCTTCTTGTGTGGCTAATAACCATAGAAAATATGGAAAAGAATAGATGTGTAATATAATGCTTCAGGAATCTTGAACTGTGAAGGAGAACAGAAATTCTTTTTTCCATATATTTTAATTGTAATTAATAGAAGGGTTACATTATAGTCACCAGAAAAAAGGTGCATTACTTCATATACATTGATACCCTTTCTCAAGTCTTGGTCCTCATTTCCCATCCCCTACCCCCACCCCTCATCTTGTTTTCCCCCTTTCCCTATCCAACTTCAAATAACCAAACAAGCATACATACAATATATCAGATAACCAGGTGAAATATTGTAGCAATATGAGATAACCAAGGGACAGCAAAAGAGATGAGAGATAACATAGTATATTAAGGACAACAATCACTCATTATATGGCTTTTGTTTCTATATCCTGGAGGTCCTTTCATTTAGCGTCATACTATATGGTCTTATGTATCAAGATTTTGCTCTATTGTAAATCTCTACTAGGGGAGCCCAAGGTTTCTACTGATTATGACAAATGAGAGAAACTATTAAGCCTATGTTCCTTTGAGTCTGGCTTACTTCACTTAATATGGTTTTTTCTAAGTCTTTGCATTTCCTTACAAATGGGTGATGTCGTTCTTTCTGACAGCGGCATAGAATTCCATTGTGTATAAATACCACATCTCGTTGATCCACTCATCAACTGAAGGGCATCTGAGTTGGTTCCATATCTTTGCTATGGTAAATAGTGCTGCAGTGAACATTGTTGTGCTAGTGGATTTAGTATGTCCTTGTTTCTGGATGGTTGGGTAAATGCCAAGTAGTGGAATTGCTGGGTCATAGGGGAGTTCTATGTGTAGTCTTTTGAGGAACTGCCATACTGCTTTCCATAGTGGTTGAATGAGTTTGCACTCCCACCAACAGTGTAGTAGTGATCCCTCCTGGCCACATCCCCTCCAGCATCTGTTATTATTCGTTTTCCTGATCCTGGCCATTCTAACTAGAGTGAGGTGGAATCTTAGAGCTGTTTTGATTTGCATTTCTTTTATGACTAGAGATGTTGAGCATTTCTTCATGTGTCTATAGGCCATTTTTGTTTCTTCTTCAGAGAAGACTCTCTTTAAGTCTTTGGCCCATTTTTTAATGGGATGGTTGTTACTTTGGAGATTAGTTTTGGAGTGATTCAATTTTTTGAGCTGTTGATATATTTTAGATATGAGGTCTTTGTCCATTGTATGGTTAGTGAAGATCTTCTCCCATTCTGTAGGCTTTCCAGTTAATTTGCTAGCTATGTCCTTTGCCATACAGAAGCTCTGCAATTTAATGCAGTCCCACTTATCTAGACTTTCTCTGATTTGTTGTGTTTCTTGGTCCTTATTAAGAAAGTTTCCATGGGTGCCAAGGAGACCTAGTGTATCATTTCCTCTAAAATCAGGAACGAGACAAGGATGCCCACTCTCTTCACTCCTCTTTAACCTAGTATTAGAATTCCTAGCCAGAGCAATAGGGCAAAAAGCAAGCATAAAGGGGATCCAAATAGGGAAAAAGGAAATGAAACTTTCCCTCTTTGCAGATGACATGATTCTGTATTTCTAGAACACTGTAGAATCCACTACCAGCTGCTTGAGCTGATTCAAAACTTTGGCATGGTAGCAGGTTATAAAATTAACCCTCAAAAATCAACCTCCTTCCTTTATACCAATAATGAGAGGAATGAAGCAACAACAGAAAAGCAACTCCTTTTGCAATAGCCTCAAAGAAAATAAAGTACCTAGGAATTAACTAAGAATGAAAAGGAGCTTTTTGATGAAAACTTTAAAATCCTGAAAAAGGAAATTAAAGCAGAACTGAGGAAATGGAAAAACCTCCCATGCTCCTGGATTGGAAGAATTAACATCCTGAAAATGGTAATCTTGCCAAGGGTTATCTACAAATTCAATGCAATACCCATCAATATCCCAATGTCATCCTAAAGACATAGAAGAGGTAATCCAAAATTTCATATGAAATAATAAAAGACCCCCTATAGCAAAAACAGAAAGAACAGAGCAGGAGGAATTTCAATACCAAACGTTAGACTATATTACAGAGCTATAGTGACCAAAACAGCTTGGTACTGGCACAAGAACAGGCCTGAAGACCATTGGAATAGAACTGAGGACCCAGATATTAACCCACAGACCTATGGCCACCTAATCTTTTATAAGGTAGCAAAAAAATAGAATGGAAGTAAGACAGCCTCTTCACCAAGTGGTGCTGGCAGAACTGGTTAAGCACTGGCAGACAACTAAAATTGGATCCCTTTTTGTCACCCTGCACCAAGATTAACTCCAAATGGATCAAAGACCTCAAGGTAAAAGCAGATACACTGAAAACTTGACAAGGAGAACAAAAATTCTATCTAGTTTTCTCCAAGAAATGTCTACAGGGATGAGACAACTATCTTCTCCTATGTAAGTTCCTTTTTCCTGACGTAGTTCATTGATTTGAAAATGGTTCATAATACTAATATAATTAGTAGAGAGTGAATATGTCAGATCAGACAATTGAGGAAAATTCTGGAAGACCTTAGGAAAAATAGATAAAATGCAGAGAAGGCAACAAAACACAGAGTAAGATAAAACAACCTATGTTCCATCACATGAATTAATGGGTCCTATTATGACTGAACTTCTAGAAAACAGGTGCATTTACATAGTTATAGAGTCCCTATTCCTGTGCCCAAGGTCACACAGGAAAAACAAAACGACACATGTAACTGTAGAAAGTCAAAAGTGCAAGTGGACTAGCATACTGGTTTGCCATGACTTCTTGTTTGGGAAAGAGCTCCTAGAGATTGAATTGGGTGGTTGACAGTGGTAAGAGCTACTCAAGTTATCAACAACAAAAAAAAGGTGCTGTTGTTACTGCATGGGAAATTTTGGGGCTGGCACCTCTTGGTTATTGATTGTGGCAAAGATCTCAGTACTGTCAACCGCCCAGTGTGCAACCATGTGCTCTATTTTCTGCATGCTGGTCATTCTATGGTAAGAGAGAGCCACAAAAGGAAGTTTAAGAGACTTTTATTGCACACCATGACTTTTATGGACTAAATCAATTAATTTGTGTGGATGATCTCAATTTCTTTTCTTTTCTCATAGCCATTAAAGGGGGAAAATTGACAAAGGAGGATGGGATGTGTGTTTTTTCTCATAGGTGGAGATTAGATCTAATTTATATAAACACAAGTAAACAGATATAGGGTTGAGCACATGAACTTAGATTTCACATTTAAAATACTGTTCATCACCACAAACACCGCAGGAAGCTAGGCAACGGCCAATGGCCCATTTTAGACTTGACGACAGATTTTGAGTTTTGTTGTTCTTTCACCAACATAGGTCTCCTTAGGGAATTGTTCTTTATTTTTGAACTCCAGTTCTCCAACTCTGTAAGTTGGAGTTGAAAATTTCGCTTCCTTCTATCTCATCTACTAAGCAGGTTATCTCATTTGAAAAGCTTAGCACACCAAGCGTTCTGTCTTTTCCTATTATTCCATAGAATCAGATCTCAATAAGTATTTGAGGCTAAGTCTGAAATTTGGATTAATGATGAAAGCTTGTTGGCCATTAATTCTTCATCTCTAGCCATGAGTCCGAAAAAGGATTTCAGGTTATTTTTTTCTCTATCTAATTACTGGCATAGAGTAAGAGTTGAAAAAAAGTCACTTGTTCTGCCAAACTGGCTATGAAAAGAGTCTTAGAATATTATAGCTGAGGAATTCTAGAACAGAAATCTGTCATAAAATTACACTGCTCTCTTGAGACAAGTGGTCTCAGTTAAGGAAAATTTTGCTTCTCCACATTCCTAGGAACATTAGGAAATATCTGAAGTCTTTCACAGTGGTGATGGGTACTATTGGAATTTAGTAGGTAGAGGCCAGGATTTGACAGAAATTATCTGCTTCCAAACTCTGTTTCAGAATTAAGGAAATTGAGCCCAGAAAATGTAACTGACTTGTTTACAGCTATAGAAGTAAATAATGTTGTAAGATTCAATGACATTATTTCATGGCTCCCTATTATGAGATATCTCAACAATCCCAATTACAGTAGACAACCCAATATTCAGACGTTCAGATCCCTTCCTTAGAAACTCAGTATTTGCTTGGGAGATGAAAGGAGAGGGAAAAATGAGAAAAGTTGAAGTACTATGAAGTATTTATTAAGGATTCATAAGTTCTGGGCTTCAAAAGATAATTAATAAATTGATGTTCTACCATATACTCACTCCATTTTCACACTTCTTATAAACCTTATATTGTAAATGTATGTAAAGTGTATGTAACTGCTATTTCCCCTATATATCAGCCCTTCTCCCCATTCACCAAAATGCACACTACATATAAATGCAAATGCACCAAGCAAGGAAAGGCAATGATATTCTTTTTTTTTTGTTGTGAGGCACACCTGTTTCAAACCTATTTTATTACTGTCAGCACAAAGAAGCCTGGGTAGAATGGCTTCCATGCTCCACTTGCTATGCAAACTGGACTGGATGGCAGTTCCTGCACTGGATGGCAGTTCAAGCTTTGTGCCAAGCAGGGTCCACAGTGAATTGCAAAATAATGTGCCCACAGATTCAAGAACAAGAATAGAAACAGGGGTATGTCATGGTGAACAAGCCACACAAATTCACAGGAAATAGACTTCATCACTTCTAGTATCTGTGGTTTTCTTGAATTCTCTGCAGATCTTATTCTGGGAAAGAAAGTTACCAGGTCAATGGTTTTAAGGCACTTTGCTTTGTTTTGTTTTTGCTGTTTTTCAACAGCAAAGCATGTAGAGACCTAGGCACTCATGAGGAGGACTAGAAATAAAGAAGAAAGAGCTATCCTGGGAAGGTATACCTGACGTAATTCAAGGAGAGGAAAGAGGAGGAGGGAAAGAAGAGACCGAGGTTTTCAACATGAAAAGAATGACTGAAAATAGTTTGTTCTTCTAAATATCATTAATGAAACCATGTAGTGATGTCACTTCTGATCACACTGTAATTTGAGTTGCTGATCTTGTGATAACAAGCTTCCTTTTTGTGTGTTTTCACAGCCTGTCTGCAGTGGAAAAGACTTTTGGGGTAACTGAGTGGGTGAGATTCGTCAAGAAAAATAACTTTACCACTACCACCATCACAGCAACAACTGCTGGGAGAGACCAAAGCTTCTTTGGGAGAAGGGGGGGTAGGGGAGGAAGAAAAGGCAAGTCTGAATATTATTAAACATGTGAAAGAAGAGTCATTTATATAATAGGAAGTAGCTCATTCATACTAATGTAATTTTGTGGTTCTTCAGATGTGCGTAAATAGAACCATCTAGTCCACCACAAATCACCATCACCATTTCTTGGGAAATGCCGCATTAGACAGTCTTTAAAGAACAATATGAGCATGCATCTGTCCAATCTTTTCCAAAAGACATCAAACACTCACTGCTTTAAATTTTCTTGCCACATTTTGCCAAATTATTTCATATGAATTTTGAACTGAGGCCAAACACAAACCCTTTGAACCCAAGGCTTATCATCATAAGAGAAAGCTGTTTTCTGTATCTAAGAGGAATAGCTTACAACGCACCAAGGAAAAAGACTGTCACTGGCCCTCAATAACTTTTCTCAGATGTTTATTCGGTACTCAGTGAAATAATTCTATCATATAAAACTTGATGAAAACTAATGGGTGAAAATGAGTTAAGGATTAATAAAGCCCAGACTCTGAAGGGTACCAAGAAAATAAAATTGAAAATCCCACCCACCCTCTTTGCCTGCCCATGGCTGACTCTACTTCTTGAACCATGCCTCCAATTCATATTTTTGCTAGAGTCCTGTGGCCTTTCCTCCCCAGGCTGGCTTTGAACAGCACTGCTCAGATGTCACTCTACTGAGTAGCAGGGATTATTCACGTGAATCACCAGTGCCCAATCAGGAACTCCAATGTTTTTCTGTTTATACTCTTTTATAATCTCTGTATCTCTTCCATTCACAGCATCTTGGTGGTCACATAATGAGAGGAGGGGTAAAAAAATGTGAATTGGGGGTTGTTTTTGGTCAAAGTGTAGTGGTTCACAGGTTGCTGGTGGCTTACTCCTGTAATCCTAGCTACTCAGGAGGCTGAGATCTGAGGATCACAGTTCAAAACCAGACAAGACAGGAAAGTGAGATTCTTCTTCTTTTTTTTTTTTTTTTTTTTTTTTTTTTGTGGGTCATGGGGCTTGAACTCGGCCTGAGCTCTGTCCCTGAGCTCTTCAACTCAAGGCTACCACCCTACCCTTGAGCCAAGCCCCACTTCCTGTTTTCTAGAAGTTAATTGGAGATTAGAGTCTCATGTCCTTTTGTGCCTGGAATGGCTTTGAAGCTTGATCCTCAGATCTCAGCCTCCTGTGTAGCTAGGATTACAGGCATGAGCCACCGCATCCGGCTAAAGAGATGCCATTCTTTTGTGTGTGCCGGGGGGGGGGGGGGGGGGGGGGGGGGGGGGGGGGGGGGGGGGAAGGAGAGTCCATGGGGCTTGAACTCAGCCTGAGCACTGTCCCTGAGCAGTTCCACTCAAAGGTTGCTGCCCTTCCTCTTGAGGCACAGCCGCACTTTGAGACTCTTATCTCCAATTAACTACTAGAAAACTGGAAGTGGCACTGTGGCTCAAAGTGGTGGAACACTAGCCTTGAGTGAAAAAGCCCAGGGACAGTGCCTAGGCCCTGAGTTCAAGCTCCATGACCAGGACCACCAACCAAAAAATCCTGTGATATTCCATGAAATGCCAAAATGAAAGAAACCCCTTTGTACAAATAATATATGCTAATAAAAATTACAAAGATAGACAGGGACATCCTTTAAGTTGCTGATTAGTTCATTCTGTCTACTGAAGTTTATCTTAGTCAGTTGATGATCAACTGAACATTATACATAGCTCTATGTTATTTTAGGACCTGACATAGTTAAAGTTGGTGTTCTTGGCTGGATTCTAGTGGTTCATGCCTGTAATCCTAGATACTCAGGAAGCTGATAGGACGATCCAGGTTCAAAGCTATCCTCTGTAGATAGAGTTCACAAAACTATTGCCATATATCCAGCAAAATAGCTGGATTGGATTGGAAGTATGGCTGAAATGGTAGAGTGTCAGCCAAGAGAGAAAAAGCCAACCGAGGCCCTGAGTTGTGAGAGGCTAACCAGGGCATAAAAGGTTATGAAACACCATTTTATCCAATGGCGAGGGGTGGTGGTGGCTGCCTGCCATACCCAATAATAGGGGCAAGCATAAGTACCAGGACAGCTCAGGCATAAAGTGAGATTCTACCTTGAAAGTAACCAAGGTGAAAAAGGATTGGCTCAAGAGCTAGGATTCCTGCCTGGTGAGCTGAAAGTCTTGAGTTCAATCCCCAATACCATCACCAACAAATAAAAAATCAAACAGCAGCAGCAGCAGCAACAACAATGCATTTCTGTGCCCAATACCAAATGCCTAAGTCAGAAGATCTGAGAAAAATAGGACCTTGAAAAGTAAATTTTAAACAGTGACTGTTTAGGAACAAGTGGGAAAGGTAAAAAGACACGAAGGACTACTGTGTATTCATATAAACTGAGCCACAAAGAACAACGATTAAAGGAGCATAAGGGAGACATATTGGAAGATAGAACATATTTCTGAGGAAGAAAAACTTATACTGGAAACCATATTTTGTACATGCATAAGTTATTTTTCCACTTTACCCTTATCCAGGCTCTCGGCACTTAGATAATTTCTCCTTATTCCCAGATTCTACTTTGTTTTTCCAATTCAGTCTGTTTTAACATCTCTGCCAGAAGAGGGATGAAACAGAAAGGCAAAATAGGGGAATTTAGGAATATAATGTGACTTTAGAAGTAGCATTCAAAAAGTGTCTCTGACTTAGCCTTTTCAATGCTAGCTGGCATTATCCAGTTTTTGTTCTATATTATCATATGTTGGAAAGGTAGAAAGGTGCCAAGAATTATTTTTTAGACTTCAATGAACATTCTCTATTCTGTTCTATTAGTTTATTCTCCTTATTGCTTATTTATCTTCTTGCTTTTGAGGAACAGTCCCTACAAAGGGATAGTAATGTGAAACAGTTTACATAGAAGTCCTTCTTTATATTCACCTTACTGACCTCCAGTGATTGCAGCACTTCTAGTTTGCCATGCCATAATAAGGAACTATAGGAGTTTTATGAACATTTGAATGGATCAAATCTTCTTCTAAATTACTTCCAATAAAAAAAAAAAACTTCTACTGTCACCAAATTCCAGTCAGTCACAATTACAGGGGTGAATCTGCTATGCTCTTAATTTCTAACACGAGAGAGAAATCGCAGTTTGGGGGCCATTATGTAGACTCTGATTCAATTCCCTTGACTTCTGAGCCCACATTTAATTTCCAGTCTGTTAGGATTAAAACCTGAAATTATGTTGTTATTTCAGTTTAGAATTCTTCGCCTTCTCATAATCATCATTAGCAAGATTCTTGCTTTGTTCAGAGAGTTATTGTTATAATCAGCAGTAATGATAGCCATTATTATTAACAATGAAGGCAGACAATGCGATTTGGATGGAATTGGAATCTGTGTGTGGGCACTGCCCTGACCAATGTGCCAACGAGGATACGAGTACTATAAAGCCATCCTGTGACATGGGCAGACCTTGGCAAAGTGAGTTGAAGGGGCTGGCAGGCCACAGAGTTCTAAGCCTGATTCTCCAATGATTGGGAAGGGAGAATTTTTGGATTACGGACATGTAGGCTGCCTAGAAGAAGGTGGAAAACCAGGGAGCGATTCAGAGCATTCCTTGGAATATTGCCAATAGCCAGGCCACAATTTAGGCTGAGGGTAAGCAAGGCTGTGAAGGACAAAACACATCTACAAAGTAATAAAGAGGCCAAATGATGTGCCCTGTGCTTGGTTAATCTCATATTGTTACAGTATCGCACTTTGTTACCTGGTATAGTATATAAGATATTTACTTGTTTATTTGAAATAGGAGGGGGAAAATGAGGGAGGGTGTAGGGAGGGAAATAGGGACCAAAATATAAGAAGGGATATCAATGTGAGAGAAGTAATGCACCCTCTCTCTGGCGAATATAACTGTAACCCCTCTATGCACTGAAATAAAAAAAATGAAGAACAAAAACAAAAGAGACAAAAGACAACAACAACAACAAAAGATGCCAGGAACTCCAGTCCTCTGTAACTCTCTGAAGATGGAAATGTTCCTTCACCCCTCAGGGTAGAGAAACAGTCTTACCTGATTTCCAACTGATCTCCATTCCTCATTTTCCCCCAGAAAATGTGGCAGAGAGGCTGGTCAGTACATTGAAAAGGGAGAGCCCAAGCTGAGCTGTCCTTCCTCCCTCCCTCCCTCCCTCCCTCCCTCCCTCCTTCCTTCCTTCCTTCCTTCCTTCCTTCCTTCCTTCCTTCCTTCCTTCCTTCTTTCTTTTCTCTATCTTCTTTCTTTTCTCTTTCTTCTTTCTTCTCTTCTTCATTCTCTCTCTCTCCCCTCCCTCCATCCCACCCTTCCTCCATCTCTCCTTCCTCTCTCCTTCCTTCCTATCCCCCTCCATTTGTTAAATAATTTTGTATTTGCCAGGCACCAGTGGCAAATACAAATACCTGTAGTTCTAGCTTCTCAAGAGGTTAATATTTGTGGAGAGTGATTCAAGGCCAATCCAGTCAGGAAAGTCTCTGAGATGCTTATCACCAATTAAGCACCAAAAAACCTGGATCTCTAGGATATGGAAACAAGAGCTTTATCTTGTGTAATTGTTGTTCTTAATGTACTATATTATTTCTCTTCTCTTTTGTTACCCTTTGGTTAATCTCATATTGTTTCTGTATCTGACTTTGCTACCTGGTATATCATCTATACGGTTTATTTGTTTATTTGAAATAGGAATGGGAAGGAGGGAAGGCAAGTTGATTGGGGGGGTGGAGGGAGGGAAATGGGGACAAAACCATGAGAAGGGGTAATCAATGTGGGAGAAGTAATGCACCTACTCTCTGGTGAATGTAACTGTAACCCCTCTATACATTACCTCAATAATAAAAAATAAAATGAAAAAAAAAAAAACGCTGGAGCAACAGCTGCAGGGTAGAGTGCTAATCTTTGTGGCAGAGGGAAGCTCAGGGCCAGAGCCCAGTCCCTGAGCTCAAGGTCTAGGTCACACACACACACACACACACACACACACACACACGTACGTTAAACTTAATTTTTGTGTGCCAGTATTGGAGCATGGACTCATTCACCTTTAAATCTTGCTGCTGGTATTTTGCCACTTCAGCCACACCTTCGGGCCACTGCTTTTATTTTTTTTCATTTAAATACTTTTAAATGATCATTCAGCAGTTGTATAAAGGAGTGGCCATTTAACCAAGCAGATTATGAATCCAATGCCCCTTGATCAACTTTCCCCCTTCAACATTCTCACCCCACTTCCTCAAACCCCTTCCCTTGCTTTCCTTAATTGTGTGATGTATACATGAAGTCTTGATTATATTCTCTCTCTCTCCTTTCCTAGCTTATTATTATTATTATTATTATTATTATTATTATTATTTACTGGAAACTGGAACTGGATTCTTGTGGACTTTTCTGCTTGGGATGACTTCAAACCATGATCCTTCAGGTCTCAGCCTCCTGAGTAGCTAGGCTTGTAGGTACTACCACCAGTGCCTAGCTGGGTGCTACTACAACTTGCAAAATTTGGAATTTGCCTTTAACAACATTTAAACATTTCTGTCTTCCTTTGGTTATATCATCCAATGGTAAGAATATTCCTAAAAGTTCCTTTCTCTATTTGGTACCAACTATTCATTCTTTCTTGGTGTTGTCAGCCCTGGGGCTTGAAATCAGGACCTGGGCCCTGTTCTGAGCTTCTTTTGCCCAAGGCTAGCATCCTACACTAGACCCATTGCTCCACTCCCTACACTTTTTGGTAGTTAGAGATAAGTGTCTCATGGACTTTCTTGCCTGGGCTGTCTTTGAATCACAATACTCAGATTTCAGTGTGTGAATAGGCAAGAATATGTGCATGAGGCGCCTGTCTGCAAACTTATTTCATGTGGATCTCTGCTTAGGGAAGTGAGGGACAGCTGTAGATAAGGAGCCAGGGAAGCAAAGCTGACAGACTTGAGGCTGGGGAAAGGAACATCCCTTGTAACATACATTCTATGCTGGCTTAACCAGCCATAGCTTCTTTCGTTCGTTTCCATTTTGAAGACTAAGGTGGGGTCCTGGTAATCTGGGATCACCCTGGCAATGAGCAGAATCAGGACCCTGAGTTCTGGCTCCACTCCTCTTTGACCTGCGTTTTAGGTTTCTGCACCACATCACCAGCCTGGGCTTTCAGCTTCTCCTCTGTAAAATGTGTTTATTAAATCATATTGACTTGCTTCCCAGGGAAGTAATGTAATGTATTAATATTTGTGAAGTACCTTGAGATTTGACAATAAAAGGTACATTATACTAAATAGTGTTCATTTCTCTCCATTCCTGCCCCCCTCTCCCTCCCCCCAACAAAAGATAATCAATGCCTTCTCATACATCATCTGTCCCTTTCCAAAAGTTCATCTAAGTGACTCCAGGCTGTCTTTTGAATTAACGTTTCCAATAATTCTCCAGACCTTGACAACATCTTTTAAAATAAATAAATAAAAAGGGTAGCGATGACATAAAATAAAGGTTAAGGTTTTAAAATTTTCATAAGAAAACAGACTCTATTTCTGGTCTCATATGGGGTTATTACAAGCAACAGCAAGTAATAATGATTACAAAAATGAGGGGGAAATACACTGGCAGTGTCATTTGAAAACAATTGTGCTAAGAGGCTTTTTACACACATTTTACACAATGTGGATATCCAAAATGGGTTTTAGAGGATATTAAGAGGATTGTTTTTCAAGTTATTAAATGCTCAAATAGCAAGAATGAGAAAGATGGAGACTTGGCTGACAAATATCAATCCCAGGAAAATAATAAAGCTAGAGAAGGTATAGGGCTGGTGTGAAGAGAACTACCTCTTTGGGCTTTTGGAAGTTTAAATATCTTTACAAAACAAGTAATTTCCTTTATATAAATTTCTAACCTAAAATATCATCTGTTTCCACTCCTTTCCCCCTCTTGCAGTTTCTCTCTACATACGTGGAAATGTGTGTTATTGGAAGTGAGCCATATTTGATTGTTATTACATTATTTGATTGGCAAAAGGAGTGAGCAAAGTGCTTCTTTTTTTCTAACCCAGACTGGCATCTTTCCTCTTCCTTCACCCCTACTTCATGTTGGTTCCCCATCTTATCTTCTTCACATAGCCATCATTAGATCAGTCACTCCGACTCGAAACCACAGCCTTTTCTGACCTCCTGATTTCATGACAAGTCATCATGCCCTCAGATGGCTATGCCACCGAAATGACCTTACTCTGATTCATGTTCTTTGAGACTTTCTGGAGGCCCGAGATTGTGCATTTCCGGTAAGGTCACAGATGATGTAGTGCGTGGTTCCCCTCGAGAATAACACGACAGTCACCTTTGCTGTTAGACAAGAAATATTTTTGTGTCATTAAAAAAAAAACAAAAAACAATTTTAGGCCGGGAGTTTGGCCTAGTGGTAGAGTGTTTGCCTGGCATGCACAAAGACCTGGGGTTCAATTCCTTGGTACTGTATACAATAGAAAAGCTGTAAGTGGTGCTATGGCTCAAGTGGTAGAGCTCCAGCCTTGAGAAAGCCCAAGGACAGTGCTTGGCCCCGAGTTCAAAGTCCACACTAGTGAAACAAAACAAAATCCAATTTTATATTTCTGTTTTAGAGAAACTTTCATCCTAGGCTGAATGAATAATCTTGAGCATATTATATCTGGAGTTCATTTTTAAAATAATTAGGATGAAACAAGGCACATCATGAGACACAAACTCCAGACAAGTGGGGAGAAGCTCGGCCATCTATCGTGTTCTCTGGCAGCTGTTTGCATTTCATTTTGTTATATATTTGTTACATGCTTTTGTCTTCCCCAGTAAGTTTCCAATCTTGCAAGCAAAGAATTATGGTGAAGCAAAGTGTAATATTTCCTTGGGCCTAGAATATTCTTCTTACTGTTCTGAACTACTTTTCTCATCAACAAACTCTCATTGTCATGTGCCCTTTTTAGCAGTGCTAAATCATATTTAGCACGTAACAGTCTGTTACGACTCCTCATTGCAACCCCTAGAAATGTTGCAGTGATCAAGATGCATTGTACTCATAAACAGACATCCTGGATCGAAACCCTAATGTATAGCAACTTAAAGATAGTACAAAATAAATTAATAGAACAAATAAAGTTTGGGGCTGGGAGTTTAGTTTAGTGGTAGAGTGCTTGCCTAGCATGTGCATAAAGACGGGGATTTGATTCCTCGCTACTAAATACATAGAAAAAGTGGGAAGTGGTGCTGTGGCTCAAGTGGTATAGCACTAGCTTTGAGAAAAGCCCAAGGACAATGCTCAGGCCCTGAGTTCAAGCCCCGGGACTTGCAATAAATAAATAATTAATTAATAAAGTTTTTTTTATCCAATTTCCACATGTTGTCAAAAATGTTATAAGAATAATTGTTTGAATGAAACAGATGATGGCTTGACAGCTGAATTGCCTTCTAGTTTCTAAGGACTGCAAATTTCACCAACACATACAACTCTTAAATATATTATAAAAGTCTTACAAATAAATGAGAGAACACAGCCAGCAAAACACTGTAGTAGTGATACCGGTTCGAGCCCAGTCTGAAATACAGCATTGTGGGTGATTGGCTTCCATCTTTGTTGCTCTCCTTGGTCTCCAGTGCCTCAGGAAGGGAGGCAGTTCCTCGGTTCATTCAGTTATAGTCCAGAAGGGTCCTGGAATCTTGGTTACTCTTCTAGATGCTTCAGGCAGCCTCAGTATATCCAGTGGCATTGACCAATTGTTAGTTGGTGCCCAGTTTGAGCCATGTGGGCACAGCAGTGATGCATTGATGGCACAAGTTGTGGCTTTGATCTTGTCACAATACAACTCCATGTTTTCTGCATCTAGATTCCCCATGTTTGATTCTTGTGTTGGAACTCCGACCCGACAGTTCTCTTTTTGCCTCATCAGCTCAGTGCTCATTTTTCTTTCTTTCCATATTTATCTGATATTAAAAAGCCTAAGGTCAATGCTAATTCCTGATCCAGACAACCTAACATCCCAGCAGCAGTCTGCCAGTACAAAGTGTATTTCCATACTAGCCTACTCTAAGTCATAATAAAAATGTAATGCTTATAACGTTCCAGGCACATCTTAAGTGACTATGGGAATTGGCTTGATTAATTTTCTTACCAATCTAATGAAATAGTTATTATGATTGTATACATATTGTAAATGAGCAACTTTAGGCACAGAGAGCTACTTATTCAAGATTACACAGTAGATTCTAGGTGTAGGATTCCAACCCTGACAGGTTACCCTTGGAGTTCATACTGTATGCTGTGTTTTAACCATAAAGACTTCCTCACACCACACTGAGTTGTGCTTAAGTATTCTACAGAGCCACTGGGGATATTCAGAGAAGGATACAACCAGAGCAATCAAAATAGTAGCTAAGACTGTCTCAAGTTTTCTCCTGAAAGAAACAATTATTCTAGGCAATTATTTCTCCCAGAACTCACCCTAATAACTCTTTGTGGTTAAGAACTTGGACCCTTGAATCAGATACGTCTTAGAAAAAAATCCTGTTAGTAATAATAGCAAACACATTATTAAGTATTACTGAAGCTTGGTAAATACTACATGGATTGTGGTTTTTACTCCTCATCATTACCCTGAGGGAGATACTATTATACTTCCATTTTTCATATGTTCAATATTTTACCACTAGTGTAGACAGAGAAGAAGCAAAAAATTATTTTGATTAGTTGCCAGAATTTTAGTTACTGCTGTGTCAACCATTGTAATAACACATACTACTTCCTATCCTTGGTAAAGTATTTGGAAATTTACTTCATGTCTTTTAACTTCTGTTATTTATTTATTATTTCAGCATATAAAATTTTTGTGTAGGTATTCAAAAGGGCTTCAATTTAAAATGCCACTCATAATATTCACGGAAACAAGTAACTTGAGGAGATAGGTGGGATGAGAGAGATGAGGGAGAAGAATGAATGAGTGTGAGTGGTCCAGATGCACATGTGTGAAAATGGGGCTATTTTATTGATTCTCTTACAAATAGTGGATGGGGAGAATAAATAAGAATAAGAAACAAGAAGAAAAATTGATACCATGCACTTAGACAATTTTAAAATTCAAGTTAGTAAAGTGACTTGTTGGTTTTACTTCCCTGAGTAGAAAGGCTCCTGTTTGCCTTTTTGAATAAAGGCTGCATATTTCTTTCCTTTGAAAAGGTAGACTAGAACCATTTTTTCAGAAATACATTTGTGTCAAGCTGTTCTGTCATTCACAGTGCACAACAATGGCTTTTCACAAGTTTATCATTACTTGAAAGTCCCCTTTTCAGAGCACTCCCAAATAAATTTGGGGATATTTGATTCTTGTTCATACAATGAGCATATACAATGAGCATTTAACATGATGGTGCTAGGAGAAATGTAGAGTGATAGCCCTTTCCTTCTGCTTGATGTTCAGCATTTCCTTATTTCTTTCTAGATTAAGGAGTTGACATAAACAAGAAGTTTATAGTTCTCTGTCTTGGTCTTACTTCTCTAGTTATAAAGATAGTGAAATGTCATTACGTGAGACAGACATGCCTCTGCACAAGTTCTCAGTCTTAGTTTGCTAGTGTTAGCTGTGATGATGGTGTGGGAGTACTTCTTCTATTTCTAATATTAGGTGTGCTACTGATCAGATTGTAGCATCAATGACTAATAACCTCATAAAAAAGGTTCAAAATTTAAAGGGCTCAAATAAGCTGCTCACCATCACAAAAGACATAACTAGGTTAAAAACTCCCGAATAGAAGCCTGACTCCTGTTTTCGATGTATTAAGACAATGAGTGTTAATAAAAAGAACTCTTAATCATCTTCTGCCTAGTTACATTCTCCACAATGCATCTAATTGCAAAACAGACTAGGTGTTTTCACAGAGCTGATTATCTGAATGGCAAGGTTGACGCCATACCTTTTAGCTTTAAATTCCCATGAACAGGAAGTTACTCCATTCATTTGTAGAGTATGTATTTCGAAAGCCTGGGTGCTGTTTCAGGGGAGAAGCTAGCTCAGAGAAATGAGAAGTGATTAAATCACT
This sequence comes from Megascapheus bottae, assembly GCF_031878675.1. NCBI lineage: Eukaryota > Metazoa > Chordata > Mammalia > Rodentia > Geomyidae > Megascapheus > Megascapheus bottae. The sequence continues at coordinate 20,637,533 of NC_143510.1, forward strand.
GTCTCTCTTTCACAGTCATGGAAGGAAAGATCTCCAGTGATTGTGTCACATGATGTGTTTCTCAGTTTCCATTCCACTTCTTGCCGCCCTCTTAAGAATAATCCGAGTGCTTCTCATCTGAGAGTCAATGCATTCCTTTTCTATTCAGGCATTCCTCCAGTAACTAATCATGGAGAGTTCATAGTATGGAATGGGGATATAGGGAATGAAGGAAGCACACAGACTCATGTACAGTAAATTGGTAGACTAGAGAGATGAAACACAAACCTATAAAATACTGACAATCACTGTGAAATAACCTGATAGAAGAGCAGTAATAACACGAGGAGCAAATTTAGAGAGGATAGAAAGTTGAAGGCCTCTGGGGAGGTGACCCTTACCCTGGGCTCTGGAAGATGAGAGGAAGCCAGTCATGTGAAGAGCATGAAATCATTTCAGAGCAGTAGCAGAGCACGAATACCTGAGGGCAGGAAGGAGCTGGGACATTTTCTAAGCAGGCAAGAGACATGATCTGATTTGGTTGTTAAGAATACAGTTTGGACTGCTGCTGTGGAATGGGTTAGAGTGGGGCATGATTTAAAACTGGGAAAACACTGCCTGGTTAAGAGCTGGTTTTCATAGATTAGATGGTTCCCAAAGAGAGGGAAATGAGCTGGAAGTTAAAAGATACATACCACAATAGGATGGGGGGATGGATTGAAGATGGCAGGAAGGTAAAATTAGCAACCAAGCTTAATGTTTCCAGTTTGATTAAATGGATGATCATTGTGCTTATCATTGGGTGGCAGATCTTAGGGAAAGAAAATAGGAGATGGGTACAAAGGAAGAACATATTATAGAATTATCTCCCATATTCATAATTTAGAATAATTTGGAAAATTGATGGCATCTCTCTCCATATATATATACATATACATATATTCATGAATAGAGAAGAACAGATCTCTGAAAGAATATCTGATCTCATTCTGTAAGTAAAATGCTTGTCACATCAAAGAATTCTCTGTCACTCTGGGTTAGCATCATTATAGAACACCTCAGTTGATATAATATTGATTCCTCATTCTGATCTGAGTCCTAAATCTCCTGTGTTCCATCTTCTTAGACGCATATGTAAATTTCTGCAAATAAGAGTATGTGATCCTTAGAGCTGTGAGACATTCTGATGAAGGCTGGACTAAAACAAGACCTAACTGTCATACAGTTCTTCTAACAATATATGGAGTGGGCTTTTGCTGTCCATTCAGACAGACAAGTCTTTAGAGACCCCCAAGAACATAATAGATATAGAAACATGGTACTGGAAGAGCACATTAATGAGAACCTACAGGATAGATTAGTTTACCAGTTCTCCTCTGGCCCACATGAGGGGCTTTCCTTATTGCTTTGTGAGATATTTGAATAAATTCTCTTCTAGCTCTCAACCAAACACTCATAATTTGTGATTTCAGTCCAATCAATATGTAGAAACTATGAGAGAATGAAACATAATGGACTAAAATGATCCAACCCAACTTCTCCTGCGTGTAAAATTTATATTTAAACTTTCAACAATAAATGGGAATCCTTAGCCTTCCAAAAAAACCAGAAGTGCCATTCATGTTTTGTGCTATTTTTGAATTCTTTTGGCCCACATCCAGGTTGAATATAGTTTCCACTATTACATGATTTTTTTTTTTGCTTTCTTTCAGAAATGTGTTAAATGCCTTCCTGACTTCTGGAGAAAGTTTATCTTGACAGATAAAAGTGTGTATTTTCTCTAGCTATCTATTATGTCTGCCATGTCGTATTTGCGTGCTCACCTGGGGAAACCAGACAGGAAAGAATTAGAGTATAGTAGAGTGAAGGAAAGAAACAGAGATCTCCTGTTTGTCTACCAGGCCACCTCTTGATCCTACTTCAGTGAGAACAAAAGCAAAACTCAGAATCAGTGTTACCTATCAAGATGTCCTGGTGTTTGTAATCAGGGAACCCCAAATGAATCCCATACTCTATGACAGATATGGAGACAGTAAATGTGCAGGGCCCTCTATCCCTACACCATCTCCTGGTGGTAAAATGTACAATTCTCATGTCTATCCTCAATTCTCATTGGTTTTCTGCCAATGGGTAGCTCTGTTCATTGTGGGCTCTATAGAATGAGACTCCAAGAGAAATACAGCAGATTTCCCTTTTCACTCTACCATCAGAGTACTCAAGATCCAATGACTGTACCTCAGGTATCTTTAGTCCTAATAATCATATTTTATTTTGGACTATTTTGAAGTGCATGTTAACATCTCAAGCAGCCTGCTGCATCGATTAATATTTGAGCCTCTGAGGATAAGTTGCTAAGTGAAGTCCACTGGCAGACTTATATTGTTTATGCCCCCTCCAACTGAAAAATAAAAGTGTGTGTGTGTGTGTGTGTGTGTGTGTGTGTGTGTGTGTGTGTGTTTGTGTGATGGGGAAAGGCAGTTGTGTTTGATCCTGTGCTGGTTTGTGCCAGTTGTGCAGTAGTAATAATTATTCTACAAAATCTAATTAACTATTCTGTAAACTTTGAAATATTAACGCAGAATGAAATAGAATTGTTTCTATGAAAACAGAGTTGTATGTTTTGGAAAGATTCAATAAAGCAAAGGTGCTAAAAATAACGGTGTGGGACGAGGCATGAGAGACACAGAGGAAAAACTCGGGGAAGTCAGTTTTCCATCTTCTGATGGCCTAGAAAACATCTCGAAGTTCTGCTTTCATTTTAAGGAAAACCATACTTGACATTGCAGCAGTCCATGAGGGTTGCAGTTCTAATAGACCACGAGTATGACTCTGGAGAGGTTTTCATCCGACATCTATCAGTTAATGAATGTGCATTTGTTTATTTAAAGTAAAACACAATGCTGAAAGTTTAGGTCTTTCAGTTTTAACTTCTTTCTTAACTGACATTTAAACAAAAATTAACCAACCAAGGATGGTGTCAGACAAGAAAATATTTGCTGTGAACATCAATCCCAATTCTCAGTGAATAGGTCTAAAATTAGAAAGGAATAAAAAAAATCATCCATGAATCCAATAATGATTCAGTGTGGCTAAGTTATTTTGGTAATAAAGGGATAAGGTGGGAGTGTGAAAGTCATGTTCACTTCCTCGGGCTTACTCTGGATCAGGGTTGGCTTCCTATAACACACATGAATGTCCACAGCTACAGGGGTTCACCCCACACATCCACACACTCAGTGGCAGACATCCTTGGAGTCCCTTTTTTAGGGTCCCTCTATGATGATGGGAAATTCATTAGCATTTGAGGCAACCTGACACAGATTTGATGGTCCACCTTCTGATCTGGTTTCCTCATTTACAAAAATGAGCTCAATACTTTATCTCAGAACCTGTGGAGAGAATTTAAACATGAACTCTGTGTGTGAGTGTGTATGTGTGTGTGTAACAGAAGTATATGCATCTGATCCCAGCTTCTCAGAAGGCAGAGATCAGAAGGCTCATGGTTCTACTCCAGGCTGGGCAAAAAAAAACTACTAAGACCCCTTTCCCCCACATCTCAACATGCAAGTTGTACACAGCCTTAATTTCAGCTGTGGAGGAAGAGCACAGTCTGAGGCTGGTTCTGGGCAAAAACATAAGAGACATTATTGGGAAATAACTAAAAGAGGAAGCAGGACTGAGGATACTTGATAAGCATATGCATATCTCTATACATGCATACCCATATGTATACATGCATAAACACACATACGTGCATATGCACACATATATGATGGTCTAAAAAACACAAAGAGCCCTTTTCTTGTTTCTTTCAAATGCAAAAATGAGTCTTAAGAGGTCTGTGAATAGATTAAAAATATAGACCTTAACACTTTCTTGCTCTTTGGTTTATTTGAACATCAGTGCTTGGATTTGTTTAGTCCATGTTCATAAACATCATATTGAAGAAATATGTCAGCTATAGTTCTTTAACAATATCATTGTATTTAAAATTTCCTGCTTGACAGAAATATACCTTTTGACAGCTGTTACTTTAGATTTCCTTACGTTTTGCTGAAGAGACTGTTGGCTTATTAGTCATTAAAGAAATAGGAAAAGCCGTCTACTCACTGGGTCAACATAATCAAATGTAGTAAACTGAGGCACAATTGTCTCTTAGGGGCTTATGCTTGGCCTTATTATCCACAATTACTGGCCTAATTAGTCTTAAAATACAAAATTCTACAAATTCTATTCTTACACATTACTTTCTTCTTTATATATTTTCTATTGGGGGATTGAACCCAGAGCCTCACATTTACTGGGCAAATAATTCCACTTAAGCTGCACAACCCTAGCCCTTTGATTTGTGTATTGTTTTTGGAACATAGACTGACTAACTTTTTTCCCAGGTTGACTTTGAACTCATAGTTTTCCTGCTTCTGTGTCTTGTAAGAGCACATCACCATACCTATTATTCCATCACCTTTCCATGGCATATGAAATTGCTTGCTAAGTGAAAAAATGATGATGTTGCAAGGCTCAGAGACAATCTTGGTGGGACAGACTGTGCTCCAGCTCCTCAGTAAATCTAGGCCAGTACACTGCTCGGAGGAGTTGACAAACTCCATTGCTGCTTACTTTTTTTTTTTCCTTCCATGAAGTTTAAAATAAACAATTAACCTATTTCCAACACAGTGTTTGGTATTGATTTAATTTAGCATGTGTTATTCGTTTGCATGCCTCACAACGGTTGCTTAATTGTCTAAATCTTCCCGTGCAGAGTCCTGCCTATGGAATCTCTTTCCAGAGCACTCTTAGCCGAGTGTGGCTTACTATTTCCATAACATCTGTCTTTTCTACTAAAGAGCAGATTAACAGTTAGGCCTCTTTTAAAGGTGTGTATGTCTCTGTGTGTTTAGAGAGGGACAGGCAATACAATAATTTGCAGTCCCAGCTTCAAGTCTGAGATGTTTATTGTACCCATAATGCAGCTGGCAAGGTTGCCTTTTCCTTTTGCCACAGAATCCCACACTGTTTTCATCAAACATAAAAATCCACAAAAGAGACAACACACACAACCTCTTCTTCTGCTCTCTCTCCCCCTTTCCCTTCTCCCACTCACACACATACACACACATGTATGCACACATGCACACAGGGCTCTTTTCAATTGTGTTAAGCAATAAAGCAGAAGGATCTTTTTAAATTAGTGTTTTGTTTTGGCAATGGTTGCTGATGTGTTCATAGAATACAGTTTTAATCAAATCCCCCAAGCTGAAGACCTTTTGGGCGTATCTTCAGCTGCACTGTTCAGGGCGTATTCTGCTTGAAGTGGCCGCCAGGGAGGGCCAATTACGTGTTCCCATGGTGAAGTTTGTTATAGTAGTAAATAATAAGTAGCATAGGTAGCGGTGGAATCAATTAAAGATATTTTTGACCATCTAATGGCTTAGGAGAATGCTGAATAATTGACAAGTTTTTGAGTATGTTTTCTTTCTCCATGTCTCCGCATAGCTACACAGTCATCATACATGCAGGACAGTATCTGGGTGGCTATTCTTCCTTGTCAAGGATACTGTACTGTGTGAGAGACATGTGCAGCCTTCACAGCACCGAGCTGAGTTTGAGCGGGTTAAAACTCTGCTGTAAATATTTGCTGCAGGCGGAAATCTACCATATGAAGCAGGAGAACAAATTGTGTTATCAGTTTCAAAAACAATCTGTTTTGCCATTTATTTATTTATTTAAACCAATGTAAAACAGAACAATAGGAGTCGACTGGCTGAGTAGGCTTTGTGCATTATCTCTGGGTTCCAAGAGCTTTAGGGGTTGAAATGGACCCTCAGCAAGTGTGGTATTGCTAAAGTACCCTCTAGGTTTTCCCACCTTGACAAGGACACAAAAGAAAATCAAAAGGGTCAAGTTACTTCTGTTTACAATTAGTGGGTATGTGTTCATGAATTATTTCTTAAAGATTTCAGAAGGAAATAGGTGGGGAAGAGGGATCATGCATGAATTCTAAGGACTAAGTGACATGTGATGTGTCACCTACCCCAAGGTCAGTGAGCCATAGGCTTAGTGAGATTTATATATAAAGTTAGAGTTGAACTTCAAGGTTATGGGATCAATGATATCTAGTTTCAGTGCCAATATGGATTTCAGTGGAGTTAGACTAAAATTTAGGCGTACTACAGCTTGAATCACAGTGATTGTTCATTTAGAAAAAGTAATTTCATTTGATCTATTTTTCAAGTGCTACAACTGTATAAAGTCACTCAGTGGCCAGCAATTGGTGCTCATGCCTGTAATCTTAGCTATTCATGAGGCTAAGATCTGAGGATCCAAGTTTAAAGCCAGTCCCAGAACATGAATCTGTTAGACTCTCATCTCCAATTAGGTAGGAAAAAAGAAAACAACAAACAAAAAAATCCAAAACAGAAGTGAAGCTGTGGCTCAAGTGGTCGAGCTCCAGCCTTGAGTGGAAAAGACAAGCAAAAATATGAGGCCCCAAGTTCAAACCCCAGTGCCAGCACAACAAAAGATCCCTACTCTGTGAATTGGTTTGTCTTAATACAGAATGGCACCTGATCTTTCTAAGGATGTCTGTGATCACAACATGAGCAATGCATTGCACACGAGCAGCAGACATTCTCTCTGATCTGCTGGGGTACAAGATTCCTGAACATATATATGTTAATTATACCCCAGGTCAAATGTATTTAGTTCAGTATAACAGTACCTTCGTATTTTAGTAGGGGTCTGCAAACTCCAGAGCAGGAGCTAAGTCTGGTCTGTTGCCTATTTATGTAAACAAGGTTTTATTGACACAGAGTGACAACCGTTCACTTCTGTGTTATCTATGGCTGCTTCATGTGAGAATGGCAGAACTGAATAGTTGCGAGAGAGACCAAAAATGTGATCTAAAAAGGAAGATAGGTGCTATCTGATCCTTTACAGATCCTATCAGATCACTTACAGAGTTCCTTAATGTGATGATTCAAAGTTTACCTGTTATCTTTAATAGAATCCTTTGAGAAGAAATTTATTTTCATCTCTCACAACCCTGTTTGATTCCAAAGATTATAAGAGTAGGAATCTGAGAATGCTAAGATGATCAACTGGGATTGTGAAATGATTCATACTTCTCTTCTGACCACAGCTATTGAGCAACAGCATCAGCAGTTATTGAACAGATAGTCACGTGGCCAGCATGGAGATACACAGGGTTGAAATGATTCACTAGCTACTTTCCAAACCTGTGGCTGCATCACAGAGAGACAGAAGCCCTTGGAAGTTTGGCAGGATGTTGAGAAGCTCCAGAGATAGAGAAAAATAGAAGTAAAACAAGGAGCATAGGCTGGGAGTGTGGCCTACTGGTAGAATGTTCGCCTAGTATGCATGAAGTCCTGGGTTCGATTCCTTGGTACCACATAGAAAAAGCCGGAAGTGGTGCTGTGGCTCAAGTGATAGAGCTCTAATTTTGACAAAGCAAAAGCTCAAGGACAGTGCCCAGGCCCTGAGTTGATGCCCCAAGACTGGCAAAAAAGGAGCAAAACTAAAATTTGAAAGGCAAACTGGCTGTAGAATTCAAATAGACTGTGGAAATACAGAAGGAGAATGTGAAAGGCTCTAAAGTAATCATTTAGCTTCCCTTGGGTATTAATGGTTTGTTGATGGTCATCTTGTTTTGGGTGGACAACTGGTGTGTTTCCACAGGGACCGTAGTATGTAGAAAAATGTAGGCTGGTTTCATTCTCTGCAGGGAGCTGACTAAAAGCAATGAGACTAGGACAGAGCTGGGGAGTCACTGCTCTGAACTAGGAAACTCTCCAGTGCCTGTCTGCTGGCATAGGACTAGTAGTGTTCCCTTGAGTGTGTGGGTCTAGACCCCAAAATGGTCCCACTAGGCATGTTCTACAGCTTTTCTAAAGTAGGAAAGAGCAAATGAATGTGGCATGAAGTCAAGATTCCTCCATGCAATATACATATATATATATATATACATAAAACACTAAATTTTAGAGATATGGTCATTTACTACTGAAAACACTTGGTAAACAGAGAGGAAAGAAACCAAGCAATTGAGGGGAAAGGATCAATTTTTTTGCCTTCAAAAGTGCAAGAAATGAAGCCAATTTTTCCTCCCACCCCAGGCTCTCTGGATGGCTTTTGTCCTCTAAGTTCATCATTTTCTTTTACCTTCTATCCAGGGCTGTCTCCACTTTTTGTCCAGGTGACTTTGTTTTTTGAATTCTTGGTCTTGATCTTCTCTTTTATTCATATTTATCTATTTCCTTCCTTCCTTCCTTCCTTCCTTTCTTCCTTCCTTCCTTCCTTCCCTTTCCTTTCTCTTTCCTTCCCTCTCTCTTTTTCTCTCTCTCTGTCTCTGCCTTTGTCTCTATCTCTCTGTCTTCCTCTCCCCCTCTCTCTGTCTGGCTCCCTCTTCCTCCCTCCCTCCTGCCTCCTTCCTCCCCTCTCTTTCTCCACTGGCAAAACCTGAGAACTGTCAAATGCATCTACAAACCTTCCTTTATCCAAAAATGCCCTGCAAAGTTGCTGGCCTCGGCTTCATTTCCTGGAAATAGGATCTCTATTTCTCATTCTAATTCTTCCTAGTCATATATTCTCTGGCACCTGAAATGCTTGCAATCTCATAATTAGGCTCTGTGTAAACATTTCAAGTTTTTATTTTCTTTGTAGCAAGGGCTGTTAAATGAGATTTGGGTGGGGATTTTTGGCACATCCAATCTTTATCTTTGTAGATCACTTATTAAAAAGGAAAACCCCACCTACATTTTATATAACACAGAGCAGAAACTCAGATGTCTGGAATCATCACCTCTGTCCAATGTCTTATAAAATTAGAAGATTGGATCAAATTATTAATCAGCAAAATCAAAATGAGAAAAGCAAAGCAGATATCTACTCCAAGCCATTTTGCATTTGTTGTTTTTCCAAAGGACTCAGAGAGATGCGTATGAACAAATTCTTGTAAGGACTTTCCATAATGTGATATTGAATCTCTTTACTGTTGAATCACAAGGCAAATTGGAAGTTGAAACTGCTTCAAAATATTTCGCTTAACTTTTTGAGAATCTGTGCTATGTAATAATTTATATGTATACCTTCCCTGTTAGCACAGTGAGAAAGAATGAGCTTTCTGAAAGGAAAAGACATTGACCTTTGTCCTTCAAGTTGTCATAGCGTCCTTCCTGTGTTCCCACCATCTTTCATTTGTTGTTATGATAATCTTGCCTGGAAATGTGTCACAAGTAGACCCCAGTTCTGGCAAAACTCAGGGCCTGAGCACTGTCTTTGGGCTTTCTCAAGGCTAGAGCTCTACCACCTGAGCCACAGCACCACTTACAGCTTTTTCTGTGTATAAGGTACCTAGGAATAGAACCCAGTGCTTCACTAGGCAAGCACTCTACCAGAAGGCCAAACTCCCTGTCCATTGTTGGTTTTTTCTGAGTAGTTTTTTGGAGATAAGAATCTCACATACTTTACTGATCAGGCTGGCTTTGAACTACAATCCTCAGATCTCTACCTTCTGACTATGGGAGTAAACCACCAGAGCCCAGCACCCTTCTAACTTTGAATAGCCACTTGTTCAACTACATCCATAACCTCCTGCTTCACCGTTTTTGAGTGTACTAAACCTTGAATTCATATGTTTGAACTCTCATTTGCCTTTCTACTCAAAGCTAGTGCTTGAGCTATACCTTTACTCCTGGTATTTTGCTGGTTCATTCAAAATAACAGTCTCATAGACTTTTCTGCCCAGGCTGGCTTCAAACTGCAATCTTTAGCTCTCAACCTCCTGAGTTGTTAGGAATACAGGCGTGAGTCACTGGCTCCTGATCTTTGTCTCACTTAGAGTTTGCTTCTCTATCTGTGATTTTCTATTCTGATACCCATCTCTCAGCATCTATTACATGACTCTCTTTCTCATTATCTCCAGCAGCACACATAAAGAATTCCTCAAACGTATTGCTTTTTGTATGTTTTGTCATCTTTCTGTTTTCTTTTTACTAAAATCTTTTCTTTTATTAAAAAATTATTCTTGAGAGTCATGTTGAGAGTCATTTTCTCTTTATAAAATTATCTCAATAGTTGGTTTCAGACAAAGTTAATTATTACTCCATGCCACTACTTTGATACCTCATGCATAGCACTGCCCAGTAATTATTAGCTATATGTCGGCCTAACCAGATATCAGGTGCCTTGAGGATCCTTTCTCTTTGTTAAATAACTTAGGAGTTGGTTTGCAGTAGAGATGTCAGGTGCATGTGGGTGGTTCTGAGCTGCTGAAGAGATGAAAGCACAGTTGTATGGTTCCTGAGAGACACACAAGGTCTGGATGTTTTAGCCACTGTGGAAATTTACCACTAATATTTCAAAATTCCAATCTAGTGGTCATTGGACACTAGGAACTCTTTGAGAACTCCCGTAGAGTTGACTGTTGAGTTCTGATTATTTCAGTGGAAGAGTAGGAGATTGAACGAAGTTTTATTTTTTTTAAAAAAAGACTCAGCGTCAGTCAGATACACCAATGTTTTGGAGATATAGATTACATTTATATGCATATAAGTATATGAGTTAGGGCCAGAAGTGTGGCCTCATGGTAGAGTGCTTGCCTAGAATGAATGAAGACCTGGGTTCAATTCCTGGGTATCACATACACAGAAAAAGCCACACGTGGTACTGTGGCTGAAGTGGTAGAGTGCTAGCCTTGAGAAAGCCCAGGGACAGTGCTCAGGTCCTGAGTCCAAGGCCCAAGACTGGCAAAATAATTAAGTAAGTAAGTAAATAAATAGATTATATGAGTGACTGTCATTATTATGTATGCCTGTACATGTTTGTATGTATGTGTGTATATGAGTTATATCCAGTATCTGCAAAAGCAACCAATACCTACAAGTTGTTCCTTCTAATGAGTCACTTGAATGCAAAATCAATTGTAATTCAAGAAACCAAAACAGTCAGAAGGGAGAATTTTGCCAGACTGGACAAACTTGTTCAACCTGTTATGGACAAAGGAAGGCTTGATGATAGTCCTAGGTAGAGGGAGTTGTGCATTGCAAGCAGCATTCTGTGTCTCCCCCTACTGGTTGGTGGAATAACTAAATGGAACAGCCCCCAAGAGACCCAATGGCCCTGACCTCACAGCTTTGTACCCTCTGGTGGCCTGGCTTCTGTGAACTTTTAATAAGGAAAGTTGATCTAGAGTTCATGTCAGGTTATTTTCTCTCATCCTCAGCTTTCCAGCACCAAGTTAATTAGCATTCTGAATTTCTAAACAATTCTAACTTCACATCCCATTGAAATAAACCATTAAGAAATCTACTGCTTGCATATTTTAATTCCAGGCTATCACTACATTTTGATTAGATTAAAAGTGTGTGTGTGTGTGTGTGTGTGTGTGTGTGTGTGTGTGTGTTTAAATAAAGAGGTTGTGTTTGAAAATAATCTGAAGTGTTACCAGAAGGGATTACATTTTCTCCAGTCTTCAAAGGCTGGGTCTAGTCCACCTAGTAAGTTTAGAAATATATATATATATACATAAGAAAATGGCTCTTTTTTATTTTGAGGGTTTTTTTGTTGTTGTTGTTTCAGTACGGACTGAGGTTTAAACTCAGGGCTTGTGTGCTGTCCCTTAGCTCTTTACTCAAGTCTGGTGCTCTACCATCTTGAGCCATAGCTCCACTTACAGCTTTTTGCTTTTTGGTGGTTAATTGGAAATAAGAGACTTACAGGGTTTTCCTGCCTGAGTTGTCTTGGAACTGAAATCCTTAGATCTCAGCATTCTGAGTAGCGAGTACTATAGGCATGAGGCACTGGCTCCTGACAAGAACGTGGTTCGGATAACAATTCTGCATAAGGTAACTTTTCAAAATACCTGGGAAAAAAAGCAAATTACTTGAAATTTATCTCATCCAATTACTCTTATGTGGTGATTATCTGACAGGCTCAAATTCCAAAGGAATATGAAAAGTTTTTTTTTTCCTTGTACTCATGACAAGATCTGAGACAAGCTAAGAGCCTACAAAGATGATTGTGTAATAGATGGTTCACACACCATAAATGGTCTCGATGACAGGTTAAAAAAAAACCAAGTCTTGCTGTTGTCAGTTATAAAGGGAAGTACAGAAACAAAATAATGAAGGAAAAGTTAAATCATAGATTGGACATGAGAACCAACAATAAAGTACAAAAAAACACTGCATTAATGGACAAAGGAAAGTAACTTCAAACTCAAAAACAAGAGGCAAGAAGAGAAATCGTGACAACTGTCTTTGAAAACTATGTATACTTGGGTATGTATGTACACTGCAAACCATCTTTGTGACTCTGGCTATGTATCACAGTGAGGAATGCCAGTGGTTAAGTTGTGTTTATTGTATTTTGTTTATTATGCTTGAAAGCAGTGACAAACCTTTTAAAGATAGAGCGAGTAGAAATAATAAAACTGATTTGTATTCAAATATTTATTGGGTGCTGTTAATTCCTTAAATAACTCTTGTTTATCCCCACAGAAGCTTGGTGCAAAGATTTGTTCCTTAAAGGCAGAATACTTTAGTGCTGGTCCTTTGGGTACCGAATTCCTCTAAGGTGCTTGATCTTTAACAAACAGCCTTCAAGTTTGCTAAACCGGAAGAGAGGAGAAACACCATGAAAGGTTCTTATAGATAGAGCCTAGGGGTGGCTTAAAGCTTCCTGTGTGCATTCCATTGACAAGAGCTCAGTCATATAACTCCAATCTGGATGCAGGCAGCTCTGGAAAATGGTGTTCTCCTATGTCCATTGAATATTAGAGTATCGAAGTATTAGAGTGAATATCCCCTGTTTGAAGTTCAAGATTCAGAAATGGGGGAAAGAAGACAAAACAAAAATCCCACCTTTAACACAAGGAAATAGACGATGGATTAAATACATATGGTATGTTCCATAGTGGAAGTTCATAAGTAGAAGATTAAGCATGTAGGTGCCATTTGAATAAGATATCTTCAGGAAGAACTCACCGAGAAAAAGACAGTTGAGCAATGATTGGAAAGATGTAAGAATATGTAGGGGAAGCATATTTTAGAGAGAAGATGCTACAGAGCTGAGAACCAGGCAGAAGTGTAGCCAGTATGTTAGAGGGACAGCACATCAGTGTGTCAGCAAGGAGGAAGCTGGCGGTAAAGGGTACTAGATCCAAGGCCCATGAGGAAATGAGAAATGCTTTCTACTGTGTGTTAGATTGTAAGCAGTCTCTGATCGCCGTGTGCCTGTGAAACTAGACGCATTGGAGGCTTTGGGAAATAGGATTAACTTGCAAGGCTCTCTCTCCTTTTGTAAAGGTATCTCTCTAGTTGGTGCCACAGAGAATGAAGGTATGGATAGAAGTAGAATAGTTAGTAGATTATGGTATTGATCTAGGGGAAAGATTAATCTGGGCCAGATTAGTAGGATTAACAAGAACAAGAAGTAATTGGATTTTAAATATAGTTTGAATGTAAGGTCAAAAAGTTCAGATCTAGGGCTGGGAGTATAGCCTAGTGGTAGAGTGCTTGCCCAGTATGCATGAAGACAGGGATTCAATTCCTTGGTACCACATACATAGAAAAAACCAGAAGTGGTGCTATGGCTCAAGTGGTAGAACACTAGCCTTCAGAAAACCCAAGGACAGTGCTCAAGCCCTGAGCTTTTGCCCCAAGACTGACAAAAAATTTCAGATCTATGAGCTATCTTGTGAAGAGGAGAAGAATCTAACAGAGCCATATTTCATAATATAGGCACATCTCCCACACTTTATGCTTTAACAAAACAGATGGCTAGAAATGAGTGGGAGGGGTGGATATTTAAATGGGGACGGGATCGTCTGATCCAGAGCGAAGTTGTTCACATATGAATGTGGAAGTGCATATTAGCTATTCAAGTCAAAATATTGAAGGGTACTCGAATATAAGGTATCTGAATTTCAGAGAAGTGGCTAGAGACAGAAAGGCATTGGTTATCAGACTCAGACCCCAGAAATAATGAGACAAGTTTTCCATGGTCAGTGAAACATTCAAAGGTTGGAGATGAAGAAGAGGAGTGATGGAGAAGACCTACCACAGGAGGTGGAAAGGAAATGGCTACGAAGGGCAAAGACAAACCAGAGAAGGCAAGGGCAAGAGATGTCTCACGGCAAAGGGAGATATCAAGTCCTGAAAGGTCAAAATATGACTAAGTGAGATGTAATCATAGGATTCAGAGGATAGATAGCATTTGTAACTTCGGTAGAAGTTTAGTTTCCATCCAATAGTGATATGGAATCCAAAGTTGATTGTGTCCAAATCGAATAGGAGGTGAAGGATTAGGGCTTAAGAATGTAGATAACACTGCATGTTTCCATGGTTTGCTCTGATTGAGGAATGCTCTGAGATAGGAGTTGTCATAGAGGAAAATGGAGAAAATCCTAGGGCAATTTTGACAAAAGGGTATGGAATCAAATGCCCAGTGGAAAGGACTGCGTTGTTCTGGCTGAAGTGACAACTGGTAACAGAGGAAGGCCGAGCCCTACAACGCAAGCGCAGGTAGAAAATGGAGGATAGGTGGGAGTTTGCAGATCTTTTCGTCTTGCACTACCTCTATTTCCTCAGCAAAATGAAAGGGAGAAGCAAGGAGGGACGGCTGGATTATTTGAGGTGAGAGGCAAAAATACCAATGGCTCTCTAGGCAGACTGGGAGTGCATGAACTGGGGAAATGCAATGCGATTGTCTGGCCACATGAAGGGCTCTCTTGTGAAGGGGAACTGGAGTTTAAAGTGAGGCCAGTCAGCAGTCTTGTGTTTATTTCCAGCTTCATTTAGTTGCACGGGGGGCAACTTAGATGAGGAGGTGAGGAGAGTTGAATTTTGGCAGAGTTGCATTTTTTCAATGAGTGGACAATGAGAGAGCAGAGGAGATGTGGGTGATTGCAATGACTATAAAGCTAAGGTAAGATAGGAAGTTCGGAGTCAAGAGCTAAATCCTGTTTGGAAAGGGAGCGCTGAGCTGGGATAAGAGTGTGAAGAAAGGAAAGATTGAGACAGCAAACAGACAGGAGTTACTGAAGATATGGCAACACTGGGGAACAAAGCATTTGGTCAGGAGCCAGTTTCAGATAGAAATCTTCCCACCTGTGCCTCTTGCATAACTAAGATTAATGAGATTATAGGTACACATCACCACACCTGGCAATATCTATCTATCTATCTATCTATCTATCTATCTATCTATCTATCTATCTATCTATCTATCTATTTATCATCTATCTATCTATCTCTCACTAATCTTTGGTTCAGGCTGGTCTTGAACCCCAATACACCAAGTCTGTTTCTCCCAAGTAGTTGGGAGTACGTGGACTGAAGTAGGTTATTCTTCAGAAGTGGTTCCTGGCTTCTGGAGTGAATGACTTCATTGGTTTGGCAAGTAGTTGAAATGCACAGAGCTGGAGTTCACCTGAGAGAGATGTACTTTTCTGAACGCATGCGGATTCAAATAAAGCATTTAAAAAAATGAGCCTCTGCATGCTGTTTGAAGGCTTTTTAAAAAAAAAACCAGGTGTTTTGGTGTTGTGTTGTTTCTAGTATGCTAGAATCCACAATTGCATTTAAGGTTCAATCATCAGTAACATTTTGGTTTGTAATGATCTCTGAAAGGGAGAGAGCTGCCTCAAGCCTAGTGCTTGAACAAACTCTCCCTAATTTACTTATAGCAATGGCATTGATTTCATCCTTTTTTCCCTGTAATTGATCTCACTGTCAACACCCAACCTGAGCACAATGGAATGCTTAAAAAGAATTTTTATTTATTAAAAGGGCAACGTCTTAGAAATGAAATTACAATTTAGTTGGGATAAATTGTCTTATAACTTCATTTTTTTACATTAAAGCTATAATTGAGGGACATTATATGCTGTTTATCACTGCAATGAAAATGTAGTCAGAATGAACTTCTCGAAGCTGTTAAACTGCCTCTTATTAGCATTGAAACTATACTCACAGCCCATTATCTTGGGCTATATTTTTTGGTATAAGGGAATTGCTATCCAAGTGTACTTAATCTGAAAGGAATTGGATTATAATTGGAGTCTTTGTGGAAGGAGAATTAAAATTATTTGGTACTGTAGTAAGGTAACAGCAGACTATCAGAATATTAAAGGCAGGTGGCAGTGGTATTAGGTGAGTACATTGTTATCATTTAATGTCAGATGACACTGCAGTTTTATTCCTTGTCAATGTGAGTATCCAAAGGCAGAATATAATTTACCAATTTACCTGCTAGAGCCCACTTTTCAAAGGCCATTGACAGTGTTGATCCTAATTTCTTATCTATCCACACATGTCACTTGGTATGTTTTACAATTTTTTTTGCCAGTTGTGAGGCTTGAATTCAGGGCTTGAGCACTGTCCTTGGACTTTTCTCAAGGCTAGAGCTCTACCACTTGTGCCACAGCACCACTTCCAGCTTTTTTCTATGTATGTGGTACCGAGGAATCGAACCCGGTCTTCGGATTCATAAGCACTCTTCTATGAGGCCAAACTCTCGGTCCAGTTTTACGCACTTTTTTGTGCTATACTATGTCTTTATATATTTATTAGAATTTCTTTATCCATTCCACAGATAAAAAGATATAAGCTGTTCCTATTTCTTGGCTGTACTATATAGTGTCATAATAAACAGTCATTTCAATTCACACTGAATAGTGAGATTGCTGGATCATAAGAGTCCAAATTTTCATTGTTTGGAGGATCTTCCATTCCAGTTTCATAAATATTTTTTTAAAAAACCCTAAAAGCCCTTTGCATGCAGATAGTATACTTTGATCAAAATTACTGCCCACCTGAGTGGGAAAATTTCTATATCAGAAACCCAGTAGTCATTTCATAAAAGCAAGTTAAATTATCTTCTCAACAAGTCTGAAAAAGGGGAGCAGAATATTCTGTCTACTGCAATAGTTCGTTATTTCTTTTTTCTAAATAATGAATGGATAGTGAAAATTGTCATCTTAGATTGATACTCCTGTCTTATTGCTGCCTGAAATACCTGTCAACATAAAAAATATAATTAAACATCATCATAAAACTAGATCAGAGGTTGGCCACCTTTTCTAGAAAGAGCCAAAAAAACAAATACTTTTAGCTTTGCTGGTCATTGAACTCTTTTTGACAACTATGCTGTGGTTGGATACAAGTGCCCACAAACAGCACACATAAAGGGACACAGGTAAGTTCCAGTGTCTCCACACAAAATGGATAGCAGGCTGGCTCTAGCCCACAGGCCACAACTTTCAGAGACCGGCCTATGTGATTGCCTGGAAACTTCACAGTTAGAAAAAGAATAAGAAATCCCATGGCTTCACACAGGTTGTGAGGTGGCTATCCAGATACACCATTTGCCTTTATTTGTTACAATGATAATTATTATGTCATATTATTAAAATGCAAGATAATTTTAATGGAGCTATTTTGATTATGATATACTAATATATTTACTGCTATAGTTAAAAACCAATAGCACTTTCTTTATTTTTTTTCATCTTTGGAGACACTGAAATACAGCATCTTTTACTCTTTTTATGTCACAACCTTAAAAGCAGAGTCAGTGTAATATTTAAACAAAAGAGGAATTAAAAAGTCAATTTCCTCCTTGTCCTCCCTTTCCTCCTCCACCTGTTCTATTCTTCCTTTGCCCATTTCCTCTTGTGTGTGTGTGTGTGTGTGTGTGTGTGTGTGTGTGTGTGTCCAAACACAGGGCATTGCGCATACTAGGTGAATCATTTACCACTAAGCTATATTCACTCATAAATGTCAAGTTTTAGACATTATTTGTCTCATTTGACATAGTCAGTAACCCCCCTCTGTGTGTGTGTGTATGTGGTATATATATGGGGTAGTCTTTGATTGAAACACATAGTCCCAGCTGGGTGTGTTCCTTGAGTCTTCATCTTTTTCTAGCATCTTCAAATAAGGCAGCCTCTGAGTGGGTTGGCCATTCTCCTGACTCATGGTTAATTGATTGAACTACTAAAATAGTAGTTGTGACAGGATCCTACCTCCACTGTGAAGCACTGAAAAGATCTAAGAAGGACTAGGGAGATTTCTTCCACCAGGGAGAGGCATTTGAAGCAGTATTGCTAACCACTGGACTACAGTTAAACATTAACTCGGAAGGAAGATGTAAAGAATTTATTTCCACTACCAGTTTGAGAATAACATGAACCACCTAATAGTTAATAAGAGCATGAGTTACCACACAGCCAATAATTTGACCTGCCTAAGTGTCATTTTCCTTAGTTGAGGAACTGAAATACGATCCTTACTTTCCCAGGCTGTTGTGGCAATTGAGAAGGAATCAAACCAAGAGCCATTGCTCATTGTTTCTGAATTCTCTGAGTTTTCTTTGCATTTGCTATGGCTTCTTTTGTTTATGACCCATCCTGGGTGAATCTTAGGAATGATAAACAATCACTGACTTATTTTCCAACCTCCCAATTTGTATTCCTCTTAGAAATCTGACAGACTGACACCAGAATGCCAGCCCGAGCTGAGTGCAGTGACGTCTTCATACAATCTAGGACAGAAGTTGTTGTGTGTGTTCCAGTACTTATATATCCAGCGCTTTTTTTTTTGACATTTAACACCATTAGAACATACAGCAGAATCCAAGAATCCAAGTACAGTTTCTCTGAGGTAAAAATGTGAGTGTTTTTTCATATCTCAGTGTGTTGAATAACCTTTAGATGCAAAGTTAGCACAGCAAACATTGACACGATGCAGGCAGCTCAGTGCAGAGTGCCTAAAAATAAATAGAAGTTCATATGTTACAAAAAGTTAAGAATTTAAATGAAAAATTAGCTTTGAGCCTGACAGACTCATGAGATCCCACCATATCCACTGATACCTGGATATGATCAATGATAACACATTCAATATATATGTGTGTGGATAAATGTATAATGATACATGTATCGTTGTATATATATCACTGTATCAATACATGTGTGAATGCCTAGAGAGATATATGCTTAC
Source organism: Megascapheus bottae (assembly GCF_031878675.1). Classification (NCBI taxonomy): domain Eukaryota; kingdom Metazoa; phylum Chordata; class Mammalia; order Rodentia; family Geomyidae; genus Megascapheus; species Megascapheus bottae. Next base: position 20,656,534 of record NC_143510.1, read on the forward strand.
CCATAACTATTAATTTTCCTTTTGAACTATCATTCAGAAGCTTTCTGGCTGGATGTGATTACATGGATATTCTAGTTCAGATCTCAATTTGTCTACATTGGGTCATGTCATTTTGGATTTCAAAATTTGAGATTTGACCCTAAAATTATCTTCTGAGGGCTACCCACTTGACGTTTTTAGCTCCTTATGACTTCTAGGAAATCTTTTAGGGATGTTCTAGAAGGCAAACATTCCTGCAATATCTCCCCTTCTCCCCACTTCCTTCTATCTTTCCTTTTTCTAGGAGAGGCCATAGGATGCTCAAGATTCTTCTTTGTTGGGCAAGGTATCTTTTCCCAGGATGCTTTCTGGTCCTTCAAGCCCCTGTTTGTTAGCAGGCTCTGTTCTCTTCTTTGAATGACATATCTCCCAGGTCTTTGGAAGAGCTCTCCCCTATTTTCTTTCAGCCTTTCCTTTTTTTATTAAAGAATTTATTAACATTGATTTTTACATCGTATTTTAAATGACAAGTTTAACAAACAAGTGTTCAAGAAGGGAATCTCTATATACACTCACTGGCAGTTAGTATTTAGAACTTAATCAAAATTAGGCTAAGGGTTTGTATGTCATAGAAACATATTAATTTATGAAATAAAACATTATGTCTATAGAGTAATAGGTTTTTATGTCTATATAGTTATGTTTATATTTCCATTACCATGTCATAGCATTAGGTATGCAGTTATTGAGTCTGCGCTCTTGTACTCTTTGGATTTAATAGCCACATATTAAGGATACCATGCGCCTTTTGTTCCTTAGGTCTTGACTTGTCTCACTCAACATGATTCGCTCTAGATTCATCCACTTCCCTGCGAGTGCCATTATTTTGTCTTCTGTGTTGGCTATGTAGAATTCCATTGTGTATGTATACCACATTTTCTGTATCCATTCATCTGCAGTAGGGCATCTGTATTGTTTCCATCACCTGGCTATTGTGAATAGTGCAGAGATGAACATAGCTGAGCAGGTGTCCTTGTAATATCTTGGGTCATGATGTTTAGGATAGATGCCCAGAAGTGGTATGGCAGGATTGTAGGGAAGGTCAATTTTCAGTTCTTTAAGAAACCTCCACACTGCTTTCCAGAGTGGCTGAACTAGTCTACATTCCCACCAGCAGTGCAGTAGGGTTCCTTTTTCTCCATAAACCTGCCAGCAACTGTCATTGTCTGAGTTCAAAATCTTGACCATTCTTGTTGGGGTAAGGTGGTATCTTAGGGTTGTTTTTATTTGCATTTCCTTTATGACCATAGATGATGAACATTTCCTCATATGCTTTTCTGCCATTTTAATCTCTTCTTCTGATAAGTCTCTCTTTAGTTCCCTTGCCCATTTAGTGAATGGTTTATTGGGTTTGGGGGGGATTAATTTCTTGAGTTCCCTGAAGATACTGGATATTGAGCATTTGTCAGATGTATTATTGGTGAATATCTTTTCCCAGTTGGTTGGCTGTCTCTCTACTTTTGCAACTATGTTTTTATCTGTACAGAAACTTTTTATTTTTAGGTAGTCCCATTTTTTGAGTCTCTCTCCTATCTGTTGTGACCCTGGGATTCTGTTCAGGAATCTTTTGTCTGTGCTTATGAGTTCCAGTGTCTCTCCTACTTTATCATGTAGCAGTTTCACGGTTTCCGATCTGATGTTGAGGTCTTTGATGCACTTTGAGTTATTGCTTGTGCATGGCGAAAAGCTAGGGTCAATTTTTAGTTTTCTGCATGTGGCTGCCCAGTTTTGCCAGCACCAATAATTGAATAGACTGTGTTTGTTCCACTGTATATCTTTGGCTCCTTTGTCAAATACAAGTTGCCTATAGGTATGTGGTTCTATTTCTGGGTCTTCTGATTTTCTGGTCTGTTTTTGTGCCAATACCAAGCGTTTTTTGTTATTATGGCTCTATAGTAGAGTTTGAAGTCTGGTATTGTAATACCACCAGCATTGCTCTTTTTGCCTAGAATTGTTTTGGCTATTCTAGGTCTTATCTTGTTCCGTATGAATCTTTGGATTATATCTTCTATTTCTGTAAAGAATGTCTTTGGGATTTTGATGGGGATTACATTGAATTTGTATATCAATTTTGGCAGTATAGCCATTTTCACTATGTTGGTTCTCCCTAGCCATGAGCATGGGATGTCTTTCCATTTCTTAGTGTCCTCTTTAATTTCTTTCGTTAGGCTTTTATAGTTTTCATTGAATAGTTACTTTACATCTTTGGCTGAGTATATTCCTAAGTATTTTATTCTTTTGGGGGTATTGCAAATGGGATCATTTTCTTGATTTGGCCTTCTGTTTGTGTATTGTTGGTGTACAAGAAGGCTACTGACTTCTGAAGGATAATTTTGTATCCTGCCACTTTGCTGAAGTAGTTTGTTAATTCTAGAAGTTTGGGAGTGGGGTTTGTTGGGTCACTCAAGTAGAGGATCATGTCATCTGCGAATAGGGATAGTTTAATTTCTTCTTTCCCTATGTGGATCCCTTTGATATCCTTTTCTTGCCTTATTGCTCTGGCTAAGGGTTCCAGCACTATAATGAAAAGAAGTGGAGAGAGTGGGCATCCCTGTCTAGTTCCTGATTTTAAGGTGAATGGTTCCAGTCTTTCACCATTTAGTATAATACTGGCTGTAGGTTTTTCATATTTGGCTTTAATTATTTTAAGGAATGTACCTCTTATTCCTATTTTTTTCTAGTGCTTTCGACCTGAATGGATGTTGTATTTTGACAAATGCCCTCTCCACATCCAGAGAAATTATCATATGATTCTTATCCTTAGCTCTATTGATGTGATGTATTACATTGATTGATCTGCAAATGTTAAACCAGCCTTGCATCTGTGGGATGAAGCCTACTTAATCATAGTGTATGATTTTTTAAATTTATTCTGGATTCTGTTAGCTAATATTTTATTGAGGCGTTTTGCGTCTGTGTTCATTAGAGAGATAGGTCTGTAGTTTTCTTTTTTTGTTGGGTCTTTCCCTGGTTTGGGGATGAGAGTAATATTAGCTTCATAAAATGAGTTTGGTATTGCTCCTTCTGTTTCTATTTCTCGGAAGAGTTTCAAGAGTATAGGTGTTATTTCATTTTTAAACTGCTTGTAGAATTCTGGACCTGGGTTCTTTTTGGTTGGCATTTCCCTGATTGCTTCCACAATTTTGTTGTAATAGATTGGTTTGTTCAATTTGTTTACCTCATCGTTGTTCAGTGTGGGTAGCCTATATTTATTTAAGAAATCATCCATTTCTACTAGATTTTCTTTTTTCTTTGAATATAGTAGTGCTTATTCATTATAGACTGAATTTCGTGGAAATCAGTTGTGACTGTTCCCATGGGGTCTCTTATCTTGTTATTTGAATCTCCCCTCTCCTTTTTTTGATTAATCTTGCCTGGGGTCTGTCTATTTTGTTGACTCTTTCAAAGAACCAACTTTTTGATTTATCAATTTTGTGTATAGTAGATCTTATTTCAATCTCTGATATTTCTGATTTTATTTTTGTTCTTTCTGTCCTTCTAGCTGTTTTAGAATTAACTTTTTCTTGCTCCTCTAGGTGTTTCAGTTTTTTTTAAGGTTATTTACATTCTCTTCTTCTGTCTTTTTAATATGTGCTCCTAGTGTGATAAATTTGCCTCTTAGAACTGCCTTTGCTGTGTCCCATAAGTTCCTTTGTGATGTTTCTTGATTGTCATTACATTCAAGGAAGTTTTTAATTTCTTTTCTGATCTGATCTGTTACCTAGGAGTTATTCAGAAGTGTGTTGTTCAGCTTCTAAGTGATTGAATGTTTTCTGACTTTGACTGCATTGTTCAGAATTAGTCTGACTCCACTGTGGTCTGATAGAATGCACGGGATTATATCAGACCTCTTGCATCTGCTTAAGTTTTCTGTATGAACTATTATATCATCTATTTTGGAGTGTGTTCCATGTGCTGCTGAGAAAAATGCAAAAAGTTTCACAGTTGGGTGTAAGACTCTGTGTATATCTGTTAAGCCCAGCTGGGCTGTGGTGTCCTTTAAGTCGGTGGTGTCTCTGCTTAACTTTTGTTGAGTTGACCTGTCGTTTGTTGAGAGTGGTGTATTGAGGTCTCCCACTATGATTGTGTTTGAGTCTATCTTGTTCTGTAATTCTAAGAGAGTGTGTTTGATGAATTTGGGTGCTCCTGTGTTGGGGGAGTAAATGTTTATAACTGTAATATTATGGGCATGGATTGTACCCGTTACTAATATATAATGGCCGTCTCTGTCTTTATGTACTGATTTTACTGAGAAGTTAATTTTGTTGGAGATTAAGATTGCTACTCCTGCTTTTTTGCGTGGTGCATTGTAGTGGAAAATTCATTTCCATCCTTTCACTTGGAATTTGTTTTTGTCTTTGGCAGTGAGGTGGGTCTCTTGGAGGCAACATATGGATGGATGGTGTTTCTTAATCCAGTCTGCTGCTCTGTGTCTTTTGATTGGATTGTTCAGCCCGTTCACGTTTAGGGAAATTATGGAGAAGTGGTCAGTGTCCATTGTCATTATTTATTTTTATTTCTAAGTTTCTTTCTTTCTCTTCCCCCCTTTTGTGTTTAGTGAATTATAGATATTTGCTTCTTGATGGGGGTTCTTGATGTTCTACAATTTGTTCTTGATTAATTAATATTTTTTGTAATGCTGGTTTAGTGTGCACGTATTCATAAAGCTTCTCTTTGGCGTGAAATATTCTTGTTTCTCCCTCAAATGTAAATGCTAGTTTTGCTGGATATATCAGTCTGGGTTGGCAGTTGTTGGTTTTCAGGACATCAATGATGTTTTTCCAAGCTTTTCTTGCATTTAGGGTTTGCGTGGAGAGATCTGCTGTAATTCGAATTTTTTTCCCATTGTAGTACAGCTCTTTCTTTGTTTTTGCAGCCTTTAAGATCAATTCATTGGTATTCGGGTCTAGTGTCTTTACTATGATATGTCTAGATGAGTTCCTTCTAGGATCTTGCCTGTTTGGAGTCCTGAAACCTTCAACAATGTGAGTATTTTCCCTTTTGAGGTTGGGGAAGTTCTCTGCTATGATTTGGTGATTCCTTTGTCCTTAATTTTGGCCCCCTCATCAATCCTTATTATACGAAGGTTAGACTTCTTTGCTGTATCTGCCAGGTCCTGGAGTTCTCTTTGGTGGATTCTGACTAATCTTTCCAAGGTGGTGATTCTCTGTTCCAACTCTTTTGTTTTATCTTCCGTTCCTGATGTTCTATTCTCCATCTCAGTCAATCTGCTGCTTAATGCCTTCATTTTTGCTTGCAGTGTGGACACTGAGCTGATCATGTCTGCTGAGAGGGTATTGAACTTTTCTTCCACTTCTCTTTTGAATTCGAAGAGTTCCTTGGAAATTTCTTGTTTGTGTTTGTGGAATTCAGCCTTAATTTCATTAGTCATTTCCAAAATCATCTCCTTGATTTGAGTCATATTTTGTGTCTCTTCAGATGTCATTTCTTGGGATGGTGACATCTCTCTCGTCCCTTTGCTCTTGTTTCCTTTTGGGTTTTGTGTGGGACTTTGATTATTTATGTATGTCGTAATTTGTCTTTGTGCTCTCCTAGGCATCCAGAACTGTTGTAGGTTCGCTCTGTGGTCGGTAGGTAGCGGTCTTTACTTGGATTGGGACCTGTGGTTCTGGGAATCTGTATATACCTGTGGTTCTTGGCCAAATTGATTCCGCTGTCTACTAGGTCAGAGTTTGCAGTTATTGCAGGTGTTTGGCCTGTTCTCAGAGGCTGTGTGCTGCTGCACGACTAGCTCTTAGTCCAACCAGTGGCCTCACAGTGGGCCGTAGGATGGGTCTGCGTGCTTCAGTCTCAGTGCGCTGGGTGGATGGTTGGTTTTCCTGCACTGTTTCCAGGGGCGGCCCCCAGCCAAGGGTCGAGAGTTTGGGAGTTTCCGGGAACTCTCAGCTGGACCAGCTGGTGTCTGCTCTGTTCCCAGGGGAGGGGCCCAGCCGAGGATGTGGGCTCCAAGGGCTGAGCCGCACCTTTCTGATTCTCAGAAGTCGAGCTTGGCTACTGGTCTGCCCTTCCGTTCCCTGCTGTGTTTCCGCCCCTTCCACCTAAGAGTCTGTGACTGTGTGGGGCCCCTTGGTGCTGTCTTGCTGGGGATTCCCAGCTAGAGGATGCTCGGCTCAAGATTTGGATGGGACAGATGCTGGCTCTTTGACTCCTGCACACCCCACCCGCTGTTGGAAGGCAGGGTCTCAGCACTCCCCACTTTTAATGAAATTGACCTGAATTTCAGTTTTATTGCTGGGTCCAGATTCATTTAAGCAACTCAGAATGTCCTGTGTCCTTGACCACGGGAACTGATTAAAAATACTCCAACATCTGAATATTGTTGACTCACTAGTACAATTTTACTCATGAGTTCTTTACTTTGGTCATCAGGTAATATGTGAGGCCTTTGGCTTTGGTGTAGAAAAGAGGTTCCTTTTTCTACTGAACACGGAGGGAATGGCAAGCATCCCCAAGAGTTCCGGCAGTTATTTTTTTCAGCACTAAGTCTTAATGGAACTGGGCTCTTGATGGCATTTTAAAAGCCTGTGCTCTCTTTGAAGACAGTACTGCTTCAGAATTGTATGGTGTGATTGAGTAAAATTGATTTCAATGCCTAAGCCTGTATGAATAGTACATTTGTTACTTATCAGAGTCCAACCGTCCATTAATATAGACCCTCCAAATATAGTTACATGTGTTTGAATGGGAGGATAAATATGGAATTCCATGGGACATGGAATAAGCTCAAGTGGGTCTCTGGCTGCATAACCAAGCTGAGTATAATATTAGGAATTATATTGACATTACAGTGTCAGTCTGCAATCTTCCAATTCTAGTCAACTTTCCCAGAGGGTTTTTTTTTCCCCTTCTAATAACATTTTCTGGTTTTGGTAGTACTGAGGTATGTTTTTTCCCTTCAATGTACTTTTATTGTTATTATGAAGGGATTACAATTATGTAAGTCAGATGATGAGTACAATTCTTTTTTTCAAAAATGTCTCCCTCACTTTCTCCCATTTTTCCCTTCCATCCCAAGTTGTATGGTTCATTTTCAGCATAGTGTGTCATGCATAGTACCATTGCTGTATTTATTCACACTTCATTCCACTGTTTCTGTGCCCCCTGTGCCCTCTCAAAGACTGATAATTGAAAACAGAAACAATGAAACAAACATCTGTTTCCATTTTCTGGAGTTCATTTTGATAGATACTATTTTATATTATCAGTTTCATGAAGGTATTAGGCCTTTGTGTTCCTCTCCTAAGAAAAATTGTCATTGTATAACTTGGAATGTCCCAATGCTCCAAGCTTGCTTGTAAAGTGTTCTACTACTTGAGCCATGCCTCCAGCTCTTTATTTTGCTGGTCCTGGGCTTGAGCTCAGGGCCTGAGCACTGTCCTTGCACTTTCTCAAGGCCAGAGCTCTACCACTTGAGCCTGAGTACCACTGCCGGCTTTTTTCTATGTATGTGCTACTGAGGAATTGAACCTGGGTCTTCGTGCATGCTAGGCAAGCACGCTTCCACTAGGCCAAACTCCCAGCCTGCCTCCATCCCTTTTTGGTTTAGGCATACTTACTTTTCCCTCAGAGATGGTGTCATGATTCCCCCCCTCCCCCGGTTTACTTTAACCTAAAGTTCTTCTGATCCCCACTGCTTAGTAGCTGGGATTATAAAACTAAGTCAATGAACTCAACCCAATACTTAAGTTTTTATTGCCCTGCTTGCTACCACCACCCACCCTCTTTTTTCCCATTTGCTTAGCTTGTACTATGTACTATACTATTCAATGTATAAGAATGCCAAATTTTCAACAACTTTGTACTAGAATAGTATTAACCCTATCTTAAGATGAGGAGTCTGAGACTGAATGGTCAAGATGACTGAGTGAGGTCAAACAGTAGTGGTGCAAGTAAGATGTAAGTATAGGCACTATGACCAGAGTTGGTGCCTGTGGCTGTGTTGAGCTTAATAATCAACTTATGGGTATATTTTCAGGACATGAACGAAGTTCTGTGGTTTTATGATATTCCAACATTCCACGCTTATTTAATAAATACTTATATATATATATATGTATATATATGCCAAATACTTGTGTGGTGGGTAGCTATAGCTATGAAGTAGGAAAGTACAGCCTGCCTGGGGCTTATAGCCTTGCAGGGTTCAGATGTCAGAAAGGTCATCATTACTGATTGGGTGGGGTAAAAGTTTCCACAGGAGACTCTCAACCACATATAGAAGCATCACTAAGCCATCTCTTAGTATCAGGGGAAACGTTCAGTATAAAGTGAAGCCTAAGTTAGGTGGATTATCTCAGTGGGCTATCCAGGGAACAAATGCTTCACTAGACTGCATGGAGAGGTTTCCGGAAGAAGGAATAATATGAACAAAAATCCAGTTAAGTATGGTGGATTTAGAGATCCAAAACCATTTTGAATCATGTAGCAAGAAGGTGAACAAAAAGTGGCTGTGTAGGTAATAGGGAGTCAATGTATAAAATTCAGTCATCATCTTAAGACTGATCATGAAAATGAAGCATTCAGGTAAGTGTATCAGTGGAATGGCTCTAGAAAAATCACTTTGGCTATTTGCAAAATACGAATTGGAGGAGAATATGAATGGGGACTGAGAAAAAATAATATATGGGTATGTATTTGTAGACTACATTTCCTATTGGACTCTCTCTTCTTATCTTTTAATTAGACTGCTCAACTGAGGGGAAAAGCAGGGAGTAGTGAGAAGAGAAGGAGAGAGCATGGATGAACATGATACCTCTCTGAAAAACAGAATTGACTTGATTGGGTGAAATTTAAGAAAGGAGTTGCATTAAGAACAGCTTTGGAACTGGACTCCAGTGGCTTATGCCTGTAATCTTAGCTACTCAGAAGGCTGACACCTGGAGGACTTCATTTCAAGGCAGCCTAGGAAGGAAAGTCTGCGAGATTCCATCTCCAAAATAACCCAGCAAATCAGAGCTCAGGTGGTAGAATGCTAGCTGACCAAGTTAAGCTGAGTTCAAACCCTAGAATCTCAAAAAAAAGAAACAGAACAAAACCCAGTAACAAACAGTCCTGTAGCATGACTAAAATAGCTGGGCAGGTAATGGTTACCTTCCCTTAAGTAGAGACTACAGGAATTGAAGCAAACGTGGAGAGGGAAGAAAGATGAAGGCTTTACAATATTAACAGGCTTTTCAACTTGCAGAGTATGGACCTTCTTGATTTAATTTTTCTTCTGCTCTTTTTCCCTGTGATAAAAACATTATTGCTGCACTAACTTAAACACATTGCCTAACTTTGTCTGAAAACAAAAATTTCAAAGCATGGCAGCCATCCAACATATATAAAAGCCACTCTAGGTAAGATATGAGTAGCACAACCAGCCCGCCCAGTGTTCACCAATTATACATATTTCCTATTAAGACAGACTCTAAAACAAGCAAAAAAAACAACTTGATGGTGCTCGAAGGTTTAAATGAATATTGGGAACAAACAATAGATTACATACGGTGTCCCAATAATGGTGCAATAGGAAAAAGTATAAGCCGGCACTTCTATACCAGTCATTTACTGCGGCTTTTAAGCAAATTATCAACAAACTTTACTAAGGAGCCAACTTAGGAGAAATCCTTTGATGAACCCACATAATAGGAGAAAAACAATGGACTTTTTCTTTTTAAAGCTAACTGCAGTTATCTAGCAAATAATTAAGCTCCCTTCAGCTGACAATTGCATGCCAAGCCTTCTACCAACTTTACATCCGCAGTAGTATTCTCAGTTCTTAAGACAGGGGATGCAAGAATGTGACCACAGCAAGAATGATGAGGAGTTTGTAACACACAGTCTCTGGAAAGCAAGAGGAAATACAAGTGAGAGACATTGTATACCAAATAGATGGCAAAGTTACTGGAATTCTTGACAAATAATTGCTGCCTTCATTCCTCCTGGTCTATCTTTAACTCTCTCTCTCCCTCTCCCCCCACTCACTACTTTCTAAATGATATGCCATAGGTTATAATCAACATGGCTCACAGTCTCAGTGAACTGTGGCTATTGCAACAAGATACTTTAGAGTGGGCTGGGAGTATTGCCTAATAGTAGAGTGTTTGCCTAGCATTCATGCAGCCCTGGGTTCGATTCCTCAGTAATACATACACAGGAAAAGCCAGCAGTGGTGCTGTGGCTTAAATGATAGAGCTCTAGCTTTGAGAAAGCCCAAGGACAATGTCTAGACCCTGAGCTCAAGCCCCAAAACTGACCAAAAAACCCCCCAAAACTTAAAAAGATAACTTTAGACAGATAATTCATAATAGTATAAAGGACATTAATCTCCTTTATGAAGTCTCGCAACTTAACCACTTCCCAGAGTTCTGACGTCTTAGTACTATCACTTTAGGGGTATGTATCAGTATCTGAACTTTGGAGAGTAAAGACATTCAAACCAAAGTATTTTCTTTGCAAGGAACCAATTTGGAATGTCAAAATCTTAATCAACACAACACTTCAGGAACTCACTGGCATTGGCCAATGCAATGTTTGAGTTGTCAGTCCCTCATACATTTTGCCAGGCAGGTTTATATTTCCTCCCAGTATCCTTTCTCTTAACTTCAGGATTGACCATGTGACTAGCTTTCACTAATAGGATGCTATATGAATGATGCAAACCATGACTAAGAATGTGGTTTTATGATTATTTTCTGCCTCATCCTAGTGGCAAAGCAAGTTATGAGTCAACATAGAATGAAATTAGGGAAAAAAAGAGATAAGAGCATAAACATACAGGAAAGGGTAAAGAATTGAGGTCAAGAACAAAAATCTGGCTGGGCACTAGTGGCTCACTTCTGTAATCCAGCTACTCAGGAGGCTGAGATCTGAGGATCAAGGTTCAAAGCCAGCCCAGGCACAAAAGAACCTGAGACTCTTATCTCCAATTAACGTCTAAAAAATGTGAAGTGGGGCTTGGCTCAAGGGAAAGGTGGTAGGCTTGAGCTAATGAGCTCAGGGACATGGCCTAGGCCCAGGGGTAGGGCTCTAGCCTTGAGCTGAAGAGCTCAGGGACAGTGCCCAGGCCGAGTTCAAGCCCCATGACCCACAAAAAAATACAAAAATCTGCTATAAACTTAACCGCCACATTAGACTGTTGCTAAGAATTAAATAATGGGCTAAGAGAGTATAACTGAAAGTGTTTGCATTTGGGGCAGGGACAAAATTGGTTTGAATACAGTGGTGAAGGGAGCTTCTTGGAAGGTTAGAATCTGAACAATGGAGAAGGACTAAGCATGCTGAAGGTTCATTCTAAAGGCTAGAGGATGGGTATTTTAGACACCAGGGCCTCTGCATTGGTCTCTATGTGCATTGCAGAATGACTCTCTGTGAAGAGTTGGATTTGAAGGGATGCCTTTCCTCTGGCTTGGGGTCCAAAGCTAGGAAGATAGGCATATTGATATGACACATGGATATAACATATAGATGGAGATATAGCTTCTATCTATTCCTGTACTTTGGAGTACCTCAAATGATGGCGCCCACAAGCAGGTCTCATAGTGCGAGAACAATCAGAGGACTATGGCAGCAACTTACAAGCATGATCCACTATCAGTGCTGATGCACCCCTTGTATTCCCAAGGTTACTATGAATATCTGGGTTTGCTGGACTAGAATGTATTATTGCATGAGTGAGGTGGGGGGTGTTTGCATTATTAAGAATCATGGCCTGTTCATCAAACCTCTCACAACATCAAAGAGTTTTGGAAATAAAAAAAATGTACATTCATGAGATCTTTTGAGATTTATGTGTGTTGTTAAAACATGCATCTAAGCCAGGTGCCTGTGGCTCATGCCTGCAATCCTAGTGACTCAAAAGGATGAGATCTGAAGATCACAGTTCTAAGTCATCCCAGGCAAGGAAGTACATGAGACTCTTATCTTCAATTAACCACTTGAAACCTGGAAGAGACAGCGTAGCCCAGAGTTGTAGAGCTCTAACCTGAGCAAAAATCCTCAGGGACAGCACCCAGGCCCTGAATTCAAGAGCCATATTGACAGAACAAAACAAAACAAACCCCATGTATCTATAAGGTAAGGTGCACCGTGACTCAAGTCAGTAAAGCATGGGAAACTTTATTTTGGTGGAGGTGGGTTGGGGAATCAAGAAAAATATGTGACAAGAAAAAAAAAGTGAACTCCATGACATGCTTTTGAGATCACAAGAGCCATTTCTTCATTGTGTGGTTAGAACATGGGATCAAGGTAGATTCCTGAGATCATATAGGAGCCCCTTTCATCCCATGAATTGTCATTTGAAGAGTCATCGTTCCTAGTAAATTCTACTGGTTTCTCTTTCATATTTAATGAATGCTGGTCTTTATGTCATGCTAGTAAAGGAAAGGCTACAGTTCTATGGTCCTGGTTGGAAGAGACTCAGATCTTGGTTTATGGGGGATCTCTGGGATTGTGTTAATGACTTCTACTCACAGAAGAGCAGAGAGGAAGGGAAATCAAGAAAACAAACCCTTAGAAGGGCCAAGGGAGGAGAAGTTGGGCATTCTACAGTGACTAAGCAAGCAGCTGGTGTGTGGCTGGACAGCTTGAATTCTCTGCGGGTAGATTGGATATTTGGATGGAAGGGCGGGAGTTGCTTGGCTTGGGCTTTCATTGTGAGCAGCAGGTGTTATAATGGGCAGCCTGGATACTTTTTTTTTTTTTGAGGGGCTGGAGAGAAAACCGGACTTTTGCCATTGCTACTTCTATAATAAAACATTTTTTTGCTGTTGTTTCTAGTACATCTATTCTGAAGCTCATCTGATGAGATTGGACAGAATTAAACCATTTAACAAAATCGGGCACAATTGGGTGTTTTAGGAGGGTCATGTTTGTACATTTGAACACTTGGATTTTATTTCATTTTTTATGGCCTGAGGCTTCAAAATGAGCAGCATTCTCTTTCAAACTAAGATCACATAAATATGTTTTTATGGATTTTGCTGAGAGAGAGAGAGAGAGAGAGAGAGACAGAGAGAGAGAGAGAGAGAGAGAGAGAGAGAGAGAGAGAGAGAGAGAGAGAGAGAGAGAGAGAGAGAGAGATATCTCATGTTTACCTGTATTGCTACCTCTATTTTTGGCAAATTTGAAGTAGGTTCCACTGACATTGTGGCAAGAATGTTACTGAGAGTTGCTATGACTTTATTTTATTTACCTAGGGTTTTATTTCCAAGGTTCTCTGAAATTCCTACCCAGAGACACAAGCTGCCAATGACAAGAAACAAAACACAGTCTGACAGTTTCAAAGAATTTATTTTTTAAAAGTTGGAAACCTCTTCTTTGAGTTCCTCCTTTCTGCAGACCAATTGCTCATGTGTTGGCCTCCTCTAGGAAAAACGGATGGTTTTCCAAGTCCAGCGGACTTGCTGTGGGGTGTACAAGAAGAGTCTCATACATCTCCTTCCTCCTTTCCAGAAATGAGCATGCTGGCCTTGCTTTCCAGAATGGGGTAGGATGAGCCTTCCTCATCTGCCTGTTCTCTTCTGAGCAGCGTGTCCTCTGTGATTGTACATGCTGCAGCCCAACGACAGCCTGCCGAAGTCAGACAAACCAGCAGAGCATTGCTTGAGCCCGGGATGAAATGTCTCACTGGTTGGGTAATGGTGACAATCTGGAAACAGGCAGTGATTTGTGTTGATCAGGAGCTCTCCTGTCCAAACTGATGACTGGGAAGCAGGCCCCTTGGCCTGCAAGCCAGGACAGCGTCCACCCTCCCTGGCTGGCTGGCTAGCTGCAGGGGGGAAAGCAACTGCTAATCTGAGCAAAGCGAGCCTTTAATCTTGGAATTATCTAAGAAAAGGCAGTTGCCTGGCACTTCTTCAGCACGCCAAGCAGGAGCTATCACTACTGCCATCAACGAAGTCTCATTGGACAGAGGCTTCAGAACAGCTGAATAATGTACACTCATATCTGCTGGTCCTGTAGATGCTGCTATCTGCACTCCAGATACTCAGAAATGTTTGAAGACTTGGAGGTTGATTCCAAACTTTAACAAAAAGTGATACTCAAACTTTATTCAGAGAGATTATTACAACACAGGTCTTTATGTCTTTCTTTTAAGAATTCTGACAGAGTAGGTGTCAATCAGTGCCAGAGCCTCTGGTTTTCTATCAGCAAGCCATGCTGATGGTATCCACCACTGCAGAGGCAGGGTGAATCTCTACTCTGTAGGTGCAGTTAATTTTCTGGAAGTTTCCTCTCTGCTCTTACGTGTCCTGAATTGTCTGACATTTTCAATTGTTGGTCTTTAGCTCTGATTGGCTCACAACTCCATCAATGGCCCAATGATTATGTAGGTTCAAAGCCAAAGACATTTGATGAAAAGATGCATTCATTTAGCCCCTATTGATTTCCTTTAATAACAAGATTTGTTCACGAATGGAGAAGCAAAAGGGTGAGAGGAGAATGTAAGGATGTGTGTGTGTGTGTGTGTGTGTGTGTGTGTGTGTGTGTGTGTGTGTGTATCACTAATTAAATAGAGTTTTGTTAGATCACCTTTGGATGTTGGATTTAACAAAGGTAAGATACTCTGAGTTAGGCTCCTTCCTGAGGGGTTAAACAAAGCCTAGTGTGGTATTTACAGCCCTTGTAATTGTTAATGTTTTTGAGATAATCCCTTGATAATACAAACAGAAGTACATACTAATTTCTGCTGTGACCAGGCTTCTGAAACATTGGACCCACACATGTCTCAAGTAACTATTATGAAATTGCTGGTTGAACACACTGTCTTCCTCCCCAATTAGTTTTATTCAGCATCATGGAAAAATCTCCCTAAAAGAAATCATATTTGTAGGTTAAAACCAAATATTAGCCATCAGTGTTATATCTGGAGTCACAATCTAGGTCTGTAGTTCATGCATAAAAAAGTTTGTACTTTTAGGCTCTGCACACAAAGAAAATAAGTAAGACTCTATCTTTCTGAGTACATATCCCTCAACACATTTCCTTTTCTTCTTAAATTGTGAATGTATGTTAGTATGTGTTCAAGTCTGACAGCATATCCGGGAAATCTAATCTGATCACATATTAGTTTATTAGTTGGGTTGGATCCAGTAATTTTATAGAAACAAAGAAGTACTGAATTTCTGTAGCTCATACTATATGCCCAACGCTGGCCAGCTTTGCTTGTGATGAACATTCACAGATTGTGCTGACAGCCAATCCATTGTGATTTATTGTGTCTTTCCATAGAAGAAAAGCAGGGAAACGATAAAGCCCAGGGTCTTATTACTAGCATTGAAATGTTCTGGTCCAGATGGTGGTACAGGGAACTTGTGAACATAATCAATCTGTGCTCTGACTGGCCAAAAAGTAGTCGGACCTTCCTCATCTTTGATGACACAATCAAGCATGGCCTCCCATGAAGGACCTGGGGATCGGATCGTGAGCAGCAGGCCGCTCCTTTTTGGATACAACCTGCACATTGTTGGAATTTGAAAGGAAAGAAGACAGGAATTCTTTATTGGTCTATAAACTACAAAGGTGTGTCAATTTGTGGCATGAATCCATGCCTGACTAGAGCCCTTCTTAGAGAAGGTCAGATTTCTTTTTGGAAAATGGTGTAATTAACAGTTAGGTCAGTCATGTTAAGGTAAAAGATTTAGACAACTGGGTTAAATCTCTCATGCTATTAGTCAATAAATGGGAAATCCCTTGTGTGTAGATGATACTACAATGCTACCCTATATCCTCTGAGCTGTGACCAGATAAATTGTATTTCTCTCTGTCTCTGTCTCTGTCTCTGTCCCTCTCTCTGTCTCTCTCTGTCTCTCTCTGTCTCTCTCTCTGCAGTGGCTAGATGAAATGATCTCTAGGCTTCCTTTTAATTCTAAGATTCTGTGATCCTCTGAATTATAATTATAATTTATATGCTATTGACCAGAAATATGATGAGATAGAAAAAAAGATACTTGGCAATACTAGGCAATGCTAATGATAATCTTGCTGACCTTACCATGGAAGTATCCATACGTTATATATTGAGTTCCCTCTAATATTGTATACATCTCCTTTTGAAGTCAAAGTTGAACTACCATCTACAAACCATCTAAGATGTCAAGGGTTCTGTCTGCATAGATGTCCTATCTATGAGGCTGTGCAGGAGCAGTGTCATAATGATAAATTGTAATGGATGGAGGCTCTGGCTTCTCACCTGCCTGATCTCTGTATCTTTCAGGGTCCTGTCTATCTGGATCAATGATTTGCTAATTACAAACTGTCTTTGGAAGGCTCCAGCATGCTCTCTGGTGATTCATGTTTTCCCATTGATTTTCACATAAGCTAAGATGCAGTTGTACCATTTAAGCCCTTTGAAATTGGTCATCAATGAACTATTTTGGACTGAATAAATTTGATAACACTTGAAGACGCTTATGCTTTGATTTTTTTTGGGTGGCGGAATTATACTATCTAATAGAGGAGGAATTGATACGTACGGCCTATTTCTTTGTTTTGTTTTTCTAAAGAACTCCAGTAAGGATAGTCTCTGATTTATGAGCGGATGTCTATACAGGCAGCCTGAAATAGAAAGAAGTCGAAAAATTAGTGCTATTGGCCCTAGGCTACTAAGTGAACACCTGTTTTACATAGGCCTAAAATATTTCCTGCTAGTGAGGTGCTTTTCATTTTAAGTGGGAATATTTTCTACTACTCTGATGGCACTTCAATAGCAGACAATAGGTTTAGAATCACTTTGAGTTCGTGGGATCCTTGAGTATTAATTTATGAACAGTTGTAGATAGGAGGTTGTCAAGCAGAGAAATGAATGATGTAATGAAGATTTTATAATGTTTTGAGTTTGGAAAAATAATCAGTACCTGATAATAAATGTGGGCCTTGATCTAGATAATTTGAGATTTTTTTCTGGAATAGCATTCCAATCCCAAAGCCTCTTTTATTTTCCCAGATGGTCTGGTGACAATCCAGTGGCTTGCTGAGGTACTGAGAGTTGCTCTAGGGAATTCTTCTAGTAGAAATAATTTTGCTTTCTGGGACCTTCCCTTTGTCCAAAACACAGAAGCACTGAATCCTCCTATTGATCATTTCTTATCTTGTACTTCTTTAATCCTGATTGCCTACATGCAAAATCAACACAACTGGGCCTCACCTAAAGTAACCTTCGAGGAGAAAATGAGAATAAGGAAAGGAGTAGAGGTGTCCTGGTGTGTAGCAAGTGCATAAAGACTGTTAACTACTCTTCCTGCTCCTACCCTGAATAAGCAACATGCCTTATGTATGGCAGTAAAGTGTCATGAATTCAAATTTAAAATTGGACTGGTTCAGGCTGTATCAGTCATTGACATGGTGGTATCTTGGTCTACTTTCTAAATTTAAGAATTAATTCATATGTGAAGGTAATAAGTCAGCACCCAAGGATGAAATTCAACAGGTAGAAAGAATATTAGTTCATTCTTAAAATTTGCTTCTTTATAGCGTAACCGTTACCCCATAGTTATGCCACCATCTTCCCATACCATAGCTCACTTTTTTTTTTTGTCAGTAGTGGGCCTTAAACTTTGAGCCTGGGCGCTTTCCCTGAGCTCTTCAGCTTAAGGCTAGTACTCTACCACTTGAGCCACAGCACCACTTCCATTTTTTTCTGATGGTTCATTGCTGATAGAGTTTCATAGACTTTCATGCCTGGGCTGGCTTTGAATCGTGATATGCAGATCTCAGCCTCCTGGGTACCTAAGATTATAGGCGTGAGCCTCTCGTGCCTGGCTTTCCATGGATCACTTTTGTGGATACCTATGTTAAATATAAATGATTTGAACTCAAGCCTCCAATCCTTAGGGGAATTTTAGGGCCTTTAAAGAATTCCCAATAATCTTTCTTTTCTTCTCCTACCAAATCCTCTAAGTTTTTAATATCTTTCTCCCTGAGGTTGGTCTTGTCTCTCTACCTAGATTTTACCCAAACCACTTCTTGTGATCACCTTGAAAACATTACTAAGCAAAGTGGATGTGGAGGCAGAGCAGACGATACCACACAGCAACCAAATTAAAACAGTGCCACAACATCGTTACTCAGAACCTAAGATGGTGAATAAATGTTACTTGTTAAGTTGGCCCACTCACATGGTAGGAATAGTTGTGGAGGTATTTTGTAGAAATGGTTAATGTCTACACTCAGTTGACATCATGTAACTTCATTTTTTTGCCTGAGATTTTCTGTAGTCAATCCACATTATCCTGCAGTTTTCCAATTTAGTTCCTTTATAGGTATGTATGTATGTATGTATGTATGTATGTTTGTGTGCATGTACATATGCATATATCCAACATAAGTATCATCTATTTACTATCTATCATGTATCTACCTACTGCCTAGCTTGTTTGCTTGCTATTATCCATCTTCCCTATTGATTTCATTTCTTCAGAGACTCATATCCCTGCCCCACTTGAAATTCCCCTTTGATTTTGCATTCTTTAATAAAGCAGGGTTGAGGAGGAAACCTGCATGTGATAGTTGTTATAAATAATGCTAGTTTCCAGTTAACCATCACTAATACAGGTCAGACACAAGCATTTTTCCAGCACTCTAGTAGCTACTTCTCTTCAACAGCCTCTTCTGGGCTGGTAGCATATCAGGACTCTGTTGATTTCAACCAGGTGTTTTATTTTCTCTAACTCCCCAAATTATCCTGCTGTGGACTACTTTAGTACCTAAAACCATCCCTTTGGGCAAAAGCTCTGTCATTGATAACCCTTTACTTGGAGGGAAATAACTGGTAAGGCAGGGCAAAAATAATTCAACTGTGATGAGACCCAATTCTACACTAGACTTTTTTCTTGACTGCCAGATAGAAAACAAACAATAGCCTAAATTTTTAATAAGTACAATCTTGAGAATTCTCCCTAGGGAGCAGACCTGGATCGATTCCCCCAGTGGGGGGCCACTGGGCACCTGCAGGATATGGTAGAAAGAAGAGAGAGAAGAAAGATGGGAAACTGCCAAAGGAAGCGGCAACTCCTTCACATTTGAATTGTTTCCAACCACACCTGCTCCCTTTAGGGGAAGGATTTCCATTAGACAATGATTGTGACAACTTGGCAGGCAGACTGAGTTTGGATACAGGTAGATTACCAATAGAATCTTTTCTCCTAATAACTATATTCTTTCCTACACTGCAAAATGTGTTTTCTGCTCCTGCCTTCTTTTCCAGGGTCTTCTAGGAAGGAAGTCTACTGAGAGTTCTATTGTTCGGTTCACCCCATCTTAATCTCTTGCTTTCTCAAGAACATCATTTCACTGATTATTTCCTCTGTCAATCTTTTTCCTCTTAAATTTTGGGTCTACTGTTTTCAACATACTTAAATTTTCTTCATTTGTACAAATAAAAACTTTCCTTCACCCTTATTTCCACCTAGCTTACTATAAAAGGTATTATTCAGTTTTCATTTCTTCATTATCTTTAACTCAAAACAACATGGCTTTCTTCATGTCTCAATTTATCAAGACTCTTCCCAAACCACTTCAATCAGCTGAACAAAAACAATAGTCATTTTTAGTCCTATTTCCCTGAGCTTTATTTTGACATTTAGCACTACTGGATGTAGAGCAGTTTTCTTCATTTCTCTCTTTGTCTTTCTTGGTACATACTAATATTTTTAATCTCTTCATCATAGGTTGTATTTACTCATCCCACTTCCTAAATATCAATGTACTCAGAATTTTAAACTGCATTTCTCGTAATTATGTTTAGTTAGAGATTTTTTCCCCTCCTTCAGGACTTTATTACCAATTACTAGGTATAGACTGTTGTCCTGAGTTCAATTTCCCTTTCATGAAAACTTACTATTCATGTTCATTTGGAAGATTTACATCATCTCCCTTCCTCCCTCCCTTCTTACTTCCCTCCTTCCTTCCTCCCTTCCTTTCTTTTCACCAGGAGGTGGTGGCTCATGCTTGTAATCCCAGCTACTCAGGATGCTGAAATCTGAGGACTACAGCTCAACAACTGCTTGGGGAAAAAGGGTGCGAGATTTTTCTCCATTTAACAAGCAAAATGCCAAAAGTCAAGGTTCAACTCAAATGGTAGAGTGCCAGCATTGAGGGGAAAAACAAACAAGAGCACTAGGCCTCCAGTTCAAAGCCCCAGCACCCACTCACCTCCACACAAAAAGGCGTCTGCCATAACCGTGTTATCTGTGTTCACAAAGTACCTTTCTCCCAAGTATCCCAATTTGTCTCCTAATCACTCAGATTACAAAGTTGGGAGTCATTCTACTCATATCCAAATATTAATGGAGACATTTGCAGTAGATTTCTTAACTTCCCTTTACCACCAGTATCTAAAACCCATACACTTCAGCATCTGGATCTCAGTGATAGCGCCCTCTCCCTCTGAGCTGTCATATCAAGTGGAGCCAGAGAAATCATGTTCTACCATTTCCTTTTTTTTTTTTTTAATGGCTAGCTTGCCTTCTAAGAGCAGTAATTAAAAAGTAAATCCAGTTTTCTTCCCCTGTTATTCAACACCTTCTACTATGCAATTCTAACATACTTTTTAAATTTCCAAGTTACAGTTGACCTGTATTTTTGGGTGTCACATCATTTGTTTGCATTCCAACCCCAAAGCCCGGTTTTCCTACTCCTTTAGAGTGCATTCCTCCTGTTTTCTTCTCTGCCTCATTCTCTGGTGGCCCATCTCAAGTGCTGACACATTTAAGTCTGCACCAGTTTCCAGGAAGTCCTGTCATTACTGAGTTTATATATCACTTCTCAGCACAAGTGCATTCTTATATTCATACTTTTCCCCAATGCACTCCTGCCTTGCTGAGAAGACTAAACTCTTGAGACTAAGTTTCTGACTTGTTTATCCTTGACAAATAATGAAAGAATTTGTTGTTGCTGATGTTGAGTCTCCCCAGCATTATTCTATGACATTGGGAAGCAGAATTTTCTAGCTCTGAGCAGTGCATGTTTTAGACTTAGCTTTGTTCTGTAACTCTGCCATGTACTAGTAATGCAACCTTAACCGCATTATTATTTCAACACACTAAGCCCTACCTGAAAAATGCAGATAATAATAGCAACAGCGTCAAATGGTTGTAAGAATGAGAGAGATAATATATGTAAAGTGTTCAGCATATTGCTTCACACATATTAAGGAGACAATAAATGTTAGCTATTACATAGTGGCTAGTCAATATATCCATGGTGAAGGACCGAATTAGTGCTGTACTGCTGAATTAGAAAATTATACACTTTATAATTTTAACGTGTTCTTCAAGTCCTATTTCTACACTAGTTTATCAAAACTTGAATGACTAAAATGAATTAAATGTATATTACCGAATTACATTTTACCAGGCCTGGGCTTGGAAAAGTCAGCAATATTTATTAAGTGACTGTTGTTTATACAATGCTGTAGGGAGCTTATAGTGCTTTGGGGTATAGATTAGACTGACTTCATATTTCAATAGGAAAGGCAGTTTAGAAAAATTTTGGTCATGACTCCATTAATAATTAGCTTTCTAATTTAGAGTACATTGCTTTACCTCTGTGAATTTTAGTATTTTTAGACTTTCTGAAATGTAGCGATAATTAAGTAAAGGATTATATGTAAATACTATATTCTCTAAACAAAATGCTATATACTTCATGCCCTCACTTGAATATTTTACCTTTAAAAGGGCTGTCATGTAGCTTTAATAGGATTTAAACTATTTTCATTATGTGAAAAATATATTTTGTTGTTTCCTAAAACATAAAGACTTTGTTTGCTTGGAGCCACTGTTTCTTTGGACTAGTAAAATATAATATATGCAAGGAACTATGGTAGGCACGTATAAAAGCACACAAATAATCGATGTGCTAATGTTGAATAAAGAATTACTAATGCACTTTGTGACAACGGGAGAAGGTGTAACTATTTCTCTCTTGAATGTTGTGAATAAAGATTGAACAACCCCCTCCCCTCTCCCCTTGCCCCGCCACCGCCGCCCCAGGACTTCAGGGTAAAGTAGAAGCTGGTTGGGTCTGTATGTGGGTATTGCTGATGCTTTTGCTAAAAAGCATCCCACAAGGCAGGGACTTGAAAGTGCTACTATATTTATGAAAGCAAATATACACTGCATTCTGATTCTAGCACTGGTGAGTATAAATGTGGGAGTGAGGAGCTCCTCATGAGAACCAGCTCTGTGCATTTTTTCTTGTTTCTACTTTCACTGGGATCTCATGGGAGACTTTGAAATTGGCCATTGTGGTAGTATTTACACCTAGACAATTGGCAAACACAACAAATCAGGTATTAGTACTAGTGGTGTTTATTCTTCTTTATAGAGATAATCATTCAACATTCATCAGTACGCTTCTTACAAGAAGTGGCAGCTTTGACAAGGTTAGACTGCAAGGCTAAATAAGGTGAGATTGTGAATGGCTAAGAAAGATAAGCCAGGAACTTGAATTTTAAGTAAACTCCATTTATGATTTATATTGACACGTGACATTTTCCAGGCCAAAATCTCTACAAGTAAATGAAGCTTGATGAAGGACTAACACATGTGGAAACATAAACCTGATCTGAGGACAAATGTCTATAAACTGCACAAAGAGATAGATCAACAGAGGCCATAGGCACAGAATGAAAATGTTTGGGAGGGTTGTTAGTTTTAGCAAAAACGAAATGTTCTCAGCACTTGAAAGGCTTCTAGGAATTCTTTTTAGAAAATTATGAAAAAATTTGTTGGTAATGCTACCATTTCCTTCTGACAATACCTTTTAGATAATAACAGGCAAATACTAAGCCCATACAATTATGTTTACAATTCCTTTCTCTCTGTGCCCCTTTTAGAGAATAAGACAAGTGAAATCTTTAAGCTAATAAGGAAATATACTAATGGGTACCAGTAGCAAATTTGGTAACTTCCTTTAAATAGATGATCAATGGAAATTGTATGGAGCTTGATTGTTCTTAAAATGAAATAGTCAATGACAGCAAGTTAATTACTGAACCAGTCTTGCATATATGTTAACTATGTGGTACCATTGCGAAGGAGAAATAAAAAAGAAAACAGGAAAACTTTTCTTTCCCATTTTATGAATTTTTGGCATTATTGTAAAGATGATATACACAGGAGGTAGAGTTATCTAAGCCAAACAAGACTACATTTCTTTTTGAACAATGTCATCTGCTCCCTCACTAAAGCAGGGAAACATTAAAAAAAAATCTTGTAGCCTCTTCAACAAGTGGTGCTGGCAGAACTGGATAAGCACCTGCAGAAAACTAAAGTTGGATCCTTCTTTGTCACCCTGCACTAGAATTAACTCCAAATGGATCAAAGACCTCTAGGTAAAAGCCGACACACTGAAAACTTTACAAGAATGAATAGGAGATACACTAGGCCTCCTTGGCACAGGTCAAAACTTTCTTAATAAGGACCAAGAATCACAACAAATCAGAGAAAGGCTGGATAAGTGGGACTGCATTAAACTGCAGAGCTTTTGTATGGCAAAGGACATAGCTAGCAAATTAACTAGAAAGCCTACAGAATGGGAGAAGATCTTCACCAACCACACAATGGATAAAGGCCTCATATCTAAAATATATCAACAGCTCAAAAAATTGAATCACCTCAAAACTAATCTCCAAAGAAACAACCATCCCATTAAAAGATGGGTCAAAGACTTAAAGAGAGTCTTCTCTGAAGAAGAAACAAAAATGGCCTATAGACACATGAAGGAATGCTCAACATCTCTGGTCATAAAAGAAATGCAAATCAAAACAACCAGATTCACCTCACTCCAGTTAGAATGGCCAGGATCAGGAAAACTAATAACAACAGATGCTGGAGGGGATGTGGCCAGGAGGGATCACTACTACACTGTTGGTGGGAGTGCAAACTCGTTCAACCACTGTGGAAAGCAGTATGGCAGTTCCTCAAAAGACTAAACATAGAGCTCCCCTATGACCCAGCAATTCCACTACTAGGCATTTACCCAATTGTCCAGAAATAAGGACATACTAAATCCACTAGCACAATGATTTTCATTGCAGCACTATTTACCATAGCAAAGATATGGTAAATATGTCCCTCAGTTGATGAGTGGATCAACAAGATGTGGTATTTGTACACAATGGAATTCTATGCTGCTGTCAGAAAGAATGACATCGTCCCATTTGTTAGGAAATGGAAAGACTTAGAAAAAATCATATTAAATGAAGTAAGCCAGACTCAAAAGAAGATAGGCTCAATGGTTTCCCTCATTTGTCATAATCAGTAGAAACCTTGGTCTCTCCTAGCAGAGATTTGCAATAGAGCAAAACTTTGATACATAGGGCCATACAGTATGACGCTAAATGAAAGGATCTCTAGGATATAGAAACAAAAGCCATATAATGAGTGATTGTTGTCCTTAAAGTACTATGTTATCTCTTATCTCTTTTGCTATCCCTTGATTATCTCATATTGTTACAGTTTCTTACTTTGTTATCTGATATATTGGATATATTTGTATTTGGTTATTTGCAATTGGATAGGGAAGGGGGGAAAACAAGATGAGGGGTGGGGGTGGGGGGGAGGTAAATGGGGACCAAGACATGAGAAAGGGTATCAATGTACATGAATTAATGCACCACCTATCTGACAAATATAATGTAACCCTTCTATTAATTACAATAAAATATATGGAAAAAAAACTTGTGGAGGAAAGTGGCTCCAATCTATATGTCTTACATTGGTCTTTTATCAATAAATAAGGGTTTAATGCCCCAGTTAGGAAAACAGGTTTTCCTGAGAGCAGATGTACTTACTGAATGCTTGTTTGAAGCACAGAATTGTTTCCTAATTTTACGTATGGATTCCTGTTTGCTGTTCTCAACAAATGCAGAATGCAGGCTACTTTTTTTTTTTTGCCAGTCCTGGGCTTGGGCTCAGGGCCTAAGAACTGTCCTTGGATTTTCGCAAGGCTTAGCACTCTACCACTTGAGCCTCAGCACCACTTCCAGCTTTTTTCTATGTATGTGGTACTGAGGAATCAAACCCGGGTCTTCATGCATGCTAGGCAAGCACTCTACCACTAGTCCAAACTCCCGGCCAAAGCAGGCTACTTTTTTTTTAAGTGGTTATTCTATTGTCAGGGAGATGTACAGAGGGGTTAGAGCTACATGAGTAAGGTAGTGAGTGCTGTAGGCTACTTTTATCGTCCCCATTTCAGTGATGAAGAATTACAGCATAGTCTTAAGACTAATGTGGGACAGAGCTAGGATTTGAAGGTAGATGAGTAGAAACAGCAGCAACAACATCTAGGGGCTTGTGAGAAATATAAGGACCAAACTCTGTTTTAATAAGTCTACCAGATAATTTGAGTGCATGCTGAAGCTTCAGAAGCACTGAATTGTACTAATATCCTACGATTCTTTCTTTCCTTTTTTCTTTCATTCCCTTCCTTTTGTCTTTTCCTCATTTTCTCTTTTCTTCCTCCTCTCCCTAACTTCTTCTTTCCCTTTCCTTACTCCTTTCTTTCTCCCTCCCTATCTCCCTTGCACCCTGTCTTCCTTTCTTGAGTATGGAATATTGAACTCAGTTATACCTCCTGCCCCTAGAATATCTACTAGTATAATAAAACCATCTTATAACATTGAATGACATGAGGATGTATGCTGCAACATAAATGATTGTCACTTTATTTTACTTTGTTTTACTTCCTGTATATTTATGTACTTCACATTCTATGGTCAAAAAACAAAAGTTAGACTTTGATATAAAGTTATTATATTGGGGACCACGCAGGTCTCCAATATAATAATGGCTTTTAGACTCCCTAAAAAATCATTTAATGTTTGCTTTTGGTTATATTGATGTCTGAAGACAAAATATCACCTTTTGGAAATGACGATCATTTGAGAAAAAGATTGCTTTCCCACCATGATTTAGAATACTATAAGCTTGTTTACTGCATATGAGAGGGTCCATTTTATTGCGTGATCTAGGCCTTGTGGAATCTAATGGTTGCTCCATTTATCATTGTTTTATAATAAAACCACACCAGAATGAAGCCACTTAAATGATCTGCATGTTCCCACAATCTTGCAGTTGACCAGGCTTAGCTGGGTGGTTCTCACCTGAGGTCTCACCATTATATTCACGCAATGGCTGGCACTGAAGTCGTGTGCAGAACTGAATGGTCTGAATGACTCACTTATAAGGCAATGAATTGCTTCTGGCTGGTATCTAAGAGCTCAGCTAGATGGTTTGTCAGAGCTGATGTAACTGGCTCAGATTCCTGACATTGTACTATCAATACCACAAAGGAATACCTTATAAACAAGTTTTTAAGGCACCCACATGGAAGCTAAAATTATTTTAATAATCTACTTTTCTAAGCTTCATATCACATAATCGAATGCTCTTAGGCCAGCTTAGACTGAAGAGGAGAGAAATTGAACTAGATCTCTCTTTTTAACTCTTCTCCTTCATTTATGGCTAAACAAGGGGGTTAAAATTTAAAATGTCTGTTTACGTATCCAGTGCATCTTGATCAGTCACCCCTTGTTATATTCTCCCCATTTCCCCTTCCTATCTCCTCCCAGTTATATGACATTTCCCCCTTCATTCATCACATATGCATACTGAGTGTTATAGCTGGATAGATAGAAAGGAAATAGGGAACAGATACGTTTGATCTCTTTCTTAAGGATAGCTTGAAAAGGAAGAGGTAAAATCCAATGTGAAGATATCCCTGAACTCTCTGGAATTCTGGAGGTATTTTTGTAGTGCATCTTTCTCTGTATTCTTCTTCAACAATATAATCCTTTAGTTGAGTCTTAAATCTAAGGAATCATTTGCTCTCATGAAGGATTGTGTACCTTTCTACCCTTTTGCCAAACTCACCATTTATTCTGCCTTAGCAACAGAGGTGATGATAGAAAGCACGAGACAGGTGGATGAGAGACAAAGGATGTCTTATTATTTACAGCAATCGACATGATCATTAAAGCATGGGCTCTGTAGAGAATTTGAATTTCTGATGGAAGAATACTCACTTAGAAGGAGAGCAGCAAGGCATAGTCTGCAACCAGCATGGAGAACCAGTTGTAAAAAAATATGGCTGGGGTGAGGAGTAAACTTCATGGACAGAGGCTAGGCTGTTGTAGTAACAACACCATAACTTGTCAATTTTTGACTCTATGAATCTCTCGTTATTCTCAACTTCCCTAAGGGAAGGGCTACATCATAGTTTTCTTGATATTCTCAGTGTCTCCCTCAATGTGACATCCCTATACACATAGTTTACAAGAATACACAATACTAGGTTATAGATTATGAAGTACTTCCACCACACCAGATGAATAAACAGCAGTGTACAGATAATGTTTAAGGGAGTAAAATCATCTGTAAGCGATGCATTGAGTATTTATTAACTTCTTAAAACATCATTTATCTAATAATGACTCTAGCAACTTGGCTAGCCATTTTTATTTTTTGCAAACTGTTTATAGTCACTATACTTCTGCCAATCCAATGGGAAATGCAACCGTAGTAAATGATGCAAGAAGTTCTAAGTTGCCTATTGAATTATCCAGTAGTCTCTGAGTGGCCATTTCTACTTCCTTTACTTCTCTTCATTTTTTTGTCCTCTCAGTTCTCAACCTTGAAGCTGCAGTGGAGTCACCTGGGAAGTTTATGGCATGTCATAATGACACCTGTGACCCTTATGCCTGCCAAGCAGACTCTTGTCTAATGGCCATTTTAAAACTTGGCTCTCAAAAGAAGGCCTTCCATGGTGCAAGTCTCTCCTGATTATTTCCTTCCCAATATTTCCCTAGTGTTCTCAGGAACATGCCTTCAGTATTCTTCTTTTTGAAAAAAAAATTATTATTTTAAGTAGTTATATGACCGGGCTCCAATTCAAGTCCATTTAGAAGTACAATTTGATTAATGGCATCCCTTCCATCATTTGCCTTAAGCATTCTTTATTTCTTTATTTCACTGGGCTGTAGATGCCTTACCCAGACTCACATTTTATCAGCATTTAATCCCAACTCTGTGGTATAACCATGTGTTCTTCCCCCCGTCCTGCCCTTCTTATCGGTCATGGGGCTTAAATTCTGGGTGTGGGCACTGTCTTTGAGCTTTTGAGCTCAAAGCTAGCCCTTTACCACTAAGAGCTATAGAGCTACTTCCATTTTTCTGGTGATTCATTGGTGATAAGAGGAATCTTACCAAGTTTCCTTCTCGGGCTGGCTTTGAACCGTGACTCTCTCAATGTCCTGAGTAGCTAGGATTACAGGCGAGAGCCATCAGTATCCATCTCTTTTTTTTTTTTTTTTGGTGCTATCAATGGAGCTTGAAATCAGGGCTTTGTACATTACTAGTATTATTGTTGTTGTTATCTTACGTAGTTGTACAAGAAGTTTCAGCATGTGATTTTATGTTCACAACACATCTTGATTCACATCATCATTCTTCCCATTGTTCCCAACCTAGCACCTTGACTGGCAAAATTCTTGAAAGTCTAGTATTTGCCTTTAACAACCCATTGCATGATCTCTGACGGTATAAGTAATTATAGAATACTCTAGGTAAAAGACATGGAAGATTTTTCCATGTTGGTTGACAGTTACTTCAGGAGGACAGAGAATGTCAGAACCAAGGTAACCTCAGAAAGTAGCATTAGAAAGACACAGAATAAGGTAAAATACTGGAGGGGGCTTCTCCAAGTAATAGACCCTGGAGAGTCGCAAGGGGAAAGCAATCCTTATAGTTGAAGCCTAATATACACCATAACTTAGGTGTTGTTGAGAAAGCATCCATTTCCTGCAGATATCTAGACGGGAAGAAGGTAGTTAGCTGCAAGTGATGAGGGCAAATATATTGGTACTGAGATGTCAGGGAGTGTGATTGATTCAACAATGACACTCCTTTTCTCCAAGTACTGGTGCTTCATGATTCTTAGAAAGGTTTTGAGGAGGCTCCACTCCCAATGCTTTGTAGATGTGTCCAAGGGTAAAAAGTTTTGAGTTCCTATTCAGAAGAGGGATAATTAGTGAGCAATAGACATATTTAAGTAACTCCCTCAGCTAGTTTTCCTTTCATTTGTATCTTAATGTTCTAGTTGTTATTAATATCTTAAGTCCAACACTTATTCGGCAAGTATTTCGTGAACTTTCCCTGTGTACTAGACACTCGCCTGGAATTGTTCCTCCATCAAAGCAATCAGTACAATCACTTTACCAATTAAGAATAGTACACCTTAGCTGCTCGTGAGCCACGCAGAGACCTAAATTGGTTCAAAGCCTCTTTCTATTCTGTGTGCTTGCCTTTCCCAGGAGATGTACTCTAACGTTTGCCTTGCAGAACTGATCACATGCCTAATAATTGGGTTCCACGCTAAGGCCAATTCCAGCTTTGAAAATGTGCCCCAGCCCTACTCCAAACGACAGAATATAACTTTTTAACACAAGTCCCCCTTCATGTCTCAGGAGCAAATTTTTTCTCCTCTTCACATTATAAAAGAAATCAAGGGCACTGAGAATGAATCTCAGAGCTGGGAGGAAATCCCCAAATCAGTGATTCCCACCCTTATCTGCACTTCTTCTTGACACAGCCATGTCTCTGATTTGCCTGACACCATCATGTGTCAGGGATGTGAAGAGGTGAGGTTGAACACCCAGGGCAATTCCAGCAGCGCTTTGACATAAACATAGCATATTTTGCCAGCCTTGGGGCTTGAGCTGAGGGCTTGAGCACTGTCCTTGTGCTTTCTCAAGGTTAGAGATCTACCACTTGAGCCATAGCACCACTTTCAGCTTTTTCTGTGTATGTGGTATGGAGGAATCAAACCTGGGTCTCTGTGTATATCCTAGACAAACACTCTACCACTAGTCCAAACTCCCAGCCACATAAATATATTTTCAAAGCCAATATTTATCATTCATTCTCCTAAGTTCTGTTGTGTGAAGTAAAATGACCATAGAATTCAGGATAGAAAATGTGTTCATGCTAACTTCTCTTGTGGAAATAAAATACTCTGACTCAAACTAACGAAGAGCCAGGATATTTTCAAATGGTGACCATCCTTGGTCAGCAGAGGTGATTGTCCTCTAACATCTACTTTTTCTTTGCCTGCTACTCTTGTAGCAGGGAACTAAATAATTGTTCAGAGAAACACTCTAAGGCCGGCATAGCTGGTTACTTGGTCCCAGGAGTTACTCCACCCAAGAGAAAGTAAAATAAAATATTGTATGCCATGTCAGAACACAGGTCTGTTTTCTTTCCCATAAGCTGCATGAAGCTCAGAGAGAAAGGCAGAGCCACCACGTGGACACACCTGTAGGCTCATCCTTCAATCAGGGACACAGACCTTAGACTCATATAGGTGAGAAGTACATATCTATTGCCTGTGAGTACTTATATACTGGCAGGGAGGTGTCTTACCTAATAAATCAGCTTTTATCTGTTTGTCTGTCTGTCTGTCTCTATCCTATGTATGTATGTATGTATGTAGTCAGTCATTGTGCTTGAAATCAGGGTCTGGGCACTGTTCATGAGCTCTTTTGCTCAAGGCTTACCACCCTAGCACTTTGAGCTACAACTCTACTTCCAGTTTCCTGGTGATTAATTGGAGATAGGAGTCTCACACTGTCCTTCCCCTAGCTGGCTTTAAACAGTGATCAGATCTCAGCCTCCTGATAGTCTAGGATTATAAGCGTGAGCTGCTGGCTGCCCAGGTAATTCAGTTCTGAAAACAATGGGATGCAATGATGTGCAAGTAACAAGGGGTAGCATCCGTGAGAAGTCCATCTGTGCTGAGATGTGGGGAAAAATGTTACAGGCAGTATGAACAGCAAGTACAAATTCCCTGAAGCTGGAAGAGATATAACACTGTAGCACAACAAATAGAAGACTCGTGGTAGGAAAAAAAAAGATCAGGAAGAGTTTTGAGATGGAAGCATAGGACTAGGCAGAAGTGATGTCATGGAGAACCTATTAGACCATGGTGAAGAGCTCGAATCTTATCCCATGTATGCTGGGAAGCCTTGAACAATTCAAATTGGGTAAAATCATGGAGCAGGGATCCAGATTTGAAAAGAGCTCTCAAACTCTTGGTTTTCCTGAGGCAGACCCAGAATGGAATTTATCTTAGAGCCAAACTCAACTGCTTTTCATGTCCTCTACATGTCTTCATGTTTTGTGTCTGATCCCATCTTTATTGTTCACGTTTATCCTTCATGCTTTATGCTCAGTCAATATTTTATATTCCTGCTTTCTTTTCATTCCAAGACTTCGCATATGCTTTTTCTTTTCTTTTTTTCTTCTTTTTTGTCTGAAACATCTTTTATCCATAGCACTGGACCTCTTAAATCTTACATGGCTTCAATCAACCCCATTCCAATCTCATTTTGAGCCTTAATCTGTGTAACTTTTAGATCTGGGATTCTACAGTAGTGTCTCTTACACTTCAGTCTTTACACGTGATACTTCACTCCAGCTTAGTTTTGTGGGCTCAGTTCAGCACTAAATTCAGCTTAGCTAGTCCCTTGGTTATCTCATATTGGTATAGTATCTCACTTTGTTATCTGATATATTGAATTTATTTGTATTTGGATATTTGAAATTTGATAGGGAAGGGGGGAAAACCAAGATGGGTGGGGGTGTGGGGGGGAGGGAAATGGGTACCAAGACATGTGAAAGGGTATCAATGTATGTGAATTAATGCACCTTCTATCTGGCAAATATCATGTAACCCTTTTACCAATTACAATAAAAAAATTTAAAAAAATTCAGCTTAGCTAGAAAATCATTTGAGAAATCTTCTCATTCCTAAGTGTGAGGACAATATTCTGTTCAAGGTTCATGATCTATTCTGTGTTATAATCTCCTGTGCATCATAGTATAAACTCTGTAAACCAGTGACCTTTATTTCTGCAGCAACTGTCACAATGGTGGCTGAATGGACAAATAAATCCAATACAAAGTTCAAAAAACTTTATCAAAGCTGTGAGTGACAAATCTTTGCCTTAGAAGCCCGAGAAAACTCAGATGAAATGGAATGAAGTTACATGGTCTCCTATGAAAAGGTATTATTTTATTAGTAATTAGCATAAGAACATAGTTTGTTTATTTCAGGATGGGATGTTGAGCTAATCATTGCCTCAAAGACAGGACAGTTCTTCATAAATTGCAGAACAGTACATAAAAATAAATAATATTTTAAAATGATATATAAACATATTATTGTTAGTACTATTATAACAGGCACTGTGATGGACTTGTTTTTCAATGTAACAGGGAAAAACAGCTTGAGAATTTTCTTAACCATGCAAATGATCTTGTCTAGAAAATGTTTGGTGATAAAGGTCACTGTGAACTTACTGAGAAGCACAGTGGGACAGAAGCGGCATTTATTTATGTGTATTTATGCTCTTATTCATTGATGGCTTTGCTGAGGAAAGCTATATTGTCAAGTGCTCTAATTAAGAAATAATAATGTAATTGATTTTTTATGGATTATCTTCAATTGAGTCCCTTCACAACAGCTAACTCTCATTGACGACTCGGGATAATTGATGGCTTCTCAGCACAA
The DNA here is from genome assembly GCF_031878675.1 of Megascapheus bottae. Taxonomy (NCBI): domain Eukaryota; kingdom Metazoa; phylum Chordata; class Mammalia; order Rodentia; family Geomyidae; genus Megascapheus; species Megascapheus bottae. The sequence goes on from NC_143510.1 coordinate 20,689,147, forward strand.
TGCCCTTGGCTGATTGCAGAACAGTTGACACAGTGTCTGACAATGATCATGAGAGAGCTTGGTGCTCACAATGGCTGATCCTGAGTAAGATAGAAGATGATGTGGAATTCATTGAGTGACATGAGGTCAGGTTCTCCCCATTTTTGCAAAATGAGGGGCTTGAACTAAATCAATGGCTTGAAAACTAAAACTAAAAAGCATCAGAACCCCTTCATTACTCAAATTTGCTGCAGGAGCCAGTATGCAAATCAGGTCCAACTTCCTGATAGAAATGAGTTGGGAAAATGGAAACCTGAAACAGCACTCAAGAGATCAGATGAATTCCTGGACACACCATGGTAAAGGGTTCAGAGATGACTTCCAAGTGTGACTCTAGGTGTAGAAGAATCCTATAGACTCTACTCCCAAGCTCCTTGAGCTGATTCAAAACTTTGGAAGGGTAGCAGGCTATAAAATTAACCCTCAAAAATCAACTGCTTTCCTTTACGACAACAGTGAGAGGAATGAAGCAATAATCAGGAAAGCAACTTCTTTCACAATAGCCTCAAAGAAAATAAAGTACCTAGGAATTAGCTTAACTAAGAACGTAAAGGACCTTTTTGATGAAAACTTTAAAACCCTGAAAAAGGAAATTAAAGCAGAACTTAAGGAAATGGAAAAACCTCCCATGCTCCTGGATTGGAAGAATCAACATTGTGAAAATGACAATCTTGCCAAGGACTATCAAAAATTCAATGCAATACCCATCAATATTCCAATGGCATTCTTTAAAGAAATAGAAGAAGCAATTCAAAATTTCATATGGAATAATAAAAGACCCCGTATAGCAAAAACACTTCTTAGCAGAAAGAACAGCACTGGAGGAATTTCAATTCCAAACTTTAGACTCTATTACAGAGCTATAATTCTCAAAACAGCTTGGTACTGGCACAAGAACAGGCCTGAAGACCAATGGAATAGAACTGAGGACCCAGATATTAAACCACAGACCTATGGCCACCTAATCTTTGACAAGGGAGCCAAAACAATAGAATGGAAGAAAGACAGCCTCTTCAACAAGTTGTGCTGGCAGAACTGGTTAAGCACCTGCAGAAAACTAAAGTTAGATCCTTCTTTGTCACCCTGCACTAGAATTAACTCCAAATGGATCAAAGACCTGGAAGTAAAAGCTGACACACTGAAAACTTTACAGGAAGGAATAGGAGATACACTAGGCCTCCTTGGCACAGGTCGAAACTTTCTTAATAAGGACCAAGAATCACAAAAAATCAGAGAAAACTCTAGAACTTCTTGAAAGACCATTATTCAACCTTGATAGGACTTTAGAATAAACCAAAATAGTCATTTCTTTCAAATTTGAAGTGCATGCATCTTTTTTCATATATTTTTTATTGTAATTAATAGAAGGGTTACATTATATTTACCAGATAGAAGGTGAAGTGCATTCATCTTAAAGCATATTGTCATTGCAAATCATTTCAAACTCAGCTCAAAACACCTAGGCTGAGAGTTAAATAGAATAGAGTATTTAAAAACAAAATATTTTTATTATCATTTTTGTTTTTGTGCCAGTCCTGGGGCTTGAACTCAGGGCCTGGATGCCTTATTGATCAACGCTTGGACTATAGCACTGTTTCTAGCTTTTGTGTGTGGTTAGTTGGAAATTAGTGTCTCCTTGGCTTTCTGCCTTGGTTGGCTTTGAATCATGATCCTCAGATATCAGTTTCTGGAGTAGCTATGTTTAGAGACCAGAGCCACTGGTATCTGGCATTTTAAAAAATTGTCTTTAAGTAGCTGTGCAAAGGAATTTCAATTCAACATGTCAATGTTTGAGTATAATGTATGTTTGTCATTATCTTTTTTTGTTGTTGGGGCAATTTATGTCTCTGTGATTACTTCATGTTATAATGTGTGTGTGTGTGTGTGTGTGTGTGTGTGTGTGTGTGTGTGTGTGTGTGCACTAATCTGTGCATTGGTTCAGAATCTTACAGAACTCTGCAAGTTTTTTCCTGATTTTTTTCTTATTTCAGTAGATTTTTGTGAGGTTGCGAGATAACTATAGATAATACTGTGCTAGACACTTTATAAAAGGAGATTATATTATTCATATTGATTCATGTGGGAATTGAAGTTCAGAATGTCAGCCAAGGTCACAATAAGTCTTTATGACTGCACACCTTAGATGTTTTATTCCATGATGATTTATTCTTAAGTCTAAAAGAGAGAGACTCAGTTATACTGGCTGGGGGTGGAGGTAATACACACAACACACAACCGTTGTGCGAAACTCCAGCCAAATATAGAATTTGGCACTTTTTATTCTCTGAGAATAGAAGAAATAGGAGAACTGAATCAGGTTCTACATGAATTCGGGTATTCTTACTTAGTTTTTATTTAGATCAGTGATTCTCAGATGAAATGAATTATCTTCACCCAAGGGTGTCTTGGGAAATGCCTGGAGTCATTTTGATTGCCAAAACTGGAATGGCTAGTATTTTTCTCCTGGCATCTACCGGGTAGAATATGGGTCAAATTTATTGTGATTCCCAGGGGAAAGCCCCTACAATGAAGAATTATCTGGCCCATAATGTCAGCAGTGACAAAATCTAAACTAGAGATAGGAACAACATTAATGGAGGCTAAAAAATGAAGTTTGTAAAGGCCAGTACTAGAACATAGAAATTTTAACTTACTTGATTTTGGGGATGGGGTTATTTTTGCCAGTGTGCTCCGAATTATCTTAGCTTGCTAATGATGCCCTGATTAATAAATCTTTGGGGAGTGAAAAGGAATCCCTATTAACAACACTCATAAATACAAGACACATTTTCTTAATTCATCTGGAGCAGAAGTTACTATTATTAGGGCTCCAGAAACACCATTTTCCAAACCTATGCTTGATTCTTGTACTGTTCCAAAATCACCCTGACCTCATAAACCAAAGTAACACTGTTTGCCAATTAAATGCATAAGGTTTTAATAGTCTCTTGCAGATACATTTCCTATAAAGTATAAAAAATTAAAATATGCACTTAGTTTGCAAAAATAGACTTTGGAGATGTGATTAAGCTGAAAACCATTTGACAACATTACCATGCATTGTGTGGGTGACTCAAGACAATCACAAGTGCCCTTGAAGGCAGAAGAGTGAAACAGTAGAACAAGTCAGAAACGTGTACATGAGACTTAATTCATTGACAGTAGCTTCAGTAGTGAAGGAGAAAGCGCTAAGACAAGGAATGTAGGTGACTTCAGGAAGCTGGAAAAGCAGAGAAAATTAATCCCCTTCCGAGTCTATAGGAAGAATTACAGCCATGCCAATGCCTGGATTCTGGCAGGGAGAGAACCACGTCAATCTTCAAGCCTACAAACTGCAAGATAATAAATTATTGTTGCTAAGCCACTACATTGGTGATTATTTCCAAAACAAGCAATGGAAAGTCAATGCTGTGTGCTACTTCTACCTGGTTTGACGGGGTGATCTGCCTTAGTTCTCAGGTATTAAGAATTGGTTAGTGGCCTAGTCCCAGATAATTGTTTTCACCTTTTCGGGGGGAGGGGAGGGAAGCGGTCTTGGAGCTTAAATGCTGGGCCTAGGCTCTGTCCCTGAGCTGCATTTGTTCCAGGCTAGCTCTCTATCACTTGAGCCACAGTGACATTTCCAGAGTTTTCTGAGCAGTTTAATGGAGATAAGAGTGTCACACATTTTCCTATCAGGGCTGGCTTTGAACCACTGTCCTCAGATCTCAGCCTCCTGAGTAGCCAGGATTACAGATATGAACCACTGGCACCTGGCTTGTTTTAACTTATTCACACACATAGATGAGTTAGATTCTAGCATAGAATAAGGAAGAAGGAGATTTGAAGCACAGGGATTTGGGACAGAGAAAGGTAAATATGTTTAAAACATAGTTATTCTGCCAATCACTCTCAGACTCTAAATCTGATAGCTTAGTTTTGTACAACCAAATGTAAATGCACACCACATATGGAATTTTAAATGTCTGATGGTAGTAAAATAAAAATAGCAAAATAAATAAAAATCCATTTTAGTAATTTACTTAATGTATCGAATATTGCCATTTTGATAAGTAATCATTATAGAATGACTGATGAAGTATTTTATATAACTTTTCATGCAAAATCTTTGAAATCTGCTGTGTGTCATAAGCTCAGAGCACTCCTCAGTTTGAGTTAGCACTTTTCAAGTGTTCAAAGGCTATGTGTGGTTATCATTTGTCATTAGACTAGAGAAGTAACAGATTCAAACAAAGCTTAAAGATTCTTTTGAAAGAGAAATTTGGGACGTTTAAGGCATTTGGAACACTAATTAGGATAGTGAGATGACAAAGGTACTAAAGTGAGATAGAGAACAATTCTCCTCATGTTTGCTTGGGTCAAAATTTGGTGGGTATTGTGGAGAGAATCATTTTGAGAAGATCTCTAAAGCTACAGAGGCCACAATTCTTGGGGTGGGAAGTTATGAAAGAAAATAAATTTCTATAACTTTTTTCTTTGTTAGCATATCTCCTCTTCCTTATTAGCTGGTAAATTTTAGTTGGGGAAGACTCTTGAGAGAGCTTCTAGAATAAGTTTTCTCCTGATAGATGGTCTATAAGTATTTCATGACACGGTGTCTCATGACACATGTATGTTTACTGAAGCAGACTAAGATATTTAGTTACTGTCTTATGATTAAAAAGTAGCAAGTAGTAAAAGTAAGGTAGTTTTTCCTTACATAACAATGCTTTGCACATAGTAGGTAATTTTCCTTTTACTTTGTATAATGAAATATCTGGCTTTATTTTGAGACCCATTTGAGTACTCAACTACCTGAGCAACTTGTTACATGTTTAGCTAATAATCCAGCATTTCTTTTTTTTAATGAGAAAGGAAATAGTCCTGTTACCCCATGGAAAAATATACCAAAACATCCACAAAATCCAATTCAATATAGCCTTGCAGATTTTCTATTAATAGCTCCAGTGTGTACTGACAAATGCTTGGAATTTACCACAATACCCAAATCAAAACCCTCAAATGGTATGACCACAAAGGCTGTGAACTCTCAAGCCAGGAAGCTAATGGATAAGATGCTAAATATCAACCTCAGACTAAGATATATTTTTAATTACTGCTGGCATTATGCTACTGCTTAATCCATTACATCGGAGCCAAGACTGTACCTCTCCCCCACTCCCAATTTCTGACCTCATCCATTGCTAAAGCCCAGCCTTGGTCAGTAACATTAGGTAGAAGGCCAACCACTAAGGGTATGAGTGACTGACCCTGATGATACATCTGTACCACAGACAAAACCAGATGAGCCCAGAGAAGAATAGAGATAGTGTCCTCCAGGTACTCACTGCTAATGCTTTACAGTATATTATAGTTCTTAGACCAGAAGCTATATTGAATTCCATGTTAGAACACGGCCTCACCTGTCTGTGTCGCTTTTGTTGATAAAAATGAGATGGAAAATATTGCTTTAGAAAGGCCAGGAATAGGAGATAAAATTCTTAGAGCCAAATCTGCATGTGATGAAAATCTTTGAGACATTTAACCATTCTTAGCTTTTGCTGTCTAACTCATAAAATGATGATTAAAAAGTACCTTCCTTGTTTTCTGCAGTTGCATTTCTCTGAAGGTCAAATAACTCTCTCTCACACACATACATATATATGTATATATATGTATATAGTATTTTCCTTTTGGTTGTTTGTTTTGAACTCACTACCCCATCTCCTGGCACTGGTTTCATGCTCTTTACTTACTCTATTAGATGTTTGCATAAATTCTCTTTTCTATTTTATCCAATGTCCCTCCTTCTGAGTATTTTTTAATTGTCATAACATTTATGATTATATGATTTAAAAATGTTATATAAAGTGAATAAAGTGTGTCCTTATTTCAGCATAAATGTTTATTGGTTTTTACTCATTTTTTAGCAGTACTAAGTTTTGAATTCCAAGCTATATACCTGTCACGCAAGTGCTCTGCAACTTGAGCATAGGCCCAGGCCTTTGTCTATTGCTATTTAAATGAAAGCACAATGACATTTCTTATCTAAAAATCTCCTCTTTTAGGTGTTTGGAGGCGTTGGTGGTTAGGGAAAATGGGAGAAAGTGGGAAGGGGCAATATTTAGTTGCTAGGAGATCTAAGAAAAATTTCCTTATGTGTCTAATGCCACAGTCAACCAGTGACATAAGCTTCCTTATAATATGGCTTGTGGCTACATAGTAGTAAGACTTCTTATACAGGAGCTATCTTCTAAGATGAGAAATGTCAAGTGATAAAGTAAAAAGCCATAGGACTATAAAAATGCTAGGCTTTGGTTGTTAAAGGGTCCAGCAATCTCCAATGGCCACTGTTGAGATTTACACGTATGCTTTCCTTTTGACTGATCATCCTATATGAAGACTACCTTTTGATAAACTCCTTAGCTTTCAGACAAGAAAATTAGAAAGAATAGTAACAAATCACCTCAGATTCAGGGTAGGGAAAGAAGATTATAAATCTAAATGGAATGTGTGACTAAGAACTTACAGCCATCTTTATTTCATTTTTAACCTTTTTCTATCCTTCTTTTTTTAAACTTTGTTTTTTTTAATAAAATCTTGAAGTACTTGTACAACGAGGTTTTAATTCTGCATCCCATTTTATGAGTACAATATGCATCCATCTTTAATTCATAGCAGTAGCTGCTTCATCACTCAATGTTTTCAAGTCATACATACCAGATAATTGGTAATATAATGATGTCTGTTATACACTGTGAGAAATTTGATTCTGCTTTTCAAAAAAAAGAACCAATGAAGCTTTAGGGAAGTGTTGGGGTAAGAAGCTATACTATTAGAAATAAAAATTATTTACAGGAGACCAGGACTTTGTTTCAAAGACCATATATTTTTTTAATAAATACAATGTTTCATTACTTAAAAAATTCTCTCCAAAGTGTTTTTAATCACTTGGACACATCTCGACTGCCAATTTGTGGATAGGGTAGCTTCTTCATGCATGCTTGACATATACATTAAACCTTCTCTTACTGTTCTCTTGATGAATCTAATTCCCATCAAACCTAGGACATAACGTATAACTATCACCAGCTTCTTTGTGGGAGTTTATGATCTTCGTGATATATGCTTTCTGAAATATATGTCTGTAGGCTTATGGTAAAATTAATAAAACTGAAATTAAAACTGACAGCTCTGAAATGATATGCTACCCTTAGCATATGGAATAACTACCGTGAGCACTTATGGGGTTTGTTGCAAGATTATAGACAGTTACCCAATGGGGGATAACTTCTGAACTGTGTTGCTAAATCTCATTTGACAGGTTTTGGATTCAGTATAATTTTTCTATAGCATTTTAGTGTTGGGTGAGCAATATGTTAGCTATGATTCAGATGACATTTTATTTCTAAGCCCTTTAGTCTTTCCCCTCTGAGTTCTTCCTCATTCCCTGTCACATCCTCCTTTTCCTTCTTTTCCCTCCCCTCTATGCACTCTGTCTTATCTAAATATTTCAGCAATTAGTGCATGGCTAGGGGATTCTTTGTGAAACAGGATAATAAGAAAAAAATCCTTTTGTCTGGCAGCAAATCTGAATATGCCCGTGTACAAATCTGGGGAAACAGATGTCCTACCTATGTATTAATTTATTATATTTCTGTTTCCCACATTTCAGTGTTTAAAACTACTTTTTCTGAGATGGTTAAAAATTCAAATTTCAGAGATTTAGTCCTGTACATAGTGTTCAGAAATCCAGTCTTACAAAATCGGTCTTGGCCTCAATTCATGTAAGTACAAGGGCACATGTGTATATAGCACACACACACACACACACACACACACACACATGCACGCACACACACACACACGCATAAACACTGCTACTATTATGCATGTCTGCTTTATTGGTTCTACTTATCTTTCTTCTCTGGCAGGTGAAGGGCTTCCAAGCAGAAGTTGGCTTTTAAAAAAACAGCAAGAACAAGCCAGGAGTTTGGCTTAGTGGTAGAATGCACAAAGACCTGGGTTTGATTCCTTGAAAAAAACTGGAAATTGTGCAACTGTTCAAGTGGTATTTGCTCTAATTTGAGAATGTCCAAGTATAGTGCTCAGGCCCTGAATTGAAGACCCAGAACTGGCAAAAAAATAGCAAGAAGTCTATTAAATAAAGTTTTGGGAAAAATAATTAAGAATTGAGTGTATACTTCATTTAAAACGTAGTGTCAATTAGCTTCATACTATGGCCTTATGTATCAAGATTTTGCTCTATTGCAGATCTCTGCTAGTAGAGCCCAAGGTTTCTACTGATTATGACGAATGAGGGAAACCATTGAGCCTAGATATTGAAACAAAAGCCCTATAACGAATGATTGTTGTCCTTAATGTACTATGTTGTCTCTCATCTCCTTTGCTGTCCCTTGGTTATCTCATATTGTTATAGTATCTCACTTTGTTATCTGATATATTGAATTTATTTGTATTTGGTTATTTGAAATTTGATAGGGAAGGGGGGAAAACCAAGATGGGTGGGGGGTGTGGGGGGGGAGAGAAATGGGTACCAAGACATGTGAAAGGGTATCAATGTACGTGAATTAATGCACCTTCTATCTGGCAAATATCATGTAACCCTTTTATTAATTACAATAAAAAATGCAAAAAAAATAAAACGTAGTATCTGGTGAGTGTCATTACTAAATCAGTTCACACTTTGTTTCACCATTTCTGTACTTTTCCTTCCACTCTCCAAATCAGATAAACTCACATGTAAGACGAAAAGTACAGAACTCCAAAGCAGCAACAAAAGGGGAATAAAAGGATTGGTTGCGACAACAGAAAAGCAATATTCTTATATATTGTAATTATGCTAAGACTCAGGATTCCAAACTAAGTGGGACTATTTGAAAGATGAAAATAACTAGGAAATAAAGTTATGAATAATGTGACATACCATTTTTTGCCAGTTCTGGGGCTTGAACTCAGAGCCTGAGCACTGTCCTTGGGCTTTCCTCAAGGGTAGAGCTCCACCACTTGCACCACAGCACCACTTCTGGCTCTTTTCTATGTATGTAGTACCGAGGAATCGAACCTGGGTCCTTGTGCATGCTAGACAGGCACTCTACCACTAGGCCAAACTCCTGTCCCCAGTGACATACTTTTTTTTATTGGAAATGAATTTTATAATTTGAGGGAGATGTTGGGACATATTGATGGAGAGGGAAAGTGAAAGACAAACAAGGGAAGAGGCAACAGTGTTCAACAAGTAATGTACTCATTACCTTCTATATGTAAGTATAACCCCTCTGTACATCACCGTATCAATAAAATTAAATTTAAAAAGAAATGTAATCATTACCTTATATATGTCAACTACTCTGTACATCACCTTGACAATAGAATTTAAATAAAAAAAATCATAGTTGCCAGCTATTAGGACAGTCCTTTTAGAAATATGTAAATATTTCACATTGAGTACAAGTATCCTTAGATGATGAATGTGACATACTTTTACTTTTTCCTTGAGACAGGGTCTCTATGTAACCCAGTTCATTCCCGAACACATAAATCCTCCTTCAGTTTTTCTCAGTGCTGTGATTGTAGGTGTGCACTACCACACACAGCTTGATGTACTTGTCAGTGAACTTTTCTTCCTTCTTTATCCTAGTTTTACCTTGAGAACATAGATATTCTATACTCATGCTCAAAACATGATACATAAAAATAAGTACAAATGGCTGGGAGTATGGCATAATGGATTTGATTCCTTGGTTACTACATACACAGAAAAAGCCAGAAGTGGTGCTGTAGTTCAGGTGGTAGTGTGCTAACCTTGAGCAAAATATGTCCAAAGACAGTTCCCGGGCCCCAAGTGGAAGCCCTATGACTGGCAAAAAAGGAAAAAAAAAGCATAAATGTATGGGTTTGGGGTAGAGATAGGACTTCCACCTAAAGTCATGGATACAAACCATTCGAAATATTATCCAGAGAAGGTCAACTCTTCTTTTATGAGATATATTAACATGAGATTGTTTTTAGCTACTTTTAAATAGTTACTCTCAGATGACTGTTGACCTTACAATCAATATTACTTTTTTTTTTTTGCCAGTCCTGGGCTTGAGCACAGGGCCTGAGCACTGTCCTTGGACTTTCTCAAGGCTAGAGCTCTACCACTTGAGCCTCAGCACCACTTCCGACTTTTTTCTATGTATGTGGTACCGAGGAATCGAACCCGGGTCTTCATGCATGCTAGGCAAGCACTTTAACCACTAGGCCAAACTCCCGGCCCCTCAATATTACTTTTGATAATATATTCTCTACAAGCCTTATGTAACTGTAACCCCTCTGCATATTACCTTCACAATAACAATTATATATAAAGGAAGAATATTCTTTGCTATGAAATGTATAAATGAAAAGACACCACAAAGCATGGTACATACTGAAGGCATTCTTGGCTATCTAGTCAACATTCAATTCACTGTTATTTCTTGGCAATAGGGATGCAGTGAGTCCTATCAAACTCTGTTTATGTTCATGATCCAGGTCTTTAAAAAGGAACTGGGATTTTTACCATGAGTTTTGTGAGCAGACATTTACAGGTAATTTTCTTTTATTTACAGAGAGGATAGTTTTATTCCTCAACCACTTTTTTCTTCTGCTACTTTGAATGAGAACCTAATGGTTGGATTTTCGGAAGCCATATTGTGACAACAGCAAGGGAAACAATGTAATTCACAGGCATTGGCCCTGACAATATACAAATGCTACCCCCATGCTAGTGACTCTCTTCCTTCATAGCTAATCTTAAAAAGCTGCTTCCCACTTCCTTCAACTATCAGACCAAACATTTTGCTGTCAGCTAGTTCTAAACATTGTAAATTAAAGTTTATAATTTGTGGTTGTTACTGTTGCAGGCAGGTACTCTAATACTGTAGCCATGCCACCAAATCTTCCCATCTCAGATGCAAACTTTGCTTGCACTGACCTCAGACTGCAATTTTCCGACCTCTGCTTCCTGAGTAGCTGGGATTATAGGTATAAACTACCACATCTGGGCCACCTGCATTGTTTTTTCTATTCTTTAACTAGTTTCCAGATGTGTACTTTGATGGGAATGTTGGCAGTCCACTCCCTACAGTTGAAGGAGGGAGTTTCCTCCAATTAAGCAAGCGAGAAGAATTTCTGCCCTGGGGGAGTTTGAGAGATTTGGGGGTCTAGTGAGCACTGAGGCTGAGTTGCTATGAGGATTGGGCATTGTGGCACTTTAGGAGTCTAGTTCAAGCTCAGGATCGTCAATCCTCTCTAGAGATGCCGGTATAGAGCAAATCAGATACACAGGACATATGCTAGAATGAACCCTTCTTGACTGCAAAATCAATCATCCTCATGTCTCTCAGCAAGAATTTTCTAGCTATCCTCCCTCTGCTGATTTCCCAGTGTCCTAATCATAGATCCTCTTCTGGTTGGTTGTATATTTGAATGGCATTCTATCATATTGTATCATATGTATATGGTTCACAAACTTCATATATACATGTAAGTATATAATGTGTAGCTGCATTTCAGTTGATATTATTTTATCCTATTCCATTATCTAACTTACATATTCATATTGTTATTAAAGAGATTTTATTTTCAGTTCTCAGTATAACAATTCAGATAACCTAATGAACTGACTCACGTATCCTGTTGGCCCAAAGTTTCTACAGGGAATGTCTTCCTGAGAGTTCTGAATGGATAGGAGAAGGGTACTAGAAGTCTCTGAGTTTCTGGAATGAATCTAGGTCCTATTACAGTCATGTGTTTTGACTTGATTGGAGAAGAAGCAAACATATCTATAGTAGAGGAAAAAATGAAACAGATGCCAGGAATAGCACCATTTTCAGATTAAAATTTTCTAATGAACAGTGTCAATTCTCTCAGAAACTTCGCAAGTCTTTCAGCAAATTTCACTTTAGCCTAGGAGAATCTGAATTGAGCTTTTATTACCTGCAGAAACAAAATCCCCACACTGCAGGTAGTTTTCACTAATTTAAACTGTGTATCGTAACTTTAAAGTAATGACATTTTTCAGTGATCTTATATTTGAGGATGGAAGTATCTAAAGTGATACTAACGTGTTGGATGAATTTGGATGAGTAAAAATAACCACTCTATAACTCAGTTTCCTTTTCAGTAACATATGGGAATTTGGAAAATAAGATCTTTAAGATTCTTTCCATCTCTAACACAGAATTATTCTCTCAAAGTGGCAATAGGAAAACTCACAACTTGTTTGAACTTGGCTTCTTGGAGGATGTCATGGGGATTCTGGAGAAAATTTATTCTCAAAGTTTTAAAACCAAAATATTTCAGAACTTATACTTCTCAGTAAATTGTGCATTCTCTATTAAAATATTGGTATATGCCAGGTGCCAGTGACTTACCCTTGTAAACCTAGCTACTTAGGAGACTGAAATCTGAGGATCATGGTTTCAAGTAAGCCCTGAGTTCATGCCCAAGGACCTGCACACACACACACACACACACACACACCTACAAAATATTTTCATATAGTAGACACTCAGTGGAAAGAGAGAGAAAAAAGTAAGAAAGAGAAAGAGAGAGAAGGAAGGAAGAAAGGAAGAAAGGGAAGGAGGGAGGAGAGAGCTCAGGGAGGAGGGATTGAGGGAGGGAGGGAACTGGAGGAAGGAATGGAGGAATCGAGAAGGAATATTAATCTGGAATAGTTCACATCCCATGATCATTAGACACATGCTTAAATGATGCCAATTCTCATTAGACCTTCAACATAAATTCCCCAGTCTTCCCAAAGCCAAATGCAGTCTTTCAAACATGTGGACTTCTGTAGCTGAGTGATTCAGAGCAGAAGGGGTTAATGAGGAATCAGATGCCTCTACAGGATTTCTGTGAAGCACAAAAAGTACAGTGCCAACAAAAATCCCCTGAAGAGTAAACAAAACTTGGAACTGCTGCAAACAATAAATTGTCAATACCTTATAGAAGAAATGGATAATGAAAACTTATCATGCCTATAGTTAGTATCCTCTTTAAAAGAATTTACAGAGCCTATGAAATTAAATTCTGTGCACAGTTCTCTTAATTTGTCCTTAATTAAACAATACTCCATAAATGGTGCATTCAGTGACCAAATGTTCAGAGACAGCAAAATGGTGGGTCCCAAGCCATTAGGAATGAAATAAAGGCAGTCCCTGGAGAGTCTGCAAGAATCTGGTCTCTCTAAGTGACAACTGATGGTTTAGGAAAGATAATTAACTTTGCAATTACAAACTGCAGCTTTCACCAATGCTGTTTTTTTTTTCCTGAGTATAATCTTTTAAATGTTGGATTATTTCCTCTAACATGAAATATTTGCTTAGAAAGGGAAAATGCAAAATAAATAAATAAATAAATACCTCCACCTTAGGCTGCTGAGTTCATCAGGAATTAAATCCTTATTGATTAATTTAATGGGCATTGTTTTTTATTTCTAATGTTAGATCAATATCCATTTAATGCTCAATGGCTAGGCAGATCCTCAAACCAGAAAATTTCAGCAAAGTACACAAATAACAAAAGCATATGTATATTTTACACAAAGCCAAGAGGAAAAAAAACACATCTTGTATTTTTTTATCAGAAAAAATAAATGTGAAATGTCTCCTCAATAAATTAAGAACTAAAACTATTAAAGAATCCTTAATCTTCTATAGATGTAGTAACTTTATAGCATTTTTTTCTGCTTAAGTGATTCTCTGAAAAAAATCTCATTACTTTATTTATTATGGATTTTTAAATTACCTCAGTACCGGAATAATTCAGTTTTCCTTCTCCTCCCCCAAAGAATTCAGTCTACCCAACTTTACCTCACCAACTTCTCTTAATATCAATGGATGCTATGCATTAGGTAAATGTTAATGGCAAATGAGAATTACTTTTTAAAAAGTCTCTAATTGCGGGAAGGACGCTTCATTGTCTAGATAGAGAGCACTATTACCTGCAAAAATAACCTAGACTAATTTTTAATTTTTTAAAAAAACCTCATCTTTTTCTTAATACTGGTAAGCTTATCAGATGCACAGGCCCTTCTCTGCTTTGCCACATATTCTGATTATTTCTATTTGTAAACATATGAAGCAACATAGTCACATAGGCTTAAGTTACATGTTCGCATGGCTCATTCCTCTCACAGCAATGGACAGGCTGTCATAGGCTTTTTTGTTGTTGTTGTTGTTTTTGTTTGTTTTGTGCTTGTCCTGGGGGTTGAACTCAGAACTTGAGTGCTGTCCATGAGTTTTTTAGTTCAAGGTTGGCACTCTACTACTTGAGCCAGATCTCCACTTCCAGCTTTTTAGTGATTAATTGGAGATAGGACTCTGCAGACTTTTCTGCCTGAGGCTGGCTTTGAACTGCCATCCTCAGATCTCAACCTTCTGTGTAGGTGGGATTACAGCATAAACTATCAGTACCTGGATTGGGATTGGGACAAAGGTTTTTGGTTTTTTGTGTTTTTTTGCAAATTGACTCACACATGCAAATACCAAACTACCTTTTTTTAAAAAATTATTGTTAAGATATGGAAGTAGAAGTGTGTAAAAGACACTGGTTTCGATTTGGTGCTTCAAGATGTCAGATAAGGTTGAATACATCAGGTCCCACTTCTTTAACGCTTTTACTTAAAACACTTAGGGTTAATCAGAGACAACTGTAAATCATTTTAACTTGTGCAGAATCACTCTCCCTCTTAATCCTTTTCCTTTTTTTCCCCTTCCTTCCTCCCTTCCTTCCTCCCTTCCTTCCTTCCTTCCTTCCTTCCTTCCTTCCTTCCTTCCTTCCTTCCTTCCTTCCTTCCCTCCCTCCCTCCCTCCTTCCTTCCCTCCTTCCTTCCTTTCTTTCTTTCCTTCTTTCTTTTTATCTGTTTTTCTTCTTTTCTTCCTTTTATTCATTTATCAAATATGTATTGAACCCATTACATATAAGTGCTGAAACAAATCTATAGATACAGAAATGCATACAGTAAACTGGAGTGTTACCATTAAAAAGATGCCCAAGTTTATTTGCATATGGACTTCATGTATATAATTTAACCAATGGAGTCCTATCTAAATAGGGATTAATGGCTACTTTGTTTCCCAGAGGCCAGCTTTTACACTGCCTCAGAAGATCCGGACAACTGTCCATATCCATGTCCATTTCCAGATCTGCTTAGAAAAATTTCCATTTTTCCGTAGGGAAAAGAGCCACAAATCCAATTTATCCATCATATCACTTAACAAAAGCCCATTTTTTCTCTATAAGATTATGTTTGTTTGCACCTTAATTAGCTTCCAAATTAAAAGGGCGCTTCTTGTATGATGCCTTTAACCTCTGTGACACCTTTCAATTAACCTGATTTCTGTTACTGCATTGGACTACAGTCCAAATGACTCCTCATTTCTCTTCTTATTTACTTGATCTGTTTTTTTTTTAAATTTTGCATCTCACTTTTCTGACTATCCAGCATAGAGTTTCTTAGCTCAGCTATGCCATATCATTATGAGTGGCAAATTCAACAGGCAATTCCTAACCAAAAACTTCATCACTATTTTAGACAATCATACAGGGGTTTCACAGCTGGTCTCTGTGTGTTTATTTCTCTAACACATGGGTTCATTATCTGCCATATCAAGAATGTATCTTTGGACTTACCAGAAAAAAAATAACTACATCATTTAATAAACCTTGGGCTTTATTCAGTGCTAGTGCATCATGCCACAGTCCCAGGATAGAGAATGTATAATATTCATCTTTCTATGTCTCTGGCAACCATCATAGGGGCATGGTAGAGTGCTTCTCAAATTTTTAATGCTAATTCTGCATAAAAATCAATGTGAATTTTGCTTGGAAATCCTTTCATCAGCAAAAATGCAACTCAGCTAAATAGGAAAAAAAAAAACGTAGTTTACTGTAGAATTTCCCTGGTCATGTATATGCTCGTGTACTAGAGTGAGGATGGAGATCATTGATGGAGCACTTACCTAGCATGTGTGAAGCCCTGACTTCACTCTCCAGTCACACACACACACACACACACACACACACACACTCACACACACACACACACACACACACACTTACTTGAAAACAGCCAAAGTTAAATTGCCCTTTAACAGTAAACAATAATTTATGGAAAAGAAAAGAAGTATTTCTTGACTATCTAAGAGTCTGAGCTGAGGTTAATACTTCCTAAGACAGTGCATGTCCCTCTTGTCTTACTAAAGTGACATCTTCAGAATGACTTTATTTTGATAAACAATGAACATTATAGGGAAGACCTATTATTCTTAAATGAGCTTAAAGGATATTAGATTGGCTTCTTTCAGAACTCCATTTCCAGAAATAGCAGGGGTTAAAAAGAGGAGAGGGTAAATTTAAGCCAATTCCAGATTTCGTTATTAGAACTGATTATGAACTGTTATTTGAAAGGGTCGAAAAGGATTCATCCTAACAGTGCTCGTGTGATACTTCAACTTGATGATTCGCCTCTCCTGATCTAGTGGAGAGTCTGATGAATACCATTAGATAGATGTGTATATAATGCAATAACTGTATGAGTTTTGATATTACATTTAATGCACTAGAAGGCTAGAGGAAGAAATGATTAAATTTGGGGATGAGGGGATGTATGAGTCAGGCTCCCAACACAAAACAGATAAGACATTTAAAACAGAATAATTCTAGAAAGAATTTGTAAAATGAAAATGTGGAGCAACATAGGACAAATCTTCATCCAGGCTTCAGAAGAAGCAGAGACACTATAGCCTAGTTTCAAAAGGTACCAGAGAAAGGAAGGATACAGAGCCCACGAGAAAAGTCTTTTTTTTCATATATTTTTATTGTAATTAATAGAAGGGTTATATTATATTTGCCAGATAGGAGGTGCATTAATTCACATACATTGATACCCTTTCTCATGTCTTGGTCCTCATTTCCCTGCCCCCACCCCCACATCTTATCTTGTTTTTCCCCCTTCCCTATCCAATTTCAAATAACCAAATACAAATATATCCAATATATCAGATAACAAAATGAGATACTGTAACAATATGAGATCACCAAGGGACAGCAAAAGAGACATAGTACATTAAGGACAACAATCACTCATTATATGGCTTTTGTTTCTATATCCTAGAGGTCCTTTCATTTAGCGTCATACTATGGCCTTATGTATCTAGGTTTTGCTCTATTGCAAATCACTGCTAGGAGAGACCAAGGTTTCTACTGATTATGACAAATGAGGTAAACCATTGAGCCTGTGTTCCTTTGAGTCTGGCTTAGTTCTCTTAATTTCTCTTTATTTAAGAGAAAAAACCAGACACTAGTTCATAAGAAAAATTCAAAGTCTAGTTCAGGATATTTTATCATCTTTTCCAAGATGTTGCTGTAGGTTCAATAAGTCACAAGCCAAAAGGCTTGGGAGCCTAGTTGATGCAATTCCTGAAGCCATTGTTTTCCAGGCATTGGGCAGGGAAAAAGAAAGTACAGAGCAGACATGAAAGGACAAACAGAAGATGTGTGTGCTAGAAATGTTGCCTCAGAAAAGGTAATGCCCAAGCATTGTCAAAGACATATAGGGATGTAAGAGAAGGAACTAACTGAAAATCATAGTTTAGGTAAGTCTTTTATGTTTACCAAATTCAGACATTTTCCAAACATATTTATTAGAATGGAGCTAGAATAGGAAGTAAAGGTTTTGCTGGGACGTGTTTACCAGTGGCACTGGATTCTTATAATAGTTTATGTGTTAATAGTATGCTATGTGTTGTTATGGGATGAATTGAATTCTTCAAAATACATAACCCCCAGTACTTTTGAATGTGATTTTGTGAAGAGTTTTTATAGACAATCAAAATGGGTATGCCTGTTCCTGTGCCAATATGACAGGTGAGATTTTGGGTTTTTTTTTGCCAGTCCTGGGCTTGAGCTCAGGGCCTGAACACTATCCTTGGACTTTCTCAAGAGTAGAGCTCTACCACTTGAGCGCCAGCACCATTTCTGGCTTTTTTTTTCTATGTATGCAGTACCAAGGAATCGTACCCGGTCTTCATGCATGCTAGGCAAGCACTCTACCACTAGGCCAAAATCCAGTCAACAGGTGAGTTTTTTCTAAAAAAGGAATTGAGACAAGCATGCACACAGGAATACACATTTATCTGAATTGGGGAAGGGAAAGGAAATAGCAAAATGGTGAGAAAAAGGACAAAGGGTGATACAAGATAATATGTTGGAAAAGAATTTTACAACATGAGGAAGGTTTTGGGGGTAGGGAAAGTGGGAGTAAAACAAGGGAGATGATAGCAGTGTTGGACAAGAAATGTACTCATTACCTTACATATGTAACTGTAACCCTTTTGTACATCACCTTGACAATAAAATAAAATTTAAAAAGAAAAGAAGGGCAGATACTGGGATAATTTGGGCAGATACTGGGATAATTTATCTATTGGCAAAGGAAAGCCAAAGATGGTAAGTCAACTACTCTAAGATAGGGATCAATTCTTCTCTCTTGTCTTCAGAAGAAATTCAGCCTACTGAGCAGTCTTGACTTCTGGCTTCCACAATGGTGAGATGATTGATTTTGTTTGTTTACACCATCCCACTAGTAGTACCTTGTCATGGTAGCACATGAAAATGAACATAGCTGCCATTTCCATAGCCTCTTTTTCTCCATGATTCTTTAACTTTGCTATGAAGTACATACATGAATGATAGGAAAAGTCTTACTGTGTTTATACAAGATCACAAATGGTTTTTAAATGTTTATATGCTCAACAGATGGCAATTTAGCATGAAACCGATGACAGGTAAGTTTGGAGATCAATTATATTGATTCTTTTTAAGGCTTTGCATCTGATTTTGTATTTTTTACTTGGCCTTTTCCATTATCTAAGATGTGGACTCCAACAAAATTTAGAGCTACTCTTTCATTTAATCTTTGTTGTTATAGCTTCTAATTCCAGCTGGTAGTTAAACATGGCTATATATAGGGCCATATATGTATATACATATCTATCTATTTATAAGATATAGCTATCTTATAATACAAATGTATATATCTTGATTCATTTCTAATATGCTTTAAAATTTGTTGTTCTCATAAGCAACAATCGTTAAAAAAATTAAACTCAAAGGAAGAATAACAAACAAAAAAGAACAAACCACTTCAAGAGTCCTCGAATAGAGTGTTGTAGGCCCATGGGATTCCAAAATGAGGACAAGAAGCCTTTTATAGTAGGCACCAAATGTTGTGGGATTTTATTTTTGTTTACTTATTTATTTATTTCTGCCTGCAGGTGAATTACCTCAGGGAGAAAGTCCATTTCTAATACTTCTAGTCTCCCACCATTTTTTCCAGGTTGTGAAGTCTCAATTGCTTTGGAGAGACGATATATTAAAATGAAAATTACCTTCATTAGCATATCTAAATGGAAGCATCCTGTCTTACTGTATGTGCTCATTAAGAGTAAGCATCAACAGTGTTCCAGAATTTGCCTCATTAATTAGGTGGTGGAATCATTCATATCCCCAGTATGGGAGGAGATGGTTAGTAGTGACCTGAACTGGCCATGACTCTAGGGGCTTTCTGTGTCTGTCATTTGATGCCACCCCCTCCAACATAGGCCCCACTCCCATCTGTCACTATTATCGTTATCTTCAAGTTTTACAAACATGTGTTCAAACTTACATCCTATCCTGGAAGGAGAGCAGGTATCTCTCAAACAACTAGGCATGTAGACTGAGGTATGGCATCAGAAAAGATGACATTTCTCTTCTACCCTGGTCAGGATCAGTCTAGCACCTTCCTAAGCCATGATGAGGAATAAGAATTGTAGAGTTCATCTACACTTCTTTCTATTTAGGTTTTGCAATAGTGCACCTCGGGCTATTTTACTCTTCACTCTTCCTAAGTACATACAAAGGAAATTATTAGAGAAACAATATAGGCCATTCTCCTTCTTGTCTTTATTCCTACCCCAGAAGGAAGATAATTCACTGGGTCCTTACCGTTTTCTTCTTTCATTTATTTTGTGGGAGGTGGATCATGGGGCTTGAACTCGGCCTGGGTATTGTTCCAGAGCTCTTCAGCTCAAGGCTACCGCCCTGTCCTTGAAACGAGCCCCACTTCCTGTTTTCTAGAGGTTAATTGGAGATAAGAGTTTCAGGTCCTTTTGTGCCTGGGCTGGCTTTGAACCTTGATTCTCAGATCTCAGCCTCTTGAGTAGCTAGGATTACTGGCGTGAGCCACTGAGCCTGGCTCTCTCGTATTTGTTTTTTTTAAATAATTATTGTTATTCTTAAGGTGGTGTACAGAAGAGTTACAGTTACATAAGTCTTGTAATGAGTACATTTCGTTTTGGAATAGGTTACCCCTTCCCTTGCTCTTACCAGTTTTCCCCTCCCATGCCTTCCCACCAATTTCTGCATACTGAGCAGTCCACTGCTGTATTTCCATCATGTTCCTCTCCATTTCTGTGTCTCCTCTTATTCTCCCCAAAACAAAAATGAACAAATAGAGAAAAGAGAAAACTAACACAGCAAAAATGGAAAAAAATATCCCTCTTGTTTTCATTACCTGGAGTTCATTTCAATAAATATTATTTTGTATGATTAGGTTGTTTTCTTCTCTTTTCAATTCATCAGTCTCCTCTACTTTCTGCCGAGCCATCAGCTCTACCTATGATTAGGTGTGTGATTCTATTCTGGATCATCTCACTGAAATGGTTCCCATGATTTCTTCTCATCCTTTATATGTTTGTCTTATTTTCTCATCCAATTGTGGGAGAATCCACTTCCATACTTTCTAAGTCCTGGATGGTCTTCTAATTAATTCACACCAGTAAAGTATAGTAAAAGTGGTGTTTCCTAAGTACTAGAGGCCTGGAAGATTCCATTTCCTCCCTTGTAGTATCAATTTGCCATTTGAATGGAAGTGTAGGATGTCCTTCAGAGGCAGGAGGAGGGAAGAAAAAGAGAAGAACTCCACAAAATAAGGGACAGAGAAGAAAGCAGTCAAGCACCACAGCCAAATACCAAGACAAAAGCTCCAGACCGGTGGAGCCCTGGTGGTCTACCCAGTTCAGCATATCTGCCACCTGAAAGCAGCCAAATCCAAGTCTCATCAAATAGTACCATAAGGATGAGAGATATTCAAGCAATTCCCAGAATTATCACAAGTGGAAAGGTATCATTTAAACATTTCAAATTTCAGTTTATTACCTAGACATCAACAACTCATCTCTTTTTAAGTAGTTTCTTGTAATTGTAAAGCTAAAACTTAGCAAGTCCACATGGACACATGTTTTAATTATGTTCTCTAAATACCTTTAGGGTGGTGCTGGAATCTCCACTATCAACTCCTAAAGTCTGCTTACCTATATATTGAAGCAGAGCTTTGGAAAAGAAGAAAATACCTGTAGTATGTATAGTGTGTCTTCAAATTCACAACTTGGAAAATTTCTCGTTCTATCTATAACTCATAACAAAGGTCGCCTTAAAAACATCTGAACATGAGGAAATGAATGGGGTTGGGAGAGGTTGGGGAGAATTAAAAAGGTGTTTTAGATAGAATTAGAATTCCTAGCCAGAGTAATAAGGCAAGAAGAAAGCATAAGGGGGATCCAAATAGGGAAAGCGGAAGTGAAACTTTCCCTCCTTGCATATGATATGATTCTGTATTTAAAGAACAATATAGACTCCACTCCCAAGTTACTTGAGCTGATTTGAAACTTTGCCAAGGTAACAGGGTATAAAATTAACCCTCAAAAATCAACTGCAGTCCTATTTGCCAAGAAAGAGAGGAATGAGGCAAAAATCAGTAAAGCAATTCCTTTTGCAATAGCTTCAAAGAAAATAAAGTACCAAGAAATTAACTTAACTATGAATGTAAAGGAGCTTTTTTTTGCCAGTCCTGGGCTTGGGCTCAGGGCCTGAGCACTGTCCCTGGATTTTCTCAAAGCTAGGGCTCTACCACTTGAGTAACAGCACCACTTCTGGCTTTTTGCTATGTATGTGGAATCGAGGAATCAAACCTGGGTCTTCATGCATGCTAGGCACGCATTCTACCACTAGGCCAAATTCCGGGCCCCTGTAAAGGAGCTTTTTGATGAAAACTTTAAAACCCTGAAAAAGGAAATAAGAGCAGAACTGAAGAAATGCAAAAACTTCCCATGCTTCTGGATTAGAAGAATCAACATCATGAAAATGGCAATCTTGCCAAGGGCTATCTACAAATTCAACGCAATACCCATCAATATCCCAATGTCATTCTTTAAAGAAATAGAAGAGGGAATCCAAAATTTCATATGAAATAATAAAAGACCCCGTATAGCAAAAACACTTCTTAGCAGAAAGAAGAGGGCAGAGGAATTTCAATACCAAACTTTAGACTCTATTACAGAGCTATAATTGTCAAAACAGCTTGGTACTGGCACAAGAACAGGCCTGAAGACCAATGGAATAGAACTAAAGACCCAGATATTAAACCACAGACCTATGGCCACCTAATCTTTGATAAGGGAGCCAAAAAATAGAATGGAAGAAAGACAGACTCTTCACAAGTGATGCCGGCAGAATTGGTTAAGCACCTGCAGAAAACTAAAGTTGGATCCTTCTTTGTCACCTTGTACCAGGATTAACTCCAAATGGATCAATGACCTGGAGGTAAAAGGAGATATACTGAAAAATTTACAAGAAGGAATAGGAGATACAATAGGTCTCCTTGGCACAGGTTGAAAATTTCTTAATAATAACCCAGAAACACAACAAATCAAAGAAAATATGTATAAGTGGGACTGCATTAAACTGCAGAGCTTCTGTATGGCAAAGAACATAGCTAGCAAATTACCTAGAAATCCTACAGAGTGGGAGAAAATCTTCACTAACCATACGAGAGACACAGGCCTCATATCTAAAATATATCAACAGCTCGAAAAATTGAATCGCTGCAAAACTAATCTCCAAAGAAACAACCATCTCATTAAAAGATGGGCCAAAGACTTAAAGAAAGTCTTCTCTGAAGAAGAAATAAAAATGGCCTATGGACACATGAAGAAATGCTCAACATCTCTGGCAATAAAAGAAATGCAAATCTGGAGAAACTAGGAATCCATGGAACATTCATCAATATAATAAAGGCTGTGTATGACAAACCCACAGCTAGTATTATACTTAATGGTGAAAAGCTAAAGCCATTCCCTCTAAAATCAGGAACGAGACAAGGATGCCCACTCTCTCCACTACTCTATAACATAGTGTTAGAATTCCTAGCCAGTGCAATAAGGCAAGAAGCAAGCATAAAGGGGATCCAAGTAGGAAAAGAGGAAGTAAAACTTTCCCTCTTGGCAGATGACATGATTCTCTATTTAAAGAATCCTATAGACTCTACTCCCAAGCTCCTTGAGCTGATTCAAAACTTTGGAAGAGTAGCAGGCTATAAAATTAACCCTCAAAAATCAACTGCCTTCCTCTACGCCAACAGTGAGAGGAACGAGGCAATAATCAGGAAAACAGCTCCTTTCACAATAGCCTCAAAGAAAATAAAGTACCTAGGAATTAGCTTAACTAAGAATGTAAAGGACCTTTTTGATGAAAACTTTAAAACCCTGAAAAAGGAAATTAAAGCAGAACTAAGGAAATGGAAAAACCTCCCATGCTCTTGGATTGGAAGAATCAACATCATGAAAATGACAGTCTTGTCAAGGGCTATCTACAAATTCAACGCAATACCCATCAATATCCAATGTCTTTCTTTAAAGAAATAGAAGAGGCAATCCAAAATTTCATATGAAATAATAAAAGACCCCGTATAGCAAAAACACTTCTTAGCAGAAAGAACAGCACTGGAGGAATTTCAAACTTTAGACTCTATTACAGAGCTATAATTATTAAAACAGCTTGGTACTGGCACAAGAACAGGCCTGAAGACCAATGGAATAGAACTGAGGACCCAGATATTAAACCACAGACCTATGGCCACCTAATCTTTGACAAGGGAGCCAAAACAATAGAATGGAAGAAAGACAGCCTCTTCAACAAGTTGTGCTGGCAGAACTGGTTAAGCACCTGCAGAAAACTAAAGTTGCATCCTTCTTTGTCACCCTGCACTAGAATTAACTCCAAGTGGATCAAAGACCTGGAGGTAAAAACTGACACACTGAAAACTTTACAAGAAGGAATAGGACATACACTAGGTCTCCTTGGCACAGGTCAAAACTTTCTTAATAAGGACCAAGAATCACAACAAATCAGAGAAAGGCTGGATAAGTGGGACTGCATTAAACTGCAGAGCTTTTGTGTGGCAAAGGACATAGCTAGCAAATTAATTAGGAAGCCTACAGAGTGGGAGAAGATCTTCACCAACCAAACAACCGACAAAGGCCTCATATCTAAAATATATCAACAGCTCAAAAAATTGAATCACTCAAAAACTAATCTCCAAAGTAACAACCATCCCATTAAAAGATGGGCCAAAGACTTAAAGAGAGTCTTCTCTGAAGGAGAAATAAGAATGGCCTATAGATACATGAAGAAATGCTCGACATCTCTGGTCATAAAAGAAATGCAAATCAAAACAACTCTAAGATTCCACCTCACTCCAGTTAGAATGGCCAGAATCAAGAAATCTAATAACAACAGATGCTGGAGGGGATGTGGCCAGGAGGGATCACTACTAAACTGTTGGTGGGAGTGTAATTCGTTCAACCACTATGTAAACAGTGTGGCAGTGCCTCAAAAGACTAAACATAGAGCTCCCCTATGACCCAGCAATTCTTTTTCTTTTTTTTTTTTTGCCAGTCCTGGGCTTGAGCTCAGGGCCTGAGCACTGTCCTTGGACTTTCTCAAGGCTACAGCTCTACCACTTGAGCCTCAGCACCACTTCCGGCTTTTTTCTATGTAGGTGGTACCGAGGAATCGAACCTAGGTCTTAGTGCATGGTAGGCAAGCACTTTAACCACTAGGCCAAACTCCCGGCCCTTGACCCAGCAATTCTACTCCTTGGCATTTACCCAATCGTCCAGGAACAAGGGCATACTAAATCCACTGGCACAATGATGTTCATTGTAGCACTGTTTACCATAGCAAAGTTTTGGAACCAGCCCAGATGCCCTTCAGTTGATGAGTGGATCAATAAGATGTGGTATTTATACACAAAAGAATTCTATGCTGCCATCAGAAAGAAAGACATTACCCCATTTGTAAGGAAATGGAAAGACTTAGAAAAAATCCTATTAAGTGAAGTAAGCAGACTCAAAGGAACATAGGCTCAAGTTTCCTGCATTTGTAATATTTAGTATACACCTAGGACTCTCCCAGCAGATATTTACAATAGAGCAAAACCTAGATACATAAGGCCATATAGTATGACTGTAAATGAAAGGACCTCCAGGATATAGAAACGAAAGCCATATAATGAGTGATTGTTGTCCTTAATGTAATATGTTATCTCTCATCTCTTTTGCTGTCCTTTGATTATCTCATATCTTTATAGTATTTCATCTTGTTATCTGATATATTGTACATATGTTTATTTGGTTATTTTTAATAGGATAAGGAAGAAAGGAAACAAGATGAAGGCCAGGGGTGGGGGGAAGGAAATGGGGACCAAAACATGAGTACGAATATGACCGTTTGTGAAGTAATGCACCTTCTATCTGGTGAACATGGTGTAACCCTTCTATTAATTACAATAAAATATATGCAAAAAAGAAAAAAATGTTTTAAAAAAGATGTATTTGTAATCTGGCATACTTTTTATGACTCCTTAGTGATTAAAAAACAATTTGCCAGAATCAGAATCATCCTTACCAGGTTTCCTAAAGCATAACTCTGTCCAGCTCATACTCACACTATGTCTTCTCTATTACAACTACTTATTCATATCAAGAGATATCTTTTTTTTTTTACTAGTCTTGGCTTGGGCTCAGGGCCTGAGCTTTGTCCTTGGGTTTTCTCATGGCTAGCTCTCTACCACTTGAGCCACATCACCACTTCTGGCATTTTTTCTATGTATGTGGTACCGAGGAATCGAACCCAGGTCTTTATGCATGCTAGGCAAGCACTCTACCACTAGGCCAAACTCCTGGACCTAAGAGATATCTTTTATCAGAATTTACATCACCACATTCACAAAGTTCAATGAATACTTGAGTATCAAAGCAATTCCTGAGGACTGTTACCAAGTGTGCTTTCATAAACAATATTAATAATGCTTCATTTCCCCTATCCTTTAGGAAGTTACTCTTTGTATTTCAAGGCTTTAATCTAGTCCAAGGATATAAGAAGAGCTCTAGCTTTTGAGCCAGGATGAATCTTTGTTTCAAATTTATCTCTGGTAAATTTTTGCTCATGTAGCTTTGAGAAACCACTGCCCATATCTGATCTTAAATGTCATTATGACATAGGAATAATTATTGATATACTTTCAGTAATGGATTTTTAAATAATTTTATCAAGATATAATTCATATAACATACAGTTCACTCATTTAAACTATATAATTACCATAATCTTGTTTTGTAATATTCCCATCAGACCCATAGACATTAACGGTCTCTTTCTCCATTTCCCCTTCCTAAGTCTGAGCAACCACTAATCTACTTTCTATCTTTATGGTATTGTCTATTCTGGACATTTTATATGAATACAATCTTACCATATGTGAACTCTGTGATTAAATTCCCTTATTTAAATTAATTGTTCAAGTCCCTCAGGTTGTATCTGGTTTTTGTTTTTGATACTGCTAAGGATCAAATCCAGGGCCTTATGAATGAGAGGTAAGTGGTTTATGCTGATCTATATTCCTCAGTCCATCATTTTCTCTGGCGGTATAATAATCCATTGCACATTCAATGTTTTTGTTAATTTATCAGTTGAATGACATTTGTGTATTGTCTACTTTTTAAAAATGAATAATCTATCAATATTTATATTCAAATTTTTGTGTGGATGTATGTATTTATTTCCCCTAGGGTTATGCCTTCAAGTTTAAGTGTGATATAAAGGTATTCTAATTCTTTCACATCATCAACACTTGTTATTATCTGCCTTTCTTATTTTAGTCTGTCTTAGAAGTATAAAATGGCATGTCATTGCAGCGCTGAGCTTTTTTTCTTTAATGGATAATAGTGGATACTTCTTCTGTGCAACTTTTCATGTGGTTATATAGTATCTGTGAATAGTCCTTGGATAAATGTATTTGAGGCAGGCATGGTGACATGCATATTTTTCCAGCACTGGAAAAGCTAAAGCAGGAGAATTGAAAATCTAAGACTACCCTGAGTTCCACAAGCCCTGTCTCAAAAGCCAAAAAAGAAATGGAATTGCCTTTCTATTTTTCAATTATAAGATATCTTTGTTTTATACACCATTTTCTTTTAAAAATATTATCTATAAATATTTAAAAATATTTCTCTCAATTCTGTTAAAACTCAAGATTTAATTTTGATGAAATTTAATTTATGTGTTTCCATTATACACTTTTGTTTTCATTTTATTGTCAAAGCATTTGCCTAACTCAAATTTCTTCCTATATTTTATTCTGAGTTTTATGATTTTGGCTTTTATAGTTCATCTTGAGTTAATTTCTGTGGATTTTGAGAAGAAAGAATCTCAGTTCATTGCTTGCCTTTGAACATCCAATTGTTTTAAAAGTATTTGTTGCAAATATTATTTCTAAATTGGGATACTAGCAGTATCAAGATCAATTGATTACAAAACTTAAGGGTTAATTTTAGAACTTTTATTTGTGCCCTATTAAAAAAGCATATTTTAGATTTATGCTGAAATAGTTCCAGTGACATATCAAAACTGCATTTGCATGTATTTTGATACTCTCCTCCCCCACCTTTTTTATGCTAAGCTTATTGTGAATATCCTATCATTGTATATTCTACATACAATGAACTTTTTGTTGTCGTGCCAGTACTGGGGCTCAATTTCAGGGTCTGGGTGCTATTCTTCAGCTTTTTCACTCAGTACTAGCACTCTGCCACTTGAGCCACAGCTCCATTTCCAACTTTATGTTGCTTAATTGGAGAGAAGAATCTCACAGACTTTTCCTTCCCCAGATAGCTTCTAACCCAGAGCATCAGATCTCAGCCTCTTGAGCAGTTTTGATTACTAGCATGAACCACCAATGCCCAACTGCACACTATGTTTGTAAAGAAAGAGAGAGAGAGAGAGAGGGCAGAGAGAAGACATAGTGTATACACACTGTAATTATATATCTTTACCCTAACAATACAACTATAGCATATTATATGATACTTCCTAGTTATCTTTCTCTCATTCTTCATTTTATAGTGCTATCTGGAGTGAAATACTTTTGAGGCTGAAATACTTTAATTTCTTATAAGGTTGATCTCTATCAATAAGTTCTTTTTCAGTTGTCTTTAGTATATTGGCTTCATTTTTTATTTTTGCTTTTCTTTATTTTGTGCCAATTTTCAGGCTTGGACTTGTGTCGTCATGTTGTTGCTCAACTTTTTTAGTTACAGTTGGTGTTTACCACTGGAGGAGACATGCTTCTAGATCCTGTCCTTTTGATTTTTTTGGTTGGCTATGGGGCTTGAATTCAGCCTGGCAGTGTCCCTGAGCTCTTCAGCTAGTGTTCTACCACTTGAGCCATAGTGCACTTCTGGTTTTCTGGTGGTTAATTGGAGATAAGAGTCTCACAGATTTTCATGCCCAGGCTGGCTTCAAATTTTGATCCTCAGCTCTCAGCCTCCTGAGTAGCTAGGATTACAGTCGTGAGCCACCAGCACCCAGTGATTCTGTCATTTTTGATAAACCATTTTCATGGATGTAAGATCTTTGGTTGACAATCATTTTCTTTGAACATTTAAAAAAAATTATCTAAGTAGTTAAACAAACAAGTTGTCGTTTACCTTAGACATTTTAAATCATTTTTTGACCTCCATTATTTCTGATGAGAAGTTAATGGTTCATTTTTGGACTTCAGTTCAGCAACTATGGTTCTTTCACTGAGGAGAGGAGGAGCAGAATTCTTCATACTACTCTTGCAGCCCAAGACTGGATTCATGTTTAGATTTTTATAACTAATCATTTCCCTACCTCTTACTTAGAATGGAAATTCCATATATTTTTGATCCATAATGAAATGTAATGGTTTCTCATCTTACTATCTGTACAATGTCAGGATGGAAGACATGAACTATTCAAAGATCAAGGGCTAAGATCCATCAGCAAAAAATTTGGTGGGGGGATATCCAGAGACATAAAAAACAAGAATATCATTATCTTCACAGAATTGAGGGTGCAATTCATATTGCAAAAGTAAATCACAAGAAAACGAATGATTGTGCAGTTCAGTCTAGACTTGACATATGCTTTAAATTTTAGTATTTTTTAAATTTGAAATGCAATTTAAAACTTTTTTAAGTCTCTTGTAAGTATGGAAGGGGAATATAATTTGATGCCATCGTATTTTAAAGCTTATACATTGGCAACTCTTTCTTCATTTACGTTACATTCTAATGCTCCTATTTCTCTGTGTGTGGCGGGGTGGGGGAGAGGTGGTACTGGTCCTGGGGCTTGAACTCAGGGCCTGGCCACTGTCCTTGATGGAGCTTTAGCTTTTCGGTTCAAGACAGACACTCTGCCACTTAAAACCACAGTTCCATTTTTTGGTGGTTAATGGCAGGTAAAAGGTGTACAGAATTTCCTTCCCTGTTTGCCTGTTTGACTTCAAACGTCTCACCTCATACCTCAGACCACAATGTATAGCTAAGAGTTGACTTTTATTATTTAAATCCCAGTGGATTTCTTGCACCCCAAAATAAATATATATATATTTTTCTTCTCCATTACTGTCTCCCCTCTCTTTCCCTACTTCTCACTCTCCCTTTTCTTATTCCTTTGCTCCCATGCCCCTCTCTCCTTCCTTCTATCCCTCCTTCCTTTCCTGCTGTTTACACTGGGCCCTTTCCTCCAACCCTCTTTCTAATGCCAGTGTCAGTCATTCAATTGCCAGTGACTTGATAGTCTCTCACTTTAGTCTTTTTTTCTAATTTATCTCTAAATAGTTGTATAAATGGACTTCAGTTAAACATGTCCATTATATGTGCAATGTGTATTCATCAGTGAATCCCCTCCATCTACCCCCATCTATTCCATTCCCATCCATTGACTCGTTTCCCAATTCCATTTTCACATACGTATATTAAATATTATAATTGTATTCACTCTCCATTCATCTCTCCATTCATCTGCGCTATACCCCTTAGCCTCCAGCCCTCTCAGACAGTGCATGTTTCCACTTCCTAACATGCTTTTGTTGAGCTATAAATTGTTCACAAGAGTTATATCATGGACACCAGTCCCTGCCATTAGTACACTTTAGTCAACTTGACAGTTTTCACATGTGTTTATATGTTAGGTCCACCTTCCACATATGAAAGAAAATTTGCACTCTTTGTCTCCCTGAGCCTCACTTACTTCACTTAGTATGATTGTTTCCAGGCACATCCATTTCCCTGCAGGTGGGTCCATAAAATTTCACTATTTTCTTGATTCATTCTCAATCCTTTCAGTTAAAGGGCATCTAGGCTGTTTCTAGATCTTGACTGGTTAATAGAGCTTCAATGACATGACTTTACTATATCGTGACTTGTTGTCTTTCAGATAGATGTTCCAAACTGGCCTTGCTGGATGGTAGGACAATTGTATTTGCAGTCTTTTGAGTAATCTACACTGACTTCCCCAGTGGATACACAAATTTTTCATCTCACCACTTATATACTGGTGTTCGGGTCCCCCTCATCCTTGTTAGTACTTGCTCTTCTGTAAATTGTTTTTGTTCATATTGTTGATGGCCATTCTGAATGGGGGAAGATGAAATATCAGTGTTGTTCTCATTTCCTTTATGGCTGTAGATGTTAAGCACTTCTCTATGTATTTATTGGGCATTTGTACTTCTTCCGTAGTCTGTTTTTATTCTTTGCAGTGTAGAAACTTTTCAGCTTGATGCAATCCCCTTTGCCAATTTTCACTTGTGTTTAATCACTATATGCCTGCCTATATTGATAAGTTTTATGGCTGCCTCCTACTCTTTCCTGCAGTTGTTACGAAGTTCCAAGTCTTAGCCTGATATCTCTAATCCACTAGGAACTGAAATTGTAATCAGATGAGATACAGGGATCCCATTTTAATTTTTTGTACACAAAATCCAGGTTTCTCAGCACCATTGACTCGAGAGGATCTCTGGTCTCAAGTTGTATTTTTGGAAAGCTATAGTAGGTTAAGGTTTATTTTTGTGCCAGCACCAAGCAGTTTTTATTACTATGGCTCAATGTGATAGTCTGAATTGTCAGCCTTGCTTTTTTGTTCAAATTTGCTTTGGCTATTTGGAGCCTTGTGCACTTCCATATGAATTTTTGAACTTATTCCTCAATCCTTGTCAAGAATAACACTGGTGTTTTGGTGGCTACTGCAGTGTATTTGTTGAACTCTCTTGGCAGTAGAATCAGTCTCACAAAGTTAATTCTGATAATTCAAGAACATGAGTTTTTCTACCTTCTAATGTCTTCAATTATTTTCCTTATTGTTTTCCAGATGTTTTTTTAGAGGTCCTTCACTTCTTTGGTTAAATTCATTCCTAGGTATTTTATTTTTGAAGCTATTATAAATGAAATGGTTCTCCTAAATTTCTCTCCATCTGTTTAATGTTGTTATAAATAAAAGCTACTGATTTTTGTATGTTGATTTTTATATCTTGCTATTTTCCTCAAGGTTATTATCAGTTCTAGAAATTTGGGGATGGAAATTTTTAGAGTCCTTTAGATATAAGATCATTAAAAATCCATTAGGGATAGTTTGACTTCTTCCTTTCTTCTTTTTTTATTTTTTTATTTTTTGGTTTCCTTTCTTTTTTGTTCTAGTCCTGGGTCCTGAACTTAGGGACTGGGCACTGTCCCTGAGGTTTGTGTTCAAAGCTAGTGCTTTATCACTTGAGCCACAGATTCACTTCTGGCTTTTTGGAGATTAACTGGAGATAAGAGGCTCACACACTTTCTTGGACTGGTTTTAAAACACATCCCCAGATCTCATCCGCCTGAGTAACTAGGATTACAGGCGTGCACTTTTGGTGTCCAACTTCTTCCTTTCTTATTTGGATTCCCTTTATGTCTTTCTCATGCCTTCTTATTCTGTCTAGGAATTCAAGCATTGTATTGAATAAGAGTGGAGAGAGTGAATGTCTTTGCGTGTTTTTTTGATTTTAAAGGAAATTGCCTCCATTTTTCACTTTTTAGTATGTAGGTTTGTCATGTATGGTCTTCCTCTAATTTTTTCACTATTCATTGCAAGAAAAGCTCAGGAACCATTCTGGTAGACACAAACTTCTCCTTTAAGACTATATGGGGAGAACAGTTTTCAGTACTTAGACACCAACATACTGTTTTCTGTTCATGGGCAAAAGACATCGGCAATATTGAAAACTTAGCAGTGGTTAAAATGGCCAGCATGGAAACATGGGCTGTTGGCCTTCTAGGGAAAGTTACCCAAACCTACTCTCTTCATCTCCGCTTTCCTCTTCTTTTTTTTTTTCTGTTTTGGAAAATGGAAACATCTGAGCCAATTTATTTAATATATTTTTATTATTTTATGAGGCAAGATTTTCTTTGTGTATCTATTTCTCATTATCTTTAAATTGTTTAAACTAAGACCTATGAAAAATTAAATTAGGTAACTGGCAACTGCTTTAATAGCTGCCTCATGTGATGTTTCTTTGGAAATGCTGCCTACCGCTGGATGATAGAGGCCATAAGTAACTGTGTGGAGAGGTGCCACCCCCCCTCATAGGTGTCTACTGGCTCCTTTAGGCTTCCCTGAACCTATGGAATTATGGCTAGAATACCAGCAATGATTTCCTCAGATTTAGCAACTGAGAAAAGAATCTTCTGACTGTGGCTTAGGGTTATTTGCTAACATATTTGCAGTGCAGATGTATATGGATAGGTTTTAAGCAAAAATTGGCATAGGGTTCTACCTTTGCATTAATTAACACAACACTGGCAAGTGGCACTGTGCATAATTTTGTAAATGTTTTTAAATCACTCTTGTTTATGTTGACCTCTTGGAAACCGACAATGGAGAATTATTTTTCAACAAAGTAGATATATCTTCTGTTTTTTTTTTTTGTGAGCCTTCTGTTTTCTCATTAGAGGTTTTTCTCCCATAATCTATGTAGGAAAGATAAAAATTACTTATAATACATGAGCTTATTTTGAACTTCTGAAGCACTAAGTTGTTAAAAAACACAGGAATATAGAAACAGGACATGTGGGCTTGAGAATGGATCTTCATTCTCCAAATGTACATAAAATAGCAATTACTAAGTGAGAGGCAGACTATGCAGCAATGAAAACACCCCACTCCATGAAGACATATTATACAGTTATTATTACTATTATTGTCGATACTACCATTACTGCTCTCACCCCCACTACTGCTTTGATTCCTTTCATTTTTTGTTTTATTCATTTAGTTATTTATTTAGTTACTTAGTTAGTTTTGCCTACATGGCACATGTCACTGAATAGACAGGGAAAAGAAGCTTTCTTACATTGCCCCATTTGTAAGGAAATGGAAAGACTTGGAAAATAATCACATTAACTGAAGTAAGCCAGACCCAAAGGAACATAGGCTTAAGGGTTTCCCTCATTTGTAATAATTAGTACACATCTAGGACTCCTAGCAGAGGATTACAATAGCACAAAATGTATATACATAAGGCCATATAGGATGAGACTAAATGAAAGGATCTCTAGGATATGGAAGCAAGAGCTTTATCTTGAGTAATTGTTGTTCTTAATGTACTATGTTATTTCTCTTCTCCTTTGTTGCCCTTTGGTTAATCTCATATTGTTACCATATCTGACTTCTTTAACTAGTATATTGTATATACATTTATTTGTTATTTGAAATAGGAAAGGGAAGGGGGAAAAACAAGATGATTGGGAGAGGGAGAGGAGGAGGGAATTGGGGACAAAAACATAAGAAGGGGTATCAATATGTGAGAAGTAATGTACTGGCGAATGAAACTGTAACCCCTCTATACATTATATCGATAATAAAAAAGAAAAAAGAAACTTTCTTATTAGAAACATAGTCTGTATCCATGTAGCTCAGATAAAGTAGAATAATGATAATTATCTGGTTAAATCTTATCAGTGGCGGCAACCCAAAATATCTCACACTTCTGAAAGGTCCTGATTGGCTTTGACAAGTAAATTATCTCTACTTCTTTACAGTACAGTGTTCCATGGAATTTCTTCATATCCCAAAATGATTTTGTGGGGAAATGTTTTCATGTTTAGCCCCAAAAGAAGTTTGGGGCTAAAATAATATATTTAGTTTAGCTAGATAGAAGAAGAATTAGAACAGAAGAGAATGGGAAGAATAAAGGATAGATCTGGGGGCCAGGAGTTTGGCCTAGTGGTTAAAGTGCTTGCCTAGCATGCACGAAGACCCAGGTTCGATTCCTTGGTACCACATACATAGAAAAAAGCCGGAAGTGGTGCTAAGGCTCAAGTGGTAGAGCTCTAGCCTTGAGAAAGTCCAAGGACAGTGCTCAGGCCCTGAGCTCAAGCCCAGGACTGGCAAAAAAATAAATAAATAAATAAAGGATAGATCTGTGTGATTGGGGACTTAGAGACTGGTAAAAAATGAAAATCAGCAAGAGTGGAGCAGAAATTCACAGAGCAGAAGGACCAGAGGAGTCACAGAAATGAGCTCAGCCAGTGTGTAGAATATCACAATTGTGGAATATCCCAAGTGTGTGTGTGTGCGCGCACACACACACACGTCTGGCTGTCTGTCTGTCTGTCTGTCTGTCTGTCTGTGTATCTTTGTAAGCCAATCTGTGGTTCAAGAGTCCCTGGTCCTTTAGGTCTTCCAAGCTTCACCTATTTATCTCTTGAATTCAGAACAATGTGGATTGATCACTTTCTGCAATTGCCAGCATTCCTTTTAGACTCTTGACATCTAAGTGATTGAAGCTTGATTATGATTAGATCCAGAATCAATTCGGAATCTAAAATCTGACGGACGCCTCATTGTAAAATGAGACCCTCTTTTTTTTTGCCAGTCCAGGGGCTTGAACTCAGGGCCTAAGCACTCTCCTTGGGCTTTCCTCAAGATTAGAGTTCTACCACTTGAACCACAGCACCACTTGCAGCTTCTTCTATGTATGTGGCACTGAGGAATCAAACCCGGCTCTTTGTGCCTGCTGGGTAAGCACTCTACCACTAGGCCAAACTCCCGGCTTGCCCCCTTCTTTAATGCACATTTTCCATTTTTTTTTAAATTGAAACTCTTCTTTTTCCTAGCTTACTTTCTCAACTCCTCACAATGCTTCCTGAGATTACCTCCCAGAAACTACTTTTATCGTGGTCTTTAGCTTAATGTGTGTATTTAGATGAATCAAATTAAGGCACTCAGGCTTTTCTGTTAGTGTTTTCCTCTCATGTGCATCTGAACTCTTCCATGTTAATGTCACAGCCAATTCTATATTTTTATATGGTTACAGTAGAATAATCTATTGTATTGCCTATATTGACATAAGAATATGCCCAAAAACTAGATGGCTTAAATCACAAGAAAGCAAGCATTGTCTCACAAATTAGAGGTTGGAAATTAAAGACCAAGTTCTTATCAGGTTTGATTCCTCCTGAAAGGCTTTGAGAAATGGGTCTATTATACATATTTTATCTTTATTTGTAGAAAGCCATTTTCATGTTCACACATTATTCCTGCATATGACTTGTGTACAATCTTGCTTCTTTTATAAAGAGGTAACACTGGAAAAAGTGGATTCGGGGAAAATTTACTCTAGTATGACCTTATTGAAACTATTTGCATCTGCAAAGACACTGTTTCTAAATAATATCATCTCTTTGTTAGAACTTCAATAGGGGAATTTTGCAGAAGACATACTTGCACCCACAACAATACTGATGGTTGTCATTCTGGTAGTCATTTGGAAAATAATCAACTAATTTCAGCAGCCTTGTTTCTTGATAGGTTGCAGGATGGTATTAATGGCCCCTCCTATTTCCAGTCCACGAGTTTTGAGCAGAAGTGATCTTTGCAACTTGCAAATTGCCAGCAATGAAATGTAAGTTCTCTTTTGCTTTGTCCTAGCAGCTAGTAGTGTTCTAGACATAGCTCCTTAACTACTTGAGATTTTCTGTGTAATCATTCTGAGCAGAGCCCCTTTTGTTCACATTTGATTGATACCTACAAAGAAAGTAAAACAAACCTCATTAAGTTTAAACTACCGGATTTTTTTTCAATTAAGTGTCATTGCAGTGTAAATTGGCCTATTCTAACTAATAAAACCACTACAAAATAAAGCCGCTACATTATAACATAACTGATATGCTTCAGAGTGGATGATTAATTAAATCAATGAACTATTTTGAGTGCTTGGTGCCTACAGTGGATGAGAAACTAAGTGTTGATTAAGGGTGGATATAGTATTGTGTCTGCCCTTATATAACTTACTGAGGAGAGGAGAGGAGAGGAGAGGAGAGGAGAGGAGAGGAGAAGGGAGGAATGTAATACAGTGAAGCTGATACCGTGACAGAGTTAAGTGGAGTGACATGTCAAGAAAGAGTTATCATTAGCAGTGAGAGTGTAGGTGGATATCCACTTAACACTTCTAAGGACATCTAATAAGGAATTAGCCGGGAAAGATGATGACAAAGCATTAAAAACAAGAGAAATGACATCAATACACAAAATTATCAATCAGGAAGACTGAAATAAATTTACAAGTCACAGGAAACCGGTGATTTCCTGTGGGGAAGGGAGAAATCGATTGTTCCATCAGCAAATAAAATTCACCCGTGTATATAAAGATGAAGTCTATTTTGGTTATTGCTCATTGTCTATATTTATAGAGTTGAAAATTGGTCCTAGATAGTGGGAGACAGAAATATTGTGGGAATGTACTAGACAGGACATTCAGAAACACATTTGTTTGCTTGGTACTTTATGAAGCCTTTCAGAACTCACACCTTAAAGAAAAGAGGATCAATGGAGAAACTTCCTAAAGAATGAGTATCGAACACCTCAGGTCACAAAGAAGACAGGCAAACGAAAGGTACTTCTGGGAGATATTAGCAGATTGGATATGGAGAAGGTGATATGAAGAATCAAAGGCTAACACCATTCTTGGAGGCAAATGAATTGCTTGAGTAAATGAGCTGGATTGAGTAAATGGAAAGTCATAGGGAGTGGAGAGTCAGAGCGTACTGTTACTCGGGTAGGGGGCAGGGTGCAGCTTTGTTGTGAGCATCTCACTGCTTTCATCCAGTTACTATGGATGTTGTGAAGTGGGAGGTGGTGTGTCGCTGAGTCATCAAGACCTTGGGCCTTGGAATCATTCAAATAAGAATTGTGTCATGATTTTACCCCTTCCTAGCTACATGTAGCCATTTTTGTGGTGAAGTTAGTTTCTTCTGCCAAGTTGGTGTGAGAGTGGATTGATGGGTTGGAAAGATATTATTGTGGATGGAAGCAGCTAGTTGTCTCTTAGTACATAGTAATGATTGCTACAGAATCAGAACTGGGGAGTACTTAGGATTCTTCCTTCAGGAATTAAGTTGTGGGATGATGTGAGGACAGAATTAACAATAGCAAATCCTCCAGGAAGATTTCTCTATCCATTAAACAGGGCCACCAAGAGACCTGCACTTGCTTTGTCTTGGAATGTGTTTTTACTTCTCATTAGTTAAATGAGATTTATATAAAGTTAGTATTTACCTGAAAATAGGAGAAAAACCCCATCAACCCTATAATGAAGGTTTGCTCACTGCCGGCAGCTCACAAAAAGCTGCTATTAACATTCTAAAATTCAAAGGTGAATCAGCACTGGACAGCTTAGTCATAACCAATAGCTAGCTATCCTTCCCTATACAAATCACAGTTTAGAGGTTTGTGTTGGAAAGATGTTTGATTAGGCATAAAAGTTGCATAAAGAGAAAAGATTTTCTGGTGGCTATATGGGCCAGGGTGAAAATCAGTGCCTTTGAGGCATAGGATTTTATAGCTTGGTGTCACATGTGTCTGGCTGTAAATATGACTCATCTTCTGAGTTCTTACAAGAATTGTGGAGTGCCGTGACTCAAGACAGGAACTCCGGTACTGAGTAATGGTGGTGATGATGATGGTGTCGTGCCAAACAACTGTTCTCCATCCTTCCAAATGGTGTGTGTATTCTAGTATTTCAGAAAAATCACATATATATATGTATATATATATATTTGGTGGTTAATTGAAGATAAGGGTCTCACCCACATTCTTGTGCTCAGGCTGACTTTGAACCCCAATGTTCAGATCTCAGTCTCCTGAGGGTAGCTAGGATTACAGGCGTGAGCCACCAGCGCCCAGCAAATCTTGTATATATATATATTTTTTTTTCCGGTCCTGGACTTAAGCTCAGGGGCTGAGCACTGTCCTTGGATTTTTTTCTCAAGGCTAGAGCTCTACCACTTGAGCCTCAGCACCATGTCCGGCTTTTTCTAAGTATGTGGTACCAAGGAATCGAACCCGGGTCTTCGTGCATGCTAGGCAAGCACTCTACCACTAGGCCAAACTCCCGGCCATATTTTTTTATTTTATTACGTGTGTGTGTGTGTGTGTGTGTGTGTGTGTGTGCACGTGCGCGCGCGCTTTAGAAAAGATTTTGCTATGTATCATAGAATGGCCTGAAGCTTTGTATTCCTCCTCCTTCTGCATCCCAAATAGTGATTTTATAGGTATGTACCACCTTGTCTAATGCTATCAAGTCTGAGGTGAGATTGTAAGAGAAATAAGAACTTGAAGGAAAGAGAAGAGGGGAGGCGGAAAGAGAAGGGAAGGGAGGAGAAAGTAAGGGAAAGCAAAAAGGAAAGTGGCAAGGAAAACAACCTGAGGCATTAGAGACTGAAAATTCTCAGAAGAAGTGCGGCTGCTTTGAAGTTCACTGCTTTGCAGTGTGCCACTGCAGATGTGTGGGGACTGCAAGTGTAGCTCAGTGGTATAGTGCTTGTCTAGCCTCTGCAAGGCCCTTTGTTCATACCTTAGCACCACCACCACCAAAAATAGATGTGTGTGTGTGTGTGTATGTCCATAGGCATGGGATTACTATAATAGCTAATAAAAATGGAGTTTATTGAAATAAACTAGAGACATGTGAGTTTTAGGAGCTTTGAAGTTTGAGTCAAGTGACCAGTAGAAGAAGAGGATGATAATGCCAAAGATGAAGACGACAATGACGACGACAGTGATGACCATGACAAAACATTAGAGGTGTGATTTTTTTTCCCAGGGGTTATTCACATGCTCACTGCAACTTTAACAGAGATAATACACACAAATACCAGTGACCAGACATGACAATGAATGACAGAAGAATAGGAGTTATACATGCCCAGGATGAAAGCATGGGTCTGTTAGAACCACCCAGAGAACATTTTAATGACTATTACAGAGACTTTTCTATCAACATCCATGTTGGCTTTCTGAGTCAGAAAGCCAGGTAGCTGCCATTGCAGGGAGACTCTGGAAGCTACAGAGTGATTGCTCCTGAAGGAAAATATTTATCTTCAAAGCATTTTGCCCTGGGTACTCTGAAGAGAGGAGGTGTGCAATACTTTATTATTATTTTTTCTCATTGGTCACAATACCAATGGAGAGACTCAGTGTCAATGGTTAGTATTAGGGCTTTGTATCTCAATAGAGACATAGGCTGTTGGGTGTGAAGGAGTGAGATGCATTGCGAATGGATCCCAAGACAGTATTGAGTTAGAGAATGGCAGGAACTCAGTATACCCCGGGAGTAAAGAACCCACAGATGAACAGGGCTTTCTTTCCAGATAAAAGGGACACTAGGAATTATGTCCTGGCTTTTCTCTATATCATCTTGAGTTTTTCTGGTGCCTAAGGCAACCAAACAATCTGCAAACCTAAAGTGTGAGAAACGTGACAATGTCCTGACATAATACAAGTTGAAAAAGAAGTTTTAGGATTATCCTGGCCAATGACATTCAAGGCTGTTATAAGTGAGGAAATGTTTCTAAATAACCACATTCTGTCTGGAAACCAGAGATGCAAAATCAGCCCTTTTGATTGGAGCTGAGTTGAGGAACTATTGCTATCTCTGTTTCATTTCTTCCTTTACCCTCCTCCTTCTAAACTGTGGTGGCTTGATCTCAAAGTGTATAGGGTGCTCAAAATGCTAATTAAAAAATACTGAGAGACTGAACACAGCCTTATATTGGAGATAAGACATAGTAGTAAATAAAGTTGCTTGCTGAAATATTTGACCTTACATCTATTCATCCTCAAGACAATATTTATTGTTCCTTTTTAACTAAGTAGGGGTTTCTCCATACATGTATCCATCTCACAAGCCCCCCAGAAGCGACAAGTTCAGTGGATGCTACTGAATCTGTGATGCCAATATGAATTTACCTACTGTCTCTTTTGTGCCAGGATATGAGGGACAATTATTATAACCTTTATTATGAAAGCACAACCAAATTAAGAAATAACATTGTATTCCCATTTCACTGATGAGAATTTTTGAACTCAGATAAATTGATGAGAGAAAAATAACAAAAGAAGTTATTTCGAGTTTGAACACAGTCTGACTCCCATTATTGCTATGATTCCTACTAGTTTCTTCTCTGGTCCTGGTTCTTGTTCTCTGAAGTCTAATTCAAGAGAACTCTGACACTCAAACTCAAAAAAAAGTGTAGGGGCCAGGAGTTTGGCCTAGTAGTAGAGTGCTTGCCTAGCATGCATGAAGACCCAGGTTCGATTCCTTGATACCACATACATAAAAAAAAGCTGTAATTGGTGCTGTGGCTATAGTGGTAGAACACTAGCCTTGAGAAACCCCAAGGACAGTGCTTAGGCCCTGAGTTCAAGCCCCAGGACTGGCAACAAAAGTGTAGCCACAGACACATCCATACTGTTACTATACAAATCTTCCTCTTTCTCTCCATATATGTATTTGTATACATATATGGATATGTAAATACATGAGAATAGATCTGATCATTTAACTTCCTTAACTGAATAAACCAGACAGTCCTGTCAGTCTGGCCCTGTACCCCATGGACAGACAGCTTCTGTCCATGGTATTCAGTGAACTGCATCCTGAAGGGTAGGAAAGGATGAGGCAGAGAGGGAAGGAGGGAGGACAGGGCCTCTGAAAACATTGCAGTTCTGAGCTCCAAGCTTACTCCACAGGGGTGCCAAGCAAGATGAGAAACTGACCCTATATGTTCAGTGGGAAAATCAAAAAGTAGGCCAAGTGCACATTAGTTAATATTAAAGTGAGAGTCTCTGGAATTGTTTCTGCAAATCCCTAACTCACTGGTCTAATTAGGGAAAACAGAAGATCCCAACGTATCAGTAATTTCACACCAGTGGAAAGCATTGGAGTTACATAAATGTTTACCTCAATAATCCAGGCGCAGGGTTATGCCTGCCTCTAAACAGTTTGTAAGGAGGAGGGGGCTTGAGTGAGTGTCCAAGACTAGTGAAGTTACATCTGAACTAAGAAAATAAAGTCTGTCCACTTGTCATTGATTGTGCTCATGGTGTGAGAGCATGTGGTTCCTGTATATTCTGGGTTCTGGTGGCTACTCAGCAGGTGTGCTCTTCCCACATGGAGCCCACCTTTGCCTTGGATAAGGGGAAAAAGGATTCCGTATCATTTATGATTAGGCAGCCCAAGAGGAGGGAACGTATTATCTTCTCTCTTTTTCCCCTTGCTCATATTTGTCTTCAAAAACCAGTATAAACACCAGTGAGACATGACTACTGAGAAATTTACAATCCTAGAATGTCTCATCTCAGCCTCATGCGAAAATAATGACACCTGACATGTATAGCTCTTTACACTTTCTCCACTCCAATCAGCGCCTGCGCATTACATTCCCAAATAAATATTACTGCAATAACAGGATTTGGTTGCTGGAAATGAAGACATCACCTCTCACAGAAGTTCGACAACTTGCCTCAGATCACACAACTGGGCTAGAGATGTGAAGCCACAGTTAGCAATCCAAGACTCTCAACTTCTAATTCATCTACACTTCCTTCCCTGTGCACTCCGATCTCTTTTGTCACTGCAGCATTACACATTCGGGTTTTTTCATTAATTGTGTCTCTTCTCATGAGCTTCTCTTCCAGCCAATGAAAATGTCGTACATTTCCACCCCATATCCTCAGCCCTCACCAAGTGGTTTTCTAATAATTTTAAAATACTCATCAGTAAAACATTCCTACAAGGTTATTAAGTCCTTCACCGGCCCGTGAGAGGGCCACTTACCAGCAGCAAAAAAAAATATATTAATACATTCTTATGCGTGAAGTTGTTTAAAAATAATATGTACACTGGAGGGAATGGAAACATGTTGACATTATTAAGGTTATAACACATTTGAAGTTACCTTAATTGTAATATCAAGCAAATTAAAGATTATCAAGTTCAGTGTCCCTGAACATCTTGGAACGGCATCCTTCCCCATTTGACTAATTGCTGTGACACTTGAGATCTCAGTGTGAAGTTCTCCTCTGCACAAGAGCACAAGTGGAGGCCACCGCACCTTGTTAAATAAACAGGCAGATGTGCTTAAATAATAAATTAACGTATGGAGAGGAGTCAGAGTCTCAGTCTTGATATTTGGCTTGTGCCACAAACCTCCTCTGCCAGCTCAACGTAAGAGAGGTAGCTGTAACTTCTCCAAGCTGAGAACATGTGACAGGGTGAGATTTGACCATGGATGAGAGCCCAGGA
The DNA here is from genome assembly GCF_031878675.1 of Megascapheus bottae. NCBI lineage: Eukaryota > Metazoa > Chordata > Mammalia > Rodentia > Geomyidae > Megascapheus > Megascapheus bottae. Next base: position 20,732,015 of record NC_143510.1, read on the forward strand.
GAGGGAGTCACCTACCAATTCTCCTCTGATGGAATGAGAGGGATAGAAAAATGGCAGTTCCTAAATAGTTAATATTTTAGATGACTTTGTGCCCTGGATGGCCGAGGTGGCAACTACTTAAGACTGCTGAGGAAAGGAGAAAATAACACACACACACACGCACACGCACACGCACACACACACACACACACACACACACACACACACACACACAAGAACTGGTGGTAAGTAGAAAATAGAAAGGAGGCAGAGGGATTTGGCAGAGGGTGGTGCTATGGGTCCCTCACTCTTGATGTAGCTGAGTGAACACGGGGCTAGAATCATCCATCTTTGAGGTGATCATGCTGTGTGACCTCAGAAAATTCAATTCTGGTCATTTTGCCTTTATCACCTATCAAGTGATTTTGTTTTCTTGAATGCCAGTCTTGGGGTTTGAACTTGGGGCCTGGGTGCTATCCTTCAGCTCTTTTACTCAGAGATAATGCTCTAATGCTGGCCTTTTTGCTGGTTAATTGGAGATAAGAGTCTCCCAGGCTTTCCTGCCTAGGCTGGCCTCAAACCACAATCCTCAGATCTCAGCCTTCTGAGGAGCTAGGATTATTGGCATGAGCTACCAGTGCTGGGCTAAAGAATTTTCTGAGAATATGCAGCAGCCTGGAATTGCAGATAGAACCTAGAAGTAAGTCAAAGCCAGCGTTGACAGATTTCTTTGGTTATAGATCCTGTCTTAGCTTGAGATCCTTCCAAAACAGACCCCTCCAATTCCCCAAGATAAGGATTTAGATTAAATTTAAGTAGATCATTTTGGACATGACCCCAGGAAGCAGATGAGGGAGAAGAGAGAGTGAGCCAGCAATGAAGTCAGCAAATAAAGCAGGAAGAAGTAGCCAAGTAGAAAACTGGGTATCTATCCCATAAGGGTCTTGGAGATGACGCGAAGGCATCCCCGAGTTATCCCACTGGGTGGTAAGGCATGCAGTGTTCATTTACCAGTTCCTAGTTCTGGCTGATGGTGGCTGGGGAGGGAGAGGAGTAAGTCACTGGCATTTCTGGTCTTGTCCTGTGTCCTCTTGTCGATAGGGATCTCTGGGGACAGCTCAAGGGATTAAAGTAGGACTTCCAGAGCATCTGCTGTTTGTGAGACTCACACAGAAAACAAGAATGAGTCAAATGAACTCACTGGAGACAACAGGAAGCCAGCCAATAAACACAGAAGTGACTTCAACAATTCTCAAAAGAATGACGAATGATATCTTTGGAGCTGGAGGTGTGGTACAAGTGGTAGCGCACCAGCCATAAGTGAAAAGGCTTAGCAAGAGTAAGAAGCCCTGAGTTCTACTCCCAGTCTAAACACACACACACACACACACACACACACACACACACACATCTAGTTCAAACATTATTGATTCAGAGGAGGCTACTAGGAGGGGTTTTCATCTTTCAAAATTTGATTGAAAAATCAAATTTTTACATATTAAATTGAAACTTCTAAGCACCTAGTGACAGGTGGAGAAAAAAAATGAAGGCTTACAGGACTGTCATAATGTCAAAGTGGTCTGCCTTATATGAATAGAAAAGCAAAGCAAAAGACCAAACTTCCAAGCCTATAGATTAATAAATATAGATTACACTACTGAAAAGCCTTCCTTTTTCTGTGTTGTCTATAAAAACTTTTACTCATTTTTAATTTGAACATTTAAATTTGAACCCTGACCCTCAACCATCTTCTTACTAAAGTCAGAATATATCTAATACATATAATATTTAACATATATAATATATAGCATATCATACATACTATATAGCATATTATATATACACAATTTTTTTTTGCTAGTCCTGGGCTTGAGCTCAGGGCCTGAGCACTGCCCTTGGACTTTCTCAAGGCTAGAGCTCTACCACTTGAGCCTTAGCACCACTTCTGGCTTTTTTCTATATGTGGTACCAAGGAATCAAACCTGGGTCTTCATGCATGCTAGGCAAGCACTTTAACCACTAGGCCAAACTCCCAGCCATACACAATTTCTTTATCCTCTTCTTATCACTGAGTACTTTTTGGTTTTATTTTCTGGATGTTCTTGACTCATTTCCATCCCTAGTTCCTTTATTACCTTAATCTGGGCTTTTATTTTCTTTTCATTTTTACTATTGGCCTATGCTATAAGCAACTAATATTGTAGCTTGTAACCACCATCTCAAACCTCAACTAAGTTCCACTCTCTAAAACACTGATGCTGAGCCAGGAGTTTGGCCTAGTGATAGAGTGCTGGCCTAGCATGCACAAAGACCCGGGTTTGATTCCTTGGTACCACATACATAGAAAAAAAGTCAGAAGTGGTGCTATGGATCAAGTGGTAGAGCTCTACCTTTGAGGAAAACCCAAGAAGGGTTCTTAGGCCCTGAGGTCAAGCTCTAGGACTGGCAAAAAATATTGATATGGTCATGTAACTTCCTGATTCAAAATCCAAGGAAGACATCACCATTTCCTAATGATTAACATAGTGGCCATAATTCTAGCTACTCCGCAAGGTGAGTTCTGAACATTGCAGATTCCATCCCAGGCAAAAAAATCATTGAGAGTTCCATTAAGCACCAGTTTCCAAGCCCTGAGTTCAAGCCCTCGCCTCAACCTCCCTCTCTTCAACAAAGTATACCCTTTTGGTCTGGTTAGCATCAATTGGAATCATTTGCTGAGGACAATTTTAACTCATGTGTCATTTTTCATGATTTTGCTTTGAAACAAGGGTCCCCTGTGTAGCCTGGCTTTGTCTCACAGTTGAAACCCTCTTGCTTCTCACTAATCTTTCGACTCACTGCTCTGCAATCTGTTCCTAGAACCAAGAATTCTTTATTTTAACTCCCTCTACATGTGTACACTTTGTCCACCTCTCAGGAGACCTGGAGTTTTCTTAATTCTGTAGAAGAGAAAGATGGTTCTGACATGTGAAATTAAAAGAAAAATGATGCCTGCCTTCCCCACAGGTTTAGGAAATAGAATTCTCCAAAGCACGCCTGAAAGAATCAAGCTGTCTGTTTGTATATAAATGTCAGGAACCTTTTCCACCCTTCTCTATCTCTGTTTCTGCATTTTACTAATTTAACTCATTCTCAAATCCCCTTGGTGATCTAATTCCTATCCTAACCAATCAGGACAAACGTAGCCTCCACTGTTTCTCTTTGAGCATATTCTAAACAGAAGTGGTTATTCTTTAAAGCTGAGGGGATCTTTGTACTTGCAGTGTACAACAACACCTGACAATTAGCTCTGTAACAGTCCCCAGATGCATGCAGGTGGTCAGACTTGGAGGCACCAAGTGCATCACTTGAATCTGCATGTGTCCTACTCCCACGCCCAGCATCCACACATCAAATTAAGCAGAGCATTACAGTTACATAAACCTGACATAATAAATGAGGACAGAGAGAAAGGATTTCTTTATCTGACTATATTCTAATCACTGAGAAGACTTTTCAAAACAAGCCAAGCCTAAAGGAAACACAGAATGCTATCAAATATTTTGATACCAGTATTAAGCCCTCTTAAGGTCACAAAAAACTGCGATTTCTGTAAAAGTCTTACTTTGAGGAAGATGCTACAAGGTTTAGAATGAAATCTAAAATGTGACAAGGCAGCTGTAGAGCTAAAGATGCATCAAATGTGAGGGAATAACACTGTCAAGCCTGAGAACAGACACAAGGAAGAAGCAAGTCAAAGTGGGCCTGAAATCCTTTGTCCCAAAGGGAGGGACCCTGTTTGCCTTTTTTCTTAAAAGAATCAAAAACAGTAGCCCCTTATCCACAGTTTTGATTTCCAAAGTTTAGTTACTTGTGTGCAGTTATTTATGCTGTTGGTGATGCCTGCCTATTTACCCTTAGAAGCCTGATTGCCAGTCTGCTCACCTTAATTATGTCTCCAAAGGACAGGGAGATGGCTTCTGGCAGTTTGGATATGCAAAAGAGAAGCCAGAAAGGGCTTCTTTAAAGTGACACTTTCACACAACTTCTACTATAGTTTGTTATTATAATTGGTCTATTTTATTAGTGACAGTAGTTGTTTGCTGTCTTTTGTGCCTAATTTATAAATTAAACTTTATCAAAGGTTTATAGAGGTAATCTTGGAATGTGCCCCCGCCCCCGTGTGCACTGTCTGTATCAACTTTTCCTCTTCCATTCCCCATATCAATTATTTATTTATTTATTTTGATACAGGATAGGTCTTGATCTGTGGCCCAAGACTGGCCTTGAGCCACCATCCTTCTGCCTCAGCCTCCTGGGAGCTGGGGTTATGAATGTGCATGTGTATATTCGGCTCTTGTGCATCATTAATGCAGACTCCTCCCTAATGCCATGTCTGAGGATGTTTTTTCTGATGTCTTCAGAATTTGACTTTCCCCCTTCAGCCTTGCTGTGATCTTTTCACTACATACCAATCTGTTATATACTTAATTTTGCCAGTCTACAAGGTTTTGAGTCTACCATATGAAGGACTTCTCACCTGACTATGAGTTCTTGGTTTAAGAAAGACCTGACCCTCAGTGAGTCAGTAGGATGCATCAGGAAGCAAGCCCATGGTGAAAGGCTGGCATTCCATCAGAAAGATGACATCCAATGGGAAAATAAACTCATGTTTAAGTTGCTACAAAAACACAGGTAGCAACTCATTTTGAAAGATCTTATTTTATGACTTTAGTTAAAATCTACCACATAAAAATCTCAATTAATGGATTTCCTTACTTATGGTTCCAAAAATTACTCTTGCATTATTTTGAATTATATAAGGAGGTGAATCATCTTTCTGGCAAAACTTAGGGTATGAAAAAAATCTCAACTCAGTAGGGAACACTGGAAACCTAGCTACTTAGGAGACTGAGATCATCCAACAGTGATTTGAAGTCATTCTAAGTAGAAAAGTCCATGAGACTTAACCTCCAATTATTCAGTAAAAAGCTGGAAGAGGAGGTATGGCTCAAGTGGTAGAGCACCAACCTTGATTGGAAAGCTAAGGGTTTATGTCCAGGTCCTGAATTCAAGTCCCAGCATTGGCATGCATGCATGTGTATACACGCAAGTGCATGCACGTGCACACACACACACACACACACACACACACACACACACACACACACACAGTCTAAATGCATCCAGGAATGTTCCTCTTACCGTTCAGTACTTTAACTTATCCACAAGTATTAAACATCTACTGTGTGGCAAGTGTGTATGTACACACATGCACACACACACACACACACACACACAGAATCTGAATATATCCTTGAATATTCCTCTGACTTTTCAATGCTTTAACGTATCTACAAGTATTAAGAATCTACTGTGTGGTGGCAAGTGTTATGCTGGGTGTTGAAAATTTAATATAAAACACGAGTTCACTACTTTTCTCTGTATTTGCTTCAATACTGGATACTTCTAATTACTTATTTTTTTCTCTTGTACAATATTTCCAAAAAGACCCTCAATCTGCTTATTTTATTTTATTTTACTCTTATTTTATTGAGTTTCAATCCTTTCAGGTTAAGTTCCTAAACAAGCAGGCATCACACATTTTCTTAAAAACAACAAAAAAATTCATTTGATGATGATCCCAACCTTTCCCCAGCTCCAGGAATACAGCTGTCATAATAAAAGCATTTAGAAACTCAGATTGGCTTTCTAAAACATTTATAGCAACAAACCCAAACTTGTCCAACTGTTTTTTTTACTTTTAATTTTGTTTCCCAAGAAGCAGAACTGTAGATTAATATTGCTGAAGAGAAAGAAGTGTGATGCAGAGATACCAGGGAAAGGACTTGTTTCGTTAGGTGCCTCCAGCGATGAGAAGAAGATAGCAGATAGTAATCTAAGACCACAAAGCTCCTCAGTGAGTGCATGTGAAGAATGCTAACACTTTTGTCAACTTCAGTTGATTAATGGACCAACCCCTTTTGAGTTGATAGGGTTTCTTAAAAATGTGCAGGTGTGTGGTTTGGGAAAGTGTTTTGTTTTTTAGAACAGGAGAGAAATAGCTCAGAGAAGATTTTTTTTCCTTTATTTTCTCCCCTAACATTGTGCCTAAAGGCACAAGCATATAAAAGGGTACCCAGCTCTACTGTTTCTTTATGACCTGGGATCCTGGGGAATATAAATCTGGACAATTCGTAGTATGTTGACCATAGTTGTCATGTCTGAGTTTGTGTAGCTCACTGGTCATTGGCTCATTTCTAAGTCTTAAAGATCAGAGAATAGGACCTGAATTTGCTCAGCTATGGAGGGTTGGTTGGTTACAGTGAAGCCTACACTGAAGTATAATGTGTGTGTGTGTGTGTGTGTGTGTGTGTGTGTGTGTGTGTGTGTGTGTCCTGGGCTGAATTCAAGTGCTCTCTGAGCTTTTTTGTTCAAAGTTGTCTCTCTACCACTTGAGCCACAACTCCAAATTCCAGCTTTTTTAGTAGTTATTCGGAGATAAGAATCTCACAGATTTTCCTTCAAACCTCCATCCTCAGATCTCAGCCTTCTGAGTAGCTAGGATTACAGAAGTGAGCCACAGGCACACAGATATCTAACATCTGTTTAAAGGCAAAACTCCCCAGCAAAATTCTTACTTTAGTGGAATAGATGCACAATAATATGGAAAAGAAACTATAAAAAATATGCCTTTTGTTTATTTGTTTGTTTTTTATTATCTGTAAATGGGTATAAAAAGGAGTACCAAATTTCTCCATCATTTTGTTTATGGTAGAGACAGATGGCCATAAGGACTCTCCAATAAGATTGCACTGTTATCCCTAGGGTAACTTAGTCCATTAATCAGCTTTCTGGATCAATTTAAAACTTTATAATAATGTTGGCTTGTAGGCCTAAATATTAGTCTTTCTTGTTTTAGTTCCTACCATCATCACATTTGTATACCTCAAGATATAAAAAAGACATGTAACCTTGGTGTTTTTAGATTTGTTTCTAAAGATATGTTCTTATATGGGTAAAACGGTGTGATCTGCCCATCTGATATAAAGAGGACACCAAAACTGGGAATAAAACTAGTAGTAGTCATGCAAGAAAGAACATGAAAGAAACAAACATTTAAGTGTTTGCCATGTGACCAGTATTGCTCTTTTCCTGTCTCACTTAAATTAACTTCTATTCACTGGTGGAAAATTGGTATTGATAATAGTTAAGTAGCCTGACTGGAGAATCAGAGTGATCTGCCAAGTAATTCAGATCCAAAGGTATCTGCCATTCTTTCCTGTGTCAATGGGACCTCCAAGCCACAGGAATAGAATCAACAACCAGCAGCCAGTTGGCTGCTGAGTTCTTACATCTTCCCACTTTTAATTCTTATCTCTGCTCTCTTGACTTCTCATATTTAAACTGTGCATTCCTCTTGTGAAGCCAGCTCAACCTCTTTAGATTTGTTGGTACTAAGATTTGAACTAAGGGCCTTGTGGTAACTAGGCAGGCACTTGTTATTTCCCACGTCTCCAGCCCTGTGTAATGTCAGTTAGTTTTGAGACAGGGTCTTTCTTCCTGCCATCACTTATGCTAGGCCTCCCATCTTTGTTGTTGTTGTTGTTGTTGTTGTTGTTTTCTTTCTAGTCCTAGGTCTTGAACTCAGGGCCTAAGCATTGTCCTTGGGCTATCTCAATGCTAGAGCTCTACCACTGGAGCTATAGCCCTACTTCTGGCTTTTTTCTATGCATGTGGTACCAAGGAATCTAACCCTGCTAGGCAAGCACCCTACCACTAGGCCAAACTCCTGATATAGGCCTCCTATCTGAGCAAGGATAACAGACGTTAAATACTGAGTCCAGCTCTCTGTCAAGAAGGGATCTCATGGGCTCACCTGCTTGAGCTGGCCTCAAATTGCAATCCTTCCTACCTTAGTCTCCCAAGTAGCTACAATTACAAGTGTGAGCCATTGGCACCTGGCTAAAAACTCTTGATGCCATTCTGTTAGAAATAACTTATTTTTCCAGAGGCAAGAAATGGAAGTCACAGCAGACAGGACAAGACACAGGGTTTCATAAACTAAGAATTTTAATTGTCATCATCAACAACACTTTACTAGAAAGTTCTTGACACTCCCTCATATTGTCTTCAAAAATAAAGATTTCTATCCTGACATGTTTGGCAGGAAGGACACAATTGTATGCCAATAGTAGTAATGTGTTATTTAAGAAGACATACTTCGTGCGTGGTAAAGGCAAACATCCCAGTTGAGCAATGCCTAATTCCAAAGATATGCTCGTAACACATTTGTGTGGATGAGAAAGCGGATACTCACTGCTTAGAACGCATACTACACATATGCTTACACATAGGCGTCTGCACTTCTTTCTCAGATAAAAGTATCAAGAAGGAATAGATTTTTCTGTTCTTCCTGATGATGTCTTGCAAACGCATGCTGTCCAATCACTAAGTCACATGTGACTATGTAAATTTAAATGCATACAAATGAAGTAAAGGTTTAAATACAGTTCCCAATGACACCAGCCACATGTCAAGTGTTCAGTGACTCATGGCTGGTGGCTCCAGTGTTCCAAGGGCAGATACAGTTAACCATCATTTCAGTGATGTGGGGTGGGGGGAGGTAGGTGTGTTAATCCTGGACAATGTTACTTTTAATTATTAACCTACTTAAAGAGATGTGCAAAAGAGCATGGAATACTCTGCCCAGATGCCATGGAGATCAGTTCCTTTCTTCACTCACTATGGGTATGCTTGGGCTGAAAAGGTATTTGAACTAATTCACACACCCACATCCATCCATTTCACGTTTTCCTTGAATATCCATTATTTACTTATCCCTGTGCCAAATCAGTAGCGTACACAACTCGCTAATTTTTTGCTGTTGTTGTTTTCATTTTTGTCAGTCTTGGGGCTTGAACTCAGGGCCTGGGCACTGTCCTTGAGCCTTTTCAAGGCTAGCACCCTACCATTTGAGCCACAGCACCACTTCCAGCTTTTTCTTGGTATATGGTACCAAGGACTCAAACCCAGGTCTTTGTGCATGCTAGGCAAGCACTCTACCACGAGGCCACACTCCCAACCCCAATCTTCTTAAGCGAAAGCTAAATGGAAGTAAATGCTGTGGGATCAAGGACAGCACAGAAACTGTCCTCCAGGCCGCTGCCACCATATTGTTGCCACCCGAGCTATCCCTTGCTTGCTTAAAGAACCCAACAGGGCTGTCCTTCATCAAACAACAAAACGGGAGTTGCATAAATACCTCCCACCGTGATGACTTAGCTGCTGCCCTCAGACTGGACTCATTTTTCTTCCTTTGTTCCGTAAAGTGGCAACCAGGCAGCTGCATAAAACACCAGTGAGCCGCAGCCCAGCAGCCAGTGAGCATTTCTTTTTCTTCTATCCCGACTTTACAACCTAAGACATCATCTTCAAATCACCCCCTGAGACACGAGAAGCCAAATATAAACAGACTTAGATCAGAGGAGCCTCCCACTTGTCCCCAATAAATCATTTGAAATTAAGAGCACTTCCAGTTGGAGCCCAGCAACAAGGGAATGCTACAGGCAAATGCCAGGCTACAAGCGTGGATGTAGAAGCTGGCCCACAGGCAAGGGGCAGGGCCCGCACTGCTCTGCGTTAAGATGCCACTTTTGTTGTAGAAAAGAGTAAGCAATCTTTATCCAGAGTCTGCATGTGTTGGCTTGTGGCTTTAAATAAATAATTCCTAGCTCAGTATTTCAGTCTCCCTCGTCTAGTAAGAGTTGCAAAGGGGAAAACATAATGGCAATGTTATACCACTGAATGACTCTAAGGAATGATCTTAATATTTGACTTGCAAACTCTGATTAATACTGCATTGGTAATGCTTTTTTGTGGGAGGCAGGCATAGGGTTCTGTATGTTCTTTGGGGAATGTAGAAGCCAATGACACGTAAAGTTCATCCTTGGTGTCAAGGAGATAGCGAAGGATTCTAGACTTCTTCCCTTGAGAGAAGAGGAGCCCTGAACAGCAAGGAGAAAAGAACCGTTCCTGTTACTGTCCTTCAGTCGGCTATGGCATCGGCTTCATATTTTAGTTGTCACCAATTCTGAGACTCATTTGCATATAAAGCATCTGGAATAAGCAAAACTAATTTGAATCTTCTTTTTATAAAATGTTAGCTGGATTAAAGGATCAGGTAGCTGGTTCCTTTACAAGATTCACTGGAGGGAAGTCAGATAGAGAATGAGATAAAATCATTAGGCTGGTCCCACACTGGCAACAGTTCTTGTGTAAACTCAGTCTCTAAATAAAAAAAAAAATAGGAGGAGAAGCATGAGGCTCAGCAATTCCCTCTCTACTCTCCTGGCATCATGGTGATCTACCACACAGAATTCTTTAACTGTAAGTACACCTGTGACACACTTAGCTTCCCTAAATTTCTTCATCCCTCTGAGTTTTGGCCACACCATAGAGATGTGAGGATGTTCATAGGATGTTCTACCTTAAACAGCTGTGCAAAGGTCTATAGTTTCTAGAAGGAGCCTCTATACTCTGTTACCTGTTCCCCTCACCCTAGCTTCTTAATGAAGACAACACCTGGCAGTGACAACAATGCTACCATTCATGTACCCGAAAGACAAAGCCATTTTTAAGTTGATCTTTTAATGTTTATAACAAAACACAGACCTATAGCTAGAAGGCCCTCTAAGACTTTATGGTGGATTCCTTCCTGTACTTGAAAAGGACCTCAAAGAAGAGAAGGCGGTAGATAGAAGCCTATCTACAGTCGCAACTGAATCAAGCTTTGAAATTAAGAATTTTCCTTTTCAGTTCATGATTCAGTTCCTTGTAATGAGTTTTGTTCCATTTCATTTAGCAAGTAGCTGAGGCAAAATGCCAACTGGAAAGCCTGTTGTTCAAGCTCTTCAAGAAGAAAGAAAGATGACCAATCACAAAAGTCAGAAGAGTGCCCCAGAAAAGAGAGATCAAAATGTGGATAGAGGGAAGGAGTGTGGCCTAGTGGTAGAGTGCTTGTGTAGCATGCACGAAGTCCTGGGTTCAATTTCTTGGTACCAAATATACAAAGTCGAAAGTGGTACTGTGGCTCAAGTGGTAGAGTGCTAGCCTTGAGAAAGTTCAAGGACAGTGCTCAGGCCCCATATTCAAGCCCCAATCTGGCAAAAAAAAATGTGGATAGAGTTCTGGGGTTATGGAAAATATTTAACAATGAGAATAAGCCATTCATGATATTAGGTGATTTTAAAATACTGTTTCAACCCATATGACTAAGGCTTTCACCTTGGAAATTATCCCATTGGCCCACAGTGGTGGAGGTTGGAGTATCTCTATTGGAAAGTCATGGCCTGAGAGTCCATAGCCTTTAGCTTGCCCTCCCTTCAAGTCCCTTTCCTTTGGCCCTGCTTCATGGATCAGGGTTATTTGTACAGAACCACTCAAGAAATTGTCTTGAGGAAGTTTTCCTCTATTCTGTTTGTTAAGTGATTTTCTCCTCTGCAGCTATTGAGATGGTCTGGTCAAATAGTTTTTCTTTTTTTATAGTTGGTTGATATCATGAATTGCATTGATTTTTGAATGTTAAACCAGTTATGAAGAATAAGGCCTTCACAGTTCTTTTGCAAGCTATTTCCAAACTAACTTCCTTCCTTTTCTCCTGATCTATTTTCTTCTCTTTCTCCTCCTCCTCCTCCTCCTCCTCCTCCTCCTCCTCCTCCTCCTCCTCCTCCTCCTTCTTCATCTTCTTCTTTCTTCTTCCTATGTTGTTTCAGACTATTCTTCATGCTGTTTGGTTTCATCTTTCCCTTGTTTAACAAGGGATTTTTTTTTCCTCATCATCATTTTCCCTACTCCAAGACATTAATGAGTTTTCCCTTGACATCCTACTTTATCTGAGGTCTATATTTTTACCCTCTAATTTTTTTCTTCCATATACTTTTATTGTAATTAATAAAAGGGTTACATTATATTCACCAGATAGAAGGTGCATTACTTCACAAACATTGATACCCTTTCTCATATCTTGGTCCCCATTTCCCTCCCCCCACCCCTGCCCCTCATCTTGTTTAGAAAAAATCGTATTAAGTGAAGTAAGCCAGACTCAAAGGAACATAGGCTCAATGGTTTCTCTTATTTGTCATAATCAGTAGAAACCTTGGGCTCTCCTAGCAGAGATTTGCAATAGAGCAAAACCTAGATACATAAGGCCATATAGAATGATGCTAAATGAAAGGACCTCCAGGATATAGAAACAAAAGCCATATAATGGGTGATTCTTGTCCTTAATGTACTATGTTATCTCTCATCACTTTTGCTGTCCTTGGTTATCTCATATTGTTACAGTATTTCCCTTTGTTATCTGATATATTGGATATATGCTTATTTGGTTACCCTCTAAGTTTAAGAACTGTACAATGTTCCCTTTTCCTGTCCTTGTAGCTCTCTGTGTGTCTGGATGTGTCTGGATGTGTATATATGTGTGTGTGTGTGTATGTATGTGTATATGTGTTGTGTGTCTTTTGTGTCTGTGGATGGTTGGGGAATAACAATGTTTAAAATACGCTGTATCCTCCCTGGATATTGCTTTCTTTCCTAGATATTATTGCATTCCTAGGTGGAGGGTCTTCACTACTTAGAAATGCATTGTAGCTTTTAGGAGAGATATTACTAAGCTTGGTGAAGTGTAAGTTTGGAGAGCAAACAATGGGGAAATGTTTCTATAATTGTTTTAAATTCATTTTCTTTTTAAAACTTTATTATAAATAATAATGAGTGATGTACAGAGAGGTTGAAATTACATAAGAAGGTAATGAGCACATTTCTTTTGAAGAGTGTCCCCTCCCTCATTCTCTCCCACTTTGTTCACCTCCCCCCCACAAATTTCCAACTTAGCATCTACCAAGTATCACTACTGTATCAGTTCACCCTTTATCTCACTGTTCCTCAGCTTCTTTCATTAATATTATTTGTGAGATTTGTTAGCCTCATGGTTGGGGAACAGGCTGGGATATGCATCAATTACTTTATGCTATCCTTTTGTTCTTTTATTAGATGGCAATTTAAGAAAAAACATATTGTTGTGGTAGGGATTGAACCTGTGGCCTCCCATATTCTAGTCAAATTTCTACCACTGAGCTAACCTTCTTGGCCTTTGGCTGCCACTTTATAATATTCAAGACTATGACTTTGATCCTCTTTCCTCTGGTGATTTGGTAGTCTTTTGTTTACTATATCCACACAAATTTTAACTGATTCTGTATTCTGGGAGAAACAAATTCTGTCAGTTATCTCAGCTCTCTACTTTCATTATATAGCACTTGATCTTATTTTTGCAGCTAGAAATAAAAACCCCATACATTCTTTTTTAAAAAAATATTTTTATTGTAATTAATAAAAGGGTTACATGATATTTGCCAGATAAAAGGTGCATTAATTCACATACATTGATACCCTTTCACATGTCTTGGTCCCCATTATCCTCCTCCCCAGCCCCCATTTTGCTTTTCCCCCCTTCCCTATCCAATTTCAAATAACCAAATACAAATATATCCAATATATCAGATAATAAAATGAGATACTGTAACAATATGAGATAACCAAGGGACAGCAAAAGAGATGAGAGGTAACATAGCACCTTAAGTACAGCAATCATTCGTTATATGGCTTTTGTTTCAATATCCTAGAGGTCCATTCAATTAGCTTCATACTATATGGCCTTATGTATCAAGTTTTTGCTCTATTGCAAATCTTTGCTATTAGAGCCCAAGGTTTCTACTGCTTATGATGAATGAGGGAAACCACTGAGCCCAAGTTCCTTTGAGTCTGGCTTACTTCACTTAATACGATTTTTTCTAAGTCTTTCCATTTCCTAACAAATGGGTCGATGTCGTTTTTTTCTGACAGCAGCATAGAATTCCATTGTGTACAAATACCACATCGTGTGGATCCATTCCTGAACTGAGGGACATCTAGGTTGGTTCCATATCTTTGCTATGGTGAATAATGCTGCAATGAACATTGATGTGCTAGTAACCCCACTTCCTATCTTCAAAATAACCATAGTAATGTAGTCACATGACTAATTCGTACAGATTTTAAAGTGAAAAAGTTGGTTTTTCTATTTGGAAATCCAGGCAGTAAAGTTGATTCTCATAGCAGTTTCTGTATTTGTTGATTGATGGTTTCATAAAATTAAATAATGTTCTTTTATTCTGACATGTGTTTTGGTAAATTTAAACATCTATAGACTCTGCACTTCACACAAATGACTGGAAAGGAAATGTTCATAAGGCCAAAATCTACTGGCATCTTGTCTTAAGACGAGCTCAGTAGAGAAAGACTCCCAAAAAAGGAATCTCTGTGTAGGAAGTTTATGGGAGAGAGCATTCACAAAACATCTGACACCTATGAGCATGAGAGGTAGGCCTCATGGAGCACAGTAAAAGTTTTGAATGACTCAGAACCTCAAATCTGGTATTGGAATGGCCCTTTAAGACTTGTTCTTCATCTGTACATCCACATGGATCAAGATTAGCTGTGGCTGGACTGTCAAGAGGAGGCTTAAATTTAGGTGAAGCAGCTACATTTAGCAGCTAGCAATTCTTAGAGAATTCATTTGCAAGCCATCATTAGGCAAGTCTCTTGTTTTCTGGGAGAATGAGAGCCTTTGTCCCGAAGTGGCATGGAGGTGGTATACCAAAGTATTTGCTACACTTCTGGTTTCTTAAAATTCCTTGCAGTCACATTTAGATCATCCATTTCTTGTACCTATTTGATTTTCCTGTAGTTTCTAATTGCCTTAATTTTTTCCTAGATGATAAAAGAAGCATGCCTACTCACCTTACCACAATAGTAGGCAATCTGGTTTTAGATGATGAAAGTACATTTCAACAGTTGAAAAACTATTTCTTATGAAATAGAAACACTGGCATTACTGATACCTGACATTAAGTATCATTTCCTTCCTGAGCCCACTTTCATGAGAACCACTAATGGCTCAGTTTGAGAACTAGCATATTTTTTTTCCAAATTGACTCTCATCAATAAATTTTTGTATCCAAGGATGAAGAGATGCACAGCTAAGAGATTAAAAATTTAGCTAAGAGATTGGCTTATGTCCTTATGATTTAGATATCATCAAATCCTTGTGAAGCAGATTAGGAAGGTATTTATTCTCAAGTTGTAAATGAAGAAAATGAGAAATATGGAGGTAAAGAGGTCAAGACTTATTGTTTTAAGAAGTAGCATTAAAAAAAAAGAAGTAGCATTTAAAAATTCAGCACAGTTGGGCACCAGTGGCTCACACCTGTAATTCTAGCTACTCAGGAGGCTAAGATCTGAGGATCCCAGTTCAAAGCCAACCCAAGAATGAAAGTCCCTGAGATTCTTAACTTCAATTATTCACCAGAAAACCAGAATTCATACTGTGGCTCAATGTGGTAGAGCTCTAGCCTTGAGTTGAAGAGCTCAGGGACAGTGCCCAGGCCCTGAGTTCAAGCTCTGCAGCTGACTCCTGCACCAAAAAAAAAAAATCAGCAGAACTTAAAACAGTTGAAAGAAATCCCCCCTGCTGAGAGATTTCTCCATTCTTAGTCTATCACAGATTATTCTGCATTTTGGTACAGCACCCATCATCTGCCAGCTAATTCATGTAGGTCTGCTATCCTTTTTTATGCATGTTAAGATTTTGAACATAACTAAAAAAATAAATTTAATAACTGTGATGCTCTATTTACATGTTTTTAGCAGAGATAATTGACAAAGATCCAAGTAAAAATTATTAGGATATAACACTATTTTTGTACTGGTCAAATGACTAATTCCAAGAAACCCTTTCAATATGCTGTCTCGTTGCCTTAAACTCTCCATCTCATCACCTAACCTGCTTGTTTTCAATTTTTGTGTGTGTGGGGGGGGGTCGTGGGACTGGAGCTCTGGGCCTGGGCACTGTCCCTGAGCTCTTCAGCTCAAGCTACAGCCTTATCCTTGGGCTTGGTCCTTGTCCCTTAGCCTGAGTTCTTCTGCCCAAGGCTACTGCCTTACTCCAGGGCCTGGGCATTCTCCCTGAGCTCTTCAGTTCAAGGCTACCACCCTATCTCTAGAGCCACAGCTCCACCTCCCATTTTCGAGTGATTAATTGGATATAATAGTCTCAAATTCTTTAGTGTCTGGGCTGACTTTGAACCTCAATCCTAAGGTCTCAGTCTCCTGAGTAGCTAGGATTATAGGCATGAGCCACCATGCGTGGCTTATTTTCAACGTTTTATAAACTTCATCTTCTTTCCTATTTATATGATCCTATGGTGAACCTTACAGAGCAAAATTAAGTCAGGTGCCAGTGACTCATGTCTGCAATTCTACTTAGAAGTTGAGATCTGAGAATCACAGTTCAAAGACCACTCAAGATATAACAAAGAGACACTTATCTCAAATCAGTAAGTCAACAGTTGAAAGTAGAGGTGTGGTAGCTCAGGCTTGAATGAAAAAGCCAAGAAAGGGTGTGAAGGCCTGAGTTCAAGTCCCAGTACCAATATTCATAACATACTCACACAAAAATGCATAAGCTGTTTCTGAGTATATCTCTTTTTTCATCTATCCTTCCAAGAAAACATCTGGATGAATACCTATCAGACTATTCCTATTTTCTATATATTGAGCAAAGTATTATGGAGCATTTCCATTTTCCACTTTGCTTTCCAATATTAATTTCTTGAGCATATCTTGCCTGCTGTATGTTTGCTGAGGGGTTCTAACTGAATGTCCCTTGATAGTATAGGAAAATAAATAGGTAAGTAGATGTACTTTTTCTATGTGCTAGATAAGTGTAAGAGATAAATAGCAACTTTCTTTTATTATGTCATTAATCGTAAAATTACTTTTACCAATTTTCAGTGAATATGCAAAAGTATTTCTTTATCATGTAATTAGTCACAGTTAAATTTTATATATTTTTATTTTTTTAAATTTATCATCAAGGTGATGTACAGAGAGGTTACAGTTACTTTCATCAGGTAGTGAATATATTACTTCTCAGACACTGTTACCTCTTCCCGTGTTTTTCTCCCACTTTCCTTTCCCTACCCCCTCCCACTCATCTCATTTATATATTTTTCAATAGTAATAAAATTAATGCTCCTAGATTATGAAAATGGCTTTGTGGTTATAGATTTGTTTCTCATTACATTTGGATATTTTTCCAAGTTGCAACTTCATCCCCAGTTATGCCCTCTCATGCTAGATCATCAACAGATTTTGGAGAGAATAAAATAATGTTATTTTTTCCATATATTTTTATTGTAATTAATAGAAGGGTTACATTATGCTCACCAGATAGAAAGTGCATTACTTCACAAACATTGATACCCTTTCTCATGTCATGGTCCCCATTTCCCAACCCCTCTACCCCTGCTCATTTTGATTTCCCCCTTTCCCTATCCAATTTCAAATAACCAATTAAGCATATATAAAATATATCAGATAACAAGGTGAAATATTGTAACAATATGAGATAACCAAGGGACAGCAAAAGAGATGAGAT
Source organism: Megascapheus bottae (assembly GCF_031878675.1). Classification (NCBI taxonomy): domain Eukaryota; kingdom Metazoa; phylum Chordata; class Mammalia; order Rodentia; family Geomyidae; genus Megascapheus; species Megascapheus bottae. The sequence goes on from NC_143510.1 coordinate 20,749,512, forward strand.
ATAACATAGTACATTGAGGACAATAATCACTCATTATATGGCTTTTGTTTCTATTTCCTGGAGGTCCTTACATTTAGCGTCATACTATATGGCCTTATGTATCTAGATTTTATTCTATTATAAATCTCTGCTAGGAGAGCCCAAGGTTTCTACTGATTATGACAAATAAGGGAAACCATTGAGCCTATGTTCCTTTGAGTCTGGCTTACTTCCCTTAATATGTTTTTTTCTAAGTCTTTCCATTTCCTTACAAATGGGGCTATGCAGTTCTTTCTGACAGCAGCATAGAATTCCATTGTGTATAAATACCACATCTTGTTGATCCACTCATCAACTGAGGGACATCTGGGTTGGGTTGGATAAGTGGGACTGCATTAAACTGCAGAGCGTCTATATGCAAAGGACATAGCGAGCAAATTAACTAGAAAGCCTACAGAGTTGGAGAAGATCTTCACTAATGATACAATAGACAAAGGCCTCATATCTAAAATGTATCAACAGCTCAAAAAATTGAATCACTCCAAAGCTAATCTCCAAAGAAACAACCATCCCATTAAAAGATGGTCCAAAGACTTAAAAAGAGTCTTCTCTGAAGAAGAAACAAAAATGGCCTATGGACACATGAAGAAATGCTCAACATCTCTGGTCATAAAAGAAATGCAAACCAAAACAACTCTAAGATTCCACCTCACTCCACTTAGAATAATCAAGAAACATAATAACAACAGATGCTGAAGGGGATGTGTGGCCAGGAGAGATCACACTACACTGTTGGTGGGAGTGCAAACTTATTCAACCACTATGGAAAGCAGTATGGCAGTGCCTCAAAAGACTAAACATACAGCTCCCCTATGACCCAGCAATTCCACTACTTGGCATTTACCCAACCGTCCAGAAACAAGGACATACTGAATCCACTAGCACAATGATGTTCATTGCAGCACTATTTACCATAGCAAAAATAATGGTTTTTAAAAGACATGATGGGAGATTTCTAAAACTAGATCTGGGCCTCACCTTGGATAGGATGATCATTCATACTCATATATATATATATGTACATATATGTACATATATGTATGTGTATTTCTACATACACATGTTGTAGAGAAGGGTTTCAATCTCCTATCAGTAATAATGGTCACCATCAAGACTATCAGCAATGATAAATACTATTAGGGTTGTTGGGGAAAAGGAACCAACTACAACTGATGATAATGTAAATAGTGCAACCATGAAAGGCAGTTTAGAGATTCAAAACAAATAAACACTGTAAGCATTGAACTACCCTGGAAGATCAATGGGCATTTTACTCAACCATCAGGAGGAATAAAGTTATATTAGCAGGGAAATAGGTGGTCATGGACAGCTTTATGTTAGTTAATTAGTCAGGATCAGAGACACAAAGGGCAAGTGTTTTCTCTCATGCTAACTTGCATTTGATTTATCTCCACCTACCACAAGGTGACAAACCAGGAAATTGGCAGACCAGGAAATTGGCTTAGATCATTAGATTTCAAGAGATTTGGTTGTGGATATTCAAAGATCTGTGACTCAAAGAGAACAAAATCTGGTAATTTCGTAGTTTAACCAATATAACATGTTCTTGGCTCTCTTCTATTTTGAAGAATAATAACAAAACATGTAAATTAAAGTTACCTTTCTTAGTTAAGAATTACAAGCACCAAACAGAGCCAGTGGTGCACAATGAACAATACTATAGAAATCAGTGTGCTGATTAACAAGCCAACTTGCCAAGTATTTCCTAAAGACTTTCATTTAGGCTTGGAAATTCCTCCACATATGGGAGTTACTCTCAGGCCTCTACCATGATCCCCTTAAGAGCTTTAGTTTGCATTGGTGTTTAGCAAAGGTATTTAAATACTTGACAATAAAATTGAAATATGAAAACTAATACAGAAATTGCTCCCAAACAAAATTTTCCAAAGAGATTTTGATGATTCAGAGAGAAACCTATAGAGAATTTTTTGATAGTTAAGCAAAGGGACTGCATCCTGACAGTTATTTTATAAAATAGATACAAGTGTCCAAGACTATAATTTAAAAATTTGTATTTACTAGCTATGTTTTATATGAAAGATGAGCAAACTTATCTGCATCTCCTTTTAAGCTCTATCTTCTGTTCCGTAAAGTTGGTGTATAATAGTCAGTTGTAAGTCAAGCATTTTATGGTGTCTTTATTCACTTTACAATGTAATTCAATTTACGATTAAGTAACTGAACTTGGTGCATTTAAAATGTGATTGCACTTGGGAAAATATTTGTTCAACTTCTTAGTAATATAAATGTTATATAAAATGAAATACACACAATTATTTTAAGCAGTAATTTTCATTCAAATTGGTTCTATATGCATGTATGCATGTATGTATGTTCCAGAAACTGGAAATAAAGATGAATGTGGAAGCTTGCCCCAATAGCCTTAGCATGCAGGAAACTGAGGCAGAAGGAGCAAGAGTTCAAAGCTTGCCCATACTTGCACAGTGAGTTTGAGAGAAGCTTGGACTATATTAACAAGATAATGAAACAAATAAATGAACCTTTATGCCATTCTCTTGTACAAAAATGAAAGCCAAAAAGAAATAGAGGAAGAAAGAAAGAAACACTGAAAGGGAAATATTTGTACTATTATCATTTCTTGGCTTCTCCATTTATATGAATATAATACAAATGTTGAATTTTTGGATACAGAGCAAATAAGTTCTACTTGTCTATTTAAAAATTGTTAAATATTTCCAATGAAACACTATTACTTAATATTCAGTAAAGAATACTGAACAGTAAATATGGAGTTATATGCCACTTTTATTCAAATCCTCGGTTGTGACTCTTATTGTTTATTAAGTTGATTTAATATAGACTCTTTCTTCTAGGCATTTATTGCTTACATATGGATTTATAGCCATGTTTATTGTGTCTGAACTTTTTAAAAATAGTCTATAATGCCAAATATTTGCTGGAGCTTGCTTTTGCAATCTTCACTTATATCATTTCTTTCATACCATTTACATAATTTAACCACATTTCATCCAAATTACACGGTGGACTCCAGTGCATGAGTGTATACTTTCCTTTGCATTCTGATGAACATTTTTGCCTTGGAATTTCTTGCTGTCAATACCAGGTTTCAGGATGCACTACACACACACCTTTCTCTATCCACATCTACGGATTCGCAGGGTTTGTGATGCTGAGCAGACTGTCAGTGTGTATCATCCATGTGTATTTTTGGTTTTATGCATAATTTGTTCATATTATTTGCCTATTTTCATTCCATTGATGGTCTGTCTCTTTTTTTTAGGAATTTTTTAAATGTTCCAAAATATATTCTGATTTTTATTCCTCAAGTACATAAATAGCAAAAATGTATCCTAATCACTATTTGTCATGCAAGTATTTTTATTTTCCTTTTATCCTATTATTGGTGTTACTGACTCTTTAAAATATATAAAACTTTCAATCTTTTTTTATATACAGTTTTAACTTATGTACTGTTTTAAAAGAGTTTGCTCATTTCCAGGTTCTAAATGTCATCCAAATTCCCTCCAGTAGGTTTATAAATTTTAGGATGTTTAGCATGTTATACTGTTTGGAGTTTTGCTGTTTTTATGTAAATGACAAGAAGGAAATATCTAAAACTATTTCTTGTAAAGTAGTCAAATCTTAAAGCATCATCATTTTAATATTGCATGTGAAGTGTGATATTCTGTGTACACTGATGTGTGTGTAGAATCTCTTGTTATTTTATGTTGATAAATTGCATACTAATACTCTATTATACATTAATTCCTTATTTTAATTGCCATGTGTTTGTAATATACTATAGTATTTGGATAGATGTAACTCTTCATTATTTTGTTTTCCAAGAAATTTTTATTTTATTTGTAGACATTTTTCACATAAAATTAAAATTACATTCAATACACATAAAAAGACTATAGTAGAATTTAAATAGAGATGAGATTAAATTTATTTCTTATGTTGAGAATAAATGACATTTTTCAATATTGAGTCTCCTAAGAAACTTGTGTCTCTCTCCCATTCGTATTCTTTAATAGCTTTTAGATTTATTTTCATTATGTGTGTAGTTACAGTCTCCGGATTTTCTTCATTTTTTTCCACCAAATTTACATTTTCCTGTTTTATCATCAACTTCATTAAGGTTTTAAATTTATTAACATTATATGTCTCTATATAGCAATTCCCCTAAAATGTTGCTCTATACCAAAATTTCTTTTAAGCCAAAGATTTTAAAACTGTGTTCATTTTAGTAGTTATTTTCAGAGGACAAATTTTCATTTTATTTGCTAATATAGGGAGGTATTTGTTCTGGTAGTTTTTTTTCTCTTTTACCTAATTGTCCCAAATAGTGTTCTTTACTTTAAAAATATTTATTGACATTTTTCTATTCTGTCCCATTGTTATTAAGTTCACTTATATGAATATCTTCTCATTTTATTTATTTTCTCCTGAACTTACAAATTTCTATCAGATATTTATCTGGTAGCTTGCCCCTGATTGATATGAGGAATATGTTTTTCCATTTATTACTTATTTCTTCTAATTCTTGCGACTTACAAGTTAAATAATACAAACATGTAAATTATGTCATAGGTATATTAAATTCTCCGCTTAGATCTTCAAATCATTAATATTTTGTACCATATACCTTATTCATATATAAATCTAATATATGCATAAACATATATGTACTTATGTACTTGTATGTGTTTTCTGAACAATTTGAGACCAAACTGCAGATATCTGTTCTGTACTAATTATCAAAAGTTAGTTTTCAAACTTCAAAATAAAATATTGATCCAAACATAGTAGCTAATCTTAATTCCATGTTAAATTACACCAGTCATCCAAATAGTTTCTTTTCTACTCCAGAATACAAAGATCAGTTTTTCATTTGTGATGTCTCTTTAAAAATCCTTCATTCCAGAATTTTTTTCTCAGACTTTATTTGTTTTCCCATAAGTTTTTTAATTGTTTGGATAATGTATCAAGGAATCACAATTACATTCATTAGGTAATGGGTATGTTACTTCTCGAAACTTGATACCCCTTCTCATGTTTTTTTGTCCCCTCCATAAAATTTTTGAAGAGCAAAGACTTATAAATGAACACTAAAGTATACTTAGAAAGCTTATTTCTCACAAAGATACAGGCTTCTTAGACTTGAGAAAAATGAATAAATACACTGAGAATAGAGAAAAAAATCTTACTCTCATAAAAAGAATTAAGACATAAACAGGGAAAAAAATAGATTGAATTCTATCATCTGAATTATTGCACTACAATAATAATGAACAGAGCAAAACTTTGTATCCAAATATTGTTCCTCATTACCTATAACCAGGACTCATAAAGAGCTAGATCCAGGGACAAAGCAGAAGAAGCCAGAAGTAATGTTCAAAAAATGGCAGAGTTCGGGGACGGGAGTTTGGCCTAGTGGTAGAGAGCTTGCCTATTATGCACAAAGACTGGGGTTCAATTCCTCCATACCACATACATAGAAAAAAGCCAGAAGTGGTGCTGTGGCTCAAGTGGTAGAGCTCTAGCCTTGAGGAAAAAACAAAACAAAAACAAAACAAACAAACAAACAAAAAACCCCAAGGATAGTGCTCAGACCCTGAGCCCAAGCCCAAGACTGGCCAAAAAAAAAAAAAAAAAAAAAAAAGGCAGAGTTGTGTTAAAATGACATAGGAGGCAGCTTGAAGACGTTGTTGCTGGCCAATCATGAGCTCAAAATAAAGAATGATTACAAGGAACCATAGTCTATTGAATAAAATTAGAAGGAATAAGTTTCTATGGATATAGGTTAGATAGATGATAAATGGATAGATAGAGGTTGATAGGAAATCTCATTGTTATTTGTAACTTACATCTCATTTTTTTGAGTAATTCAAGAGTTCTTAGAAGTTGTGATTTAAAATTTTAGGTAAATAGATTTGGATGGTGTTTATGGTGGTGACAGTGGAGGAATTCATGCTTATTGTAGATATTCTCTAATTTTATTAGATCCAGTAAAGAGTTATTTGGTGGCCTAAAGACTGGTGCTCTGATTTTAATGAAGTGGGATAAAAATGAACTGTGGAAAAATACAGATTTGATTTTGTGACAATTTAGTCCATGGTATAAATAAAATGCTCTCAATTTCATGTATTTAAATATATTTGGTCATTGGACTTATAAAATCATATGCAACTATTTTATATAAACACAAATATATGCATATGTATATAGATTATATGTATTTGTACTATATACATATACTCTATAAATAAATGTATAGCTACATATATAGGTATATGTACAAATATATATATAACTATATAGATCATATATGTTTCATATATATAGATTATATATATATCATTCTGGTTCTCCACTTTTAGCAGGAAGCTCTTTTCCTTATGGTTTCCTCTTATGCATAAGACAGTTGTCTATTTTGTTTCCTGTTTTCACATCTAGCCCTGTACTGTTGCTATACAAAAGGAACACTCAAGAAGACTGAGTGCTCACCAGCACTGGGTGAGCAGCTGGTTCTTACACATTGGTGTGGAAAGAGAGGGAGGGGGATAAGGGGAGAGATGGAGACAGAGACAGAGAGACAGAGACAGAGCTCTCTCAAGATTGGAATACAGACAGTAGATACTTAGAACACCGATTAAGAAGAGAAGCAGGAAATGAAAAATAAAGGGTAATGGAGAACAGCCAGCCAGTTAGGAGAAAGAGATGGGGGGAGATTGGAGAGTTGGGAATCCTAGAAAAGCAAATATTTCCAAAGGACTAACAATCAAACTTAACAAGAATTGAAGAAAGAGAATCCAGTATTCCAGAAACCATACAAACCCACAAAAGTAACACTGCTTACCTAAGCTAAGGAAATGCTGCACGAAATTATTTTTCCACCCATATGTTTCAGGTAAAGTACACAATGCAAGGCAATTATTATGTTTGCTACTGAAAAAGCATCTCCATAACACTGTACATTTCTAGTGGTAACCTAGAATCATATGCTTTTTACACAGTATCCAAAATTGCCTGATATTTCTCCTCATTATTTTTTCCTGTCATGGACAAGATAGCACCCCCAAAATCCCACTAGCCTGCTCCCGGATGCAGGATCGGGCCTCTGTTAAGCTGTCATTAGCCCTCATTCTTTTCTCTTTCAGAATTCATCAGGAAACCTAAAGAAAGGGTCATAATATGATTTTCCTCCCAAGGAAGTCAAATTCACTTTTCAAAATGAAATGTCCTAAGAAACATTTTGTTTAGAATGACCATTTCCATGAAACACATCTGAAAAGTCTTTCAAACCATGCAGGGGCATAATTTCTTTGCTATATTCAGATTTCTTCCTATCACATTTCAGTGTAACAGAAACAACAGGAGAAAAAAAAAAGAAAAAGAAAGGGAAAAAAAGAGAGAGAGGGAGGGAAAAAAAAAGCCCTTATCTGCACAGTTGTGGTGAATAGTCTTGATTGGGCTCACACAGCAGGCAGGTGATGGGCCATTGCCTATCTATTTCAGGACTAAACTTTCCACTGGTCACAGGTGTTTTTCCTTTTTTGGCTCTGCGGCCTTGCCATCATTAAGTTTGTTTGAGGCAGCAGACAGCTTCTGGGAGACCAAGAGATGGGAGGAGGCAGGGTGCAGAGACAATCCAGCTGACATTTTAAGCAGGAAATGCAACCATCTGAATGTAAAGAAGATAAACCCTGTCTCTACACAGACTGCGCACTAGGGAAAATTGAGGTAAAATATCGCAGGATTTAGAGAAGGGAATAGGAGACTTTGTGCTTTAGATCTCTCTTACTCTCTCCATCTTGTTATTTGTAGTCCCCCGCCCCTCAACATCTCAAGAGGAAAATAAAGTTTGAACAAGAAACTCCAGGCTATCAACTGAAAAAGAGCAATGTCATGGAGATGTTTTTTTTTCTACATGAAACTTAATATTGATTTTGAAATATAAATATCCCTTGACCAATACAGATGGAAAAATAATTTGGGGGCAGCATTCCCTTAGTATAAGTGGGCAGTGTTTCCTTATATGATTTCTATTGGTGACAACTGCCCCCTTTCCAATTGGTACTCCTAAGAATTCATCACCTATGAATTGTTCTTCTAAATTCCTTTACAAGGAGCACACATACTCCAAAATTAAATTGCAGCTTGGCATACAAGGTTTCTAGGAAAGTGAACATATTGTCCTCACTTTAGAACATAAATGGACAACGTCATAATCCAAGGTTTTGTTTTGACAGCAATGCTATGAGTGGAGCAAGAAAAGTCTATGAGAGGTAGAAAATATTTTGTAGCTCATACCTATTACTAATATACACAGGTAGCCTCTACGGGCAGACAACTAGAAGCATATATGATTGCTATATATTATATAGCAAGTGACTTTGGGAGCCTTTCAAAGGAGTAGATGGAAAGAGGAAATGATCAGTGTGCAGGCAGTATTGCTGAGACTTTTACATGAGCCTGGATCTTTTTTTTTTTACCCTGATGAGTTATAAACCATCCCGTGGAGTATATATGAATAAATGTATGCAAATCACAGATTGCCTTTCTGCATATGAAGACCATAACTATAAGAGGAAAAATTATGTGAAATAAAATGAACACCATTGCTTACATAATTTCTAAACATAGTTTAAAAGTATAAATGCATAGATTTTTGCAAATATAGGGATCATGGAAAAGTTAATCATTTTGTTCACTTGCTTTTCTCATTCTTCTTAAGCAGAGCAGGCTGAATTCATCCCCAATTGTTAAAACCTCCCAATTTCTACAGCACTTGGACACATAACTCTAAATGATTATAGAATCTCTTATTTAAGATAATCTTAAAACTTCAGGAGAGCATCATCATTTTTGTGATGGAAATACAATTCTAAGAAATCAGCAAAACACACCCATTGTGAGAATCCTGTGGTTTTAAGAAGGAAAATGATACCCTGTTATGAAAACCGGTACTTGTCAAAGATCAGCCCAGCAAACGGGAAACAAGGCCAATGTTAGAGCTCAGAGATTCTTCTTCCAAGGTCCTTGTTCTAATCTGCTGTATGGGACTGTGTCTTACTTATCTTACAAGACCATCCATGTAGCTCCAGAGGAAGAAAATGATTCTTTCCAGTGAGCCAGGGACATTTTTGGCAATCGTTTTCCAAATTACTACCAAGACTGTGTCATTACTGGGTGTCTCACCTGCGCACATGCTTGCCTGTAAATACATTTCAAATGACATGTGGATTGCTCTTGGAAAAGGGGTTTTCATGACCATGTATGTGCTCTGCCATTTACAGGAAAATACAAAGAATATTATGGAGTCTACGAAGATGTGGCTTGAAGGCATTCACATTTGGAATCTGGGATGGATTTCCTGAAGCTGGAATTGCTGATGGATGCTCTAGGAGATATCTGGTTGCCAATGGGCTAGAAAGCTGTGGTTAACAGTGTCTTGACTTGCATGTAAATCAATGCTTGGAGGAGCTAATGATGATAAACAGCCATTGACTTTGAATTTCATCCCAGAATATGTGTGCTGGGCTAATGGATAACAGGGCAGGATTAGACAGTTCAAGAATGCATTCCAATGGGCAAACGCATGGGCTTGGCCTATTGGAAGACAATGCCCAGTTCTTTCTCTTTGTCACTAGCATACTTTTCGAGATGGACACACAAATATTTTCATGCTCATATACATTAAATGAGTAGTAAAAATGAAATTCAGTTCCTTTGGATGGACTGAGAATAGAACTAAGCTAAGTCCATGGCTCAGAAGTAAGAGTGCTTGCTTACCAAACACAAAGCCCTGAGTCCAAACCACGGTACCACCAAAGAAAGAAAGATGGTGGCCTATTAGCCTGGGGCCTGGGGCTTCAGACTGCTACAATCCTAGATACTCAAGAGGCTAAGATCCAGAGATTCAAAGCCAACCCTTACAGCTAAGTGTATGAAACTCTATTTCCAATTAACTAGCAAAAAGTCAGGCCAGAGGTGTGGTTCAAGTGACAAAAGGCCAGCTGAACAGGTAAGCCAAGTGAATGTGAGTCCCTGACTTCAAAATCTGGTACTGCCAAAACAAACAAACAGGAATAAAGATAAAATAAAACAAAAAATAGTTATATAAGAGTTTGCCACATTGTTGTTGAAATAGTAGTAGGATTATAAAAAATGTTTCTATTTCCACTTCTCCTTTATTAGTTTTATCAAAGCATAATCTACTTTATGGGGAGTTTCTGTGATTAATAAAAGTTAGCCTCAAAGCAAGCAACTCGATCACCTTTATTCAAAACACGTGGTTGAATCTTATGCCATTCACAACAGTGAGGACACAAAAATGAGAGAAGGGATGGGCCCTGCTTAATTTTTGACTCAAAGTTAACCAAGCATAAACCATGAATGTATACTTCCTAGAAGCTTAGGAACAGCTATGGGAGTTCGAAAGTAAGCACCAGAGACCACGTAAGCTATTAACAATCAGAATTCCTGGATGGAAAGGTGGCTTTGAAAGATAGCCTGAATTTGAGCATGCAGATATAAAAGGACTGCTAAAAGGAAAAGCTTGGAGAACAAGTTAGACCGATGACAAAATTCTGATAATAGAGAATTTCACTTTGATTGGATTTTTATTTTTTAATTCATAACTTCATTTAAGGTACCTAATGAAATGTACTTGATTGCAGGAATATTTTTCACCTATGTAGCAAGCATGATTAATTAATGCTTTGGCAGGCTGAGCAAGTCGTTATGGAAAAGACCATACAAGAGGCTGAACTCAGTCGAGCTACAAAAATTCATTATGGCAAAAGAGGGTTTATGTTTGTTTGGGTGGAGCATCTCAGAGAAGCTCTGTTTGGATGTAAGTTCATTAAGTAGAAGAAATATTCCGTTATTTAGCTTTTGTTGGAGAGACTTTTTTTTGTCTTCTAGATTTTATCACTAATATTTTTTAGAGGGAGATTTGACTCCTTTTGTTTTGTTTCTGTAACATTCTTGGGGGCTTTTCAGAATGCCTAGAGTTTATTTTTCTAGATTCAGCAGCCAATGTTACTTCCTCCATAAAGGATTCTTCCACTCTTCCCTCCCAGTGTTTATCAGACACTGGCATCATATTGAGCCTAACTACTCCATTCTATCCTCCTTAGGGGAGTGTTTCCAAATAACATTGGTGACTGACAGAGAAAGTGAAAAAAAATAAAGAACATATGGTTTAAGGAATATATGTCTAAATTGCTCTTGTGTTTGCTAGTGTACTATGAGCCATGTAAAAATATAAAGGTTCTGTTTTCCTTCCATGATTCACTGTTGATTTGATTGCATAACTCTTTTTTTTAAGGAAGCACATACATATCTATTTACCAGGAAATCAGATGTGTGTTGTGTCCAGAATGAGGAAAATGGGAGGAGATACTGACTAAATACTCTTATCAATCCTCACAAAACAATAGCCACATATACTCTTTCCACATCATGTCTGAGATTACCACAGGTAATTCTAAGGTACTTTTCTTCTATAATTCTCTTCCATGCCCCTACGTTCCTCCTGCTTGCTTCCCATGACCACTGTGATTCTTGGTGTCTTCTTAGTTCTTCAATAATGCTGACAGTCTACAATTTCTTCCTCCATTTTATTCAGTATCAATTTTTTATAGTCGCCTATAAACTACCTCATTAATCAGATAGTGTAAAATCCAATTAGAGACATTAGAATCCAGAAATACAAGTGTTAAGGAATGTATTTCTTGATTGACAAGGAAACCAAATAGACCCATCTATTTAGAATCTTAGCAACAATTAGCTGCCTTAGTTTCATTTATTGTGACATAAAAAATCTGGTTTATTGAGAGCTCTATTGAAGAAGATTTCTGTGATATGCACCAGGAGAAAATATCTTCAAACTAAAATGATTGTTTTGCTGTAATAAATTGAACCATATGTACACTATGTTATTCAATCTTTTTTCTTCAAGGCATAAATTGATATTAAAGAACATTTAAGTCATAACACATGGTTATCCAGGCATGAACGAGGCAATAACCCATATAAGTTGTCAAGGTGAAGCCAAAGCATTTATTAGAGGTTTGTGTTGTTTTTGAAAAGTGCATGGTTGGATAAACATGGATTAGTGCTATTATGCTGCTACGATGACTCAAGTGTGTTTTTACAGTGTCAGTAATTTTTATGTTTAAAAATCACTGGTGCAGTATATTAGCTATAATTTATGTTTATCATCTTGTGTACTCTAATAGGTTTCAACAAACCATTTAACACTTCAGCTTGTGCATATACATTACTTAATAGGTATTTATCTTAAAAAAAGAGATACTTAACGGGACTTCCAAAGCTTGCAACTGCATGCTAAGAGAGAATACTGCCATGTGTCACATTAACTTTCTTTTTTCCTGTTGGTAGTTAACTTTGAACATTCTGACCACTTGCTTCTTTGTTTGATGGACTCGTAGTGGCCTAAGAAAAAATATGTGTTCACGTCCTTGTCAGCAAGAATGACATCAAGTTCTCCCAGCACTGAGTGTCCGTCACACTTGCTAAGTAGGGTGGATGCATGACACAGCCAGCACAGCTGAAAATAGGACAGACAGAGGTCCAGCAATCAGCTGCTGTACTGAGTGTCCTCTCTGAAACAGCTAGTTTACTTCTGAGTGGAGCTGGGTCTATGAGGCAGTTGATGGCTGATGTGACCTAGACTCTGTCTTAAGAGAGCCCCTGAGAGCCCCCATGGAGAGAGTGTGAGGGAGGGGCTGGGCCTTGGGAGGCAGTTACTGGTACTTTGAAGCCACGAGAGATTTAATGTAGCAATACAAGAGGGGGACTTCATTTATCATGACATTATTGATTCTTCCAAATAGTGCTCTGCTTATTGTTTTTGCCACAATGATGACCTATTTCTCTTTTGGATATTCTAGGTAGATGAATTACTAGAGTTTCCTTTCTCCATATAAGAGATTGATTCATTTAAAAAAAATGTACCCAGAGTTGGCAATGTGATAAGAGTATTTTTTTTTCTTCTTCTAAGTTAACTGTATTTTGACTTACTGACAGGCATGACAGAGATGGATTTGGAGGGGAAATACTCATGAAAGTCTATTATTGCTCAAATAAATGATACCACTTTATTCATTTACAAAATGGCTGGGTAAGAATTTGTTTGGAATCTTGAAACTATGAATATACTGATCCAGTCAGTAATAAATTTTTAGAAAGAGACTATAAATTCTGTAGTCAATCAAGCACATCAGTTGGCTGAGGTAGCAAACAGGGAGGATATATTACTCCCTGGAGACAAATTGACCAAGATGAACTGTTTAGCATGTAAACTACCTTTGTGTTGTAAAAGCAGTGATGTCCTTTGACACCTTACTAAATGGCACCACTCTTATCTTCCTGATCATTTCACTATTAGAAACTTCTGCTAACTGGACCACATTTTTTTCTTACGTATTTTCAAACTTCACTGTTTTTAGAATCCCAACAAAATTATATGGAACATAGCATGGACAATTCACATGAAAATGAATATGATTGTCTTTTTCACAAACATGGAAGGGAAGAGACTATTAATGTTCTGTATGACCATTTGGCTTTTCAAAAGAATCAAGGAAGATTAATGATCTTGATGCCAACTTTCAATAAAGCTTCTAGAATGCTATAGAACTTTCTAGAACATGAACCTTGTACATCTAAGCCTTCTGAGAGAGTAGCCAGTAGTCACATGTACAACATGTGGTCACTGTAACTTAGAACTAAATTATAATGTGAATATCTATCTACATGTGCTAATAATTAGTATGTTGGATATTGGAGGATTAACACCTTTAAGAAAAATTTGAAGAACGATTTATTGTCAGGAAGAGTGCTGGACTCATGAAGCAGGGATAATGAGATTCCCGGGGTCCTCTTTTCAGTGACTTTAGGGCAAATCAGAAAGTGAAAAAAGGAAGAGGAGAGTTGTATGGACTTTGAAACCTGAATAGAAGGAGGCTTCAGTAAAAGAGTACATTTCATATGATATGATAGGACTAGATCACATGAATCAGGAACCACAAAATCTCATTAAAAGTCTACGTTGAGAGAACCCAGCATTTTTGGTTAGGAAGTACTGAACCACTTGGCATCTCTAATGTTCTCATATACATTTTGGTCTCACAAAGGCATTTTTGATAAGAAGAAAATGATCATGTGTGTACATGTATTTTTAATGTATTAAGGAACACCTGAGAAATATCGATTAGATTCTCTATAATGACTTAACAGTTCTCAGCAAATAATAAATCTGTTCTTGAAAAGCCAGACTCATATTCAGGGACTTTCTTCTAGTTTCTTCCATTTCTCTCACCTCCAACATGAGAATAATCACAATTCTGTCCTACCTCATCTTGCAGAGAACTCCACTGATTGTTCTTCAGGCTTTGAGACTTTGCCTTTGTACAGGCCCTCCTTGTGCAAACCTTTAGAAGTAAATATAGATGACTCTTGGCTGGCAGTTTCTTCTCTGTAGCAATGCTTCTCCTCAGTTCTGAGGTAGTGTTCAAGTGTGTGGAAACTGAATGTGTGTGGCCACCCATATTAGTATGCTGACATTTTAATCCTCAGTAACAGGGTATACAGAAGTAGGAGCTTGGGAAGTAATTTAATCCTTAGGCAAGGACATAACAAGAAAATGACTATTGGGCAAAGCAGGAAGAGAACGCTCGTCAGATGCTGGGTCTGCCAGAACTCTGGTCTTTGAATTTACAGCTTCTAGATGTATAAGAAATAAATGCTGTTGTGTAAACCACTGAGTATATGGGATTCTAATCTATTGCACCCCTTTATTATCTCATCATTGGATGCATTATGACTGGAATTCTTTGCTTTTTCTCATCTTTCAAGAGTCATCTCTAAGAGCTCCAGTGGCACAATCAGTGAGAACATGGTACAAATAAGATTCATCACAGCTATTTTGTCTGTGAATCATTTTTTTTTCTTTTAGTAGGTCATGGGGCTGGACCTGGGCTCTGTCCCTGAGCTCTTCAGCTCAAGGCTGGTGCTCTACCACTTGAGCCACAGCACCACTTTTGATTTCCTGGTGGTTAATTAGAGATAAGGGTCTCAGGGACTTTAGTGACTGGGCTGGCTTTGAACTGTGATCCACCACACTCAGCCTCCTGAGTAGCTAGGGTTACAGATGTGAGTCACCATTGCCTGTCTATCTGTGAATCTTTCACCATATCTTCCTAAATAATGACCCTCTTATTCTAAGTCCTCCTTATGTCTTTCTACTTTCCTGTCTTCTCCAGTAAATTTCAGTCACAGAAGATGCATAATGCAGTCCTTCCATCTCCACTTCTTAGCCAGGAGTGATTGAAATCTTGTAGGAGCATCATGCATTCCTTGTGAATCAATGAATGAATGCTTCTATAGGCACTTTACCAGGTCTCAGGTGGGCAGAGCTAGTCAGTTCAGGGCTCTGCTGAACTGAAGAGCTACCAGAGGTAAAGCCCTCCTAACTTGTAGAAATAAGCACTCTTCTACTTGATTTGTGTCTATTCACATGAACGTTATTTTTAGCTGAAGAATTCTTAGCATGCCATGTTATTTATTAGTCAGGACTCTTAAAGCCACTCAATAATCTCAAAAAATTTCTTTAAAAAAGGATTTGGGAAAAATTAACTTATACAAATATCATCACTTAAAACATCTGTGGTGTTTTAAGTATTTAAAAACATTATACCATTCTCTCATTCTACGTAAATAACCATTTACATAGCCACTTTTGTGTCTATAATTTTGTTTACTTTTCCTATGAAGTACCTCCAATCTGAGCAACAATGTCTCACACCTGTAATAAGAGCGGTTCAGAGAGCATCTAGGGAAGGAATTTCCCAAGACTCATCTCCAACTAACCACCAAAAGCTGGAAGTGGAACTATGGCTCAAGTAGTAGAGTGCTATCCCTGAGCAAAAAGACAAAAAAGAAAAGAAAAGATGTGTAAGGACAGCATCCAGGCCTTGAGTTCAAGCATCACAACCAGCATATAAAAAATTAAAATTGAAAGAGTACTTCAAAACTTGTGGAAGCCTAAGATTTTATAAAGGAAGACCAAGGCATTAACTTTATCTAAACTTAAGTGTAGGATATGAGTCATACCTGTCAATTCACCTCTGGTATTTCTGTACCATTAGTACTACTCTGCATCTTCACACAAAATAAAGGTTATTCTAAGTTCCTTGTGGCATTCTACCATTTCATTCAGTTAACAGTGTATATATATATATATATATATATATATATATATATATATATATATATATATATATATAAAATCTCCAGGTGCTGGTGGCTCACATCTATAATCTTAGCTACTCGGGAGGCTGAGATCTGATGATTGAAATTTAAAGCCAGCCTGGGCAGAAAAATCCCTATGAGACTTTTGTCCAATAAACTGCTCAGAAAAGCAGAAAGTTGGGCTGGGAGTTTGGCCTAGTGGTAGAGTATTGCCTAGCATGCACCAAGACCCTGATTCAATTCCTCAGTACCACATACATATCAAAAATCCAGAAATGGAGCTCAAGTGGTAGAGCTCTCTCCTTGAGAAAGTTCAAGGACAGAGTTCAGGCCCTGAGCTCAAGCCCAGGACTGACAACAAAAAAAAAAGAAAGAAAGAAAGAAAAGAAAACAAAAGCAGAAAGTTGCACTGTGCCTCTAGTGGTAGAGTTCTATCCTTGAGCACAAAGAGGCTCAGAGCCAGAGCCCAAGTTTTGAGTTGAAGCCCCAGGATCAGAACCAAACATCCCACAACTGTACAATTAGATAGAATACAGTATAAATAACATAATTAGTATATTTCAATTAATATAAATAACTATGTAAACAAGGATTTTCAGGAGAAGTGACTCTGAGGTGACTTTTACAGGGTAAACAGCAATGAATTCTAAGGACAATAAGTAGAAAGATTCAGTAAGAAATAAGATTCCACCAAGAATGCTGTGTACTCAACTATGGCTCATACCTTGGTTCAGATCTGTGACATACATGACACTTGGCTAGAAAGCTTTCCATTGTAACCTCAGGAAAGTATCCAATTCCTCTCAAATTACCTTACAACATCTGTAGAGAGGGAAATGAGAAGGAAGGACATTAGATGACTGGTATCAAGGAATACGAAAACGAGCCAATGGTTAGCCCTTGGATAAGTGCAGGAACTATGCAGGTGAGAATACAAAAAAAATAATAAAAGGAGCACCCATGCTTGTTTCTAATAGTCATACAGAGAAGAAAGAGAGACAACCTGGGGTAATCCATCTGGAAAGACTCTTTCTGGGAAGAAATAAATAATAAAGATGGGGTGGGGTAGGAGTTGAGATACATTTTAAGCAGTCTTTGATGTGTATATAGGCATGGACATGCAGAAGAAAGTACTTCTCATTAGGATCTGTGGAAAAATACAGCTACAGAAATAACAATGGTTGGGCTGGGCTTTAGCTCAGTGGCAAAGTGCTTGCCTAGCAAGTGTAACATCCTGGGTTCGATCCCCAATACCCTAAAGAAAATATAAAAAAAAAAGAAAAGAAGTCACAATTTTCAATAGCTACAATATTCTGGGTAAGTAGAAGAGGTGTGTGAAGGACTGGGCAGAGGACACAAGCTGTGTGTGGGAGTGTTCAGCTCAAGTGGACTCATCTTGGATATGGCAGACCCTCATTCCTGTTGGACTCATACCACATCCATTGTGAAAGGAGATCATTTGGCCACGTGGTGAAAACTACGGTCTATGATAGGCAAGAATATAAATGGTTAAAGAGCAATGTCGCATCCC
Source organism: Megascapheus bottae (assembly GCF_031878675.1). Lineage (NCBI taxonomy): Eukaryota > Metazoa > Chordata > Mammalia > Rodentia > Geomyidae > Megascapheus > Megascapheus bottae. The sequence goes on from NC_143510.1 coordinate 20,767,372, forward strand.
AGCTCCAGGAAGTAACACATGATCTCAAAGCTCTCTGTTTTAGTGGTTTCATGCATTATATTATGTTTTATTCTAATTACAATCAATAGTGTTATTGCATTAAGCATTAAGTTTTCCTGTCTTGCAGTCTTCTTAAAATACCTCAAGTGGATCAATAGTATTTTAAATATTTTAATTATAAAAAATTGGAAGCATACATAAATCAGAATGTCCAGAACATGATGTGCAGATACAATAGTTATCAACATCCTTATCATTCTTGTTTAACCCAGCTCCTCCCATCAAAAGCTCTTCATTCACTTCTTTACCCAACAGATGTTAAGATTTTTAAACAGTATCACATTAAAAGTATCACAATAGTTTATTAAACATTTAGCATTTCTACCTTACATAAAAGTTTCTTAAATGATTAGACAAAAATAAAAGCAAGCTAGCCACTGGTAGCACATGCCTGTAGTACTCGTAACTACACAGGAGGCTGAGATCTGAGAATCATAGTTCGAAGCAAGCCTGGTCAGAAAAGTCCCTGTGAGACTCTTATGTCCAATTAACTGCTCAAAAAAAATGGATGTGGAGGTATGGCTCAAAATAGTACAAACAAAAAGAGCGCAGGGCCAGCATCCAGGTCCCAAGTTCAAGCCTCATGTCTGTCCAAAAACAACAACAACAACAACATAGACTCAGCTTTTACCAATGAGAGAAAAAGCAAGCAAATACTAAAAGTTAGCAAATAAAAAGTAAATAGCACATTAGGAATAATTTTGTCTCAGCCAAGAAATTGTCCTCAGTCCCTCATTTGAGATTATTTCCACTTTATAGTTATGCATAGAATCAGGCAGTCCAAATATCACACACACACACACACACACACACACACACACACACACACACACACACACACACACACACACACACACACACACACACACACACACACACATGACTTTTGCATTGAAAGAAATGACAGAAGCTGTAAACCAAGTACTAGATTTCCCTTATTTAGGGTGTGTATTTGGGGTGTGTAGAACAGTATCCCTTGTAAGGAACTGATGGCCGGAAATCCAGGCATTCATCATTCTCTTTCCTTCCCTACAAGCAAACACATTGGCAGTGATGATTCTGAAGACAATAGTGCTTATCTAGCAATTTTGTGCAACAGAAAGTTCTAGAAACTGTCTCTTATACTCTCCCTTCCTGGTCTAGATGATAAAATCTCCCCCTAGTTACTATCTAGCTTTAGGGTACTTCCTCCCTCACCCCACCGCATAAGTTTTCTTAATGGATTATTCATTCAATTCGTCTCCATTACCAAATTACCAATATGAGCATGGTGCTTGTTTGCTGGGATGTTAACTCGTGACAGAGTCAGACAGGAAATACAACTGCAGGATCTCACGGATAAAACTTAGGAGGGGAGAGGGGAGGAAAAATAATTCATTGTGTATACCACCAAATTAAGAAAAGTAAGGGAATGGTCAAAGGGGGGATGAGAATATTGAAGGGCTTGAGTGATTAAAATGGATTGCATTCACAAACTGTTTTGTTAAATGGTACAACTACGTAAAGACAAGTTCGTTAGGGACATCTTATTCTAGGACAGCCAGTTTGCTACCAGCTCCAAAGTCATCCATTCAAGTCTTACGATAATCCTGCATGGTGTGGTTTTTATCATTTTAATAGATTATAAACTAAGATTTACAGAGGTTTGTTGCCAGAGTTATGCAGTCAGTGAGTAGAGCTAAACTTCGGAGTCAGTTTAGCTCAGTCTAATAGTTGGAAGCAGATTCTGGAATCAGACTGCCTGGGTTTATATTTTAGTCCTGACATTTGGAAGCTCTTGGTCTTAGGTATATTTCTATGGATTGGTTTCCTCCATCACGAAAGGGATTAAAAATAGTGCCTTCATAGGGTGGTTGTAAGGAAGAAATGTGTTAATTTATGTAACAAACTCAGAGATTTTGGCTTATAGGAAATGCCTATCTGTATTTGTTATTATTTATGAAATCCAAAGCCCCGTTCAGAACATCCAACTCCAAGTTATGGAGGAGAATATAATTCTGCTCAATGATGAGAGAGTCCTGGGCCTGTTGGCAGTAAGATAGTCATTTAGAAATGCAGAATTAATGTCTAACACACAAATAAGAGCACACAAGTAAGGTCATTAGTATTTTTTTATTGTTAGAAAGGCAAGTGTCAACAGCTCACAGAAAACGTGTGGACTCTCCTCTACTTGTATTCTGAATGAATTATAAGGACACAGATAATATCTTAAGCACCAGAAGGCTTATTATTCTTTATTTATATTTGTGGAGAAACTTAGGAAATTTGGCTTACAGTCTTATTGGAAGAAAGGAGGGGACTCTGTAGACCCAAATGAAAAAAAAAAAAGGTGTTTAATATGCAGATAAAATCCTGGGTTGGATGGCAGGCAAAGGGAGTTCAAATTTCAGAGAGTGTTAATTCACACAAACTTCATAAATAATCTTAGATTCTACTCATAGAAGGCAAAAAGGCCAGTAAGTTGATAAGGGAAGAAATAGATGGAGAATTTCCATATACACCAATGCCAGACCACTGCTGAGATACAGAAATAGTAGACATTAGGACATGTGCCTTGGACATGTACCTGAGGCCTAAACTCTCAGGTTACATTAGAAGAATATTCTAACTATATATCCAAAGTTATAAACCCATAAACCTATTATTGTATTGTTGATGCAAGATACCTAAAACCTGAAAGAATCCAATAATATATATGTATAGTATATATGTATATATACATTTTATATGCTTGAAACATTTTAATCGCCCTATTTCTTTTTTTATTGTATTTTATTTTGGGGATAATGCATAGAAGGGTTACAGTCACATTTGTCAGGTAATGGGTACATTACTTCTCGAACCATGATACCCATTTTCATGTTTTTGTCTCCCCTTTCCTCCCACCCCCTTCCAATAATCTTGTTATCACCTTCCTCTCCCTATTTCAAATAAACAAATTAATGCATATATAATAATAGGCATATTTCTATATTATTCTTTATTGTTTCCTATATGAAAATCAGAAACATTGTTGAATAAATGGTTAAATACCAAAACTGTAACAAAGTATTTGACTTCGTCTCAGCTGGCTTCTAACAATAGTCCTCAGGCTCTCTGACCCCCAACTAGCTGGAATTACAGGTGTGATCCACATGCCTGACTGGATTTTGTTTTCTTTCCTAATACAAACATTTATTACACTATATATTTCCATAGAAGCAATGCTTTAGTTAACTGGGTGTCATAAAGTGCCAACCTCATTTGGGCTTTTATCCTCACTTCCTACCTTTGAAATTGTCCAGAAGGCAAATTAACTGTCCCAAGTATACTTAGTCCAGTATGATTATCCTTAGACTTATAGGTGCTGTGTGTGAAACTTCATGATCAGAACATACACAGCCCTGCAGTTATAAATACAAACTTTCCTCCTCCTGGTAAGTGGGAGGACTTAGAGAATAGCTAAGTTGTGGAGAAAACTTGAGGTAGGGATGCTGAGAAGGGAGCAGGTTTGAGGAGAAAGAAACAAAGATGCCACCAGACATGCAGGTGGTAATGACAAGCCAGCTGTTGAGAGTGCGGGTCTGGCATTTAGAAGATACTGGGCTGTTCACGGTTGAACCAAAGATCTGCAAGCAGAAAGTGAAGCCATGAAGGCAGCTGTGATACTCTGGGCGTGAACTGCACATTAGACCATAGCCAAGGGGATTTTACCCATGGAAGACAAGAGACAAGCATGGAATCTGTTGCCTGAGTATATTTCATATCCTCCCCAGAGAGCCAGTTTTGCAAAGGCATCCTCACAATAAGGGACAGAAACTGCAACAAAGGGGGAAAAAGCAGTTTGAACTTTGCATACACTCTAAGAAGAAAAGCAGGGATTCAGACCTAAATTCATAGCTCATCATGAAACCACAGGCCAAGGACACAGAGAATTTCTGGCTCCAGCAGATTCTTGCTTATGAGAGGCAGAATAAGAGGTTTTAGGAACTAAAAGATGGGTTTGGGGCTCAATGCTGGAGTATGATTCTCAAATATACAGGTTAAGTTTCCCAGTAAAGTGAGGTTAGGAATCAAGGATGAAAGAGCCGACTAAGTTTATGCTGATGCTTAACTGTCTTGGAAAAGAGAAACTTATTATTTGCACACATAAATATGCCTTCAGGCTTGACTCCTCCTATTATTATAGGTGGTTATTCAAGAAGATGTGAAACAGGTAATCAAGAATCTTCCAGCGCGTCAGCTTTGATGAGCTGTCTCTGAGTTTGAATTTCCTGATTCCTTCAAATGCCATGTTCCCTGAAACTCTGCTGTCACTGGCTTTCATATGTCAGCCTCAAAGGCCAGCACATGGGGGCCGGGTTGCAAGGTGAGCCTTTAAAATGGTCTGGTAAGTTCCAGTAACGTTTTCATGTTGAATGACCATGTCTGGGACCTTGAGCTAGTTCTTGTAATATCTGTGAGTTTCAACTTTAGAAGATGAAGATTTCTTCCCTCCTGGAGATTTAATATGAAGAAAATCTAAGAATCATCCATTTAGGGAATTTACCATTTTTAGTGTGGTTTGTGCTGTCTGTGATAAGAGGTATTCGATAAATACATACTACATAAATGAATGCACATACAGGATGTATGAGTATCCAACATAAAATAGATGCTTAATTTTTTAATCTTTAATTTCTTTTCTTTCCAGAAGTGAGCAAAGCACTCCTCTCCCCTGTGTTGCTTGACATCCTACCTCACCACAGTCTCCATTCACTAATTAAAGAAACATCATCCATCTACTTCCTTACATGTGAAAGCCTTTGTGAAATATTGCTGCAAACCAACACGTGAACTGTGTTCCTAGTGATTTCCAAGGACTGTTCATAGGTGCTCAGTGAGAGTAAAAAGATATCCAGGGCCAAGTTCCACCATGTAGGGAAACACTGCTGTGAACAGTTTTATTTATTTTTATTTTTTTTTAGTTGTGGGCTTTTCGAAGCCTTTATTATTGGAATGTGGATTGTACATCTACAAGAGGCAGATAAAACACACGGAGGATAAAACACACAATTTCCCACTCCTGTGTGATAAACTGAGACTTTTGTCATGGACTATCTCATTGTGTGGGGGTGAACTCCTTGGGAAATGTGAATCTAATCATTAGCTAGCAGAGCAGACACAAAGAGAAAGGATTTATTTTTATTGGGCAGTAAAATGCTTTTTTTTAGGTCAGGGAAGGCTATTTAGGAATGAGATGTGGAGTTCTCACAACCCAAGACAGTCATCGAGAAGATTTCAATTCAATAAAGTAGTTAGGTGAGTGAAAACAAATGAACATAAAATAAGTATATAATAACACCTTGGGAAAATTAAACATCTCTCCACTTAACATCTGTCACATAGATAATCCTAGTAAGTAGATTGATTAGGGAAGAGGATACTGTAAGTTTCCAAGGGAAGCAGCTGAGTTTGCTCAGATTACCTGCAAAGAGACTAATTCCTCTGAAATATTTATGTTGAACAAAGGGTTGCCATTTCAATAAAGATGTGTGGTCAGATGGTATAACACTATGTAATTGAAGGTGAATATGCAATCAGACAATACATTGCTCACATTCCATTAGGTGATCAGAAAATATAATGGATTCTGGATTGTACTGTGACTTAAATGATATCTTCATACAAGGAAACTCCTGAACATCTCATCATATCTGCAACAATAAAGATACAACCGGCATATTCATTATAAAATGACAGGTGATTGGTGTCAAATGGTTTTCATTTCCCTGTGCAGTTTTACAATACTTCAGTGTCTCATGTAACTTTGAAGTGCATATGTGTTTGTATATTCTGAAAGGTTCATGCAGAAGGGAAGACTTCAAAAACAAAAACAAACAAAAGAAAGCACAAACAAGGCCAAATAATACAACCAAATTCTTGCGTAAATCGTGTCAAAGGGCGTTCTCACCTGCAGATAATACTCTCTTCTATGCATGTAAACTTCCTGCCAAAAGCAGGTCAGAGTTAACAGCTGGAGCAATTTGGAGAAGGTATTTTTTTAAATTTTTAAACAATTAGTTTTATGTTCTTTTAAATAATTGCTTCATTATATTTTGTACATCTGTGCAGGGGTCTGATGATGGCATTTGGTAAATTTCCAAATAGCTGTAAAACCGGGGAATAACAGTGAAACAACTGCAGAACCCACCTGTAGGTTAGAAAAGAGCCTTTATCCAGCATTCAAAGCAAGCACTCCTTAAACAAAAGAACTGATGCTTTTCTGAGGGGAAGTGTTGCTGCTTCAGATGACTATTTCAGGCATGGTGTTTTCTTTAAGAAGGTAGGATGTAGGTAGGTAGCTCAGAAGACACTAACAAAACTGAATTTTTAATAAAGGTTTCAGAAACAAGACCTGGTTAGAGCCATTTAAGTCAAAGGAAACTGAACGGAGGCATAAACATCTATCCAAAACTGAAATGTGCTCCTAACAGGAGTATCATTATTAGTATAGAAAAGGGCAGTTAGAAGAATTGCTCCAAAGTTACTTAATATTAAGAACATTTGGTGTGTGTGTGTGTGTGTGTGTGTGTGTGTGTGTGCGTGCGTGTGTGTGTGTGTGTGTGTGTGTGTGTGTGTGTGTGTGTGTGTGTTCAGGGCCTGGATGCTACCCTTGAGCTTTTCTTACTCAAGGCTACCATTTTATTACTTGACTGCACTTCTATCTTTTTGATAGTTAATTGATAAGCCTGGCTGGCTCTGAACTGTAATCCTCAAATCTCAGCTTCAAGAGTAACTAGGATTACAAGTGTGAGCCAACACTGGCATCCAGTTTAGGAAATATTTTCAACACATTGAATCATCAGGTTATGAAGTTCACTGCCACACAAAGCTAAAGTTTAGCAACCATGGAATCAAGTATAAATTCATAGGAAAGTGCCAGTGGCTCACTCATGGAATCTTAGCTACTTAAGGGGCTTAAGGATCATATATCAAAGCCAACCCAGGCATAAAAGTTCATGAGACTTCACCTCCAAAGCAACCAACAGAAATTCTGGGCTGGCAGCATGGTTCAAGTGGTAGAAAACCAAGCACTGAGGCAAGCTAAGCAAGTATGAGACCATGAACTCAAATCTCAGTAGTATTTTTTACTGTTGGTAAATCCTTAAAAGTGATTTAAAGTACATTGTAGCAGTCTGTGACCTTGAAAATGAACTGAAAATTAGCTCCTCTGTTGCAAACAATTATATCACTCCATTGCTCTAATGATGGGTTTAAACATACATCAAAGTAATCATAGATCCAGAAATCAATTCTCAGGGATGAGCGATAAAATTTGAATTCAGAACCAGGCATTGATGGCTGGAGTCTTCAATTCTCACTTCTCTAGAACAGGACATCAAGAGGAACACAGCTTGAAGTCAAGCAGAAATAAAATATTAGCAAGATTCTTTTTCAAAGAATAAGTCTATCATAGTAGTTCACACTAGTAATCCCAGTCACATAGGAGACATAAGTAGATGGACAGTGGTCTTAGTCTGGCCTGGGGGGAACATGTAAAAAATAGCTAAACCACAAAACGGGATAGGCATGACTGAAGTGATGCTGTTTAGATCTAGCTACAGTGAGACCCTGAGTTCATGCCCTCATTAGTGAAAAAATATCACATACAGGTATTTATTAATGATTTGGATAAAAGAACAATAGTCATACTATATCCAGAGAAAGTCTATCTGGATTAAAATGAAGTTCTGGGGCTTGAATTTAGGGCCTGGTCACCATCCCTGAGCTTCATTCACTCAAAGCTAGCACACTGCCACTTGAGCCACAGCACCGCCTCCAGATTTTTCTGAATAGTTTATTTCCTGCCCAGGTGGACCTTGAATTGCAATCCTCAGATCTAAGCCTCCTGAGTAGCTAGGCGTGAGCCCCCAGCTCCTGACTCATTGGGGTTTGATTGCAACCTAAATACTATTCTTCCACCAAGTAGACTTGTTACACAATCTGGGCATTATAAGCAAATCCTTGGTGAGGAATTTGAAATTACAGCAAAAGAGTGTTTTTTTTTTTTCATAAGTGTGAGCCAAGAGGGAGAAAGAAGGCTGACTCTCCTTAAAAAGCCACTAATCGTACTGGTGAGAGTTCCACCCTCACCATCTAACTACCTTTCAAAGGAACGATCTCCAAATACCATAACTCTGGAGAGCAATGTGTGAACCCAGTCTCCAGCACCTGTGGCTTCATCTCTCCAGCTCCATATCCACTTCTTCCAGCAGCACCCTGAGTTTCCTTTGGGAATATTATAATGCTACCATGCACACACCAGGGCTCAGGTAGAACTTAACCCATTTCCAGTTGCAGCCCTGACCTTCATAAGTTGACTGAATAGTATATTCTCTGGTCACTGTCATTGGCTCAGGAGCAAATTATGAAAGTCACTTGTGGCTCTTAGGTAAGAATGATTGGAAAGGTGATATTGTCTTTGCTTTAGCATGTTTAGGGTGGTGCAAAGATAATCTGGAGTTCCTTTAGAGTCTAAACATGGATTCTCTGTAGAAAACATTGTCTTCAGGCAAATAGGAAAAGTAAAACAAAAAAGAAACAGCACATTTATCTGATATTATTGAAACCTCAGCATACAGCCATTTCTACTAGTGATTATTGCTGGATATTTTAGTTTTGCAAATCAATAAATTCCTACATTTTTTTCTCGTGGTTCTGAGGAAGGAACCCAGGACACTGAGCATGCTAAAACTTCACTTGTCTATGGAGCTAAACTCCCAACCTTTACAAATCCTTCTGGCTGGTGACATATATATGTATATGTGTATGGATATGGATGTATGTATGCGTGCATGCATACATATATACATGCACGCATACATACATTTAAGAATAAGATCTTTCCTTATGGAACTTGATCTCTAGAGTGAGGAGACAGAAAGTGATGAGGTTCATTATATGGTTGCAAATGATAAGTCCTTAGGGGGAAAAAGCAGTGCCGGATGGATGGATGTATACACGACAGAGTGGCACAGATTTTTAAATAGTGGGCCAAAATAGAACCTTTTGAGAAGATAACATCTGAGAAAGCACATGTAAGATTTGAGAGACATCTGGAGAAAAAAACATTCAGAGCAGCCCAGATCCTAAGGAAAGATGATTAATAGAGATCTAATTGCTATGAGAGTGTTTCTACCCTACCTTCCTTTCTCAAAATCATATTAAAGTTCTAGCCATCCACTGTGTTCCCATTGACCTTGGACAGTTATTCATTAATAGGGAAAGTAATTTAATAGTCAAAGAGCTGTAGATTTGAAAAGCTTAAACCTAGAGCGCAATTTATCTATCTGCATAAGATTAGATACCTATATATACCTATTTATATGTATTAGTTTTATATCATACCTATTATAATAATTTTATCATATACATATACTATATATTATATCATATATCCATACTTCTATTTTCCAAACTCAAATTACAAGTGAAAATTCCAGGTATGAGCTATTTTGCCCTTTGCTTTACTTTTGAAAAGTAAATTTTGATCAACTCAAACTTAAGGCTCTGTGTACAATGATTCCACAATCAGAGTTTAAAATATTTTCTAAACAACCACTTAGAACAAACTATACTAAGTAAGGCACTATCCGCCTTAACAGAAGCAATCCTGGCAAACAATTATTTTCATTGCTGCACTTACAATTATGTAAATGTGTCTGAAACAGCAATGGGCACCTAATTATGACACCTAATTATGCCAATTTATTTATACATCTCCTTGAACATTTTATTTATAACTCCCTGACTCGTCTGAAGACAAGATAAAGTGAAGAGACGTCATCCTTAAGTGATTGCCTCATCTTTGCAGGGTGAAAAGAAGCTGATCCACTTAAACCTGAATAATCTGCTGTACATCTTGTTCTTATGAGAATCAGCCTTCTATCTGAGCTCCTCAGGATTTCAGAAAGTTTGTAGTTACTGATGTGGCTCTGGCTGAAGAATTGATAGCATTAGTTTTCTCCAGCTATCCCAGCTCATCTTACTTAAGAAAAAAATCTACATTGATAATTCATTTTACTCAGCATGAAAAAAATTACTCTACCTGAACCACATAGTTATTAAAAAAATACATGTTACCACTGAAACTTAAAATTGTTTTCTACCAACTAGATATGCTTATTTATTGGTCTGTTTCCTTCCTTCCTTCCTTCCTTCCTTCCTTCCTTCCTTCCTTCCTTCCTTCCTTCCTTCCTTCCTTCCTTCCTTCCTCTTCCATCCTTCCCTTCTTCCTTCCTTTCTATCGTTCTCCTTCTCTCCCTCCCTCCCTTTCTTGTCTTGCTCCTTTCTCCTTTTACCTGTCTTTCCTTTTCTGTGTTTTGCTGCCCATGGCATTTCTGGAAAATCAATTGTTAGAATTACAACAGAATTTATTTCCTGTCAGTTCCTAGATTTGGGGCCTAAATTGAGAGTTGCTGTGCTAAATGATTTGGAGGTGACTGATCTGAGATAATGGGAGTAAAGGAAGGGATTTGAACAGCTGCTAACCAAGCCAGAAGTTGGCTCAGCTAGAGGCTATCTCTAGCCTGCACACCAGGGCATCACGACAGTGAGATGGCTGACTTGAGGAACAAGCTGAGAGTTGGTTTGACCTCCCAGGTTGGTTTAGTCATTTGTTCAGTTCTTTTTTTTATTGCCAGCCCTGGTCCTTTAACTCAGGGTCTGAACACTGTCCTTGGGCTTTCTCAAGGCTAGAGCTCTACTGTTTGAGCCATAGCACCACTTCCAGCTTTTTTTTCTATGTATGTGGTACCAAGGAATTGAACCTGGGTCTTTGTGCATGCTAGGCAAGCACTCTCCCACTAGGCCAAACTCCTGGCCCTCATTTGTTCAGTTCAGATGGCAGCAGAAGTCTGAGGACTGGTACCTTCCCAAGCTAGGAGATTCCTCTTGACCCAGGAAAATCCCCCTTAGCTCTCCCCTCCTTAGCCAACACATACTGTAACTGCGAACAGGACAAGAGGCACATACAGCTTTCTCTACAGGACTCTACAGAGAGCTGGCTGATGTATTATGTGGACTGTCTAAGGAAATTAGGTGGTTATGTAAGAACAACACTCTTATGGACTTTCTTGCTTGGGCTGGCTTTCTGTCAAAATCTTCATATCTCAGCCCCCTAAGTAGCTAGGTTTATAGGCAGAAGCCTATAAGGTATATACTCTACATTTTTTTTCCTTTTCAGAATGTCTCCTTACTGTACTTTTCCAATACATTGACTTTCCTCCTATGTGTTTTCGTTGAAGAATCCTGAGTTAATTTTTTTAAAAAATCACCCCAGGCTAACAGTTGCAGCAGAACCCTAGATAATTGATATGTGGCCTACAGACCAGTACATCACCCAGAAACTTGCTAGAAATGCAGGTCCATCTTCTACCCAAGCAAACCAGCTCTGCCCTTTAAGAAGATTCCCATGCACATTACAGATTGAGAAACCCTTGAGGCATCATCAGATTTTGCACAAACAAAATGGTGGTTACTAGCTAACCCCTTTGTCTTCAGACGTTCTGCTGGACAGCTGTGGAACACTTGTTGTGAAGACTAAAGCCTGTTAAGTTCTCCAAGAACAACTGGGATTGAACCATTTTTCCTAAGCAGGGTAAAACAATCTGGAATACCTTGAGTGGGCCTGCCTAAATGGCTTTCAAAAAACCAAGAGTTCAGCAGTTTTCATCAGAATGTTCAATTGTGAAGATAATTGGGTAACTTATCAAACTCTGTAACCAACCATATACCTCTTCTGGTTTCTGTTGTAGCAAGTTAAGTTACTGAAGGAAACCATTCAGTTGCTTCTACTGAACCTTTAGAAAATCTTACTTCCCTTGGGTTACAGCAAACAGGAAACCAAACTGAGTTTTGAGTGCCAAGAAGGGAAAGAGTGAATCATTCTCATTTCATAGTTGCCAAACCATCAATCATTCTAAATTAATTCTCACTGCCGCTGACACTTGGGAAATACCAAAACACCTTTGAGAAAATGTCCCGAAGAAAACATAGGATATAAAGAGCTGTCATTTATACTTGAAGGGGCTATCACCTGAAGAGTCTGAGGATTGCCAATCAAATGCAGTTCTTTAGTATGTAATATTTGGCAAGATTCATTGGAACTCTGTAGGCCTGAGGGCATCCATGTATTCCTCAAGATTCTTTTCAAAATATTATCAACTTCTTAAAAGATGCAAATATGTGTGAGAGATATAAATTCTCCTGTTTTAAATATCATGCTGTCCCTTTGGGAGAATCTCATGGGCATAGATAATTACTTCTATATGGGGAATAATGAATCACTACATTTTTCTGATTCATATCTACACTCTGCTGGCAGGTCTCTGGCATGAATCAATGCAAATGAATGAAATGTTTTCTGTCTCTTACTAGCACAGCTATACTCTACCTCAAAGTCTAACATGGAAGACAGTGTAAGAGAAAGTATGCTAACCCTATCATTCTTCTCTCCATGGATTTAGAAAAGTAGAAACTGGACCAGTTCTAATTCCCTAGAGAAAAGTATACAAGAACAGAACATTTCATTGATCAGCAGTCTGGGACAAGAGCTGTTGGACATGGAAAATGATTTTATTTTTGCCAGTCATGGGGCTTGAACTCAGGGCTTGGGTACTGTCCTTGGACACTTTTTGCTCAAGGGTAGCACTCCACCACTCAAGCAACAGCTCCACTTCTGGCTTTTTCTGAATATATGGTACTGAGGAATTGAACCCTTGGCTTAGTACATGGTAGGCAAGCACTCTGCTACTATGTTATGCTCTTGGCCCAGAAAATGATTTTTAACATTTTTCTAAAGTTCCATTAAGGTTTTAGATATGCCATACAGCATTCTCATATTTTTCCCAGTGTCATGTAAGAGATGTCTTTTATTTAATCCACAATTATTTACATGGTACATACTAAATAACTGGCACTTGACCAGTTTTCTAAGGATTTAAGAAGGAATATGATCTTGTGTGTTCTCTTGATAAAGTTTAAGTTTAATGGGAAACATTCCTTCAGACTGATATGTGACTGTCAATAGGCCCTTTTTTTTTTCAGAACAATGGCTTGATCCATCATACTCTTGCTCAGACTTTTTTTGCTCCTAGTTGTTTCTCTACCACTTGAGGCAGGTCTGATATTTTGTTGGTTAATTGGAGATATTGTCTCTCAGATGTTTCTGCCTGGAGCTAGCTTTGAACAGAGACTCCCCATATCTCAGTATCCTTGGTAGCTGGGATCACAGATGTAAGCTACCAGTGGCTGGCTTTACTGTCAATAGATAGAGAAGGTAAAACTATCTGCTGATCTCCATGGCTTCTGTAAGAACTTGGTGTTTAAGAATCACATTTGTCCAGAAAGATGAGATGAAGAACTACTTCCTAGATTCAAATCAGCACTTAGATCATAATAACAATCTAACAACTAATATTTGTTTACAACTTACTATGAAAAAGAGCTTGATAGAGCCTGGCACTCTACATGTAGAACCTTGTGTTAATTCTCAAGCTATGTCAAAGGTAGAAAACCTCTGCTGAAACAAATGGTTATTATAACATGTATTCAAGAGAATAGGAAGAAGACAGGAGATAGCTTTAGATGCTAAAATGGTAAGCAAAAACATGTGCATACCTCTGTAAGGAGAACATATTCTTAGAAGATTTGTGCTCAAGACCAAACTCCCTGTTGTGTCCATTTCACCATTCTTTTCATACTTTTGTTTCTCCAAGCTTTTGAAGCTGAAATTGCTAAGGTTCTCATCTTACTGAAAAAGAATACTTGGGAGCAGTACTTGAGATGAACATGAAATTCTTTATTCCATTCATATGTCATTTTTAGATAAATCCTCCTGACCCTTTCATTATTCATTTTTTAATCAAACAAAGGAAGAATGCAAATCTCATGTTTGTTAGGAAACTTGAATGAGAAAAATACAAATTTAAGGTCTATCACTAAGAGAAGACATACTGTCTCCTCAAATTTGACAAACATCGTTTCAAGAGTTCATTGCGTGCTGGAACAACCTTTGAGCTTTTAAATCCTTGAATGAATCTGGCTTGAAGGGTCATTGCAACCAGCAGTTTCACAGCAGCCGAGGCCAGAAATGTTGCAGAGGGAACTGGAGAGAGAAGAAAAAGCCTGAGGAGACCTGGCAATGTGCCTCCCATGGCAGATATACTAAACACATGCAACTAGACTGCAAGGGATTGGAGAGTGCTTTTTAGTTCAGGCCATTCCCCACTAGCTTTTTACTTTGAAAGGTGACCAGAGTGAGTGTGCATGACAAACTTTGGAAAGACTATTTAAATGCAAGGCAGTTCTAAGATTCCTAGAGCCTCTGGAGCAAGGTATGTAGGTACCATGTTTTACTGACTTTGGGCAGTACACATATCTTTTAAATAGAGGTCAGATGGCTGAACCCCTTCTTGACCTAAACTACTGAAGCTTCCATTATGCTCTTCATTGATCTGGAGAGGCAAGCACAAATAAAACCCAAATGACTGTCTCCAACAAGGAATCTTTAAATGTGCATCATTTGGCAGTGGCATTATCTTAAGACGATTATCCAGTGTATAAATGTTTATTGCCTTGCTTTAAGATGCACAATGTAAGATTAACAATCATAGTGGTTTTTGTATAAATGCAATATTTCTGCTATTGTGTTTGTGGAATTCAGCTAGATAATAATTGATTCCGTGACAGGGATTGGATAATTTGCCAACAGTATAGTATAAAACACATTTATACAGTCAATTACACCCAAGTGCATGGCCTATTTGCTTTATAATTTCATAAACTTGCCAGCAATTTAAATAAAAAAGTTCCATTAAATTATCATATCATGTGATAGAATGATATTGCCAAGTATATTAAACCATGTGTGTTCAGCCAGAATTAATTAAATATTATTACTTTTTTCTTATTAACACATTGAACTTACCCTTCCTACTCTCTACTCGAAATAGAAGCCTATTAGTGAACAAAGTAAACTTAAGGGCAAAGTTTAAACATTTTCCTGAGGGTGTTTCATTAAGAACTCTGGTTCTTTTGTTTAAACATTTGCTCTTGGTAAATGTACTTGTATTGTGAAAATATTTTATGTTCTTAGATATGAATAGTGAAAAAGTTTAAAGAATTCTTTTACTTGAATTATTTAGGAATTCATAGAATGAACATTGTCTTCAGCTTACAGAAATTCACGATCTGAAATATTTCTGCATTTATTCCAATATTATTTGTTTATGATTCTATTATTTGTGACACTGTGAGTATGTCTAATCTTAGAAAGGGAAATATAAAGGTTGGAAATTTTGCATTTCAAAAATGAATAAAAATGCCATATTTGCCAACAGAGAAGATACTATTTCATTTGAAATAAATTAATCTGATCTCCCCAAGGGAACCATTGCTCAATAAACCTTCAGTGAACAATAAGAGTTATACTCTTAATATGGCCATTGTTGGGTTTATTAAAAGCAAAACATAGAGGTGAACCTTCTCCTTGACAAGTACTCATTATTCTAAACAGGATCTCACAGTTCCACATACATGCATGTTGCCCTTTACTCTCACCCGCGCTCTTTGTCCATGTTATAACTGACCCAATTTCCTCATGCTTTGGAATTACAAGCAGTTATTTTCTTTCTCTCTTTTCTTTTTGTTGCTTTGTGTGTATATGTGTGTGTGTGTGTGTGTGTGTTAATACCAATTTTTATCAAAACACTATATATTTCATAACTAAAAATCACTGCTTTTTAAATCTTGGGGCATTTAGTTCCTTGTTCTGGTAAAGCAAAATAGACCTATCAACTAGAATACTATGATCACCAGCAGAAGAAATGGAGACTGACAATAGGCACTGAGAGTGCTCATGGAATTTGGCAGGTGGTTGAAGGATAGATGAGCTTTGACAAAGGACATGTGTCTACAGAGCTGAGCCACAAGAGCAAAAGGAAGAATCATGCCATAAGAAGTCTGGCTCCTCCATTCTGACATGGAATCTACAGCTGGCTCCTTCCACTTCTGGACTCACTCTCTGAATCATGAAAAGTCCCAGGGCAAAGATTATCATGCAGCCCTAGGACATACCTGGTGTCTCTGGCATTGTTTGTGGTAAGGGACATTGTTCTCAGCCTAAGTAGATTTAGCCCTTAAAAGAGTAGTTAAAGCAGAAAGGTTTGAGGGTTGTACCACATCATAAAACAAGGTAAATAAAATAGATAATTGTTGAGTAAAAACTAATTGGGAAGACTATAAAATCATTAAACTTTTCAAACATACAATAATAAATAAAAGTGAAATTCTGCTGTCATAATGGGATCACCAAAGATTAGCAAAGTTAAATGTCTTGATTTGTTTCCACCTATATTTTTATATTATTTGCTTACTACTGCAATTGGGTTTACAATATTAAGTGATTACTAACCTTTTATCCATTCCAATATATACAGAGACATTGAACTTGTTTTCATGGTGTCCTAGTATTTCATTATTATAATTTAATTGATGGATTTAAGGACTTTTTTCATTTCCCCACTATTCTGAACATTTTTACACTTGAATCTTTATCATCTTGCCCAATTATTTCCTTAGGAATAATTCTTAGATGTGAGTAGAACTTTGGGGTCAAAGGGCATTCTTGTTTGAGGGGTTATATTAAATTGCCCTGCCGAAAGAACGTGATGATTCACACCCCCACAAGCAGTAGGTGCGATATACTTATCAACATCATCAACTCCACCATTTTTCCTTCTTAATCACCAGAAAGGTGTGAAAAACCCTGCACTTAAACATAAACATTTATAATTACTAGCACTTACCTTAATAAGACAGTGCTTAGAGTTGGGTAAGCATAACTTTAACAACTGTGTACTTAGACTCAGCAGAAAAAAAAATCTTTAGATATTTAATGATCACAGTCAAAAGAACCTATCTTGAATCACAGTGTAGACAGAAGTCTTTAACAGACTATATATTTTAACTTGCTTCCTGTGTACTTCGTTAAACATGGTGTAATTTATTCTATGTAAGTGACTTGAAATTTATATAATTGTACACACCAGATTTGTGAGTCAAGCAGAACTCTACTTATTTGTGGCAAGATAATAGGGATTAGGAGCCTGTGCTCAGAGAATATGCAGGCTTGGACAGTCATCTTTCTCTTTTGTAATCCTATGGATCCACCTTATTTCAATAATCACTTAGAAAAAGTCTCACATTTAGAGAAGACTTGCCTTTGAAGCTCATTGACACTGATCTTAAACATTTATAATATTTCTAGAGTATTTCAGAAACCAGGGAAACTCCTGACCAAAGAGAAAAAAGAAGACTGCATTCATGCCAAATTAAAAAAAAAAAAGTGAAGATTTTGCTTATTCGAGTGAGTGGTGTTTTTGAATAAGGCAAAATCTATAATCTTAGTAAATATTACACACTATTATTAAAGAAGCAAAAAAGAATTGTGTGGAAGTTAATTAAGGCTTTAAGAAATGCCTGCTTTTATTGGCAAAAATATTTTTTTTTGTTGCAACAAGAAAACTAAAAATTAAGAGGATGGTTGGCAGCAATATTGATATGCTAATGGATAAACATGCTAATTTAGAAAAAACTAATCAGCAAAGACATTACTAATGGAAATGTACAGGAAAATGGCTAATGCTGTATGCAAACCTGGTATCCACAGAATTAAGAGGAAACCAGTTTTGTTTTCATAATTGTGCCTTGAGAGTTGGATTCTTCTCTGTCTAAGCATTGCTCCAAGAGAAACAGATGAATTTGCTGAGTGCTAGGGGAGCTGGTTCATACATACATGCACACATAAATAGAAATAGAAATATAGAGTTATCATCTTCATCGATATCCATTTGGAAATTAAGCCGTCCATTTTTTAAAGTCTCATGGTGAGTTTGTTTACATTTTGACTAAAGCCATAATAATGATTTCTAAGGAAAACAGCCCCTGAATAATCAAATTCATGAAGTGATTAATACCCTCTTAGTATTGCCTAGTACTCTCTTAGTGATTCCTTTCCCTTGCTTCGTCCTTTTAGTTCAGAATAGACACTTAGTAGCTAAAAATCCCAGGATAATTCTTTAAATGAGTTAAGGCAAAATGAACTAGGTATAACACAACAGGAGTGACAGGGATAAAGGCAAACTAGCAACCTAGCTGAAGGTGAAAGGAAATACCCATCTCCAGGAGGTAAGGATATGTTACCTTGGAATAAATCTATGGTGTTGCTTGACCTTCTGATTTTTCAAGAGAAGCTGGAAAAGCAACTTCTTTTAATTTGTTTATTTGTTTATATTGGAAAGATGATGGACAGAAGTTAGAAAATGAGTACATTTCTTGCCACACATTGTTACCCCCTCCCTTGTTTTCTCCCATTATCTCCCCCTCCTCGGACTCCCCTCCCCCCTAAGTTATAAATTTCATTTCCAACATAGTGCCTTATGAGTAGCTTTTGCATTGGTTTACCCTTTATCCTTTGTTTCACCATTTCTGTGATTCCCTTCCCACCCCTAAATTAGATAAAATTATATACAAAGGGCACAAAAATAATAAATAGTGACCACAGGAGGTAAACCAAAGGAAAAATAGAAATTGAAAGAAAAAAAGGAATAACTTTTACAGTACACTAAGAAAATGTATATATAACCTTAGTAAGTGGTGCTAATCAAAATGGACTACAAGATATGAATTGAAAAAATATTTTTTCTTAGTGTATCAGAAAGGCAACTTTTAAATGTAATCTTTTGTTTCTCTAGTTAGGGTCTTCAAATATAATTTCAAAAGGTACAAGTTCCTACCATTCAAAACAACCAATTTTCGGAAAACTGTCACATTCTCAATGCTCGTATCTTGATAATGCACCTCTATTTTGAGAAGTTCATGGACTTACCATTGTAAATTTCTTTTTATATTCCTTTTTCAATAATAAGCACTCTCCAAAAGAGAAAGTTGATCAATGATTTGGAAGTTATTTCAGATGTTATTTATTGATATCAGTAAATATGATTTGTCTTTTAGCTTATTATGACTTTCTCTTACCTAAGAAATGCAAACATTTATTGATCATTTGTAGCCATTATGGAGGCTAATAGAAGAGGGTGATTTGATTCAAGTAAGTGCTTCACTGGAATTAAATACAAAAGTGTACTAACCCAAATAGTGAAAACTTTGTGCCTTAGGCTTTCCTTAACTCTGTAGAGTCCCTGTATCTATGAAATGCCTTCCTTTGGAGAGGGAAGTGATTTGAAGGATAGACCTCTCAGGGTCTGTCTTCCAACAAAAGAAAAACGTCACCGTTCTGATGACAATCTGAGTTACACATGACTGAGCACCTCTCACATTTGGACAATTAATATCTCAGAACAAAGCAATTGTTAGTTTTGATCTTTTGTGCAAGTCTGTAAAAAACTCTGAAAGTCAACATCCAATAAATGGAAGTATTTTAGTTGCTACATTTCCTGGAAGATTCTTTTATCATAGAATTCTTGCATGGAGACTTCACTTTATTCAAATGGAGGTCATTTTCAAGGTATACAGAATTCAAATAAAATTCACCACTCAGAAACGTAGAGATAGAAGTGTAGAGTAATGCAGACACTGAAAGAAGAAAGTGAGGCTAATTTACCAGGGAAAAACTAAGAGAATGAAATTCAAGTGTCAATTGCTTGGATCAAAGTCAACAATACCCAGCCAGAAGATCAGGTATTGGAAAGAAATTGTAAGTTCTTTCACAGAGTCTCTTCCCAAATATGATTTGAAGAAACTTATAACAGAGAATATGAATCTTAGTGAGAGGAAAAAAAACAGAATAACCTAATGGGAGCATGTGACAGAGTACTTCCCTAACTTGTGTAAGGTACTGGGTTTGACTCTCAGCATTACACATGGCAAATAAAAATTAAGAAAGAGATGGGCACCAGCAACCCGTGCCCGGAGTTCTAGTTACTCAGAAGGCTGGCATCTGAAGGATCATGATTTGAAGAAGCTAGCGTAAGCAGAAACATCTTGTAGACTCCATCTCCAATTAACCAGCAAAATACAGGCTAGAAGCCTGGCTCAAGTGATAGAGTACCGGCTGAGCTAGAAGCTAAATGAACCTGAAGCCTTGAATTTAAACTCTAATGCCAGATAAAGAAAAACCAAGCAGAGTGCTGGTGGCTCAGATCTGTATTCCTTGCTACTCAGGGAGCTAAGATCTGATGACCATGTTTCAAAACCAGCCCCAGTAGAAAAGTTTGTAAGACTCTTATCTGCAATTAACCACCAGAAAACAAGAAGTGGAATTGTGCCTCAAAGTGGTAGAGTAAGAAATCTTGGGTTAAGAGGCTCAGAGAGCCTAGGCCTGAGTTGAAGCCCCATGACAAATAACAACAGGAAACAGTTTAGAAAAAAAAAAATAGGTGGCCTATCTCTCTAGCATCTATGTACAAATTGAACATGATGATTAATCTCTTACATATGCGTTCAAAGGTAAAGGCATACCAATTTTTCAGAAGACAGAGGGTTTTTTTCCCTGGCATTAAGTTCTCATGAATATATGTACTCTAACACAGATTATAAAGAACTTAGTAAGTAATGCCCTGACAACTACTCTATAGTGACAACACAAGAGTTGTCCCTTCTGGCTTTTTCTTATGATGACTTTCAGAGAAGGTAAGGACTGAACCCAAAGTCAGTACATAGGAACAGGGACAAATAATTATGACATTTTCCATAGAGTTCCCTAGGATTAAATTTATTCAGATACAGAATTTTTTAAAAAAAATTTCAGAAGTACTGAATAGCTGGCATTTTTGTTGTTGTTGTTTTATTTGGTTTCAATTTTTTTCCCTACTGAGGCTTGAACTCAAGGCTTTGTGCTCTTGGCTAGCTTTATCACTCAAGGGTGGAGCTCTACTACTTTTATTACACCAATACTCTGGCTTTATGCCTGTTAATTAGAGGTAAGAGTCTGTTGGGTTTATGTGCCTGGGATAACTACAAGCCAAAGTCCTCAGATCTCAGCCTCCAAAATAACTAGGATTACAGGCATGAGCCTCTGGCACTGTACTTGAATAACATATACTTTTTATTCTGTTCCCTTCAGAGCAAAATAGTATATGCTTATTTGAGACATAAATAACTCAGATTTAAATTTTATTCCCATGGATACTGTGCTATCTCAGTATTTACATTTTGGGGGCATTAATACCTTCAGACTGTCTTCAAATGTTTGCCCCCTCTCACCATCATCCTTTCTACATAGAGCTTTCTGTTAGAAATAAGGAGAGGAAGGTAGTCCATTCAACACTGACTTTAGCAACATTACAATAGGAGACAGACTCATAAACTGATAAAAAAAAAACCTATAGAATTTTGTGGCTATTTGAATTCTAATTAGGTACTTAAACTGGTTACAAATGACCTCATGAAGAGCATAACATTGATATGATCACGTTTGCTTTACAGAGGAAAAATTGCGATCCTGGAATAATTTGAGACTTGAACAAAGATTCAGATCAGGAAGTCAAAGGTAAATCTTCAGGTCAGGAAAAGGTGTCTCTGTTATTTTGCCATAAAAATGATTGAATAATAATCTCTGGTTCAGGTGACTTTCAAAACCCAACCTTGTATTTGAAGGTGAAATTGATCAACAGTGAATGACTTGTATATTTGAAAAACTCTCAGTAAAGATATGATAGAAACATTAGTCCTAAGACATACATTTTGTCAAGTCTGAAACATCTTGATGATGTAGGCTTTTATGATAAATCTTAGCGTCTCCCCTTCCCCCCTTCCTTTTTAGTTTAGTTGTATTTGTTTGGAAGTTGTAGGGCTATAGAGCATTTAGGGGCATTGAATCCTATTGTCTAAACCCTGGGAAGTTCATGTGACACTAGAACAAAGTGGTTTACAAAGCAGTCTTAATGAGATTGTGTATTTACTGACTGTTCGTTCATAAGTACAGTCCCAGGCATTGGGCTTTTTCACCTGTTTACTCTTGCTGGTTTACTGTAGTGTTGCCTTAGGGAAAAACAACAACAACAACAAAACAAACTTTTCTTCCTATGGTTCCTTAAACTGTGGATAACAACCAGAGATTCCTTTATCATCATCTGGAAATGGAAGACAAGAGCATCAACGAGCCATTGAGCAGTTTCTTTTGCTTTCAGCATTTCTCTCTCCAGAAGTTTCCATGGAATAGTCATGTTTTACCTCTTGGTAAAATATACCTCACACTGATTATAAGTGCTGAAACTTCAGGAATCGAGAGTGGAAAGAGTACTGGGAACTCTTTTTCACCCTGGATTCTACCGTCTCATCTTTAAATTCTTCTCCTCTCTTTCCTTTCTCTCTATCTACTCCATCTAGTCCAGTCTCTCTCTTCAACTCCCCTCCTCCCACTGTTGCATGTTCTTTTTCTCTCCTCCTCCCTGTTTCCTATCTCTTCCCACCTCCATAATTCTCCTTTTTACATGTAAGTGGACACACAGCCACCCCTAAACTCGTTTTTATACATCTCAGAGCAAACACCCTGCAAGTGCTTCAGGCTAAATCGAAAAATGAATAAATGGTTCCTTGCATTGGGAACTGAAACTTTTTCTTTGAAGTTTAATTTTGCTCTTGAATGCTAAAGACGATATATTTGATATCTGTAAATCTGTCTGTACTCGTCTGTGCTTGTGAATATATATACATGAGCAAAAATGAAAAAAGGGGGGAAAAATCCTCCAAACTTCTGCTTTGACTGCAAGATTAGAGGTTCTAACTTCTTGATTATTCCTTAACAAGAACGTTTTAGAGAAATCAGTATCTTTTGTCCTCATTCCATATAGATTACTGCAGTTTGCAGACAGCATTTTTTGCATATTATGTAAATAGAAAGTTACATGAACAACACTGTAGGTAATGCAGGAACATTTTTTTAAATTTCTCTTTTTTTTTCCTCCTAGAAAGAGCTTCTGATTAAGAGCTGCAAATGCTATTCAGCTTTAATTCTTTGCTGACTCTCCAAGTACTGTCTGGGATGACTCCAATACTTTTTTGTAAAACCATTAGTAGACTATTTGCATTTGGTACCACCCATTCTGAAAAAATTATAAGTTGGTCCCACAAAGTAGTAGATTGCAGAATATATCTTGTTCTGAGAGACAGGTGAGTCTATGTGCAGGGTATGGGTTGTCCAAAGAAAAGCTAACGTGCATAGGTAAATGATTTTGGAGCATACTGGGAATTTGAGAGGTAAGTGGGGGGAAGCAGCCCGCTGGAGCTCTTCAGAGCTGGAGAAATGCTACAACACAGAACAGGAGGCAATGGGAAAAGAGCCCGGGTGAGACACTCCGTGTCTGTCAAGGTAGACATCCATCCAGTCCTAACAAATTTACAAAATGTTAGAATAATGAAATGCTGCTTGATACCTGAGGGTAACATTTAATAGATAGACCCAGAGACACATCCACCCCCACGAACAATACAATAACTCTTCTGAAGGCTTTGCTTTTGAGAATGGCCTTGATTGGTGAAGGACAGTGTAGGATGATGTGGGGGAAAGGAGAGGGTAAAATAAACAACAAAAATAATTCCCTTTGCAAATTAAATTGACATCCCAGGCCTCTGAGTCTCAGCTCTCTAGAGATGAACTCTTACCTCAATCCTACTTTCTCAAGGTTTCTCAATGTGCATCAGTGAACACTTTCCTAGTATACCTAGCAATATGGCTTCCATCTGAAAACATAGGGAAAAAAGCTGCTGCATTAATCTTAATGGATTCCCCTTACTATAGCTGGGTGCCAATGGCTCGTGTCTGTAGTTCTAGCAATTTAGGAAGCTGAGTTCTGAGGATCAAGGTTTAAAGTCAGTCGGGACAAGAAAGTCCATAAGACTATCACCTCCAATTAATCACTGAAAGGCCAAAGGGGGAGCTGTTGCTCAAGTGGTAGAGTTCTAGGCTTGAGCACAAAAGCCCAGAGACAGCACCCAGGCCCTGAGTTCAAGACCCAGTACTAATGCCACCACACACACACACACACACACACACACACACACACACACACACACACACACACACACGGTTTTGCTACATAGATTATAATCAGATAGTGTGTGTGTGTGTGTGTGTGTGTGTGTGTGTGTGTGTGTGTGTGTGTGTGTGCTTGTGCGTCATGGGGCTTGAACTCCGGGCCCAGGAACTGCCCTGAGCTCTTCAGCTCAAGGCTACCACCCCTTTGTGCCTGGGTCTTATTCTTGAGCCTTCAGCTCTACCACCCTACCCCTGAAGCCACAGCCCCACTTCTCAATTTTTAGTAATTATTGGAGATAAGATTCTCATGTTCTTCAGTGCCCAGGCTGGCTTTGAACCATGATCCTCAGATCTCAGCCTCCTGAGCAGCTAGGACTATAGGTGTGAGCCACCTCTCCTGGTATATTTTTTTTAATTAGCTTGTCACTTTAGTATGTCACTACCATTTCTATCCCTGAGTATGTAGAGCTTCTTATGTTTCTATATTCCATGAGTTGAACGTGTTTCTTCATTTTTGGCAAAGTTTGTTGTGATCCAGTGTGACATCATTTACTTGGTGATGTAAGAGTAGGAATTTAATGTGATTGAAAGTCCTCAAAAGACACAGTACTGGAATGTCAAACTTGACTAGTATCTGTTACTCCAGACAATTTGCTTGCCTTCTGCTTTGCTTCCATATCCATGATTATTTTATATCCCTTCTTCCCACTAAGTGGCACTATGATATTTGCATTTTTCTGTTGAGGTCAAGGTGTCTGAACTTTTGGAATGCTCAGATGAATCCCAGATTAAAGCTTTGCTGTAAATTTCCACTACATAGTCTAGGACGGAGGGGTAGCAATTAAATTTTTATAAAAAGAAATATTCCATGAAGCTTACACTTTTCTGTATTTAACTCTTTCCCAGTTTTTCTTTCCAAATCCATTAGCCTCCAAATAAGCACAGCATATTATATATGTCGAGGGAAGTTTTATTTAGACTTATAAGGGCTGATCTGTTCCCATACTGTTTAAATTAATGTTCAAAAAAGAATTCAAACCACATTCTAACATTTGGACTATGTAAGAAGGAAACAGATTTTTTGGGGAAAAAAAGATGTTGTTTTAGCTAGGCAGAATGGTCTGTAGGAGCATAGACACGTGCAGATTGAATTTCTAAACGTGCGTATTATCTGATAAGATCAGGGCTGCTTGTGTGTCAATTCAGAAAATAAATGAGTCCAGAGCTCAGTTTCCCTTTCTGTATTTTCTCCCCTTCTTCATTCCCTTCCTTCTTTTATTCATCTTTTGAATTTCACCTACTGCTTTGTTTCCTTTAGATGTTTTCCCTTCCCCAATTCCTCCTCTTCCTCCTTCTCCTCTCTCCTCTCCTACATCTCATCCTTCTCTTCCTCTTCTACTTTCTCCTTTTCTTCCACCCACAAACGGAGTTTACTTTTATCTCAGGCACCTGCGACCTCAGGCTTGGAAACACCCTGAGTTTTCACTAGCCAAATAGTGTTCAGAACAAATTCACTACAGAAATACAGGAGGCTACTAAAGAGGGTGAGATCTGAGGATCATGGTTCAAAGCCAGCCCAGGCACTGAAGCCTGTGAGATTCTTATCTCCAATTAACTGCCGAAAAACCTGAAATGGTGCTGTGGCTCAAGTGATAGAGCACTAACCTTGAGCTGAGGAGCTCAGGGACAGTGCTTAGGCCCAGAGTTCAAGCCCCACCATCAACCAAAAAAGAAAAGGAAAGAAAGAAATAGAAGATTGTTTGATAAAATAAAAGAGAAAGGAAGGAAAAAGAAGGAAGAAAAAAGGAAGGAAGGAAGGTCTGTCCCTTGAGATCTTAATTTGCATCAGATGTAACATTTTAAGAATTAAATTCTGATTTCCTTCTCCAAAGTATAATACTCCATTTTTATATGCAGTTCAGTTAGGCCAATCTCAATACATGCCATGATTCCACATCATGTAAAACACTGCCAGATCAAAAATAAACTTAACCTTGGAAGGCATAAGCTCAAAATTTTATGTGTAGCATGTAACTCTGTGCATGTGTATGTGCATGCATACATGTGTGTAGAAAGTTCTGTTTGAAACTAATGAATTTCATTTCAATTAGCCAGCTTTGTGCAGCAGTTACTTTGGCTTCTATTTGTAGCACGTATGGTAATATATTTTTCTCATAAATGAAGTGTATTCTCTTAATGAGAAAAAGAAATTAGTGAGCTAGAAAAATGTCAAAGTCTACCTTTAAAAACTAAATCCTATCACCTTGCAGAGAACAGTACTACTTTCCCTTCTCTACCCTAAATAATATAGCACTCAACTTTGCAACTAGCTAATACTGAGGAGATTTATCTATAGAATTCCTCAAACCAGTGAATTACAGAGGAGCCTTGAGCTACCATCTCACCATGTGTTTCTTGTCGCTCTCTTCCTACCTTAGCTTCTCACACCGCTGGGATTACAGGTATATGTCACTTTTCTCAGCCTTATTTTGAACCAGATTTTTAAAGATTGAAAGATCATTAACAAATTTGAAGCAGATTAGTAACCTATTTTAATGCAGTTCAAACTTGTTTTCTCCACATTTGATTGGCATCACATTTCTTTTTTGCAGACTACGTATATGAATTTGCAGCCCCAATGAATTAGTTCAAGGGACAGAATAAACTATACAGAAATAACAAAAAGGGTTCTCTAAACTCCATGATTTACCTTTCTTGAAGGGTTTATTCTTTGGTTTTGTGTTGTGTTGTGTTGTTTCCTTAGCCAGTCCTGGGGATTGAACTCTAGGCCTTGATGCTGTCCCTGAGCTTCTGTTGCTCAATGCTAGTGCTTTACCACTTGAATCACAGTACCACTTTCAGCTTTTATGAGTAGTTTATTGGAGAGTCTCATGAACTTTCCTGCCCAAGCTAGATTCAAACTGCGATCCATGAATGTCAGCCTCCTGAGTCACTAGGATTAAAGATTTGAGCCACTGGTACCTGGCTAGGTTTATTCTTTTATTTGGTCCATATCCAACCTGGAAAAAAAAACCTAAAAGAATAAAATAAAAACCAAAGCCAGGATAGAAATTGGGCTAGTCATCACACTAGAAGGAAAACACAATTCTACAGTCTCATCCAAACATAGACTACTATATGCCAGAATGAGAGGTGGTGATTTATGACCCTCTGAGTACCAGTAATTGTGTAGAACTAGCCTAGTGGAATTGTCTACATGCAGGGAAGAGGCATCTTCTCCTATCATGGACCGCAAGTGGAGAGATCTGACAATAATTAGAGCATTTCACTAATACCATTCCCAATACTGTTTCAGAAAATATGTAAGACATTCTGGGCAACTTGTGTTATATGCTCCAAAAATCATTCCACATTTGACTAATATCAAGTGCAATCTTTACCAGGGAGAAAGAAAGAAGAGATTGTCATACATAGACTCCATTTAAATACTGCAAATACATATGAGAATCACTTGTTTCTGAACAAGGCATCCACTCTAGTAAGCAATTTCATCTTTATCTTTTTTCTTTTGGTGCCAATTATAGGGCTTGAACTAGGGGGCCTGAGTGCTGTCCCTTAGAATGCTCAAGGCTAGCACTCTACCACTTTGAGTCACAGCTCTATGTCTTGGTTTTAGGTGGTTCATTGGAGATAAAAGTCTCATTGACTTTCTTGCTTAAGCTGGCTTTGAACTGTGATTCTCAGATTGCAGCCTTGTGAATAGTTTGTATTACAAACTTGAGCCACCAACACCCAAAGATAAGCAATTTCTTCTTCTGAGACTCTTGAGATGAGCACAATGACCCTCAGGAAATAATACTCAAATAGAGGAAATCTGCAGCAAACACGGGAGGTAGAAAATATGATCTGTTTCAAACTCTGAGACAGCTGGGCCAGCAAAAAGTAGCCCTACAGTTCAGTGTTATTCTGAATTCTACCAGATTTAGCCAGGACTTGTCCAAGTGTTGAAGAAGTTAATGAATAGGAACACAGTGAGAAATAAAACTTCACTAACAAAAAGGGGAAGAAACAAAGCTCGGATGAGGTGCCAAGAAGTGATGACTTGTTTCATACATATCTTGAGAGTTTTTTAGACATTCGAAGGAATAAGTATGCAATCATTAAAGAAAACTTCTGGTCCTGTCCCAGAGAACATACAGAATTATTACACCAGCCTCCAGAAGGGCAGGAAAGAAAAACAAAGCCAAGTGTCTGTGGTGACTCATGTCTGTGATCCTAGCTACTCAGAAGGCTGAGATCTGAGGATCACAATTCAAAGCCAGCCTAGCCTAGGCAAGCAAGTCCCCGGGGCTCTTATCTCCTATTGACTACAAAAAGCGAGATGTGGAAGTGTGGTTCAATTGATAGATTACTAGCTTGAGCACACACTCTAAGGGACAGGGCACAGACCCTGAGTTCAAGCTGAAGATCAGTACACACACACACACACACACACACACACACACACACACACACACACACACACACAGAACGTCTGCTTTTCCTCTACCCTACTGAGCTCCTGAGGAAAACATATTCCAATTTATTGCTGTCTGCCTCCAAAAGAAAAAATGATGGAGGTGCAGAATAACACTTTATAGCTTTGATCTGGTGTGTTGGTGTAGTGCGGGCTCTGCTGTGAGAGGAGGTGGTCAGCCAGGACAGTCATCAGCTGCCCACAGGTGACATTGTACCATCCAGTCCATGTTCTGCCTCACCTCCATCTCCCTGAACCCTCAAAGCTACCAGAATTAGCCTTGTGAAGCTTACATTGGCCCCAGCCACACGCCTGAAACATTATCTCCTATCTGTGGTATTATGCGCTGTAATCCCACAGCTAAATGTGGTAACCCAAATTTCACAGAGATGCTGTAGCGGGCTCGCTGAGATAACCCATCTCCCTGTGTGCAGTGCCAGGCCGCACAGAGCCTTGTACGCTTGGAGCACTGAGGATGCTTTGTGTAGTAGCTTCATCCTACGCACCCTATAGCTTACCCACCCTTCCAGAGATCACAGGAACCCTAAATAGCAAACATGGCATCCTAACTAGAACACCACCTGTTTTGTGCATGGGCTTCTGCCACCCGGCTGTGTCTCTCTCTCTCTCTCTCTCTCTCTCTCTCTCTCTCTCTCTCTCTCTCTCTCTCTCTCTCTCTCTCTCTCTCTCTCTCTCTCTCTCATCTCTTTTTTGAGGAGAGAGAAATGACAAAGTTTAGAGTCCATCTCTGTTATCAGGCTAACAATATGCAGAAAATCGGCAGACACTGAATAATGCAGAGTCTACACACAGAACAAAAACTATCTATGTTACTTACATAACTGTGACCTATATCTCTCGCTCACATATGTCGCTTTGAACATTTTACATATGCTTGCAGGTGCTGAGATCCGAGGCAATAAAGATCGTTGCCTGACAAGCCTCTTTGTTCCAAATTTCAGAAAAATTTTGTGGCTTTTGTTGTCAAAAATGGTTCTCTCCCTCCCTCCCTGCCCCCCCCCCCTCTCAGACACTGCACTGCAGGTTTTGACACATGCTTTTACCTGAAAATGTAGCTACTCCTGCTGTTTTATTGGACCCCCTAATTACTTGTAAAAAAATAATAATAAATTGGGCAGGTGTTTGCTCTTCCAGTTGATTAATTGACAACGATTTCAGCACAATTGACAGCAGAAAGCTAGGAAGCTGTGGTTTGGGGTTCATCAACTTGAGAGAATTCACGAAAAGCTTAAATTGCCAACAAAGTATATATTTTTCATTCCAGGCTTTGAGATTTCTAAGTCTTAGTTTCAACACTATCGGGTATGTAATTCTGTATTTTAGATATATTTTTCTTTCCTGCTAAGTGAGGAAGATTACTTTCAGCAGTCCCTGTTCTGTGTGGGAAAAAGTATGGTGTCACAGGAACAATGAAGTCTGGGGAAAACTTATCTGTGTTTTTCACTGCATCCATGGTTTATTTTTCAATTTGCCAGCTTCACAATCAGCAGCCAGACAACCTAGACTTGTCTCCCTCACACACACACCAGTACAGTGAAGTTGGGGCTATTTCATATTATGATTCTGAAAGCTTTCAAAAAAGTCATGATTTTTTAACAGTAAAAATTAAATGTAAATTAAATGCATGCAATAATAACATGACATGAATTTTAGAAATAAAAGTAAATCAAGAAAATCATTCATTTTTTATTGACATTAAGTAAGATACAGAAGACATAAGACCGTAGATTTTAGAGATTTTTATTTATTTATTTTTACTAATTAAGATTAATGAAGAGTCTAGGGCATAATGCTTAATTTCAGATGGGCTGATTTTCCAAACACAATTAGAATATTAGAAATATTGATGAATAGATTTTTTTCCTCTGAGAATGAATGTGGTAGTGTATGTAAAGAGAAGTTAGATTCAAGGTTTGGCTCTAGTTCAGGCCATATTTTTATGTTGATCCTTAGAACTCATTCATTCATTCTATTTTTATTTTACAGCTGGGCTTCTAAGCATGAATAATGTAGATACACAAATAGCTTCGAAAGTGACTGTGGCCCAGAGGTAGTGTGAGAGAGAGAAGAGTCCATATTTCCTGAAAACAACTCCAAATAAGAAAGACATTGTCATGATTTTAAAAGACAGTAGCAAATCAAAAAGCCTTACCAGCAATGCTTAGCAACTCACTTTATCTCTCGAAATGTATTTTTTTCTAAACGGAGACACTAGGCTACTTTAGAAAGAAACATTATGATATTTTCATGGCATTTTAACTGATCAAATTTATACGAAGAAAATAATGACATTTGAGTCATGTTGCCATAAGCATGGATTTGATGTCTAGTTCTCTCAAAAATCTCTCAACATATGATTGAGATTTGAAATATTTTGAAGAAACATTTCAACAAAATTATTAGGTCACTTAATAAAAAAATAAATGTGTGAATTCTGTTAACATTTGCACAAAGATATTATATCCTCCAGGGAAAATATGAAAGCAAATAGAGATTATACATGTAGCATATGTATATATATATAAATATGTCTATATTAACCACAGATTTTTTGTCCTATCTTTCTTCTTTGAGATTTCTATTCTTGGCTATAAAGCATCCTATGCTACTATTCTTATTTACTGAGCAGTTAAAAGGTCCAAGTCTTCCAATTTGTCATTTCATTTGAAAGAATGAAAAGCAGCCACTATCTTAAAAATAACCATACATGGCTGGAGTGTGGCTCAATGGATAAAATGCCCTAAGTTCAAAAACCCAGTAATGCTGAATGCCAGTGGCTCACACCTAGAATCCTATCTACTCAGGAGACTGAGATACGATGATCACACTTCAAAGTCAACTGGGGTAGGAAAGTCCCCATTAGACTGTTATATCCAATTAATCACTGAAAACCCAGAAGTGGTGCTGTGGCACTATCCTTGAGCACAAAGAGGCTCAGAGACCAAGCCAAGGCCCTGAGTTCAAGCCTGACAACCAAAAAAAAAACCTAAACAAAACAATAATGACCCCACTCACCAAGAAAGAAAGAAAGAAAGAAAGAAAGAAAGAAAGAAAGAAAGAAAGAAAGAAAGAAAGAGGGAGGGAGGAAGGGAGGGAGGAAAGAAGGAAGGAAGGAAGGAAGGAAGGAAGGAAGGAAGGAAGGAAGGAAGGAAGGAAGGAAGGAAGGAAGAGGAAAGGGAGGGAGGGAGAGAGGGAGGGAGGGAGGAGAGAGGGAGGGAGGAGGGAGAGAGAGAGAGAGAGAGAGAGAGAGAGAGAGAGAGAGAGAGAGAGAGAGAGAGAGAGGGAGGGAGGGAGGGAGGGAGGGAGGGAGGGAGGGAGGGAGGGAGGGAGGGAGGGAGGGAGGGAAGGAGGGGGAGGGAGGGGGAAGGAGGGAGGGAGGGAGGGAGGGAGGGAGGGAGAGCAGCAATCAGGGGAGAGGGAGAGGGAGAGGAAAAGAAGAGGGAGAGGGAGAAGGAGAGGGAGAGAGACTAGAAACATGTTCAGACATGTTTGGGAATCACATGAACTTTCACCTCATACATTCCCCTTAATGGAGGATGTGCTAACAATTTATGCTGAACCTACCTGCCTCTCTCTTGCTGCTCTGCTGCACTCTCTGCTGCTGAGACATTGGCTTAGCAAAGGAAATACTTGCTTTGAGCCTGCATGAAGTGTTAGCCCTGAGCTGCAGTGTCCCATTCCTGTGATCTGTTCTTGCTGTTCGGGCTTTCCCAAGAAAAGGGTACAACTCCCAAACTCTAAGTTACAAAAGTTAATGCATCTTAAGTATTAGAATTATCTAACTGTTCAGAGATCTCATGATCTCCCCTGCTTTCATACACACACACACACACACACACACACACACACACACACATACTTTATTTGCCCAACCCCCTGTGTTCCTTTATTTGTACTGCTTTAGAAGCTGTAGTCTGTGTGTGTGTGTGTGTGTGTGTGTGTGTGTGTGTGTGTGTGTGTGTGTGTATGTGAGAGAGAGAGAGAGAGAGAGAGAGAGAGAGAGAAATGAAACTAGGAACTGGGAAGATCTAGGGGATAGGTGGAGAGAATGAGGAAAGAGGCTATATTAATCAAGATTCACTGTACTCACAAACAGACACGTTGAATTACCATCCCTTTAAATAGCTACTTTAAAATACTTGAAATTATTTTTAAAGGGAGAGAGGAGATAACATTTGAGAACTCCTTGTGGAAAATAAAGACTTCCTTTACATAAAAAAATCTCCATTTCCCAAATTCTACCTAAATACCTTGATTGCTTTCTAGATTAAATTGTGTATACCCACGGCTTGCTCCAGATAGGCTACGAGTCGGGGAAGACGCAACACAGACGGGCATATCCCAGCTGTAAAATTGCATCTTCTACCATCAGTGAGCAATGCAGACTACCAACTTCATCTCCTTCTACCAAAATATTGCATTTTCCTGCCCAATAAACATGTTTTATAATAGCAATGAGGTGCTGTAACTCACCGAGGTTCTGCTTGCTTACTTGCTCTCTGTGTCCTCTAACTCCCACAGTATCAGGAGAGCATATGTTGTATTTCTGTCATGAATTATTAGTTGGTACTTCCACGCTGGAATTTGCACTTGGAAGGCAGTTTCCCCACCCCCACTGCAATGATTCCTGCTTGTTCTTTGGAAGTCCATATTGTCTAATGGCTTCCATGTTGTAAAACAGTTCCTGAGGTACTGCGTACAGGGACTTGGCCTCCTAAATTCTCAATTAGCAAAACCATCCTGAATGTATATGGGTACCTAAGGTGTTGTGTCTCTTCTCTTCGCTTTGAAATAACCATTTGTATACATAGCATTCAAGAAGGAGATTTGATCTTCATGAGCAAACTCAGTTGCAAAATGCTTCAGGTGGTAGTGATACATAAATATACATGCACACACACATACACACACACACACACACAAATATATATATATATCCTCATTGTCATAAACCAGGGGGGAGAGGCACACTTCTTTTTTCTCTACATACTGCCTCCTAAAGTTTCTTTCTACTGGTAAACTTAAAGGATGAGAAGCAATAAAACACATTTTGGTTTAGTCTTTGTGATTTCAATGTTCGTCAAAGGGATTTCAAAGCATTATGTCTGGGTAGGCTTTCCTTTCACATGAATATTTATTAGGTATGTCTTAGTAGTTAGAGTACTGCAGTCCCAGCCTACAGGCTTTCCTGAATTGCATATTTGGGTTGAAACAAGCCATTGTCTGAGAATTTATACCATAGAAATCAGCCAGTGCCATAAGCCAAGCATTTGGGGAGAGCACGGGGATTAATTTTAAACCATCACCACTGTCTTCTACTCATTGACAGAGAACACAATGCCTTGGCAACTATTTTCAAGTTATCTCCAACATATGCCTAAAGTACTGTACTTGGAAGTGCTTTTGCAAAACCAACTAAACTCTATTTGCAAAAGTAACAGGTAGCTCTAGGAATGAATGGGAAACATGTCAGGTTATCAGTGCAACTTAACAGTGGAGGATTCGGCCTGGTTCACATTTCCGTGATCCATTTCATGCTTGAAGATCCTTTTCTTCCATCACTCACTGGTCTGATTTCAGCTTCACCCATGGAAATAGAATTAGTAAAAATTAGACTCCTGGGAGTATTAGAATTCCTAGCCAGAGCAATAAGGCAAGAAGCAAGGATAAAGGGGATCCAAATAGGGAAAGAGGAAGTGAAATTTTCCCTCTTTGCAGATGACATGATTCTGTATTTAAAGAACCCTATAGACTCTACTCCTAAGCTGATTGAGCTGATTGAAAACTTTGGCAAGGTAGCAGGGTATAAAATTTACCCTCAAAAATCAACTGTCTTCCAATATGCCAACAACGAGAGGAACGAGGCAACAATCAGGAGAGCAACTCCATTTGCAATAGCCTCAAAGAAAACAAAGTACTTAGGAATTAACTAAGAAAGTAAAGGACATTTCTGACGAAAACTTTAAGACCCTGAAAGAGGAAATTAAAGCAGAACTGAGGAATTGGAAAAATGTTCCATGCTCCTGGATTGGACAAATTAACATCGTGAAAATGGCAATCTTGCCAAGGGCTATTTACAAATTCATCACAATACCAATCAATATCCCAATGTCATTCTTTAAAGAAATAGAAGAGGCGATCCAAAATTTCATATGTAATAATAAAAGACCCAGTATAGCAAAAAAAATTCTTAGCAGAAAGAACAGCGCAGAAGTAATTTCAATACCAAACTTTAGACTCTATTCCAAAGCTATACTAATCAAAACAGCTTGGTACTGGTACAAGAATAGGCTGAAGACCAATGGAATAGAAGTCAGGACCCAGAAATTAACCCACAGACCTATGGCCATCAAATCTTTGATAAGGTAGCAAAAAAATAGACAGCCTCTTCAACATGTGGTGCCGGGCAGAACTGGTTAAGCACCTACAGAAAAATAAGTTGGATCCTTCTTTGTCACCCTGCACCAGGATTAACTCCAAGTGGATCAAAGACCTGGAGGTAAAAGCAGATACACTGAAAACTTTACAAGTAGGAATAGGATATACACTAGGTCTCCTTAGCACAGGTCGAAACTTTCTTAATAAGGACCAAGAAACACAACAAATCAGAGAAAGGCTGGATAAGTGGGATTGCGTTAAACTGCAGAGCTTCTGTATGGCAAAGGACATAGGCAGCAAATTAACTAGAAAGCCTAGAGAGTGAGAGAAGCTCTTCACTAACCATTCAATGAACAAAGGCATCATATCTAAAATATATCAACAGCTCAAAAAATTGAATCACCCCAAAACTAATCTCTAAAGAAACAACCGTCCCATTAAAAGATGGGCCAAAGACATAAAGAGAGTCTTCTCTGAAGAAGAAATAAGAACGGCCTATAGACACATGAAGAAATGCTCAACATCTCTGGTCATAAAAGAAATGCAAATCAAAACAACTCTAAGATTCCACCTCACTCCAGTTAGAATGGCCATGATCATGAAAACTAATAAGAACAGATGCTGGAGGGGATGTGGCCAGGAGAGATCACTACTACACTGTTGGTGGGAGTGCAAACTTGTTCAACCACTATGGAAAGCAGTATGGCAGTTCCTCAAAAGACTAAACATAGAGCTCCCCTATGACCCAGCAATTCCACTACTTGGCATTTACCCAACCGTCCAGAAACAAGGACATAGTAAATCCACTAGCACAATGATGTTCATTGCAGCACTATTTACCATAGCAAAGATATGGAACCAACCCAGATGCCCCTCAGTTGATGAGTGGATCAACAAGATGTATTTATCCACAATGGAATTCTATGCTGCTGTCAGGAAGAATGACATTGCCCCATTTGTAAGGAAATGAAAGACTAAGAAAAAATCATATTAAGTAAAATAAGCCAGACTCAAAGGAACATAGGCTCAATGGCTTCCTTCATTTGTCATAATCAGTAGCCACCTTGGGCTCTCCTAGCAGAGATTTACAGTAGAACAAAACCTAGATACATAAGGCCATATAGAATGACACTAAATGAAAGGACCTCCAGGATATCGAAACAGAAGCCATGAGTGCTTGTTGTCCTTAATGTACTATGTTATCTCTCATCTCTTTTGCTATCCCTTGGTTATCTCATATTGTTACAGAATTTCACCTGGTTATCTGATATATTGTGTACATGCATATTTGGTTATTTGAAGTCGGATAGGGAAGGGAGGAAAACAAGATGAGGGGCGGTGTTGGGGGAGGGATATAGGGACCAAGACATGGGAAAGGATATCAATGTATGTGAAGTAATGAACCTTCTATCTGACGAATATAATGTAACCCTTCTATTAATCAAGATGGTGTATAAATGTACTTGGTGTTTGAAACATACCTAGGGCTAACACATTTTAACTATGGTTATTGACAATACACAATAGGAAAATTATCAACTTACCTTAGTAATAATTTATATATCTATATAACATCTATTGCCTTTGACCGTATCAAGTTCATCCTTGCTTCTGAATCTCCATGTCTTCTTTCTCCTCGCCTAGAAATCTTTCCTCTGGATCTTAGGGTTGGCTCCCTAGCTCTTCAAAGAGGATTTCTTTGATCATTTCTCCTTGGATACACATCCAACTTCTCCTGAATTTATGAATAAATCATCATATCCCTGACTCAGTTGTTCTATGTATATTCCTATACAACGTACCCTCATAAGGAGTTTCAGCTGTGTTTATTGCTTACTTATTTCTCTTCCTTCATGTAAGATCCAGAAAAGCTGCAAGCCTTTTCCTCCACGTAATCTTAAACACGTGGAAGGCATGCCTTAAATATTAGTGTATGAATGATGAAAGAGATGGAAACTTAGGAACCATAATGTTAAAGGACTCTTTAGGTGGATCAGAACCACAATCCTATTTTTAGTTCAATTAAGAGATGTTTTTGATAATAAAATAGAAATATTTTGCGGAACCACGGGAGGTAGAGAAATTCATTAATGCTCTGGATAAATATCGGAATGAGCAGGAGAACATCTATTGACACATTCAATCAGGAAATTGTGAAAACAACTAGATATAGCTGATTTCAGAAGGCATGGAAAGATTGGATTCAGAATAACTTGATTGGGTAAATTTGAAAAGATTTTTTTTCTTTCCTTACTCACTACTAAAATGTATTTATCTCTGTGATCTTAGCATAATGATTGGAAATAAGAAAGTGGAATTTAAATTCCCAATCATTAACTATCTTGATTATTATAATTGTGGGTGGCAGGGAAGATCTGATGTGAGCTAGCCTTCTTTCTATGCACAAGTCCCTGTACACTTAGGTGCAGGTGTGACAGCCACACTCCCTCACCCTCCCCTCAGTCTTATTTCTTTAAGCATATTGCAAGGGAGTGGTGGTTAGTAGAGAAAGGTCAAATCAACCTGTTTAAAATAATCCTTCAAAGATTTTTATGGTATCAAATAACTATTTCTATGTGAGGATACTTTTTAAAGAATGTAAGTGGTTTGGAGATCTTTAAAAATGGAGCAAAGGACTTTTTAATTAATGTACAACATTTACTATAGATTCTACAGTAAATTAGGAAGAGAATTCTACATGAAGAAATAGCATTTTAGCACAGCTATCTATTGCTTGCCATGTTGAGAAAAATATGTACATTATATTACATGCATATACACACATATATATGTATATATGTATATGTGTATATGTATATATGTATGCATGTGTATATATATATATATATGTACTGACTGGTACTGAGACTTGAATCAAGGCCTGGGTACTTTCCCTTAGTTCTTTCACTCAAGGTTGACACTCTATCACTGGAGAAGTAGCTCCACTTCCTGCTTTTGGGCCATTAATTGTAGATAGCTCAGACTTTCCTGCCCAGGCTGGTTTGGAACTGTGATTCTCAGATCTCAGTCTCCCGAGAAGCAAGGATTATAGCTGTAAGCCACAGGTGCATATACACCAATATACTATACATCCAAACACATAATTTGCACTCTCCTATACACATACACACTTTCCCATATCACATGCACAAACACACTTTCCCACGGGACAAATGATTTAATTCAAGAGATAGCAATTTGTATAAGCCTAGGCCAGAGGTCCCTTCAAAGCATTTGATCTCTGAGTAGCAAGAGCAGTTCTTTTAACCTCATTGAGCTTAATATCTTCAGATTTTTCGATACTCAGCCTGCCCAGCTTCTGACATCACAGAAGCGCTGTCACCCTCTTCATCTGCGGCACATTCACATGCGAGCAAAAGAATATGAAAGCAGGTGGTAAGTGTCCTCTCGCGATAGTATCAACCTAAGCAGTGATGCTACCAGTTTTGAAATTAGTTTGTTGAGATATATGTACAAATTTCTAAAACTTTAAAATTGTTTATGTGTAAACTAAAATTTAAAATATTACTAATAGAATGAATGCTTTTTGTGTGTGGGGGGAGGTTGAGTTCTAAATGAGAATTAAAGTTTTATTTACTTCTGTCTCTCCATGCTTATAAATTCACCATCAAACATTAGATAATTCTCTAAATTAGTCTGCACATAACATTCCTAAATCTCTTTCAAAATAAAAAGGCCCACCCATACATATGGTAAGAAATGGTTTGAATGTTTATTAATCCTGCTTCCTCATTTTTTCCCACACTCCTGCTTCAGCAAGGTTCAAGGGTCCGGTAGAGTATTCATAGATGCATGCGTGATGCAAATACACACATTTGAAACTGCAAAGAGTTCTGTCTGGATTTGTGAAAAATACACATTAAACATGTGTTCATACTGTGAACAAATATAGATATATAATGCATACAGTATGCAATATAGTTGAAGTCAACTTTTACTGCATTATGCTTACATTTGTTTCTGTTCTATTTTTATTCTCTTCTCTTCTGTTTGATTCTTCTGCTCTGTTTCATTTTATTCCATTCTGTTCTGTTCCATTCTGTTCTATTCCATTCCTTTCTGTTCTGTTCTGTTCCACTTAGTTCTGTTCTGTTCCATCACATTCGGTTCATTATTCTGCTTCATTTTGTCTCGGCCCATCAAATTCATTAACCTATTTGGTTCTATTATTCGATTATATTCTTACAATCTTCTATTTGATTCCATCCATCTATTCATGCTGTTTAATACTCAAAGCTGCAGGTTGTTATTTACCAAGTTTATATCATGTCACCTGGTCTTAATTGGTTCCTTCCAGTATGACAATACCGTCACAAACCTAAAAGCTTACAGCAGCACTTACTTGCTCACAGTTGCTGTGGTTCAGGATTCCATGTCAGGCTGATTTTTCTCCAGGGCTCCAATGGAGATGCCAGCTAAGTCAGGGTAGGGACAGAGGGGTGAGAATCAGCTGAGACTCCCCTGGAAGAGGATTCATTTCCTTGCTTGTTTATTGTCAGCTTTGAGTTCCTTAAAGTTTTAGCTGGCTGCAAGCTAGAGGCTGTCCTTCATTCCTGGCTCCATGACCTTTTCCATAGAAAGCTCAGAGCATGGCAGCTTGCTCCTTTAAAACTAGGAGGTGAGCAAATGTAACAGTGATACTAAGCAGACACTATGTTGGAAATGAACTGTACAACTACTGTGGGGTGATGGGAGGAAAAAACTAGAGAGCAAAGGAAAGGTAACATTGCCCAAAAAGAAAGAGACATTCTCTGATTTATGATAAGGTTAACCCCTCACTTTATAATAACAATTTTAAGGTAACATCACTTTTATACTAACAATTTTTTAAATTCATTAAAAAAATAAAAGAGGGATACTCTTCTTTTAAAACAGGTACTAGTCTTAGGTAATTCGTCATGTTCATGAAATTTTTCTTTGACCAATTTTATGGGCATTATCCCTTACGGTATGTTATCTTGACCCTATCTGATGGTTATAAGCTCATCACAGGTCCCATGTAAAGTCAACTAAAAGCAACTAAGCAGTTAGTTGCTGGTGGCTCATGCCTGTAATCCTAGCTCCTTAGGAGGCTGAGGTCTGAGAATTATGGTTCAAAGTCAGCCCGGTAAGGCAAGGCAGTGACACTCTACCCAGTTAACCCCGAAAAGCCAAAAGTGGAGCTTTGGCTCAAATGGTAAGAGTGCTATTCTTGAGAACAAAAGCTCTCAGGGGTAGGCTCTGAATTCGGGCTCTGATTTCAAGGCCTACAACTGGCATGCATCCACACACACACACACACACACACACACACACACACGCATGCATACACACGCACACACATAGCCATTAAGCAAACATGCCTACTAAGGAAAAAGGAATTAGAAGATCCAACTTAGATCTTGCTGCTACACAAATCAATGTGTCAATTTCCAAAATTTGAAAAACATTGGTCTCACAAGTAAATTTGCTTAATATAATAATGCCGCGCTTCTGGAGACTGGCAAGAAAAGAACTGTCATTCATAATTTTAATAAGCCACTAATGAGAGCGCAAGAGCTAAAGGGCTTGCTGAAGAATACACAATTCTTCAGTGGCAGAATCAGGACTAGATCACAGAGATTGGGCATTAGTTTTGTGATGCTTTATTATATCCAGTACATAGTCAAAGATCTCATATAAAGCAGTGACTCAATGTATTTGCATAAATGAATAAATCAATGAGTGAATATATATCATTGTGTTGTCTTGAAATTTTAGAGCTATTATATTAGAAATGCCACTCCATGCAGGATATTGCCCCAGTTCTTTAAATGATTATTTTCTGTCTTAGTGATTTTACTCTATTACCTTGGATAATCTATGTTATCTTGCTTCAAAACGTATATAGACTTTTTATTTTATTTTATGTTGTGTGTGTAGGAACTGTGGCCTGAACTCAGGGTCTTGGTAGTGCTTGCACTCTTACCCAACTTGGGTGCTCAAAGTTGGTACACCAGCACTTGAGACACAGATGTATTTCTGAATTTTTGCTGGCCAACTGAAGGTAAGAGCTTCATGGATCTCTCTGCCTCTGCTAGCTTCCAGCCACAACCTTCAAATCTTAACCTCCTGGCTGGGAGTTTTGCCTAGTGGTAGAATGCTTGTCTAGCACGCACAAAGACTCAGGTTCGATTCCTCGGTACCACATACATAGAAAAAAAAAGCCGGAAGTGGTACCGTAGGGCTCTAGCCTTGAGAAAGTCCAAGGACAGTACTCAGGCCCTGAGCTCAAGTGCAGGACTGGCAAAAAAATAATCTTAACCTCTTATCTAGGAGTATAGGAGTAAAGTATAGATGTGACATATATACTTAAATTATATACATATATATACTTAAATATTGGTGATAATATCAATCTTTCCCCACATTTTTAGTGCTTATTTTATTAGTGTATACTAACTTCACAATGTAGAGGGCTTCAGAGATGTATAATATAGATGTAGATATATACATAAAACATATTTCAATCATGTTCACTTCTTCTAGTACACCATTTCATCTAATAAATTTGATCTCAAATATATGCATTTCTGATTTTGGGGTTTTTTTTTAGATCTGAGTCTAAGGCTTCAACTCAGTACTTGGTGCTTTTGCATTTTTGGCTAATATTCTATCATGCCACCAATCCCAAATACATTCATTTTTCTAATTGCTGAAGTGTGATTTCACCATCTAGAAATGTGGGCTATTAATTCTATGCATTGCTACGGAAAGAAAACTTACAAGTAATCTCTCCATATCACCGAAGTATACATCTTTGCTTATAGAATAATACTGTCTGGATAATTTTGATCATATCAGAGCTGTGAACATTTTGATCATATCAGAGCTGTGAACATTTTAAGGCAGTGAAAACAATTATAACTTTAAGTATGATTATTTTGCTATCATACATGTTTAAACAATTTCACCATTTATAATAGTGTTGGTTCACCATCATCACCATTGTCCCCAAATAAGAGTTTGAAGATCTTTTAATTTTAAATTAAGACTCCTAATAAGAAACAGCTTTTCTCTGTCTTGTTGTGTGTTTAGGTAATGGTCATGTGAATTGTCTCTGAGTCTGGAGGTTGCTGTTAACAATCTGAATGGTATTGCTGCTGGTTAGTTCACATTCAAATTAGTGGAGAAAAGCAGTCCACTCTTTGATGGGATTTATGATGACCACACTACAGGGATGATGAAGCAAATGCTCAAACAACATGATTTTAGGGATTTCTGAGACAGCCCTTTGAGTTGGGGAAGGGTGATGGCATCTTGGTAGGAAGAATTTTGAATAACTGATAACCACCTATAGGGTGAAAAGATTGAGAGCATAATGTGTAGGCATTTGAGGCTAGATCAATGGTCCTAGCTGTAGTCGGACCAAGAGAAATGTTATCTGAAAGGGTATGGAAATCCTGAAATTAAATAACAGATGAGGGTAGGAGTGAGATCAGGAAAGGAGCTTAGGTAAGGTGTCAGTAGCACAAACTAGTGTGAAGTAAACAATTAGCACACAGTAGGCTTCTTTACCAATATCTTCATTCACATATTCATTACATGGACAACTTCTACTTAGAGAGACCAGAGAAATATCTATCACTTAGGCATTCACAAATGAGTGATTTCTCTCATATCAAAGATTTTTAGAATTGACATTTTCCTAAATCTCTGCTGAGCCCAGATCCTTAACTTTTATTTCCTTATAGCTTCTGTATCATTAAAATTAGGATGTTTGGTTTCAGGCCTAAGAAACTTTTATTTCTGTAGCATCAATTTGGAAAATAATTGTCTGATTTAAAATAGTACAGTTCTATAAAGTTGTGTAGTTATCATCACTTTCATCTTAATGGATTATGTTTACGTTGTGGGAAGGGTCTTCTATCCAACAGGAAAACTTTCCTGAAAGACTATTCATATAGTTATTTGATCTTCTGATGACAATATTCATAGGTCAATTTGTGTAGAATCAAAAATGCACATAAAGTCACCTCATAATCCCAGCAAAGCCATATGAAAAAAAGCTGTGTGTGTGTGTGTGTGTGTGTGTGTGTGTGTGTGTGTGTGTGTGTCTGTCTGTCTGTCTGTCTGTCTGTCTGTCCATACTGGAATCACCTCATGGTGAACAGGAGGCAGAGAGATAAAGAGGGTCCAGGGACAAGCCAGGGACAAAGTTTAATCCCAAAGGACATGACTTAAAAGATGTGCTTCCTCTGGGTATGCTCTGCCTCCTTACATTTCCAAAAATTACAGCAAACTAGTACCTCCACTGGGGACCAAGCCTTCAAAAGTAAGCTGCTGAGGGCATGGTGTTCAAGCCATGACCTTGTTTGTATCACTACTTGTGAAAAGAATTTCGCTCTCATCTAGAAGCTGAAAATGCTTGCAAGAAAGTCAGATTCTGTAGGGTATAATTATCTGGAATTGAATGTTTGGATATTAGTCACTTTAATCAAGAATAAGATTTCAGTTACCTAATATAATTTCTGAGGGCAGGATAAAGAATATTAGGATGAGATACAGAGCAACATATAGAAATGAATAC
This sequence comes from Megascapheus bottae, assembly GCF_031878675.1. Taxonomy (NCBI): domain Eukaryota; kingdom Metazoa; phylum Chordata; class Mammalia; order Rodentia; family Geomyidae; genus Megascapheus; species Megascapheus bottae. The sequence goes on from NC_143510.1 coordinate 20,810,896, forward strand.
CTTGAACACACACACACACACACACACACACACACACACACACACAAAATTATACTTTATAGATCCACAAAACACAAAAACAAAACACAGAATGTGGCACCAAGCTGCTCTGAACTGAAACTACTGCTGAGAGCCATCATTCCATTTGTGATTTTGCTTTCATTGTCCAAAGACCTCACCCCCCCAAAACCATCTAGCATGGCAATATGCCCTAGGACATCTCCATAACTTGGTTGAGAACAGGATACATCATGTGGCATTCAAGCCTAATCCTGTTGAAATGCATAGTAAGTCAGCTCTGAATGTGCAGAGGGGTGAGGATCTGATGAAGACGCACAAACAATACCATGAACCCTTCAAACCATGACCAGAGATACAATGACATTGACAAAGGGCCGGGCAATGAAGGTAGAAGGAACTTCACTCTGACAACTCAGTAAGGATCTCCTAAAGGCTGGGTCTTCTTGCCTAAGGAATACAAACTTCACTTGCCCAATTCATCCCCTAAAAGCAAAGTTTGGGGATAATACAACACAGAGGCCTTTAGCAGTTGCCCTCAGTGACGATTGTACAGATGGTTACCAAGGATGGTTGTGTAGTTTGTCATTATTTTAAAACATCCAAAGATCTTATGAGAAGGGGTGGTCCAGGGAGTGAAACATTGCATAATACAGTGTTGCCTGAGCATAGTCTCCATCCCAATCTATTAAAATCCCAAAGTAAGAAAGAAGGGGCAGCTTCCACAGATCTCTGGACCTCAGGAGGCAAAATTTAATTCCCTGTGTCATTCCACTCTTAAAAACTGATGGAAAGTTGCCGCCTGAAAAAAAATCAGTATTATTCTTCTCCAAAGGTAAGTATTTTTAAAGGAAATTGTACTATCAATATCTGATTGAGCATATTTCTATTCCCCGTAGATTTAATGTTTTCCATCTGCAATATAAAAGGAAGATAATGCACAATTATGCTAGTAAGACTCTCTCTTCCAATAATGTTTGCACTTCTCAATACTACATTTAAAAAGGAAATAGTAGCTCTTGAAAAGTTAAGTAAGAAGATGAACAAAACTGAACAGAGGAAAAATAAACGGTCTGAAGACATGCTGAAAATACATTTAAAAGTCTGTCTGAGACAGCAGCCAGTCTATCTCTTAAAAAGCTGAGTAGCATTTAGACATCCAATATCTTACTTGGAGACTGCAAAGGGATATGAGACTCCAACACAAATATCAAAGGATAAAGAAAAAATTCTGTCCAGAGAGCAGGCAACTTAGGGCCAAAGTTCTTTTTTTTGTTTTGTTTTTGCCAGTCCTGGGCTTGGGCTCAGGGCTTGAGCACTGTCCTTGGATTTTCTCAAGGCTAGCACTCTACCACTTGAGCCTCAGTACCACTTCCGGTGCTTTTTGCTATGTATGTGGTACCGAGGAATAGAACCCGGGTCTTCATGCATGCTAGGCAAGCACTCTACCACTAGGCCAAACTCCCGACCTAGGGCCAAAGTTCTGATCTCTACTTGGATAAAGTTTTGATCTATTGCCCTGTGAATTTTCAAATATATTCACTATACCTGGTTAACTGGCATCTAATTATCCTTGAAAAATCTATTCCTTAGGGTAAATTATAAAATAAAAATAATTTAGTTTATCATGTGTGTGTGTTTGTGTGTATATGTATGTGTTGAGTATGTAAGAGTGTGTATGTGTGTGTGTGTGTGTGTGTTCTGGTACAAGGGCATGAAATCAGGTTCTCTGCACTGACCCTTAGCTATTTTGCTCAAGCTTCGAATTCTACCCCTTAAGACACAGCTCCATTTCTAGCGTATGGGTAGATAACTGGAGATAAGAATTGAATGGGCTTTCCAGTTCAGGTTTCCTTCAAACCATTATTCCTACATCCAAACCCCCTGAGTTGCTAGAGTTACAGGTGTGAGCCATCAGAGTCCAGAAAAATACCACTTTTAAATTAAAAAAGGTGCTGTATTTGACTTTAGCTCATTATACTCAAAAGATAATAAATTATATTTACATATACAGCATTTATTAATGTATTTAGATAAACATATGCAATAGACAAACATATATATTGATATAGCTTATATATTGAGGTGTATTTATATCAAATCTAGAAACATTTTATGTTTACATGTATTAAAATATGTTATATCAAATCTAGAAACATATTTTATATTGAAATAGGTTTATATCAAATCTAGAAACATTATATATCAACATATATATGTTTACCACATATATCAATATGATATATATGTTTAGACACATCTGTAGATGCACATCAATTGAACAATGAAAGCAAGCTTATATCATTACACTCAAAAGCTATCAAGTGAATTATGCATACATATGTATTGTTTATCAATAGGTTTAGATAGACATACATATCAATACATATGTCCAGATATCTATACTGATGTACATCAATTAAACAAGGAAAGCAAGCTTATAGCGTTATCCTCAAAAGATAGCAAGTGAATTATATATACATATAAAACATTTATCAATATATCCAGACATATCAATTGAAGAATGAAAGCAAGCTTATATAAATAACAAAGACTAACTTGAAGAGTAATATGTACAGCTCATACTTTAAAAATGTAACAAATTGACAGCTTTATTTAAATACCAAGAAGAAAAAATAATCTTACAGCAAGTGGGGGAGGGTTGAAGGGGAATCCCACAAGGGTGTGTTTAGGAACTTGCCTTCCTTTCAATATTGCTTTATTCACACATAATTTTTAATTTGGTGGTGGTGATGATGGTAGTGAGGCTTGGCCCTGGGCCTAGGCACTGTCCGTGAACTCTCTTGCTCAAGGCTAGCACTCTAGCACATGGGGCCAAAGCACCGCTTCTGATTTTCTGATGACTATTGGAGACAAGCGTCTCATTGAATTGCTTGCCTGGGCTGCTTTGAACTGCAATCCTCCGATCTCAGCCTCCTGATTAGCAGCTAGCTTATAGGCATGAGCCACTAGCACCTGGCTTCAGTTTTAGTTTTTAACTCATAATTTTACTTGAACTCATATCAGTCTTAAAGATGTAGCATGGAGAAAAGCAAAGCAAAGAACATGGAAATAGTGCATCTCTGAACACAAATGCACAAATATACATACTATAATAATCCACACAAACCCCCACACCAGAATAAAACACTGCATGTATGCCACCGCCTTAAGCTACCAAGTGAATGCATATATGAACAGCATAATATTTTTGGTTTAGCAAAATATTTGGGTGCAATTCAAATACAACTACATGTTATTTCTGATTAGAAATTCTTGTGGAGTAAATTGATGAGGATATCTTTGCTTTAAAATTTAATCTCATGAGCTGGGCGTGGTGGCATACATGTAATCCTAGCTACTCAGGAGGCTGAGATCTGATGACCACAGTTCAAAGCCAGATCAGGCAGTAAAGACAATGAGACTCTTATCTCCAATTAACCACTAGAAAATGGGAAGCGGCACTGAGGCTCAAGGAGTAGGGTGGTAGCATTGAGCTGAAGAGCTCTGGGACAAGGCCCAGTCCCAGGCGAAGGGTGGTAGCCTTGAGCTGAAAAGCTCAGGTACACTGCCCAGGCCCAGAGGTCAAGCCCCATGACTGACTCTAATCCTAGCAACTCAGGAGACTGAGATCTGAGGACCATGGTTCAAAGTCACCCTGGGGACAAAAGTCTATGAGACTCGTATTGCCAATAAACCACCAGAAAAGCAGAAGTGTCTCTGTAGCTCAAATGTTCTTGAGGACTGTGCCCAGGCCCAGAGTTCAAGTCCCATGATCGACAAAAATTAAAAATATTATGTCAAGATATTAGTTCTTATACTTATTATAGTTAAAAATAGTTATTTAGCAGAGTGACCGTGTCTCACATCTATCATTTTAGTTGATTGGAACTGTGCTTCAAGTGGTAGAGCATCAGCGGTGAGCAAGAAAGAGGTCCCGGAGTTCAGCACATGTACAGGCACACACACACACACACTCACATACACACACACACACACATACACACACCACACACCATGATTTTATAGCTGTTCAAAAGAAAGACTGAAGAATTTATCTAAAGACACAGTCAAGACACATTGCGATCCCCATGAATTCTGGGCCTTTGAATTTCAAATTCAGGTTTTATGCTTACACATTTAAGCCTCTTCAGATTATCGTAAACTCTAGATTGTGAAAATAAACCTAACACCTTGAAAAAGCCTGTTTTCCTCCCAGTGACCATAGCATTCACTGTGTAGTGATAGAGGCAAAAATGGTTTACTTAGCAAGTGCATTCTGGTTCAAATAGTTCATATATAGCTTATGAAAATATAATACTGAGATATTTTTACTCATCTTGTTTCGTAGTGCTAATTATGCTCTCATTTCTGTTATTTTAAAGAAACCCAGAGTTTTCCTCAAGAATAGAAGTCATATATATTTAAATCAAGTACCCAAAATGTGAGAGCTCAGTTTCTAAAGCATTGAAAACTGGACCCATGCCAGAGCGTCAGATTAGGAAGGCATGCCTGTAAATCAACCATTCCATAGGCAATGGAAAGGGTGGCTGGGATTAGAGCTGTGAATCACAAAGAACACCTTTACAAATTCTCAAGGACTCTTCTAAGCTTAAGAGGTCAGAAATTCTAGGGTGGGATCTAGTTATGTCTGTTTAGCAAATGATCCAGGAGTTTCAGGGACAGTGAAAGTCAAAGAAGCACTGGCTTGAAGAGACTTATAATAACCGGATTAGTATTACACAATAGTTGAACATAGTTGTGGCAGCCAGGTGCTTATGGCTAGTGTCTGTAAACATAGATATTTAGGAGGGTGAGATCTGAGGTTCAAGGATCAAAGCCAGACACATATAGACAAATAGATGACACTCTTAACTCTAATTAACCAACAAAAAGTAGAAGTGTAGGTGTGGCTCAAGTGGTAGAGCTCCAGCCTTGAGCAAAATACAAAAGTAAGCAAGAGCATGAGGCCCTGAGCCTGTCTCTAGTGCCAGCATTCGAATAAAAACAGAGAACAGAAAATCTATTGTGAAACTTACTTGATTATGTTTCAAAATACAGAGCAGGTCTATGGCATGGACATTTAGAAGAAGTAGATATACACCAAAATAGGCCAGAACCTTCAACTGAATAGAGATGTCCGGAAATTGGGTTGATTTCTGTAACAATTGGGTATCTTTACACTACGGACAGGTCATTAGTTTTAAACATGTCTTAATGTCCAATGTGTTTGTGTTAATGATGGTGAAGACTAGGTGTTTACATATACTTTTTTGTTAACAAAGGGTATGTAGTGTTGAGGAGCTACCAGAATTACAGTCTCAATAGCCTGACCAAAAGAATGCTTAATTCTTGTTTCTGCATTCAAATGCATAATCCTAACTTCTGTTAATAAGAAGCTCTCTGAGCTAGAGCTCAGTGCAGTGTGATCACATTAAAACTGGGAAAATAAAAAGCTCAAATTTTTAATCCTGCTTCTTTTAATCAGTGGTTTTGTGCCTGTCTCTGTTCTGGAACCAAGGCTCCTTCAATCTCCTTCAATTTATAATTGTGTGTGTTACACAGCCAGCTTTCCTCTTATATACCTAACCCATTTGACAATCACCTCTTCAGAGTTTCCAGGACTCTAAGGATGAACATATCTCCTCATTTGTTAAGTGGAATGATTTTTCATCTAAATGAGAAACTGATTTTCACAGGCTTTTATTCTAGTCAGGTTGCAGGTGTTGGCCAAGGAATACGTTAACAGTCGTTTAACATAGCTGATGAAGATATACAAATCAAAGGACATTTTCCATTCTAGATTCAGAACACAATATGGAGCTGGCTATAGCTGTCCAGGCAATAGTTTTCTTGTCTAGAGAAAGTTTTTAAATTGGGGTTTGGTAGGCTAAATGCCTTTGCATCACTGTAGAGAGAAGAAAAGGAAGTAACTGAAGAAAGTGAAATCCACTTTACTTAATGCGGACCTCTGTCTCTAGTGTGCAGGTCCTCTGTGTCCAAAGATAATTAGCACTTTATAATGCTAATTATTATAATTATGTCTGAGAAAAAAATCATTAGGGGGTAGGTCCGTTCACTGATTTTCAATTGCCCCTTCTATTTAAAAATAAGGTCATTTTTTTTGAAATAGCTTTAGGAGCTCAAAGAGAACGAGGATTATAGACACTTCTGTGTTGGTATGGACCTGAGTTTGAATTTTTTTTTCTAATTCTGTAATGTGTCTGGGAATAGAGCAAGGTGAGAAACAGTGGAGCTATTTAGTCTGGGAGACTATGAAGAAGGACCCAGAAGCACAAACATTCCTGTGAATCAATTATCAGACAAACATTTGTGGATCATTTAAGGTGTGTTGGACATTGTGCAACACTAAATAACAATCTAACTATCTTCATAATGCACGAAGCAGGTATTACCTGCCCTCACTGTGTTTTACAGATACGGAAACAGTTCTTAGAAATTATTCCAGCTCTCCAATGTCATGTACATGGGAACAGTATCTGGATTGGAATTCTGCTTCATTCACCATAAACACTTTACTACCCAAGGCTTAAGTGGATGAGCACTGCAACTGTTAGAACCCGACATTCTCAATGAATGCACTCAGAGAAGGTATTTTGGAGACACCTGGAAATCAAGGGGTACTTTTGTTGTTGGATTTTTGTTTGTTTGTTTGAGAAATGTATGAGGTGGGTGGTAGGAGGTCAAGCTGATAGAAAAACTAAAAACATTTTCTATGAGCCCCAGAGCTACAGAATAGCTAAGGACAAAGCCTGGATCTAAGGATCAGCTTCATCTCTTCTCTTTGGGACACACACACACACACACACAAGATCATTACATTTCTAGGCCATACTTAGTCAATTCCTAACACAGCACCGCCTGCAGTTGTTACAATTCCTGTAGGTAGGTTCTATTCACACTCAACATCCCATGATCAATTGCTGAAGACTTATCAGGTGCCAAGCAAAATGCCAAGCACCACACAGACATCATCTTATTAAATACTCACAAAGTGTACCATTAATCCAATTTCATATCTGAAAAGAGTGAGGGTCAATGAGGCTAAGCAATTTGTAGATGAACCTGTTTTACAATATGCACAGCAAGTATCACCATCACTGAGCAAGTATTAGCTGAGAGGGAGGAACTGGCCTTTCCTCTCCCTGAGATGAACAGTTGTCTTTCTGTTTAATGATTTTTTTTTAAATCCCCTTGTGACAAGCTCCAGAGGACAAATAATTTATTTCTTGTGGTGTATGGCTCTCTAAATGAATTAATTGATAGACATTCCATTGTATGTCTGAAAGACATGGAAATAACACAGGCATACCATGTTCTCAGCCACACTAATTTGTACTTGAAACATATAAATTGTTTTGAAAAATGCAAATCACATGCTTCCTGTGCCTTCTTTGGAGAATCCGTCCTGTTGTGCTCTCAGTCAAGAAGTTTGACTTTGATTTTAAAGCAATAGTAAGTTAAGTAGCATTGATTGCTGGATGTGGGGGAATAAAGAGAGAAATTAGTAATTCCTTCAATTTATCCTCACCAATTCATAGAAGGGAGAAGAGGAGGAATACTTGGAATCATTATCATGATGGTAATAATACAGCAAGCACCACCATATCCTGACATTATTATTTTATAGTTTAAGGTGCAATTTGCCTTTTTCCTGTGAAAATATTCTATACTTATTGTGCACGAGCTGTGAAGCTTTGCCCAAAGTAAAGGAGTGGAAATAAGCTAAAAGAAAGTAATATATGTATATATATATAAAACTGTATATATAATTTGTTATATATGGTATATTTTTGTTCTATGCTATATACATATTTATTTATTATTTTCTTGTTCCAGTACTGGGACTTGAACTCAGGGTCTGAGCACTGCCTCTTCACTTTTACACTCAAGGCTGGCATTCTCCCACTTGAGCCACAGCTACACTTCTGGCCTTTTGCTAGTTAATTGGTGATAAGGGTCTTATGAACTGTCTTGACCAGGCTGCCTGCAAACCACCATCCTCAGAGCTCAGCCTTCTAAGAAGCTAGGATTACAGACATGAGCCCCTTGCACCTAGCAATTATATTCTTTGCTTTGTTTTATTTGCAGGGATAAGAATAAACAATTTTGTAAAAGAAAGTCTTTGGTGAAAAATAGTAATTTTGATACATTTCAAACCCTTGCATACAGGTCTTTCTGATATACCCCATCATGAAGAAGGATATCTGAAACATCTCTGTCCCACAGCACAGGGTGTGGTGACTGTTTCCAGTCAAAGCTCATCCATCATAGTGATCAGCTAGACTAGCCCTGGCTATAAGGCCACCATCTTTCCCTGAGAGACAAAAGAAAGACAGGTAAAGTTGGGTATTTGGTTTGGAAATAAATGGAGCCTGGTTTCAAGGAAAATGAATCACTGTAGTTTCCACCAATAGTAAAAGTAAAGCTTTCAAGAAACAAGGCCTAGACAACTCTCTGATATTTCTGATGTGATTGACATTAACAAACCTGAGTTTGGCATTAACAAACATTTCTTTTGGATAGTAAGTAATGAAATGTGTCAAAGATGGAAATATCTGTATAACACTGAAAAACAATATTTTTAAATGACCAACTTGTGATTTTACACAGTCATGAATGAGTAAAGGATACATTTAAGTATAGGATACAAAACTCCATTTTAATTCAATGGGCTATAAAAGCTTCATTTCAGATTCCGTATTGTAACTAACTTTAAGAAGCTACTGCTTTCTGAGTTCTGAATAGTATCAAGGTTTATCTGTAATTATATGAAAAGTCTATTAAAATATCTCTCCCTTTCCCAGACACTTATCTATGTGAATAAGAACTTCCTTCATATATATTAATCAAAAGTCGATTGGTCTGTATAAGGGATATGAAAATCATTTTTCAGTCCAGAGTGATATTAAAGAGATTTGCAAAACGAAATCATTTTTGGTTTAGAAAATAGTTACCTTTTGGGTTATTTCATTAATAAATGTTCATAGTTAAATTTATTTGTAAACATTTATAATATTCTTAAATTTATTATGATAATTATTAATTTATGTGTAGTATATAGGTCAAGTTCTTTGCGGGCCTCAGCAATTTCTAAAACTGTGTGTGGGGGTGAAGGTTTGAGACTCAAATCAACAGTACAGAGAAATGGGCGTTTGTATAAACTGGGTTTGTAAATCGGCACATCACCCTGAAAAATAGTTGGTTATATTTTTTAAATTATTTAAATTCTGAAGCCTTTTGTTTTGTTTTGTATTTTACCAGTCTTGGAGCTTGAACTCAGGGTCTGGGCACTGTCCTTGGACACTTTTTGTTCAAGGCTAGTGGTCTGCCACTTGAGTTACAGCAGAATTTTGGGCTTTTTCTGAATATGTGGTACCAAAGAATCAAACCCAGGACTTTGTGCATTCTAGGTTAGCACTCTACCACTAGGCCACGCTCCCAGCCCCTTTTTGATGACTTTTCAATAATAGCTTTAACTTCAATAGTTTACTCATGATGTAAAACACTGTAGATTTGTGCAGAAATTTATTTATAAAAATACTTCCTTTATGAGAGAAGGTGCCATCTATTAATATTAGGGGATTTTTAAATAAATTTTGATATTCACTTAAGATAAAATATTACAGAATGGTTAAATACTGTGATATATGAAATATAAACATGTCTGTACTACATTAAATTAATATAATACAAAATCGAAAAACATACTTATTTTGAGTAACTAAAATGAAAGTATTCTTGTCAATAATATGCACAAGTTTTACTCTATAACCATCTATACATCTGAAAATTTAGCTAAAATGTTAGTAATTAAGTTGAGAGGTTGATGGATGAGGGGTTATTAGTACTTTAAATTTTTTCACATTTTTCTAATTTTCTGGAGAAAATAATTGTTTTTTTAATCACAGAAAATTGCAAAAATATGCAGTTATCATGGCATACAGATGAACAGCTTTTTATTCTTGAGCTCTTAAAGAAGAAAATAGATTGTAAATTTGAGAAATAAGGAGACAAAACGTTATTGGAGGTATCCTAGACTTTTGGATGAATTAGGCCTGTTCATGTATTTTGTTGCAGATATGAAAGAATGAAATTGTTATTTTTGTTTGCTAAATGTATGTTTTGCTGTGTTCAAAGCAATAACCATAGTACTGTAAGTAACTCATTTAGTAGGATAGGTGGTATTATGTCCATTGTACTATTGAAGGTATAGAGGGCTCAGAAGATGAAGATAACTTGCTACTTACAAGTCATTTCTATTTCTGTTTTTTTCTAAAGCAGATGTTGCCTTCTTCCAGGTTTTCCCAGAAGATGTCTCAACTTGCCTGTTTATCTATAATAGTGAGAAAACCTTCCCTGAACCAATACTTTTCCAAACATTTTCATTCCACTTGTGTGAATTAGCTCTGGGATGAATTAAGAGTGAAGAAGAAAAAGCATAGACACTAGACAAGGCCCTCGTCATGACAATAGGGCCAAAAAGAAGAAATAAAGAAGAGTCACTGAAATTTTAGTGGGGATGAAGAGGACTTAGGCTGCTAGGGGATTCCAATGCAACAGATAAGTACTTCAGGATTCTTCTCAGATGTTCCCTGGTACAGAATGTAAATATTATAGTGAAAGTATTTGTCATCTTCTTATTAGAAAGATATCGCTTAAATGTAGCTCGAAACTTCAGGTAGAAATAGAATGTCTTCTCTATGATGTCCCTGGGATTTTGGTACTTGATCCACTGTCATGATGGAATAATTCTATCTCAAACAGTACAATGATTTTTATCTCATTTACTTCATTCCAACAGAAATTCAGTTGCAGTCATGATTTTATGGAGTGAGAGATTATAGTGACACTTATATGATTTGGGGAAGCAATCACATTGGATATCACACAAATTGCTTCTATCTGCTAGCTCTCCCCTCTAAGTTCTCTCCTGATGTACAAAAAGCTAGGCTTCAATAAGTCATGTCTAAAAACAACTGCCTTTGGTTCAAATCAGGACATTTGAAATGGAAAGAGCATTCTATTAATGATTTCACTGGTATCACAAGTTTAAACTAAGTCTATTGGAAGTACCAGTGACCTGAGATACTGAATCAGTGTGTGAGCTCTCTCCACTTTGAGCACCCCAGACAAAGCATGGCTCTGCTTCCTCAGCTCTGAGATCTCTCTTGATTGGACAGGCTTTCTTCATGACCCCAGGATACTCTGGATACCCTGACAAATAATTATTTCTCAATTAAGTGCTTTTGTCTTGGACTCTTAAGTTATTGACAGTGCTTTGGATTTGTGCTTGCATTGTCCATAACACTGAAGTTATTTGTGTTCTACTTTATAATAAATAATTATATGGCCTTGTCCAGGAAGTGGCTACCTTACCACTTGAGCCACTTTTTTTTTAATGTGGTTCTAGACACACAACTATAAGGAGAAGGACCACTGAACCCACACCTGGAAATTCACGATTTGGACCTAATTTATGACTGCAGCACAGCTTGTGTTGACTAGAGTAGAAGATGAGCCGCTTGGGGCCACAAAGTTAAAGCCAATACCTTAGGAGTGACAAAGTCACACTCTAGAGGATCCACTGTTCCTGACGTTGTGAAGACAACATACTACCTCTGAATCATTTCCTTCTGGGTTTCATGTGAGAAACAAACATCTACTTTGTGTAAGCCACCACTCACAGGGGATTAGGAAGCAGCCTTTGTGACAGCCTAATCCAGTCTCATGAGTAAACCTATCTCCTGAAGGCTGGTCTTACAGGGTCTTTATGTCATCTCACTCTGCAGATATGCTCATGTCAATATTTTGTGACTACGAACTGGGCAGAGAGGTAGAATGGATAAAAGGGTAAATTGTATTTAGACAAAAGTCAATTCCATAGACATTCAATGAAAGAGGAAAATAAGCTATTTAAAAGGTGTGATCCTCTGGACAAACTTTCCTGGTATTTCCTGGCAAAGCAAATGGGAAATAGAGTCCTAAACCAGTGGTGGCACTCTGTCAACCCATGGGGCTCACAAAACTCACAGATGGGTTTTGGTTGGCTTCTAGTATATTTTTTTAAATGTGAATTGGTTGCCAATATTCATAAATAGGAAGAGTTTACATGGAAACCCAGATTTCTGGCTTATTTGAAAAGTCAAAAGACCTGGCAACCTAGGGCATAAATTCTTATAGGGTAAAAAAAAAGTTTAAAAAATGGCTAAGATACTGGCTGCCACCTTTAATCAGGATGTGAGTTAATGGTTCATGGTGAGTATGAAACTATCTACCTGACATTAAAATTATCAATTGCCATCTGTATCACAGTGCCTGATTTCTTGCTTTGAAAACCTTGGCCTGCTTCCATTGGTGATGGACAAATAAACAAGATTGAGAGTCTTGCCTAATACGTTCACACTCTGCTGTGGATATTGCTTGAGTGGAAAGATCCTGAGATAGAGGAATTGAAAAGCAAGAATAAAAGGAAGCAAGGATGACATCAGAGCAACACCACTAGTCCAGGACTCTCAGGCAACTTGAATCTTAATGGCAGAAGCATTTATGTGAGCAGGTGTGTCTTGAGAGACAGTGGTCCCTGTAGGCATATGACCATCACATTTTCTGCCTGTTCTCTTAGCCCCATCAAAAGATGAAGTGGCCCCCAGACCCCGGGTCTAATGTAAGAACCATATGCTGTTGTGCTCTGTGGAGCCCTGCTTCTAGATCTTGATCGAATTCTTGACAACTGGAATAGTGATTGGTGCTTCTCCAAAGATTTGGAAGATGAAGAGGAAAATAGATAGTCTAATACATCTCCCCTTACTTGTCTTGGTTTCAATAAGAAATGTGAGGGTGGAAGGTGAAATACAAGCGGAGACAAAATGAGGCTGTAAATCACACACTGTCTTGCTTTCTTGGCTCACAAAAGCCTGTTGAGTGTTTAAAAGAGGAAAAGGTAAGAGTGAAATGTGGAGAGGGAAGGCAGAGACTCCTCTGGAGACAGAGGGAAAGGTTAGATGTTTGTATCTCCGTTAATCTCCTTGCCTGTGGTGGGTGTTGAGCCCCAGATGGTAGAGCTAATGTAATATGCATTAGTCCATCACACGGGAAAATCTGCAGTCCCTGCAACAAGGAATTAATAAGTCTAGTAATTGTGTCATGTCTGTAATATCAGCGAGGAAAAATAATTGTGTAAATCATTTGATGAATGTGCATATCCAGAGTGTGTGCTTTTGAGGTCTTCCATGGGGATTCACCAAAACACTTGCCCATTGCACTCTCTGAAGGAGGGCTTGGCATGACACAGACTGGCCATTGAGTGTGCCATTGGCATCCAATTAATAGCATCCTAAATCAATTCTCTATGCTTTGTTTCTTATCAGCAGCCCTCTCCAGAACACGAGTTCTCAGAGGCAATTAGAAATAATCACAGGCTTGCCAAGATGTTCTTTTCCATTGTAACTAGAAGGTGGTTTGCTTTCAGCTCTTAAGAGGCTGTTTTTTTTCTTTTCTTTTCTTCTAATAAAATGCACAAGTAAGCAGTTGTCTGGAGCGTCGGGACACTCTCTACATATCCAGAATGACATGTGCAACATGCTTTGAAAGATATTACTGACTTTTTCTCTTCTGCTTTTTCTGCTGCATGTTGAAGGGTATGAAATGACAAACTCATCAAGATCCCACCATCCTCTCTGGATCTTCTAGTTTGTCAGTATGCTCATTTCTGCACCAATAGAAAAGAAGATGAAACCTAGGCTAGGCACTGGTAGCCCATGTCTTTGTCTGTAATCTAGCTACACAGAAGACTGTGATCTGACGATTGAGGCTTGAAAAAAAAATCGGTTAGATTCTTATATCCAATAAAAACCTAGCAAAAAGCCTAGAAGTAGGCCTGTGACTAAAGTGGTAGAGTGCTAGTCTTGGACAAAAAGCTCAAAAGCAGAGCCTAGGGCCGTGAGTTCAAGCCCCAGGACAAGAGTACACACGCACACACGCGCGCGCGCGCACACACACACACACACACACACACACACACAGAAAGAAGATGAAACTTTGAGATGTGAATACTGCAAATCAAGTGCATGTTTACCACCATTATATCAATTTCTTTGCTGCTGGAAGATTGGTGTGCTATTTATGATGACACATTGTGTAGGCTTGAGTAAATCAATGAGTAATAGCCAGCTATGTCCCGTGTGTACTCAGGGTGATTAATCTCTCAGTGGCTTAAGACAAAATAATTTGAAGGTGCCACATGCCACAATCAACACAAGTCATTATTGACTACATCTGCTCGGGTGCATGCTTGATCAGAATAGCCCCATGCCGGGCTGCACACCAAGCATATTCACATCACCATAAATGTGCCTTGTGCTATTAATAAATTCGAGAAGCCAATTCTACCCTCATAACTTTTTGAAAATAACTTCTGACCATTAGCTTGATTTCAGGAAGGCAATTTGATTTTAAAGTTGTTTGTTTGTTTGTTTTGATGGGGTCAGGGGACTAAATTCAGGGCCTCACATGTTCTATACAAGCATTTTGCTTGCATAAAAAAATGGAGTTGCATTCCTGGCTCTTCTTTTCTTTTAGTGTTGTTGTTGTTGTTTTAGTTGTTGTTTTGTGTTTTCAGATAGTGTCTCATGCTTTTGTCCTGGTGGCCTCAGACGGCAAGATCTTCTGACTCAGCCTCCTGAGTCCTGGAACTTCAAGCATAAACGACCTTGCCTGACCTACTGGTAGTAATTCCTCGGGCTCTGTGTTGACAGTGTTTCCAGGCACAGCACTGTGATCTATCAATCATGTCTGCCACTGGGAATGAAAGAGTTTTGTGTTTTCTTGCATGCTTGATAGCCTGTCCTGAACTTTCTAAAAAAACCTTTCCCTATATTCCTCATGATATTCTTCCTGAGTTGGATTTTGATGTCAAAAAGCTTTTTGGGAATCAATGCCATACTTTCTCATGCAAGTGGGATGGAGCTTTAGAATCTTATCAGAAATACTCCTGGGTCACACTGTCAAAACATCCAGGAAATTTCTCTGCTTTATTAAAAGTAGAAAAAAAATCATTTTCTTTGGTCATGTAAATGTGACAATACAGCTTTAAAGATAGACTAATATTCAGCAAATTAAAAAGTGAAACCTACACTATGCCTTTATTTCTGTGGCTTGGGCTTGGTTGGAACTGGACAAATTGATTGCAAAGTAGAGAAGGCGGAGGTGAGAGAGGAGTTGGATGAAACTTCTTCACATGTTAGTGACAAGAATAATGGATTTTTAAAAATTTTTAATTTCTTATTAAATCTTTTTATATTTTTCATGCAAATACTTTTATTTTAGTTTTTTGTGGGTCATGGAGCATGAAATCTGGGCCTGGACATTCTCCCTGAGCTCTTCAGCTCAAGGTTACCACCCTACCCTTGAGCCAAGCCCCACTTCCCATTTTCTAGAGGTTAATTGGAGATAAGAGTCTCAGGTCCTTTTGTGCATAGGCTGAATTTAACCATGATCCTCAAATCTCAGCCTCCTGAGTAGTTAGGATTACAGGTGTGAGCCACTGTATCCCCAGCCCAAGTACTTTCCTTTTTATAGTTCATTGTTATTGGACAAGAGATACACAGAGGAGTTACAGTTACACGAATCAGGTAGTGAGTACAATTCTTTGTGAACCATTTTCCCCTTTCTCCAACTAGCTCCCATTTTTTCCCTCCTGTTTCCATGCACAAAATGTACATTCATTTTCAATATAGTGTAGAGTGAAAGAGACTTTCAATTATAGGCATGAGGAGAAGATTTCCAAACCAAGAAAAATCTTAAAGGAATAGACTAGAGACTAGGAAGGATCACAGAGTTAATAGAAAGTGTTAAGCAGAGTTGACCACCACCCTCAAAAACAGTGGAAAGTCTTTCAATGCTCCCTTGAAAAGGCAGTTTATTCACCACTGAATAACTAGTGACTTGATTCAGAAACTACTTATTGATAATGGCATTTCCACTGCTGATTTCTTTGCCTGTTTTGTCTCTGTCTCTTTGTCTCTCATTCTCTATCTCCGTCATTCTCTTTTTCTCAATCTTCCTTTTCCTCTCCATCTGCTTTCCATGTACTTTTGTATCTGAGAGTCACAAAGTAAGAAACTCAGTGATCTTGAAGCACCGTGGTAAAGAGGTGACGAGAAATGACACACAGAAGAAAGAAAAATAAAATGAAAATGAAAATAGAGGAAGCTGCTGGAGGAGTTCAGCTTTTCCAACCCCCAGGGCATGGAGCCACTAGAGGCCACCAATCATTGGACACGACACACAAATGAACAAACCTTCCCGTGCTTGCATGTTTATCTCACATTGGATTCAACCATGCTTCCTTCAGGTTCATATCAACTGCTTCGCTGTGCCCCATCAATTCCAGAACTAATGGGAATTATAATAACAACAACAATGTTTTTTAAACTATTCTATAGTAAGCATGGCTTTTTTTGTGTTAGTTAGCTTTTTGATGGTTGTGACAAAAGGCCCAAGATAAAACAATGAAAAGGAGGGCAGATTTATTTTGGCTCACAAGTGGGCTGGTTTCATTGTGTTGAGTCTAGGATGTGGTAAAAAGTGTGTGAAGGAGAGCCAGGCATGGTGGCTCTCACCTGTAATCCTAACTGCTCAGGTGGCTAAGATCTGTGGATCTTGGTTTAAAGTCTTGAGATGAAGAGCTCAGGGACCACACCCAGGCCCAGAAGTCAAATCGCACCACCAAAATCAAAAAAGTGCATGAAGGAAGAGCATTCTCACCCCTTGGTGGCCACGAAATAAACAAGTAAGAAAAGGACAAGGGACAAAACACACAAAATCATGTCTCTAAGACCAACTTCCTCCACTTACCTCCTCAAGTAGCTCATTCAGGTGTGAGCTCAGCTCACAGAAGGTTCAGCCATTGATGAGCTCATCACCCTGGTGACTAAATCACCAGCTGAGAACTTGGCCTTCCGTGTCTTTATCCAAATCACAGTGTGCCTTTGCCTCTTTCCCTTCATCAACAATACAAGTGGGCTATCTTTGAAAGTATTTGCACCTTTAAAAGGTAGTGAAGCATTTAAATTGAAGTCCAACCTGACGGGTTTGGAGAACTTCATGTCATGTGCGGCATATTTTATTCTCATAATATGCCTCTTTCCTTTCTTCCTCTTCAAAACATGCATTTCTTTTTGGGGCATTGATAGTGAGGCTAGGGAGAGGGCTGTAGGTCAGAATATGTCTACCACATGGGAAGCAAGAAGGAAAAGGTCTGAGGTGGAGCAGTCATGGGAGGCTGTGATCATCTCAGCAGCGGCTGAAGGAAGCAGTCAAAAGTCCTGCTGATGATGTCCCGTGTGCCAAACACAGCATCAGAAAGCCCCAAATATCACCTAACCAAAAGGACTTGCAAAACCACTATAATGTTGATTGAGAGAAGAGAAAAAGTAACACAATTCTTTCATCTTCTTGAATTTGTGAGTACAGCTCATACTTCCATTCAATAATTTTAGAAGTAAACTGAGATACATCAGGAAATGGTAAATTGAGCCTTAAGGATATGGAAGAGAATGTATGTGATGTCTTGTGTGTGTGTGTGTGTGTGTGTGTGTGTGTGTGTGTGTGTGTGTGCGCGCGCGCGCTGGTAATATGGGAAGGCAATATGGCGTGAACTTATGGAATGGGTGCTGTTCCTTTCCTATTATATTCAGGTCTGGCACTGTACCACTTGAGCCATATCTCCACTTCCCAGTGTGTTTGTTTTTTTTTTTGCATTTTTGTTTTGTTTTGTTTTTGTTTTTGTTTTTTGCCAGTCATGGGCTTGAGCTCAGGGCCTGAGCACTGTCCTTGGACTTTCGCAAGGCTAGAGCTCTACCACTTGAGCCTCAGCACCACTTCCGGCTTTTTTCTATGTATGTGGTACCGAGGAATCGAACCCGGGTCTTCATGCATGCTAGGCAAGCACTTTAACCACTAGGCCAAACTCCCGGCCCCTTTTATTTTTTTGCATTTTTATTTATTCATCGTGAAAGTAGCTGTCCAATGGATTTCAATTCAACATGACAGTTTATGAGTACAATGTATCTTAGCCATCTTTTTGCTGGTTAATTGGAGATGAGTCTCACAGATTTTTCTATCTTGGCTGGCTTTGAACTGTGATCCCCAGCTCATTCTCCTAAAGCGTTAGGATCATAGGTGTTGAACTACTGGTGCCTGATAGCAGGGTTATTATATATATTATATATAATATATATTATCTAATAATATATGATATATTATCTATCTATATATAATATGTATGTATATATAGCTGGAAAATAAATTGCATTATCCTTAGTGTGATAAAAATCTGGGGAAAGCTCCACTTCCAAGATCAGTTCCTTGTAATCTAGAATAAACAGCCTAAAATAATTCTATGATCTAATTGGCAATAAGCAAGCCTCAGATAGACCACTGTGCAAATCTAATTCTATGATTGTTGGTAATTGTGAAATTAAGTTTAGTCAGAAAGCTTCATTTCCTTCTATTTCTTAAACTATGATCTAAGTAAACACCGCCTTTAAGAATTAATCTCTTTTTTCCCCCTTATGTGCCTCTAGAATTGTAATTGTTTAGTAACAATTATCCACAATCGGATTTGAGTTGCTCTGTTATGATCGTGGCTGTATCCCCATGAGACTATGAGCTCCTGAAGGACAGTGAGCCCCATTCATTAAGTGCCTGTCACAGCCACAGCTCCCCCTGTGGAACTTTACTTGGAATATGCTTTCATTCACTGAACACATACGTGGAGAATAGCTGTGTTGTGCCTTGCATTGTGCCCAACAAATGGTTCAGGGAATTAAAAATGAAATCCTCTCTGTTGTAATAACACCACTACATGATAAGACCATGATGACTCCCTAGCAATATGCTTCTGAAAATGTCCTGAGAAAAATCTGATTTGTAAATATTTTTGTGTAGAATATTTTCCTTTACATTTACAAGACATATGGACCTATGGTTCTCAGCTTTTGTGTGTTGTCTAGTATTTATGTAAGGGTTATGAAATATTTGCACAGTATCTTGAAATTCTTGCACATTTTAATTTTTTACAACACTATTTTTACAACACCGTTAGAATATGTTTGTTTAGGAAAATTCTACAAATCTGTCTGGATCCAACATGAAAAGAAATTAGAGACCAACACTTTCAACAAAAAAAGTTGAATGAACCCCAAATCAACTACAGTTCTTAGATCTGCCAGAGAGCTGAGGTCACAAGAAAATCATAATCCTGAGGAGAAGAATCCAGAGCTAAAAATTGGTAGGAGCACTCTGATAATTGAAAAGCTGTTGGACCAACCTGAGAGAAAGGGGATGAAGCACCTGTTGTGAATTTTAACTTTAAAATTCAAAGAAAATAGAACATCTTCTTTCTTTACAAAGGATATCTTATAAGAGAAAGTGTTTTAACGGAGAAATACCCCAAATCAGATCTTACTCGCTAGTGGGTTTCAAACCAGATTTCAGCCTACTGAATGGCTAGGATTACAGGCATAGTCCTTGGTTGCTGGCTAAATTTCTGTCATTCTTAATCTAACAGATAGTAGTTTCCAAATGAGAATAGTAGCAATATTCTGAATGAATAAACTGATGAATGCTAACATTGTTTTAAGGAAGGGAAGACACCAACTGTTAATATTTATAAGGAACATGGAATACAGTGAAATGCTTTCTAAAAGGAGATTTATATTAGTTGTAGATGTATATTGCAAACTCCAGGAAACCACTAATACATTTTAAAGGAACTATATTTAATAAGCTAGTTGAGAAGAGAAAATACTATCAGACAGTATTCCCAATTAAAATCGAAGAAGGCAGTAAAAGAGAAAAAGAAGAAAGGCAATGAATAGAATGAAATTATCAATGTGGTAGGTATTAGTCCACCTTTAAAATGTCATCCCTAATGTGAATGGTTTACCTAAAAAGGTAAAGATAAAGAAAAGGATGAAAATGAGATCCTGGCAGTGGTTGTTTATAAGAAACTGCTTTAATAAGAAATTAGATTCAATTGAAGGGATAAAAACAGATATACCATGCTGGCACTAAGCAAAGATATATAAAGTGGCTGTAATAATTTCAAATGAAGATTTTAAAACAAATAAGATTTTCAAGTATAAAGAAAGGCACTAGTAATAAAGGAGTGAACTCTCCTAGAAGACATATCATTGATATGAATATATAAAATACCAAGATATCGAAATATATGAGGCCAAAACTAAAAGCCTTACAAGGAGAAATAGTTGGAGCCTATTATAGTTGAAGACTTCAGCCCAGTGCCATGAGGAACTGACATCAGACAGAAAGTTGCTAAAAATGTATTTGAACACAATGCCACCATAAATCAACTAAAACTGACTGACATTCAGAGAATATCATCAACAATAGCAGAATACAAAGACTTATCATTGTCATGTAGATCAATCATCAAAAGAATCAACAAACTTTAAAGAATAAAACTATTATAAAATATATGCATGGAGTACACTAAAGCTAAAATAGGAAGCAAGGCCAGCAACATAGCTATAAGATTCCAAAATATTTTGGTATTATATAATATTCTTCCAAATAATACATGGATCAAGGGGTCTAACAACAAATTAAAAAGTATTTAAAATAGAATGAAACGAAGACAGAATTTATCAGATAATGGATTGTAACAAAATCAATGTTTCAAAGAAAATTTATATATTGGAAGCACATATCAGAAAATAGGAAATATGTAAAATCAGTAACCCAACCTTCTACCATAGGACACTAGAACACTTAGAGAAAATTAAACCCAAAGTAGCAGAAAAAAATAAGATAATGCATAAAAATGAACAAAATTAAAATAAAAATTTAATGCAGAAGTATGAATAAATCCAGAATTTGGTTATTGAAATGATTGATACAATTAACAAATCTTTAACCAGGCTGGCCAAGAAGAGACAGAGAGAGAGAGAGAGAGAGAGAGAGAGAGAGAGAGAGAGAGAGAGAGAGAGAGAGAGGCAGAGACAGAGACAGAGACAGAGACAGGATATATGTGTAATTAATATAGAAATTGAAAGGCCGTTCATTAATACAAGCCCTAATGGCATTATAGTAGTTACAAATAAATACTATTGATAACTCTATGCATACAGATATGGCAAATTCTTGGAAGGATGCTATTTAACAAAAGGCATATAAAGAAAAATATAATCTGAATAAGTCTTTGTCTCCCAAAGAAATTGTATCAATACTTAATACCTTTTAAAAGTGAAAGCACCATACCATATTATTTCAACTCTGAATTACACAAAAATTTTTAGAAGTAATTTTATTTTTGTCAGTTGTGAGGGTTGAACTCCAGGCCTGAGCTCTGTCTTTGCTCTCTCCAGTTCAAGGTCAGCACTCTACCACTTGAGCCACAGTGCCACTTCCAAAAATAATATTTTTAATCGACGGGACAATGTATAGTGGGGTTAAAGTTATATTCGTCAGGTAGTAGGTACATTACTTCCCACACATTGATACCCCTTTTCATGTTTTTCTCCCCATTTCGCTCCCCCGTACCCCCTCCCAATCATCTTGTTTCCCCCCTTCCCTTTCCTATTTCAAATAAACAAATAAACTTATATACAATATACCAGATAACAAAGTCAGATACAGTAACAATATGAGATTAACTATAAGAGCAAAAAAAAGAGAAGAGAAACAACAACAATCACAGAGGATAAAGCTCTTATTTCCATATCTTAGGAGTTCATTTCATTTATTCTCATCCTATATGACCTTATGTATCTAGGTTTTGAACTATTGTAATCTTCTACTGGGAGAGCCCTAGATGTGTACTAATTATTACAAATGAGGGAAACCACTAAGCCTATGTTCCTTTGGGTCTAGAATACTTCACTTATGATTTTTTCCAAATATTTCCATTTTCTTACAAATGGGGTGATGTCATTCCTTCTGATGGCAGCATAGAATTCCATTGTATATAAATAACACATCTTCTTGATCCTATCATTTACTGAGGGGCATCTGGGTTGGTTCCATATCTTTGCTATGATAAATAGTGCTGCAATGAACATCGTTGTGCTAGTGGATTTAATATGCCCTTGTTTCTGGACAATTAGGTAAATGCCAAGTAGTGGAACTGCTGGGTCAAGGGGAGCTCTATGTTTAGTCCTTTGAGGAACTGCCATACTGCTTTTCATAGTGGTTGAACAAGTTTGCACTCCCACCAACAGTCTAGTAGTGATCCTTCCTGGCCACATCCCCTCCAGCATCTGTTCTTATTAGATTTCATGGATCATTCTAACTGGAGTGAGGTGGAATCTTAGAGTTGTTTTGATTTGCATTTCTTTTATGGCCAGAGATGTTGAGCATTTCTTCATGTGTCTATAGGCCATTTTGGTTTCTTCTTCAGAGAAGACTCTCTTTAAGTCTTTAGCCCATCTTTTAATGGGATGGTTGTTTCTTTGAAGGTTTATTTTGGAGAGATTCAATTTTTTTAACTGTAGATACATTTTAGATATGAGGCCCTTATCTGTTGTATGTCTAGTGAAGATCTTCTCTGACTCTGTGGTCTTTCTATTTAACTTGCTAGCCACATCCTTTGCCATTCAGAAACTCTGAGTTTCATGCAGTCCCATTTGTCCAAACTTTCTTTTGTTTGCTGTGTTTCTGGGTCTTTATTGAGAAAGTCCCAAGGAGACCCAGTGAATCTCTTATTCCTTCTTTCTTTTTTTTTTTTTTTGACTAGTCCTGGGCTTGGGCTCAGGGCCTAAGCACAGTCCTTGGGCTTTCTCAAGGCTAGAGCTCTATCATTTGAATCACAGTACCACTTCTTGCTTTTTCTATGTATGTGGTACCAAGGAATTGAACCCAGGTCTTCATGCATGCTAGGCAAGCATTCTACTACTAGGCCAATCTCCCAGCCCCTCGTATTCCTTCTTGTAAAGTTTTCAGGGTATCTGCTATTACCTCGAGGTCTTTGATCCAGTATACTGTATACTTATTTATTTGAAATAGAAAAGGAAAGGGGGAAAACAGGATGATTAGGAAGGGGTAGGGGAGGGAAATGGCGATAAAAACATGAGAAGGGGTATCAATGTGTGAGAAGTAATGCATCTACTACCTGATGAATGTAACTGTAACCCCTCTATACAGTATCCTGACAATTTATAAAAATAAAAAGATTAAGACCAAGGTGAGAATGTCCCTTCTCACTATTCTTTTCTGCTCTATTTTTTGCTCTGTTACTATGATTCCCCTGATCTCAGCCTACGATTGTAGGGATAATCTGCCAGTAACAAGTTCTCTCTCACAATTCTTTTTCGGCATAACAGAATACTAAACAACAAAGTCAGCAGAGTAGCGAAGCTTGACTTCAAGACTTATGAAAGAACGAGATTTGTATTAACTGAGTGGACATCCATAAACATTCCTCTTTACCCCAAAATGAAGATCATATATATCCCACTTTCAATTTTTTGACAAATCATTAATATAAGCATCTGGGAGATAACATGAGAAAAAAAATTCTAAGCCATGTATGGAGGCTCATGTTTGTAATCCTAGCTATTCAGGAGGCTGAATAACTCTGGTTCACAGCCAGCCCGGGGAACTAAAGTCCATGAGACTTTTATCTGCAATTAACCACCAGAAAACCAGAAGTGGCACTGTGGCTTAAGGGACAGAGCGGTAGCCTTGAGCTAAAGGTCTCAGAGATGGCACCCAGGCCCAGAGTTCAAGCCCCATGACAAACCAGAAAAGAAAATATCTAGGTCACTTGAAATTGAAACTGTGACTTTTGATACAATGCCAATAACCTGATCAATGACAGAAAAAAAATGTAAGCTGGAGTACATTAAAATGATCATTTTCAAAGCCAGACACAAGTGAGTCACACTTGTAATCCTACCCGGCAAAACATTCCTTTAAGCACTTTCTACATAAATCTTAGGCTTATGAGAAGGATCACAATATAAATAATACAACTTTTTTAGATATTTTCAAATGCGTTTTACTACGATTATCATCAATATTTCTAACATATGCATTATAACTATTTTCTGTATCCAATATCCAGAGGGAGTAAGGAGCCCCAAACTATCATATGGCTCTGTATGGATGATAACTTAATGTGTAGGAGTAAAATAATAACTTTCTGAAAGTTAACATACCACGCCAAAGTCCTACACAAGTTGTTTTATTTGTTCGTTTGTTTATTTGTTTTGCCAACCCTGGGCCTTGAACTCACGGTCTGAGCACACTCTTTTTTTATGTTTATTTTTTTATTGTGATTAATAAAAGGGTTACATGATATTTGCCAGATAGAAGGTGCATTAATTCACATACATTGATACCCTTTCACATGTCTTGGTACCCGTTACCGGCCCCCCACCCTCCCCACTTTGTTTTCCCCCCTTCCCTATTGAATTTCAAATACCAAATACAAATAAATTCAATATATCAGATAACAAAGTGAGATACTATAACAATATGAGATACCCAAGGGACAGCAAAGGAAATGAGAGATAACATAGTACATTAAGGATAACAACCATTCGTTATATGGCTTTTGTTTCAATATCCTGGAGGTCCTTTCAATTAGCTTCATATTATATGGCCTTATGTATCAAGGTTTTGCTCTGTTGCATATCTCTGCTAGTAGAGCCCAAGGTTTCTACTGATTACGACAAATTGAGGGAAACCATTGAGCCAAGGTCCTTTGAGTCTGGCTTATTTCACTTAATATGATCTTTTCTAAGTCTTTCCATTTCCTAACAAATGGGTCGATGTCGTTTTTTCTGACAGCAGCATAGAATTCCATTGTGTACAAATACCACAACTTGTTGATCCACTCATCAACTGAGGGACATCTAGGTTGGTTCCATATCTTTGCTATGGTGAATAATGCTGCAATGAACATTGTTGTGCTAGTGGATTTAGTATGCCCTAGATTCTGGATGGTTGGGTAAAATCACTCCAAAACTAACCTCCAAAGTAACAACCATCCCATTAAAAAATGGGCCAAAGACTTAAAGAGAGTCTTCTCTGAAGAAGAAACCAAAATGGCCTATAGACACATGAAGAAATGCTCAACATCTCTGGTCATAAAAGAAATGCAAATCAAAACATCGCTAAGATTCCACCTCACTCCAGTTAGAATAGCCAGGATCAGGAAAACTAATAACAACAGATGCTGGAGGGGATGTGGCCAGGAGGGATCACTACTACACTGTTGGTGGGAATGCAAACTCATTCAACCACTATGGAAAGCAGTATGGCAGTGCCTCAAAAGGCTAAACATAGAACTCCCCTATGACTGAGCACACTCTTCAGGCTTTCTGAAGGCTAGAGCTCTACCACTTGAGCAACAACACCACTTTTGGCTTTTTTTCTGTGTATGTGGTACCAAAGAATCAAACCCAGGTCTTTGTATATGCTAGGCAAGTACTCTATCACTAGGCCAAACTCCCAGGCCCTACACAAGTTTTATTTGTTCATAAAGTGGTCGAATCTTTTCTTCCTACAATCATAATTTACTGAGAAGGGAGTAAAAACAAAATGAATAAATACATCCCTTTTCTTGTTCCAGGAGTGAAGATGAAATAATGACTAGAACTTAGCAGTAGAATTACATGTCAAAACATGGTGATGCTCACCTTTTGATCTTGGAGCACAACACTTGCACGTAAACACTGATTCACACATTTCTGAAGAAATAAGTGGAAGGTAGCCAAATAATCCATGGGTAAAATAAAAGAAACAGATGGATTGAGAGGTCATGTATCTTACTTTGCCCTGACCCTTAATGAAAAGACTTCTAAACATCTGTGATGTATTTGAAATATATTGCCAAATGTTTATAGACCCATGCACATTTGTAGTTTGCATCTGATTCTCAAAACATTGAGTTTTGGGGCCGGGAGTTTGGCCTAGTAGTAGAGTGCTTGCCTAGCATGCACAAAGTCCCGGGTTCAATTCCTCAGTACCATATACATAGAAAAAAAAGAGAAAAAAGCAGGAAATGGTGCTGAGGCTCAAGTGGTAGAGCTCTAGCCTAGAGAAAGTCCAAGGACAGTGCTCAGGCCCTGAGCTCAAGCCCAGGACTAGCCAAAAAAAGCATTAAGTTTTTTAGAAAGATCAAGTTATTGTGTAGTTTACAAGTTAAATGCTAATTTCCAGACAAGGAACTTGACTATTCCTCTT
Source organism: Megascapheus bottae (assembly GCF_031878675.1). Lineage (NCBI taxonomy): Eukaryota > Metazoa > Chordata > Mammalia > Rodentia > Geomyidae > Megascapheus > Megascapheus bottae. The sequence continues at coordinate 20,837,149 of NC_143510.1, forward strand.
CAACACACAGCAGCAGAGTCACATCTTGTATGTGTACTCAAATGAGAACCCACACCTCTGCCACATGCCTTCCATTGTTATCAGCCCCAAATTTTACTTCAGATGATTGCATCTATTGTAAGTTAAATTGGACAGTCTGAGCCATATTCTAGTCTCTACAATCTATTCTCTGTTTGACATCCTTGATCACTGGAATCTGTAAATAATGCTCTGTAAATTTGTAGAAATCTGATGGATTACTGACTTATGACAGTCTTCAATGCCTTACCTACATCAATAATATAATATATGTAATATGTGACATATGCCTTGTATTCTGAACTATTATTGGATTCTAGAGATGTTATTTGCAGATCTACAAACACAAATAACAAAAATTGCACTCATATTTAAATGGAGTATGTGGTGCTTAAACTTAAGATTTGGGGAGAAAATTAGAGACAAAATCTAGTATAACCTTGAAGGATTTTTTTACACTAACATTATTTTTTATAATTTGTCTAATGCTGAAGAAATGCATTTGTAATGTGTGCCATCTGTGCTTTGTCTGATTAGCTGGCCCAAGTACAATGGATGTCAAATCCTCAGTTCTTTTATTTTTATGAAAATAAAAAGGAGCTTCACTTCTAACTCAGCATTATGAGTGAATCAGTGAGAAGTCCTCTAACTGCATAATATTCCCCCCTTGAAAGTGATAAATATTTACAGTATATAATGAAATTTCTTGTCAAAAATTGATGGTATTTATTGTGTTTTAATAAAAGCAGATTTGAAAACATTAGTTTTATTAAACAAAAAAAACAGAATACTGTTTTAAAAATTGCCATTTTCATATTTACTTTTCCTGTGGAGACCTTATACACAAAGGCAGATTTTTAGCTAACTATATTACTATGGAAATCAGCTCCTACTGAATAGAAATAGTACAAAATAATGAAAACACTAATACATCTTTACACATTGTATTATTCATCTATCAATTACTTTCCCCTTTGTGGGCCTCATCCTTCTGAGTTTGGCTATTTAACACTCATATATTTTGCCTTATTTATTCTCAATTTCCTTCCTCAATCCTGATCCTAAGAATTAACCAAAAAAGAATATTTAAAAGGTCATGCTGTCCTTTCCTGTGCAAATCTAGGAGATAAGGCTGTTAGCAACACATTTTCTAATTTTTTAAGTAAATGTTAGAGGGAACATTTGGTTCTCATATGGAAAATTTTCCACAAACAGGTCAAATATGTTACAGGTGGTGGAAATTTGGATTTTTCTGTGTGGCCTAGCCAGGCCTGTCCTGGAGCAGTGATGAACATAGAGCTGCCACTGGGCCTCAGAGGATGCATCTGGAGAAGGCAGTGATTCCTACAACACAGTGATTTCTATGGTTGTTCCCCATGGATGCTGCACTTTTCAGCCTGTGAAATAAAAAAAATGGAAATCCTTGGTGACCACAGCAAAGTGAAAATTGTAGGTCTGGATAGATGACAAACTTCTCATTTGAATACACTGAGTGTTCCATAACATGTTGTTCTGAGGAGGGGAGGGAACGTGGACGGGGTGGGAGGAGTCTCCATGTTAAATTCAGCCAATAGGACACAGAATTTTGGTTTCTGAACTACACTAAACTATACTAAACTTTGGTGGACTAATTCTATCTTTTCCCCTTATGTATTCTTCACTTGCCTTCATGATAGCACTTTTGGCTACTTTGTTTTGTTTTAGGAAATGCTGAGGATTGAACCAGGGCCTTGCACTTGCTGTTCAAAAACTCAGTCACTCAACAAACCACCTTTCTCAATGTTACAAATGAGACTATCTCCAACAACAGTGTTTGTCCGGTTGTTGTTCCTTTTGTATCAAAGAGGTTTTGTGTGTTTGTGTGTGTGTCCCTAAATAGATGAATACATTCACGGGGTTCAAGAACAAAAAGAAAATATTAAATGATTAATAATGAAATGTCTTGCATCTACTCTTACTTTGATTTGTCCAATTCTCATCCTTATTCTCAGATAATGACATAATTTGTTAACGGATATTATATGCCTATCTTAGATTTGAAAGAAAGCAAAACAAACATGTACACACATATATTCTAAAAAACTTACATTTTAATTAAAATGTTGCATAATATACGTACTTTTTGTATTTAAAGCCAATCATTTGAAAACCATTTTTACATCAAAATAAGTATATAAATATATAAAATACATAAACACATACACACATACTCATACAGCATTTATGTACACTTGCAACCTTTATATACCTGTGTATAATATTTCTTCATTCTCTTATATTGCGATGGATCTTTGTAAATGTCATAATTTGACTATTTCATTAATGGTGGATACTTAAGTTTATTTCAAATGTTTTCTAGTAGAAACACCACAGGATACATTATCTGGCACAATTACAAAAATATATGTAAATATATAGTATACATGAAATGGCTGGACCATAGGCTAACTAGATATATACTCGTGACAAAAATCATGAAAATACTATTATAAAACACGTAAATTTGAATCAGTATCCATTCTCATTATATCTAGTCTCATAATCCTGACAGATAAATGATACATTCAAAAGTTTGGATATGGGAATAATAAAAGACCCCGTATAGCAAAAAAACAATTCTTAGCAGAAAGAACAGCACAGGAGGAATTTCAATACCAAACTTTAGACTCTATTACAGAGCTATAGTGACCAAAACAGCTTGGTACTGGCACAAGAACAGGCCTGAAGACCAATGGAATAAAACTGAATATCCAGATATTAAACCACAGACCTATGGCCACCTATCTTTGATAAGGGAGCCAAAAAAATAGAATGGAAGAAAGACAGCCTCTCCAACAAGTGGTGCTGGCAGAACTGGTTAAGCACCTGCAGAAAACTAAAGGTGGATCCTTCTTTGTCACCCTGCACTAGGATTAAGTCCAAATGGATCAAAGACCTCAAGGTAAAAGTAGATACACTGAAAACTTTACAAGAAGAAATAGGAGATACAATAGGTCTCCTTGGCAGAGGTCGAAACTTTTTTAAAAAGAACCCAGAAACACAACAAATCAGAGAATGTCTGTATAAGTGGGACTAAATTAAACTGTAGAGCTTCTGTATGGCAAAGGACATAGCTAGTAAATTAACTAGAAAGCCTACAGAGTGGGAGAAGATCTTCACTAACCATACAATGAACAAAGGCCTCTTATCTAAAATATATCAAAAAATTGAATTACCCAAAAACTAATCTCAAAAGAAACAACCATTCCATTGAAAGATGGGCCAAAGACTTAAAGAGAGTCTTCTCTGAAGAAGAAATAAGAATGGCCTATACACACATGAAGAAATGCTCAACATCTCTGGCCATAAAAGAAATGCAAATCAAAACAACTCTAAGATTCCTCCTCACTCCAATTAGAATGATCATGAAACCTAATAACAACAGATACTGGAGGGGATCACTACTAGACTGTTGGTGGGAGTGTAAACTCGTTCACCCACTATGGAAAGCAGTATGGCAGTTCCTCAAAGGACTAAACATAGAGCTCCCCTATGACCCAGCAATTCCACTACTTGGCATTTACCCAATTGTCCAGAAACAAGGACATATTAAATCCACTAGCACGACGATGTTCATTGCAGCACTATTTACCATAGCAAAGATATGGAACCAACCCAGATGTCCCTCAGTTGATGAGTGGATCAACAAGATGTGGTATTTGTACACAATGGAATTCTATGCTGCTGTCAGAAAGAATGACATCACCCCATTTGTAAGGAAATGGAAAGACAGAAAAAATCATATTAAGTGAAGTAAGCCAAACTCAGAGGAACATAGGCTCAATGGTTTTCCTCATTTGTTATAATCAGTAGAAACCTTGGGCTCTCCTAGCAGAGATTTACAATAGAACAAAACCTAGATACATAAGGCCATAGAGAATGACACTAAATGAAAGGACCGCTAGGATATAGAAACAAAAGCCATATAATGAGTGATTGTTGTCCTTAATGTACTATGTTATCTCTCATCTCTTTTGCTGTCCCTTGGTTATCTCATATTGTTACAGTATTTCACCTTGTTATCTGATATATTGTATATATGCTTGATTGGTTATTTGAAATTGGATAGGGAAGGGGGTAAAACAACATAAGCAGTCGGGGGGGGGGAGTGAAATCGAGACCACGACATGAGAAAGGTTATCAATGTATGTGAAGTAATGCACCTTCTATCTGGTGAATATAATGTAACCCTTCTATTAATTACAATAAAAAATATATGAAAAAAAAGTCTGGATACGGAGCTAGGAGCTTGGCCTTGTGGTAAGAGCACTTGTCTACATACATAGAAAAAGCTAGAAGTGGGGCTGGGGCTCAAGTGGTAGAGCGCTAGCCTTTAGAAAGCCCAAGGACAGTGCTCAGACCCTGAGTTCAAGCTCCAGGACTGGGAAAAAATGTTTGGGTGTTTACTACCACCATGTGAAACTGACATGTTCATGTAGTTTATTAATTCACTTTTTGGTGGTGATGAAAGCTGAACTCAAGGTCTCGCATTCACTTAACTTGCTCAGCCAGTGCTCTACCATTTGAGCCATACTTCCATTTCAGCTTTGAACTGGCTTATTGGAGTTGAAGTTTCATAGACTCTTCTGGGACTGGCTTCAACCACAAATCTTTCACATCTCACTCCCGAGTGGTTGTTTCACAGTGACACTTCACTATGCTAGTGTAGCTTTAGTGTATATTTGACAAACCACCAGTGGGAATAATTTTCTTCATATAAGTAGAAAATTATTTTTTTCATGGAGGAGTGTATATCATTTGCTCATTCTATGAGCTCTTTTTTCAAAGTCTAGTTCATTATAAATTAGCAGTAATAGCACTTTATCTATACCATCAGACAGAAATACTAATCCCAATTTGTCTCTCACCTTTAATTGTTGCTGTTACGTTTTTTGTTTTTCATGAGTATGGTTTTCTGATATAATTGAATTTATCAACTTAAATATCTATGGCTTTCAATTCTGAGTCACAGACTTTCTATCCAATGTTATGTTTTCTTCTATAATTTTCTCTTGCTTCCTTCCTTGCTTCTTTCTTTCCAGTGCTATTGGGATTTGAACCTAGAGATTCATATTTACTAGGTAAGTGTTCTCACCTCTTCTAAAATGTATTTTATTTTACACTTGGCATGTAAATTATTGTTAGTTTTCATTATTGTGGTACTGAATATATAGCTACATGCTTAAGGAAGAATTTACTAGTGGTCACAGATTTAACATGCCATCTTGATTATGCATTGACTTGTATTACATATACATACTCGGATCCAGGTCTATTCAACAGTATTATTTCTATTTACTCATAAATAACATATTGTTGTAATATATTTCCATATTTGGGAGGTTTTAATATCCTCCTATTTCTCATGTTCATTACTATTTTCCCTGAATGCATTTGCTTTACTATGTTCCCATATATTCTTTTTATTCTTTTCTTATTATATTTAAGTAGTTGTTCAAATGAGTTGTCATTTAATAAACAACATCTTAATCCATGTCACCCCTTTCAAAATTTTAACCCACCCTTCCCATCTTCCATGTAGTTGAGGTTTTTGTTGTTGTGTTTTCTTTCTTTTTCTTTTTTGCCAGGCTAGGGGTTTGAACTCAGGGCCCGGTTCTTTTCCTGAACTTCTTTGTGTTCAAGTCTAGTGCTCTACCACTTGAGCCAATGGGCCACTTCTGGCTTTTTCTGAGTACTTTATTGGAGATAAGAATGTAACTATAACCCCTCTATATGTTACCCCCACAATAAAAAATATACATTGGAAAAAAAAGACTTTCCTGCTCAGGCTTGCTTTGAACTGCAGTCCTTAGACTTGGATCTCAGCCTCCTGAATAGCTAGGATTATAGGCATGAGCCACTGGCGCCCAGCTCTTCCATATATTTCTTACCAACCTTTGGTTCATTTGACAAAAAAATCTTCTATATTAATTGGGTTAATGTCAACATTTTTTTGGTTAATGTGGTATTTTCTTATATCTTCAGTCTGTTGATTTTAGATGCATAAGAAACCATTTACAGTACTCCCATTATAAGTAAAATACTCCTTTGGGGTAAAGGTAAGTATAATAAAAGTGATGGAAATATGGATATAAGATTTTCATGTTAAGGAAACTTGCATCTATTCTTACCTTGTTTATGTTTTTTCAAAATGAATATTGAACTTTGTCAACGATCTTTTAAGGATTTAGTAATATTTTCCCTTAATCAATAACATTAATTATTCAGTAGTATTAATTAATCAGTGGTTTTTAATTATCTTCTCACTAAAGTTCAGTAGAATTCTTTTATGAGCTGAACTATGAATTGATCAATTCTTTTTCTTAGATGGAACCAAAATTTCCTCCTGCCTCTGAGGCAAATTTTGGAATGTTGTGTATTGCCATAAAACAAGAAATTCCATTCTGTTTTCAATTTTACTATAATAGCAAAACAAAATTATTTTACTGCTTTTACATTTCTGCTTTTCCTGACTATTCTTCCTTTAGCATTTCATTCTTTTGTTATGAGTGGCAGTTCTTTCTCTTCAGTTGAGAAGATTAACAGTTTATTTGATTATTTTAGACAGTAAATATTCACTCGGGCACTGGGGGCTCATGCCTATAATCCTAGCTACTCAAGAGGCTGAGATCTGAGGATTGTGATTCAAAACAATGCCAGCAGGAAAGTCTATGAGACTTTCATCTTCACTTAACCACCACAAAAGCCAGAAATGGAACTGTGGCTCAAGCATAGAACACCAGCTTTGAGTAATAAAGTTCAGGGAAAGCACCCAGGCCCCAAGTTCAAACCTCAGAACTGGCTCACACAAAACAGTAAAAGTTTATAAATGAAACCTGAATACTTTTTAAAAATAATAAACTAAGAAGTAAAAACTTTCTGCTTTTCTTCCTATTGTATTAATTGATGGCTTAGTACCACACAGCAAGCAATCAGAGATCTCTGAGACACTTAGCCATTCTTGGAGCTGAATATTACTTGCAGCAGCCTTCCAGGCTCTGGAGGACTGGACTGAAGCAGCTTTGCTTCATCCTATAGAATAATGGTGGGGCATCTCTCTGTGCCTACCACTGGCATACATGCATCCCTCAGTCTCCTTGAGGCACATTACTCTTATGGGAATGAAAGAAGCTCCAGAGTGCACGCCCAACTGGACAACAAATCTTTAACCTATCTGGGTGCCTTCATTCACCAAAGAAGTTCAGGTGGTTGAGCTCAAAGTCAAGTCCCCAGGTCATGTCCAAGGAAAGCTGAAGAATGGGAGTGTTATTCTATCAAACTTTCCCTGTTTTCCTTCACTTTGTTTTGTGTTCCATTTAACACATTTTTGAGTTGGATATCTATTTGTACCCTTATATTTTGCTTATGTATTTCAAGATTATCGACTGACTGCATAAATAACTAATGTTCAGAAGATAAAAATAGAAATGTAATGTATAGCAAAGGAACAGATAAGAAGCATACTCAAAAATCTATGAAGTAGACAATTGTCTTATCAAGTAGCTCTATCATAATATTTATTTCTGCCATGGCTTTAACGTTTGTCTGAAAAGTTCATGTTTTAGAAACTTAATACCCCTGTTCACATGTTTATGGTATTTGAAAGTAAAAATCAGGGTTATAAACTAAGACTAAAGAAGTATATAAGGGTTATTTGGGGGTGATTTACTGCCTACTCAGGTTTCCATATTAATAAGTTAAGTCTTTGACCCAGTATTGCATTATCCTATGCCTTTCTTTTAAATAGAAAATATTTTTACCTCATCTTTGCCGATTTACCTTTAAAGTGAAGATAATCACATATTTTTGTTTGTTTGTTTATTTTCCATTCCTGGGTCTTGAACTCAGGGCCTGGGCACTGTCCTTGGATACTTTTTGCTCAAGGCTAGTGCTCTACCACTTGAGCAAAGCTTTCTCTGTGTATGTGGGTACTGAGGAATCAAACTTTGTGCATGTTAGACAAGCACTCTACCACTAGGCCATGCACATGGCCCAAATCACATATTCTTTAGAGGTGTGGCATCCATGATTATATCCTAGATAGGGAATATGATAGAGATTATAATATTATAGGGAATGCTATAAACAGAGAGGATATTGAGTAGAGTTCTGGTTCTGTTTTGTTTTGAGAAATGAATAGATACCAATCAATCTCTAAATGAAAGTATCTCTAGGATATAGAAACATAAGCCATATAATGAATGATTGTTGTTCTTAAGGTACAGTGTTATCTCTCATCTCTTTTACTGTCCCTTGGTTATCTCATATTGTTACAGTATCTCACTTTGTTACCTGATATATCGGATATGTTTGTATTTGGTTATTTGAAACTGGATAGGGAAGAGGGGAAAACAAGATGACAGGTGGGAGTGGGGGGGAGGGAAATGGGGACCAAGACATGTGAAAGGGTATCAATGTATTGGAATTAATGCACCATCTATCTGGCAAATATCATGTAACCCTTCTATTAATTACAGTAAAAATATATGAAAAAAATATTTGTAAATAAGTCTAAAGAAGCCTCTAAAACACAAAGCAAAACACTGGGAATTATAATTTTCTCACAACCCCTTAGAGATGACCCTTTTGGTCCTAATTACTATACACTTTCAGCAATTTCAGAAAAGTGTTCATCAAGGCCCACTTTGCTAGTACTTCTCCAGAAGAGAGAAGGGAGGCTGTTAACCAGCACAAGATTCCCCTCCGAATCCCAGTGAGTCCTGAGTGTCCTTTGCTCTTTTTGATGTCTGTCATGGTGGTAAGTCTGTCATTCATTTGGTCATCTTTCTGCCAAACACATTTGCTCCCTTGGAACCCAAATTAGAACTGAGCGCTCTGATAGCAAGCCAAAAGAAATAGCTGAGTCAGAAGACAAAAGGAGAGCCTCAATAATTAAATGGCATTTTTTCTTTAAATAAGGTTTTTCTTTCAAACAGATGGATATACGTACCACATAGGGTCTTTGTATTTGGCACTCAGTCAGTTCTATGCATATTTCACAAGTGATGTCAATATGAACTTTTTCACTAAAAAATGGTTCCATATATTTTCATTGTCTCACAACCAATTGATGGAATACAAGTTAACAAATGAAATTAACATTGTAGCATCTTTCATGGAAAAGCATAAAAATAAATCAGAAGTGCCAACCAGTAGAATCACAAAAATAGTCATAAGATATATCAAAGTAACCTGTGTCCAAGAGAAAAGAAAACACAATAAAAGGATAAGAAGAGCTAATGCTACCTCTACTGGGAGAGGCAAAGTAGAACAGACAAAAAATGGCTGGCAAATATTTCACTATGACACTTCTAAGAATTCATAAAATAGTCCAAAGCAGATAGTCATATCTGCACATTGAATTACCTTAGTCATGTTTTCTCTCCTTTACATTTTTTCTTTTCTTTTTTTTTTTTTTTTTTTTTTTTGCCAGTCCTGGGCTTGAGCTCAGGGCCTGAGCACTGTCCTTGGACTTTCTCAAGGCTAGAGCTCTACCACTTGAGCCTCAGCACCACTTCCGGCTTTTTTCTATATATGTGGTACCGAGGAATCGAACCCGGGTCTTCATGCATGCTAGGCAAGCACTTTAACCACTAGGCCAAACTCCCGGCCCCTACATTTTTTTCTTTTCTTGACAGTCATGGGGCTTTAACTCAGGGCCTGGGCAATGTCCCTGAATTTCTTAGTACTCAAGGCTAGCATTCTACCACTTGAGCCACAGCATCACTTTTGCTTTTTTGTTTGTTTTGTTTTGTTTTCTGAGTTGTTTATTGTGGATAAGAATCTCAAAGGCTTTTCACCCTCGGCTAGCTTTGAACCATGATCTTCAGATTCCAGTTGCTTGAGTAGCTGGAGTTACAGGTGTGACCCACCAGTGCTTGGCTTCTCTGTTTTACTTTTATTTCAAACTTTAGGCTTAAGAATTTACCATTTTTTCAATGGAACATAACTCATTTCTAGTATTAATTACTGATGCTAAAATTATCCTAGGTTTTGAACATTTATAACCCTTTGAAGCTGGTTTCTGTGTCTTTGAGACGTGTATGCCTCCAAAATTCTTTGCATATGTTCTGAATCTTTGGGACAAATTGGTTTGTAACATTTTAGTTACAGTTCTAGAATTAATATTTTATCTAAAACAATCTGGTAGCATTTAATGGCCAATGATATTTAGGAGCCAGTATTTGAAGATCAACTCACTGATTCTAGCATTCCTTTTTTGGCCTTAACCTTCTTTTGTTCAGAACGAGAACAAAGTGAAGATACATGTGTACACACAGACATACATATACTTTTATGTCTTTTTGTCATTATTTTGTAATTAATAGAAGGATTACAGTTATATTCATCAGATAGAAGAAGCATTACTTCACACACATTGATCCCCCTTCTCATGGTTTTGTCCCCATTTCCTCTCCCCACTCCCTCCTCTCATCTTGTGTTCCCCCTTCCCTTTCCTATTTCAAAGAAACAAATTACTTTTATTTTTTTACTTGCCTACTTATATATTAAAAATAATTACCTGATAATTTTAGTTGCCTATATATTTACTTAGATACACCCTTCTGTTTATAACTCCTTACTCCAAAGAAAAAATATATAGCACCCAGCTTCGCCAATATCTGATTACTCATTTTTACTTATTAAATTATATTTGAAAATTTAAGTGTATTTTTATTTTTATTAAAAAGCATAAATATATTGATATACTTTACTTATTCAAACACATTACAGAGTGAGTGTAGAATCATTTGTCATTGTGAAAAATCAGTCCTACTACAGAAGATACATCATTTATTTCCTTGAGAGGAAAATTTATACACAATAAAAATTTATAAATCTTACCTATATAAAGAAATGGGCGTATATAAATATTGGCATCCATGTAACTCATAATGGTAATCAGACAAAGTTTCACCATTGTAGAAAGTTTACTCTTGTCTCTGTTAAATCTTAGCCTAGTAATTAACATTTCCTCATTTACTAATTCATATTTGTAAAATTGTATAGTGAGAATTTGTGTCGACATGATTTGCTCCATTTTGCCTGAAAGATCCTTCTGTAATATTGAATTGGCCAATGGTTATTCATCTTTTGTTGCTTAGTATTATTTTAATGCATGCCTATATCAAAATTATCTATTGTTTGTTAATAGATATTTGGGTTACAAGCTTGAATTCTTATGTTTAAACCTATTGTGTATCTTTCTTATAAGCTCCTGGGCAAAAAAAAAAAATCCCTTATTTTCCTTGACTAAATCCTTAGTACTGTAATTGATAAATCACAAGGAAGCTAGATGGTCAACTTTCTTTCTTTTTCTTTTCGCCAGTCTTAGGGCTTGAACTCAGGGCCTGAGCACTGTCCTTGGGTTTTCCCCACAGCTAGCACTCTTCCATTTGAGCCATAGCACCACTTCTGGGTTTTTTTTTATGTACATGGTACTGAGGAATAGAACCCCGGTCTTTGTACATGCAAGGCAAACACTCTACCGCTAGGGCAAATCCTTGGCCTGATGGTCAACTTTTTCTAATGTGAGTTTTCAAATGCTGAGAATTCAGCTAATCAACCCCATCAACAATAAGTATATTAGAATTATGTTTTTTCTGTATTCTTGACATTTGGGTTGATCTTTTTCTAGATTAACCATTTTGCTACTTGGGAACCTATACCTTTGTGTCTTAATATCATTTTCTAACTGGTTTCTGATATTTAATTTGCCAATTACTAAATTGTAGGCTACGAGTTGGGGTTTTGTTTTGCCTTTTGCACAAAAATCATTTAAAAATCATTTCTTTTAGCCTATCAATGTGTCATAAAGATATTTACTATGATTTTCTCTACTGAATTTATAAGTTTGGATTTTAGCATCATGTTTTAAATGCTTAAGTGTTTTAGGTTTACAATCACTCAAATTTATTTTTTCAAGTCTTCTAATGAAGAGGCCTATGTCTTGTTTTTCAAGGTGAGTATGAGTTGTTCTAGCAACTTCAGTGTTGTTAATAGAAATCAATTGACTGTGGGTATTTGTGGCTATTGTGGGTGTGTATTTCTTTTTTTTTTCTTTGTTTTATTTAGTTAACCTTGTAAAATACCAATAATGTAAGCTGTTTTTATGGTATCATTTTCCTTTTTAATTACTATAATATGGGTTATTTGTGGTTCCATACAATCTCAAAATCAATTTTCTAGTTTTAGATTCACAGCATACTGAAATTATGAATGAGCTTGTGCTGAATTTATGTGATTCCCAGGGAATCACTGATGCCTTGACATCATTGTCTTCCAATCTACAAACATAACCCATAGTCCTCCATCTCTTTCTATTTATTTAGGATTTCTTTTCTTTCTCCATCAATAGTTGGAAAGTTTTCTTTATCCTCTTTGAAAGTAGTTATGTTTGAATGGAGGCACAAAAGGTGAACAAATGCATTCATTCCTAGTACTTCTACTTTTCAAATGAGTATAACAGATGTAACACATTATCTATAGCAAAATCAAACTTCCTGTCTGTTATATCTTGAATTGTATATTGTCAAAATTCAAGAGATCCAGACACCAGGATGCTGAGACCTGAGAACTACGGGTTAAAGCCAGCCTGGGCAGGAAAGTCCATCTCCACTAAACTGCCAAAAACAGCTGCACATGGGACTGTGGATCAAGTGGTAGAGTACTTGTTAAGAGCAAAAAGATGCTCAGAGACAGAGCTCGGGCCAATGTTCAAACCCCAAGATGGGTATTAAAAAATTCACATAGTGGGGCCGGGAGTTTAGCCTAGTGGTAGTGTGTTTGCCTAGCATGCACGAAGACCTGGGTTTGATTCCTCAGTACCACATACATAGAAAAAAGCTAGAAGTGGTGCTGAGGCTCAAGTGGTAGAGTCTAGCCTTGAGGAAGTCCAAGGATAGGGCTCAGGCCCTGAGCTCAAGCCCAGGACTGGCAAAAAAAAAAAAATTCACATAGTGAAACCCTAACTCCACTACCACTCTACAATAAGAACTTACATTTCAATTTAGTCAACACTAGTTGAATTTGATAAGATGAAATCATTAGAATGAACCCTAATCCAATATAATTGTGTCTTCTAAAAAATTATGGATATTGAAGAAACTTGCCCAGTGAAAAGTCAGACATGTAAACTATTCTCAGTGGCCCCAATAAAAGAGGGATACATTTCTAATCCCCTCCATACCACATAGTTATCGAAGAAAATAATATTGGCAAAATCTCTTGCCTAAATACATGTACAATCTTTTTCTATTTTTTATGTTATTATTTTACATTAACACAAAAGAAAATCTTGTAAGTCAGTATTTCTCCAAGTAACAACTAAGGCTGGGAATACATGTACCTAAGGGTTCAACTTCCCTTTCCTATCAACTTTCCCGTGCCCCTTATGTCACGTGGGCTCACTAGACCCCTGAATATTCCATCCAGACTTCTCTATATGTTATGTCTAGTATCCCCAGTGTCACAGTCTCGTGAAAGGTATCACCTTCCTTTCTCTGTCTGGAAGCACTCTGCAAATATCATAGTTTTCTGACTCACAACATTTTTCTTTTTGTGAACTATGATTGTACCAAGCACAGATGTTGATATGTAAAATATCTTAAGGAGTCTAAAAATATTCTCTCATTAATGCTGAGATTTCGATTTTTCTTCAGACTTGATCTTTATAGTCCTCTTTTGGGAAGTGAATGCTAACTATTGACTCTCCCACTTCAACTTCCTATTACAGAGACCTAACTGTTAAGTCACATCAAACAGAGTTGTGATCATGGGTAATATATAAATGAAAACCATGTTAATTATTTTTTATGAGGGTCATGGGGCTTGAACTTGGCCTGGGTACTGTCCCTGAGCTCTTCAGCTCAAGGCTGTGGCCCTATCCTTGAGCCAAGCCCCACTTCCTGTTTTCTAGAGGTTAATTGGAGATAAGAGTCTCACTTCCTGTCTTCTAGAGGTTAATTGGAGATAAGAGCCTCAGGTTTATGCTCCAGCTGGCTTTGAACTTTGATCCTCAGATCTCAGCCTCCTGAGTAGCTAGGATTACAGGCGTGAGACACCATGCCCAGCTTATGTTAATTATTTTTATGTTACCGGAACTTTGCAAGTTTTAATGTGGAAATGAGTTTTATGACTCAAAACAATATGGATCATAGTATTTTCTAACTTACTTGAATACTTATCATCTTTTGTGATGCACATTTGGCTACAGTAATATTTCAATTAAATAAGCCATGAAGCAAAAGAATGCATTGCAGCACAAGAGAAAGTAGAAATAAGGACACAGGTAAGAAGCTTATTCAGTCATTACGGAAAAAAAAGGTGAAAAAGGCCTGAATTAGAGGAATGACAGTGACCATGACAAAGAAAGGACAGATTCAATGCACAGTTTATATAATTTTGCTGAGAAAAAATTTCTTTAATAAAATAACATGGTAAATGTCTCTATCAAACCATGTTTTATAAACTGAGCCAATAAATAAGCAAAGATCAGAGGCACACACATGTGCACTAGACATTTGTGAAATGCATAAAGAAGGAAGACATATATCACTGAGTTTGCATGATAGAAACTTTTTCTATTATGTTTTGAATTCAGGGCCTTTCACTTGCTTTGCTGGCTTGCTCACATCTGGTTCTCTATCGATTGAACCATGCCTCTAGCTTTGCTTTGTCCCTGACTGTTTTGGAGACAATTGTTTCTTATCCAAATTAGCTTCAAGCCTGGATCTTCAGATCTCAGCCTCTGGAGTAATTAAGATCACAAACAGGGCCGGGAGTTTGGCCTAGTGATAGAGTGCCTGCCCAACATGCACGAAGACCTGTGTTTGATCATATATACAGAAAAAGGGGGAAGTGGTGCTGAGGCTCAAGTGATAGAGCTCTATCCTCAAGAAAGTCCAAGGACAGTGCCCTGGCCCTGAGTTCAAGCCCCAGGAGTGGCAAAAAAAAATCACAAGCAGGAGCATCTGGCTACTGGCTAAAGAGATAATTTCTTTCTTTTCAACAGATGACATTGTTGTTTTATTGTTCCACTCTCCATTTGTGGAATATATCAGCAAGTTTTACATTTGTTTCCTATAAGGATTAAAATCAGACCTTTAAAGCAATGGGAAAGGATGGTAAAGCTGTTCCACAAATTATTGGCCAGAAAAAAAAATGGAATCCAAATCAATTTTAGCATTTTAAGCACCAATCTTTTAATTTTCAATTTTATGGTGTGTTTATAAAAGTGATATGCAGAGGTATTATTGTTATATGTAACTATAACTCAGGGACAATACACCCCTTCCATCACTTTTTCCAAGTTTTTCCCTCCTGTCACCACAAGCGCCAAGTGTTTAAATGCAAAACAAACACCATGGAATATCAGGCATGGGCATCCAGTGGTTTATCCTCTTTTCTGCCTTAGACTAATATACTGTGTTTATTGTAATGTAATTTCAGCACAGAGGAATAAGAAGGCAAATTCAGTCATAAAATTATATTAATTAATATTAAGTGTGTTGTAAGATATTATATCCATTTAGAACTAGTAGAATGGAACTGAATTATTAGGATAGAACTGGAGATATTTTTAACTAAAAATACAACAGTAGAGCTAATGTCTCTTTGTAGTAGGAAACATAACAACTGCATGGAAAATACGGATCTTTCAAGAAAAATGTTCTATTTCACTAGTTTTTACATAGTAATTAAAACGTATAAGAAAAATAACAACAAAGTAAGTAGTTATTTGAAAGCATGTCAGATACTGTGAAAGCAATCACAACACTTTTTCCTATCTTGAATTTCCAAATGGCCAAATACTGGCGCTCAGAATTTATATCATATTCCACACATGGAAAAGAACCAAAGAAACCAAAGGATAAATGGATTATTGCATTTTGAGTTGAATGACCATGGAGAAATATTGAGATTTAACAAGGGAGAAAGTGAAAATGTAAAACACTTGAAGAACTAGGGAAAAATAGAGAAATGAAGAATCTCAGCAAATTCTACTCCAATTCCCCAGTGAGGATAGAAACTCCTTTTCTTAAGAATGTAGTGGGAGAGCCCCAGGAAACTCCATCCGTACAGACACAAGGAACTCCAGCTACTGTAAAGTGAAACTGCAGCCTAGTTACAGAGAAAACTGGCCTCTGCCCAATAGCTTTGCCTTCAAGGGTTCTAAATCATCCCCTCACAAGATGAACATGCTCCAGGGCTCACACCTATAATCCTAACTACTCAGGAGGCTGAAATCTGAGAACTGCTGTTTGAAGTCAGCCCAGGGAGCAAAGTCCTTGAGCCCCTTATCTCCAATTAACCCCAGAAAACTGGAAGTGGTGCTGTGGCTCAACATGGTAGAGTGAAATAAGCTCAGGGATTCTGCTCAGGCCGGAGTTCAAACCCCACAACCTCCACCACCACCACCACTAACAACAACAACAACAACAAAAAGATGAGCAAGAGACAAAAAAAAATTAGAACACATATTCAAAAGAAATAAAATAAATTTCTGAAAAGAGAGGATTTTATCCCTATGTATCTATAATAATTATAAATATAAATAGACAAAACTCCCAAATTAAATGATAAAGCTGGCTGAATGGATACAAAAAGAAGACTCAATGATATGCTGCCTAAATGAAAGTCCCTTCACCAGAAAAGATGTTCACTAACCAAAGATAAAAGGATAGAAAAAGATACGCCACACAAACAAAAGCCAAAAGCCACTGATGTAGCTGTTCTTTTATAGGACATCATATACTTAAAGACAAAAACTAAAAGGAGACCAAGAAGGTTATTATATACTGTTCGAGGGAACAATTTAACAGAAATAGACAACTATTTTAAGTATATGTATGTACACACACATTAATATCAGAGCAGTCAGTTTTGTACAACTAATATTATTAAACATAATGGGAAGATAGAAAGCAAATATAATAATTGAAGGATACTTCTTATGAACCCTATTTCATCAACAAAGTTCAAGCCAAACAGCATAGGATAGTTCTAGAGATAAAATGAGTTTAACAGACTTTCATAAAACATTTTATCCATGAACTATAAAACATACGTTCTTTTATTCAATACATGGCCTATTCTTTAAAACATAGAATGTTTTAGGCCACATAGTATCAGCAGATTTTTAATAATTAAAATTGTATTTTGATTTGTTTCCTCTCTTTCACCTAAGTCCTTTTACAGTGTGATCTGCAGCTTCTTGGACCAAAATGGGATTTTTGCTTATCTGTCTCTGGTATCAGAACTTGTGACTTGTTTTGACCAATGAAATTCAATGAAAGTGAGATGTTACAGTTTCAAGCCCCGCCCTCAACTGGACTTAACAGTTATACTCTCCAGCTGACACACTCTCCAGCTTCCAGTGAACAGTGTGAACTAGCTTGTTACATGATGATTTACTATGGGAAGACCACATTTGCCATCCCAACTGAAGCCAACCTGCATTAGACAACCAACTGACATCTGGCTTCTAAGTGAGGTTGCCTGACACCAGAACAGCCCCAGCAAATCACAAATCTTTAGGATCATGTGTTAGGTAAAGAGTTGTCCGATAAGGCCACGAAATTTTGTGATGCTTTGTTAATCCAGAAACGAATTTGTTTGTCAGATGGTTTCTTTCCTTAACTAGTTTTTAATTTAAATATCTTTATTTTGGATTCAACTATGACTTTATTAGTATAATACATCTTGAACAGTGCTACCCCTCCAGCATTCTCCTCCCTCTCTCTCAACCTTGTGCCTTCTCCTAAAGTGACTATTTCCATTATCACATGTACATTGAGAATTATGGCCATATTCCATCACCCTTTTTTCTCATTCTTCTGTCCTTGTCTTCTTGACTCCTTCCCCTCTCTGCCTTCCGGAATTCATTTTGTGAAACTGAGTTAGTTGTTCAAAGGGGCTGTACCATTGCAATCCTCCCCTGCGTACACCATACTTATTTCCTTAATCACCTCTAAGTGGTCTTCCTATTTATCTGTCTTTCTACTCTCAGCCTATCTATACAGAGATTTCAATTTAATTTCTTTCTGTTTTTATTTTTGCCAGTCCTGGGGCTTGAAGTCAGGGCTGGGACAATGTCCTTGAGCACTTTTGCTCAAGGTTAGTGCTCTGCCACTTTAGCCACAGCACCAGCTTCCAGCCTTTTCTGTGTATGTGGTGACCGAGGAATGCAGAAGGTTTCCTGCATGCTAGGCAAGCACTCTACCATCGGGCAACACTCCCTGCCCTCAATTTAATTTTTTTCTTTTATATTTAATTTTATCATCAGAGTGATGTACCACAGGGTTGCAGTTACATAAAGGTAGTGAGTACATTTCTTGTTAAACATTGTTACCCCTCCTATGTTTTTCTCCCATTTTCCCTCCCCTCCACCCCATCCCCCAAATTGTAGAGTTCATTGCCAACATATTGTCTTAAATGTATCACTGTTACATTATTTCACCCTTTCTCCTTTGACTCACCATTTTGTTGTTCCTTTTTGATTTTGTAGGAATTTGGTGTCAAAGTCCTTGACTGTGAAACATGATCTTCAAAGCAGCCATCACTCTGTTAATAAATGTGTTACTCTACAGCCTTAAAAATAGTAAGTTTCTGTTGAAATTGGTTCTGAGTTAACTCATGCCTTTATGGACATTCAAATATACAAGTATTATGTTTCTGAGAAATAAGCAAAGTCTTCACCATTTTCCACATGTCAGATGTTTCCTGCTTAAAACAATTTTCCCAACTTTCTGTTCATCAAGCCTACATGTTTAAATGATTACACATGAAAATATACAGAAATATATTCAACTCATCTCCCTAAGAAGTTACTGAACACTTCTATGAGCTAAATGTAACCACTCCTTTAGGAATTCTCTTTAAAAAATGGTGAGAAGCACTTGTCAATTGTCATGTTCTCCTCTATACTATTCCTATTCTTTGTTAATTGATTGTATACAGATTGAGGGAGATTTAGCATGTGGAAAGCTTCACCTTCTCTTTTTTATCTACCCCAAGTTCATGACTCAATATATGTTACTTGTCAATCGAATCAATCAACAAAAACTACACCAGTATGGTGGGAAACACTTATAAACCCAGCTAATCAGGAGAACTGAACCTGAATTCACTATGGACAAAGTAAGCCAGACCCTATCTCAAGAGCAAAGTACAAACTAGAGGACTGAGTTCATACCTCATGGGTGCAGTACTTGAAGCGTTAGGTTCAATTGCCAATATCACACACTCGTGCATGCGCGTGCACGCACACACACACACACACACACACACACACACACACTCACACATCAAATAGACTGATTTCTAATATTTCATTTTCAGTTTGTCCCTAATAAATGTGATTTGGACAATTTGTATGGCCTCTAATGATTGATATCATAGCTGTTACTCTAGAGGAGAGATGGGATATGTGAATACTCTGTATACTCTGATAAATTGGATTTATTCATACTCTTTTACTGAAAGGAATCTGTTCAGCTTGACCTACTTCAAAAACTGCCCATAAATAAGAGTGGTAGAATTCCATTTTAAGTGTGTGGACTGCATTATGAGGTGATTTTAAGAACCTAATGTTAAACTCATTTTTAGAAAGCTTTTCTTGGTAGTTGATGTGCTAATCCATATTTCTACTTCAAGTAACACACTGTATTGCTCATTGTGTTGTAATACTTTACTTAATCAGGGCCAGTCCTGGGGCTTGAACTCAGGGTCTGAGCATCGTCCTTGGGCTTTCTCAAAGCTAAAGCTCTACCACGTGAGCCACAACATTTCCAGGTTTTTCTATGTTTGTGGTACTTCGGAATCAAACTTGGGTCTTCATTTATGCTAGGCAAGCCCTCTAATACTAAGCCAAACTCCCAGCCTAATGAGTACATATTTCTCAAGGGTAGACTTCTAAATTTCCAAGGCTTCCCAGAAACCCATATTTGAAACCATCTTCATATTTAATGTTGTGTTACAATGCTGTCTTTATAAACAGTGATTGTTCAATTAAAGCCAATAGTCAAGGTCATGAATTGAAGAAGTAGCCCAAAGTTGGTCTGATCATTGTGCTGGTGATGTAAGGTCTCCTATAACGTGATTGGTATTTCCCGCCATTGAAAGCAAGCTTCAGAGAGGCCAGATAGATTTCCAAATGTTTTGAAAAAATTAGCCAATGTTGTAATCCATGAATTCCACAATCTTAGTCAAAGCTGACCTTTGTTGCCTTGAATTAATAATAAGTTGAATGAGATTGAGTTGAATATAACTATTTTAAGTGGAACCAGAAAAGCTACCAGAGTCTAAAGATATAAGGCACAAGATACTATATTGCTCATCCTAATTATGGTATATCAGTACCACCAATACCTATCACCATATACCTCTGTCCTTAGGGTGCTTCTTTAAAATATTGAACTCTTAATATGTTTTTAATCTACTTTTATTAAGAAAAGTTTTAGTTAATAAAAAAACTTTTTGAACCAAACTCTTGGGTGATTTATATTGCTGTAATAATACCTACCTTTTTTCTTTATAAAAAATGGCTTCTTTGGGCTCACACTGCAGGAGACAGACTTCATTAGATTGAGTTACCTGTTACTTCTAATGTAAATTATCCTGTCCACATAGTGGCAAGCAACACATTGTAATCCATTCACAATACTGAAATAGAATCCATTCTCCTGCGTTTTGATTACTATGACAAAAATAGTTTGCAAGGACTTACGGGTATTTGAGATGGACTATCCTATAAAAATACAATCATAAAGTCTCAATAGCTAAACACATGAAATTTATTACTGGCTACTGCAAAGTCTCTTACAAGGTAAGAGACTGACACAGTGACCTGGGAGCTTGTGATTCGTTATCTGAAGAAATAGCCTCCAAGAAGCAGTGAGAAAGATGGGGAAATTGTTTGGGGGCTTTCTCTTTTTCTATTTGGGAGGAACATACATAAGTTCTGCCTAAGCTTCATTGTCTGCTGTTGCTCACATAAGCTGACTGGAAGAGGACTAGGAAAAAGAAGTTCTCCTATGCCCAGGAGTGTGATAGGATATCAAACTGTCTAGAATAGCAAGAGACACACAAAAGAAAGCTTGAAGCCTATCTCTCTGAAAATTTGATGTGTACGCTCTACAGTGACAATAAATAAGATAATTTTCTTTTCCTACAGTAAGATCAGGGGACATGCCTACACAGAAGCTGAGGATTATACCTGGTGGAATACATGTGATCTCTCTTGGGCCCCATTTAACTTGGCATAACCCATGTTTTTTTTTGTTTTGTTTTTTTTTCCTCAGCCATTCTTACTATAACCAGCTCCACATGAAAACTGTTACCTGAAACTCAAATACATGCACCACAGGAGTATGCGTGAATTAGGGGATCAATTGATAAACCACCCCCGCCCCTCTTTCCACCAACCAGGCAGATAGATCAGGCATGAATCACAGGCTTCTCAAAGCAGAAGCTCACAGAGGATGAGCAGCACTCACCTAGCAGGCAGCCTGTTTGTTCACAAGCCTTTTTGCCTTCACCTTTCATCCTTTCTGGTCTCCTTCTTCCTGTCTCTTACTACTGTTTCCTCAAATTGCTTTAGGGAAATAGTTAGCTAACAAGGCTTTAAAAACTTGCAACTCCATGACTCTTAGATAACAGATTGAGAAAGATGGCCAAGTTTCTCTAAGAGATCAATGAGACCCTTAGAAAGTAATAAGGACTGAACAGTCTTCCTCTATGAGATTCAGGACTATTAGGCTAAGGTTATTAATATGGTCCCAAAGTGGTGCTAGTAAGTAGATGAAGACACTCAGTATCCCTAAAGTCAGTGTGACCCTAAGGATAGGGTAAGTATTGACTGCTCATCTCTGTGGGACCTAAGCATGGTATGAAGATTGATGTTGTAAATGTTATCAAGTCCAGTCTTTGTGAAGATGCCTGCGGGCAGGTTAGATGTGCCTATGAGTGCAATCTACCCAGCTGTGACTACGACAGCCTAGTCATGAGGCAGGAATGGGTCATGACAGAGGCAGGCGGTAAGCGTGAGGGGAAGTGCTTCTGTTTCCTGTCTGCCCTGCAGGCCTCTGTGCCCAACAGCTGTGTCATTGCTAGGGCCTGGTGGTCATCAGCCAATTAGAAACCCACACGGTGTATAACACAAGCTCTTTTTGCAAGAGACTTTTGAAACTAGAGCTGGGTCTGAGAACAGAATAGCTGTGGCCAAAGTACTATCAGAGTAGCTGCTGATTGGACAGGAGAATTCCTATCCTGAAAGGTGACGGAAGTTCAGATGAGTGAGTGTGCATGTCATTAGAGACTAATGCCTGAAGAAGGACTGAGTCAGGAAGGAGACGTGCGTTGTAGGTGATACAGGAGCTAGTCTTGCACAACTGCACAACGAGTCATCCAGGCTTTCTGTGAAGTTATCAAACCACAAGGAGATGCTGTCACATGGACATCTCATGATTCTAGTGTCACAGTTTCTCCCAACTCTTCCCTGGAACACAAAGGAACAAAACTCTTAGAGTGTTCCTGCTGCTCTTGGTTTACATATAGGTGGGAAGTTAGAGCCAGGATGTCAAGAGCCCATGGGAGCTCTGGTTTCATCATATCTGCCTAGTGTGCCTTTATGCTATTGTAATTTATCTCACATCAGAATTGCAGTTCTAAAATCCCCTCCTCTGTAGGACTTGCTGGCCAAAAGAGAGAATTCCATGTGGGGTTGGAAGTCAGAGTGAAGGAACAATCATGGTTACCCTTGGAAAGTCCATGAAGTGGCACAATTGGCCACACTGGGTCACAGCTATGCTGGTGACCCTAGCCACTGTGGGACACTATGGGATCATTGCTATGCTGCTTCAGCCAGGTCTCCTCTTTCCGCTTGACTGTGTCCTGGGCCCTGATCTTGGGTGACTTCGTTATGGGGGAGAATTATTCATCTGAACAACTCTGGAAGCCTGAAGAAGATCCAGAAATACCCCAGGGTTTCTAGCTTATGGCTACCAGCCCCTGTTCCATTGCCAGCTTTCTGTCTCCATAGCCAGTTCTGCAGATGTCAGATCCAACACTAGATGGTGTGTGTGGGGGGGAAGCAATAGCCCCTGTGAACTTATTCAGTCTTCCCAGTTTTACATGGTCAATTCTCTGTACAAAGCTCCAGACCCCATGACACTCTGTGTCTACTGGTGGGTCAGTGGCCTGCCCAGGACCACTACCAAAGATTTCTGTTTCACAACTTTGGGCCTTAAATGTCTCATCCAGCCTCATGTCCCCTGTGCTATTTGGTGATTTAGGTTGGAGGTTCAGAGGTTCTCCTCCAGAGAATGGTTCTGGTAGGACACAGTAGAATAGGTGACACAACACTTGAATGCAGCACCAAATCCCTACTGGGACATGAGACGCGAGGGGACACAAGGACAACAGACATGGGAAAGCTGAAGGGAGAGAGCCAATCCCTCAAACCCATTGTTATTAGGTGAGAACTGTAATATGCAATTAGCAGATCCGATTTCATGGAAAGCGGGAAATTCAAGTTATTACACAAAATATCCAGATTATAAAGGTCGATAGCCAGGACAACGAGTCACTGATAAGCCAGACTTGGCGAAGTTTAAGCATACATTCTCTAGACAAATCATCATACTAAATCTCCACTCTATCACTTAGTGATTTATCTGTGAATTCAACCTCCAGCTAGTCACTGTAACTCAAGATGTACAAGAGTCACAACACCTACCTTGGGTGGTGCTTTAGGAAGAGAAAAGGAGTTATCAGTACCTTTCTTTCAGTTCCAGTGAACAGATGAATCTTTCTTATATGGGGTCCAAAAAAGGAAAGATGGCCACTAATTAAATTATCATAATTTCCTACTACTCAGAATGGTTATTTTATAATTATTGATAGAACCTAGATTTTTTGTCATATGTCACTTCTTGGGCAGAAATATTAAGTGAAATAATTTGGCTTTGTATACTTCAATGTTCTCTGCATTGTAAGTCTGACAGCTCTGAATTCATTCTGACTGCTTTCTAGCACAGTAGTCTTAGCAGAATTGGTGATGTAGCATTTCTATAATGAGTACCTCCCGCCTCCCAACACACACGCGTGCGCGCGCACACACACACACACACACACACACACACACACACACACACACACACAGTCTCCAGCATCCTTCACGACTGCTTCTTCCAAGCTGCTGACATACCATGAGAGTTTTCCTGCTGGCACTTAACGGAGAATTTCAAACAGAAAGACTGATATTCTTTCTTTAGTGGTCTTTAAGCTAAAGATTGTTGTCTATCTCTCTTAATAACTTTTTTATACTCCTATAAATATTTCACACAGGCGTCTTCCTGGGCCAAAGGAATTTGTATATTGATAACGCAGACTTCAAAAACTGCAGGTTAGAAAAAATATCATCATTCCTCTAAATCATTGTCATATTTTACATCATATTCTTCATGATAATAAATATTGTAAATGGAACTATCAAAAAAAAGACTTGTCTAAACATTGAGAGGACTTTAGTCATTCACCCACTCACAGGATTGTACAGAGGCAAACTTCAGCACCACACCTTGTTTGCCTAAGGACATCAAGGTTTTATTAACTGTACGATCAGGGTTTCCTAGTATTAAAAGATATCAAAGAGCTGTATAAAATAATATTGAATAGCCTTTTTAAAGCTTTTAGAAGATAGAGCAGCAACAAAGGGTTTGATTTGTGTGAGTGTGTGAGTGTGTGTGTGAGAGAGAAAGAGAGAGAGAGAAAGAGAGAGAGAGAGAAAGAGAGAGAGAGAGAGAGGGAGGGGGGAGAAACACTCAGGATCTGAGCACTGTCACTGAGTTTTGTTGCTCAGGACTAGCTCTCTACCCCTTGAGTGATAGCTCCACTTCCAGCTTTTTGATGCTTATTGGAGATAAGAGTTTCACAGACTTTCCTGTCCTGCCTGGGTATGAATCACTTATTGTTAGATATCAGCCTCCTAAGTCGCTAAGATTACATGCAAGAGCTACCCAACCCAGCTTCATCTTTTTTTTCCCTCAATACTATGTGTTAAACTCAGAATATTGCCCTTACTAAGTAAGCACTCTACCACTTGAGACATGGCCCCAGTCCTGTCTCTTGTTTTGGGGTTTTTTTTTTAGAGTCTTGAGATAACTTGCCTGGGGCTGGCCTTGAACCCCAATCCTCCAGTCTCTGCTTATCAAGTAACTCAGGCCACACGAACATGACACTGTACCTAGCAAAAAGTAAATTCTTATGATCCAAAGGCAATGTTTCATTTTTGCAAAACTAAGCAATTTCTGCTTTTTGGGTTTTTGTTTTTGTTTTTGTTTTTGTTTTTGCCAGTCCTGGGCCATGAACTCAGGGTCTGGGTACTGTCCTTGGGCTTTTTCAAGGCTGGAGCTCTTCCACATGAGCCACAGCACCGTTTATGGCTTTTTTCTATGGATGCAATACCAAGGAATTGAACCTGGGTCTTCATGCATGCTAGGAAAGCACTCTACCACAAGGCTAAACTCCCGGCCCCAAACTCAGCCATTTCTTTAGGATAGGCAGATTGGCCCAGGAACATTGTTTGGAGAAGTAAAAATAGCCTTGTAATCTTGGTTTTAGCCAACACAATTAAACCTGTTGAAATGAACAGAATGGAAACCCTGATCAAAACAGTAAATAATAGACACATAGTTTGTGTAAGCTGGACATTCTGGCTGGATGGCTCAATAACTTTGTGTTTAAGATCATTGTCTGACCTCAGGCATAAGGCCAAAGTCCAGGGACTTCACTCGTGATGCTAAAGTCTCAGAGACCCCAGAGCTCCTTTACTCTCCCCTGGAGCACAGCTCCAGCTTTTTGGTTTTAATAGCCCATGATGGAACTTTCTCTCTCGCCTAAGGGCCCTGGAAGTGTCATGACTTGGGAAGAGCAGTACGGAAGAGAAGTCAGGCAGGGAGAAAGGCCAGCTCTCTCCTACTCCACCTCCCACGATTATAAGTGAATGATTCGGAATGCTGAACAGAGCACTGTGTGTTTCATTTACCATGATTGTACAACAGCTGTATAATCGATGTTGGTGAAGATACGAGTGTTGCTCGGAGTGTAGCAATAAATGTCCATAGTGAGCTGCAAATGTGAATAAGAATTGCCCTGTCTGCATAGTAATTGGTATTATTATAGGAATGAACGAGAAAGCCACATATGGATGACTGGGCGGGAAGGAAAAGAGGTAAAACACAAGAGACTTAAAACTAGCTTGTATTTTCTCTTATTCATGCCCATTCCTTTGGCTAACCAGCCAGGTTAGATGGAGGAAAGAAAGAGTAGTATAGTAGGCAAAGAGTAAAACTGTGTATCCACTATTCTCTATTATGCCCTTCCCACTCTTATTAATTACAATCAAGTATATCACGCATCACTTCTTGGAAAAAATATATCTGTTACAAAGGGATAGAAAGAGAGACTCAGAGGAGGGGTAAGGGTGGGGAGGTGGGAAGACATAGGAAGAGAAACACTTCAGGTTAATTGGAGCCGAGAATATAAAATACTCGTCTTAAAGAGTGTGCTTCAGTTATGAGAAGTAAAGTGTCGAGATCATAATGTTTTCGGTACAAGATTCAACACAGCATGGGTGTTTTAAAACAAGCAGTAATCATTTCTCATGGAGGAATTAGAAGCAGCAGCTCTCAGGCTCAGGACAAGCACAAGAGAGTCCCGTTCTTTTCTTCTCTGGGGGAGACCCCAAAGGAGACACAATCGTTAGCCGAGGAGTTCCTGAAACCAAATAGCAGAGTTAGTGACAGAGAGAATTACATAGTTCAATTTGCTTAGCTCTTTATTCATTCAGAAAGAAAGGAGACTAAAATTCTCCTACAATGCTGAACCATCAGAGGGAAGCAATTTTGGTTTCAAAAAAAAAGAAAAATCCAATGGGTCTGGCTTCTGCCGAGGTTGCAAAGCAAATTAATTGGTCAACTTTGTAATCGGGAAATAACAGAACATCATCACAATGATTTCTTTGGCAGCTCTGGTCACATTATTTTCTTTGAGACATGGGATCTTTAGAGCCTGATACAAAAGCAGCCTCTGCCCTGCTAGGCAAAGCTTGGTTTGCTCCCTTTCATCCTGGGTACATCCATCTAGCATTAGAAATCATTATCAGGGCTCTGCTTAAAGATTTCTTTCTTTTTGCCAGAAATAATTTCTCCAAAAACACAAACAATGTACTGTACCACATCAAGTTAAAAATTCTTGGAAATAAAGGCAGGGATATTAGTTACAATTATAGTTCTTCAAAAGGGTAACATGGGAGAAGAAACAGGGGGTCCTTCTCTCCCTTTTTTTTTGGAGACCATCTTTGTTTACTTTATTCCCAAGTATTAAAAGATTGCATGATCCATTTGCATAGGATAACTAACATATAGCACATCATTTGCACGTCTGCAAGTACACGTGAGTAACCGTAATTACACGTGACACCAATTACTCTATTACTTTGTATTAAATTATAATGGAAAATTCCACTAGAGAATTGAAGCCTAATTGCATCTTAATTTGCATAATTTTGCATATTAATTACATCTCAGATGAATAATAAATTTCAGCAGATTTTTAATTTATGCATAGACACAAAAACAAGTGGAGAAATAATTTAGAAAAAAATACCAGCAACTATTACTTAGGGCATTCAACTAATTTTGCTTAGTTTAGCAAAACAAAACTTGGTTTGTTTAATATAGCATCTTTAAGCTGATTGCTGTTTATTGAACAATATGTCAGTCTTGAAACATAGGTGCAGATATGGCTTTTCTTAATAACAAAAAACAGTATTCAATTATAGTATTTTAAGTATAAGGATTTTACATTTTGATATAACTGTCTTAGGAATAACATCACTTAGTTGGAAATACCTTTAATTGTGATAGATTTGTTTTTACTAAGGATTAATTTCTGTCACAATTACTTTCAATGCAAGGGACCATAATAAAAAACAAAGCATAAAAATATACCTTGATGAAGGAGATTACTAATAAAAATATGTCAATTGCTTTCTTGATTTGAGTCTACAAAGATGCTACCCAAGACTGTGTGATTTTACATGAAACATTCAGTAACAATTTCCATAGAGTCTTGTTTTGTGAAATACAACAATTTAGAAGAAAGCCTTTTAAAGGTTACTATTATTTTCTGATCATTTTCTTTGTTTTTCCACTTCCTATAAACAGTAATACATGCTCTTGACTATAGGTTTGAAATTTAGTCACCTTGACTTTAAGATTATTAAATAAACAAAAAGCACTTTTCTATAAGTTAATTAATACACTGTAGGGATGTAACTGTGTTTATATTGATAGTTAGTAAGATAAAATAACAAAATCAAGTGATAATTTGCAACCGAACATTCACTTTGTTTACGTCTTGCCTAAACTCATCTCCTTATTTCTTTATTCCTGATGCCAGGGTTAAAGAAAAATGAAACCCCTCCTCAGTTCTCTCTCCACTAAGTCTCTAATACTCTGATCATTTGCCAAATTGTACAAAAGGAGAGGATGACAACGTCCTAATAAATCAGGAAACTGTCAAGATTAATAATCTCAGCCGTCATCTGTTTTCCTATAAAAGCCCTACTGGCATCAAATATTTTCCAGTTTGTTTTGCAATTCTGTTGGTGCAGAAATTGGACTTCTGCCAGGCTAGTGCCAGGCGACCTCCAGGAAGCCATTCTATATGTCTTTTATCACATTAGTCTGAATTTCACAACTGTGCTGGTTCACGGGGCTGCGAGCAAGAATTCCTTACAACATATGTTCCCCTTCTCTGGTTACTGATGGTTGTTATTATTTGCTATGTGATAGGCAACACTTTCAGTGTAAACGTCTGCATTTGTCTTTGTTTCCTTTTATTTCAGTATTATCTGTCTGTGTCAAAGAAAAAAAAGTTTGTCTCATTTTAGGCAAAATAAAAGCAATGGAGAAATAAACACCGGTCAGTGCTTTCTTTATTACATAATTTCCTACTAGAGGCTTGCATTTGGTGTGGTTTAGTTACTGAGTTTGGAGCTCTAGAAATACTTTTGATTATTGGGATATTTAAAAGCTGAAATAATTCGGCAATCTAAAATAGAATGGCACGATGATCGCATCTGCCTCTACTTTTGTGTTGTTGTTGTTCAACCCTTTTGATCAGGTTCTTAACATTAAAGAGCTCTGAATGGGCTTGTGTTTCCAGAAAGCTCTTATCCTCCCAACATTTGAACAATGCTTCCCTCTGGTGACCATGCCTTGATACTGCATCTTGAGAAAGGGAAAAGTTTAAAAAAAAAAATCTCTCGTGATGTTAAAACAGATTTCTATGCAACACGCTATTAATCTACTTTCACATCGTATTTGGATGCTTTCCCAGAGCTCCCAGGCTTTTCCTACCTATTTTGATTAGGGTATAAATTTTAGAATTAGGGGTGGGTGGATAGAAAACAACAAAACAGATCCATGCTTATTATGTGTGGCATTAAGGGGGAATCGTCCTTTCTAGAATAGTATGCAGGTTTTAGGACCATTTTGAAGTTGCTTGTGGGTATTTGGAAGGAAACAGCTTAGCATTCAGGGTGGGATACAGATATATTTGGAACTTCGCTAGTCACAATATTCAATCTCTTCAAGGAGAATTACGAGTGTTGAATTAAGTCTAGACTATTCTTTCAGGCATTTTTTTTCTCCTTGAAGTCATCTGAGGTGGACTGTCGGGGGAAGACAACCTACACTTAGTTCAATCAAAGATGACCTTTTCAGCTCAATACCCAGTGTCCCATGCCTGTAATCTTAGCTACTCAGAAGGCTGAGATATTAAGATTGTGGTTTGAAGCCAGCCTGGTCAGGGAATTCTCATCTCCAATTAGGTATCAAAAAGCTGGAAGTAGAGCTGTGGTTCAACTGGGAGGGTACTGGCCTTGAGTGGAAAAGCTACCTAGACCCTGAATTTAAACCCCAAGACTCACACACACACACACACACACACACACACACACACACACACACACACACACGGACCCTTCCAGGTAGCTTTGATATATGTTCTCACAGATGCATTTAGAGTTCAGTTTCTCTCTAACCACCATGTTATATTCTTGGAATGATTATGACAAAGACCATATCCCAACACAGCACCTGCAAACAGCTCACAGACTTATTCTGCCAGTGTTAGATATTCAGAACAGCAAGTGCCACGATATATCCCCTAAGTAGATTTTCTTTCTTAAGATCATGTTTAATATCAAAGTAAAGGGTGGCTAGTAATAGACACTAACATGTTTGCATGTAGTCCTAGGACTGCAAGTGGGTGGAAAAGATTTTAGACATCCATGCAAGATGAATGTGATGGGGGTTTTATTTCTAGTATGCTTCACAATTCTGTGTAATACAAATGTCATCTTTCAATTCTACTAGAGGTCTTTAAAAAATGAAAGTACTTGTATTTGTCTAGCCGTTTTCAAGCCACAATCATTCTGATTCACCACTGAGTTTCTTTATTTGGAAGTTTTACATGGGAGATGAGGTAGTGGACAGAGAAGGGCATGATTCTGAATGTTCAGGGAAAAGTAGAGAGTTGGTAACTAAAAACTTAGAGCATAGACTATAGGCAAATACTAACCATGCATTACTTTCTATTTTGATTGCAAAGGAGCTCCTTTCTTCCCCTCCCTCCCTCGTCTCAGGCACCAATCACAGTCTCTCCATTACGAGGCTGCAGTTTGACTGACAAGCAAGCCTCCATTTTGGTTAGAACTACACACCTTTCAGTTATTAATAAAGGCAAAGGCAGTTCATTTTTAACTATCCACCTGCAGTGTGAGTCACATCAGAAACTCGCAGGAAGAAGGTTATATGTTCAGCAAATAGAACTAGCTCCAGCTTAAAATTTTATGAGCAATGTCAAAAATAAAAAGAATAACATTTTCTTACAATAATGAACTTAAAAGGTGCTTCCCTTTGTCCCCTCTTTTTGTCAACACTGGGAGAGGATGAGGGACCCTTTGCATATATCCCTCTGTCGGCTGCAACACAAGGTTGCTCTCAAGCTCCTCAGAATTAATATCGAAACAACCTCCTAGAATTTTCTATCTTAAACTTTTGACGTTTTTGTTCACTTGGCAATTCAAGATTAAATAAGGGCTATGGAAGTTTCCTCACAGGTGCATAATTTTCTGTATCTTCTGGAGATTTTTCAAAATCACCATCAGATCATTTCTACAGGATATAGACTCATAGACTCTCCAACTCTTTCTTTCCTTTCCCTTTCCTTCTCCCTCTCCTTCCTTCCCCACCCCCCACACCGCTTTTTCTCTCTGTCTCTCTTTCTCCTTCTCTGTCTCATCACAGTCTCTGACATTAGCAATGTAATCCAATAGCATAAGAATAATAAGTAACAAAAACCCATCTAGAGCCATGCAGAATGGCTCACACCTGTAATAATAGCTACTCAGAAGTAGGCTGAAATCGGATAATCAAGAGTCAAAGCTAACGCAGGAAGGAAATGTCTATGAGACTCTTATCTCCAATTAATCACCAAAAAGGTGGAAGTAGAGCTGTGGCTCAAGTGGTAGAAGGCTAACCTCGAGCAAAAATCCTCAGGGACAGCACCCAGGCCCTGAGTTCAAGCACCAAAACTGTTACACACACACACACACACACACACACACACACACATTTGTCTCTTCATTTTCTTTCTCTTAGCAGATCGCAGAAACTCTTGGCAGTTAGCAAAAGAGACAGAAATAAAAGAACAGAGGAACCAAATTTTAGGTTTAATGATCCTGTTAGGTCATTATTTAATGCCAAATGGAATGAATATTCATGGCTTGAGACTAATAGATTATTGTCATGTTTGATCGTGTCAGATAAGATTTTAAAACAACCCAAATCTGAAAGGAATATATATATATTCATATATATATATATATGAATTTTTCCTCCTAAAGACCAGTGATTTTGTATAGCCTCATAGAAAAAGGATCAGAAATGCCAGGAAATGGAGCTGGGTCACTTTAAACCTGCTAGTCATACAGACAGTACCTGAGAGGAAAGTACTTCTCGTCACTCTGTGTGTGTTGTGTGTGTGTGTGTGTGTGTGTGTGTGTGTGTGTGACTTCAAGTATATATGAGGAGGAAAAATACATATTTTTCAGCCAGTCACTCTGATGTTGCAGGTTCTACTTGGTGAAGTTGTTTGCAGGCAGGCTAGGGATCAGAAGCCCATATCAATTATGGGCTTGGGGTTCTTTAGAGTTAGGAAAAGAAGAGAGAGAAAGCCAGAAAAGGGTTTTTCCCTCTCAAACTATTACACCGACATAGGGGGGAATCATTTAGCAATTTGTGCTACAGATAAATGTGTATTATGTATCTATGTATATATATAATCTTTCAATCATTGTACAAAGGGGTTGCCATTCAACAAATCAATTTATGAATACAATGCATCTTATCCAGTGTTACCCCTTCTATCATTCTGTTCCATCTCTCCCAACCCAACTCTTCCCCTCAATTTTCTTAATCTCCTATGATATGCATTGATATTATGACCATATGCTCTTCCTTTCTCCTCATTTGTCTACATTTATACACTGTGAATTCTCCCCCATAAATATCATACTTCAGTTAATTCATTTGTGTACATCTGCATACAACCACATATATGCTTACTTGTTCATTTATAAATTCATTCTAGCTTTCACACTTGAGAGAAAATATGGGACTTCTGTTTCTCTGGGCCTGACTAACTTCACATAATTTTTTCCAGGTTCATCCACAACTTTGTAAAGAATGTAATATACCCCCCATTTATTCTTTTAAAAGAGAAAGTTTGGAGGTTGGGTATGGTGGCACATACCTGTGATCCCAGCTACTCAGGGGATAGATGTAGGAAAGGCCACAGTCTGAGGGCAGTCCCAGGCAAAAGTGTTGGATCCTATCTGGAAAACAAACGGAAAGCAAAAGGTCTCAGGGCAAGGTCATGAGTTCAATTCCCCGCACATTAAGAAAATGGGGATGACAGGGGGAGGAAGTGAGAGAGAGAGTAGAAGATATGTGGGGAGAAATCTAATTATTTTCACATTGAATTAAGAAAAGATAAGGAAAGAAGAATAAGCCACCGAAATGAGGAAGGTAATGCTACAGAAAACATCTCCTACTGACTGGTCATCACCTTAAAAGGCAAGAGCAGGACTCAGAGGAAAATCAGGGACTAATTCATTCCTGGCAGAAACAAAAAAAAGATGGAGGTGGGGAAAAGGGGTGAGTAAGCAGCCCACTAGCCTTTTTTTTCCCTCTCATCTTCTAGATAAAAATGAGTGTTTAAAAACTGTGCTAAAATTTTCAAAAACACCTTAAAAAGATTCCATTACTTAAAGTGATTTGGATAATTGTGTTCAATGGTAGCCATTATTTAAAAATATAATTAGTTGCTGAACTCAGAGAAGGAGGGAAATTTCTGCAGGTGTTTCTCATTATTTGCTATGCATACAAAATATCTGCATAAATTACCATTATTATTCCGATGTATACTAAGAGACAATAAAGCATTAGCAAGCAAAGAAGAATGCTGTTGACCCGCAGACTGGGAGAGAGGCCTGGGTGCCCAGTAATCGTATGCTGGCCTTCAAAGCTTCCCCTGCACATGTGCAAGCATTCAGGACTGAAAGGAACAATTCTGCACCTGTAACGAGATTACATATGGAACACAACTCCACCAGAAAGAAACTGAAAACACGGGAGGGGGGGGGAAGACCCACAAGAAGACAAATGGAAAGGAGAACCATAGGCTATCATTGTTTCAAAAAGGTGGATGCAAACTAGGTGGGCTTCTGGGATATTTCTCTGCATTGAAATCTACCACAGAACATCAATTATTATTTTTTTGGAATTATGTGGTACATTTCCCGTCTTTTTGTCTTGCGATATTTGTAGGGTTTGATGGCAATGTTAGTATTAGCTTGGCCCAACAGAATTTTCCAAGAGACAGGAAATGTCTACTTCATTGCAATCCAATACAGTAGCCATAAGCCAGGACTGGCAAAGGAGAGCTTGAATTAAGGCCAGTGCAACTGGAGAGTGGGTCATTTTATCATTTAACTCTGATTAACTGAAATCTACATGATCACGTGAGGCTAATGGTACTGTATTGGACAGCACAGGGGAGTGATTTTCAAGGAAGGATCTGTATCAATTAAAATAGTTAATCCTACTTTTTGAGTATTTACTCCACACCAGGCACTAAGCTAAACAGCACCTCATTTAATTACCAGACCAACTCAGCAATAGTTTCTGTTATGACCGATGACGTCCTGGGCCACAGAAATGAAATTACTTGTCTTAATGTCTGCAGAAAAGTAAAAGAAGGGTCTGACTTACTGGCCAGTCATTTTGAACTGTTTCTCCTTGTGAATTTTGTTACCATACCATCAAGAAGTGTGCTGCCGAATTCCCGGTCCTCATCCATAATGAACGGACTTCTATTGGACTACAGCTTCCAAACATGATAAAGCAAATATGGAAATATGCCACGCTGGAAGTGAAGATTATCTAATGCAAATTAATTTGTAGGAATTATTTTTATTATCTTTAACTAGTTGTATAAAGGGACTTCAGTTCAACATGTCAGTTTATGAATGTATATGAGTACATCTTGACCAATAGTCACCTCTTCTATGCTTTTCTCCATCTGGCTAGACATTTCTTACTATGGACAAGTCAGAGGCCCAGAGATGTTCAGTTATCAGCAAGCAGAACCCAAGGCCACTGAGACATACACATGTATATCAAGTGCATCACAAAATAAGCACTCACGAAATGATGCCTTTGTGTCTTCTAGGGAAACTCATCACTGCAGCCAAGAGGAAAACCTGAAGGAAATCCCATAATGACAGGGAGCACACAAAAAACACAAATTGGGAAAGGAAGAAAAGTGCCAGCAGTTAGCAGTGGTAAACATCTTTCTGCTTTGACCTGTCTTTATGGCACAAGTAAGACTTGGCTAAAATAACAGCTCCAGACTTTCTGCTGATCAAGAATTCACAGATCTGCTTGTGCCCCAGGCCCATCCAAAAGAAGATGAGGATAAAGGTGGTCACAAAATATTGAAGAAAGACCATTGGTTCAGACCATGCTTATCATTCACACTGTAGGAGAACATCTCTGCTTGAGTGCCTATAGCCATAGCTCTTATATATTCTTAGGATTCATATATTGTCTTTTTAAAATGTAATTTAATTTAATTGGAGTAAAGTAGAAAGGTTACAGTTATATACATAAGGAAGTGAGTACATTTCTTATTGGATATTGTTACCCCACCATGTTTTCCCCACTTTCCCTCTAGTTGTTCAAGGTAAATTTATGACTCACATGCCCTTAATTCTTAGGAGCAGAACCAAGAGCTCACCCCTGCTCTCTTGGTTACCCAAAGCCATTCTCCACTGTTGAGGTCTCATTTCAGGGCTGTTTATCAGATGCCTATGGCTTCCACTCCAGGACCAGGTGATATATTCAGTCTATTCGTTCCTCTATTTTCAGTAATGACAACATGTTTAAACACAGTAGGAGCTTAAGGATTTGTTGAATTTGGCTGCACTAACCCCACACAAAAAGATCACACAGCTCTTTTACGTACTATTTAAACTAAGATACATATTCCTTTCTCGTTGATTGTACTATTAAATAAATTAAGAGCCTTAACAATGCGATCCTGATGATTGTCATCCCCAACTGCTTTGTCATTCTTTGCTCTGATTATATTGGCCCATGGGACTGTGACCCTTTAATGTGTCTTCTTTATAAGCTAATTATGTGCCAAGCACACAGACTCTGGAGGTATCGTATCATCGTATCGTGCCTGATTCAAGTCCCAAGTCCTGCCCCCCATGGAACAGTGCTCAGGTCTTCATTTGTAAAGTGTGACCAGTGACAATAGACTCTGTTGTTGTTTTTCTGCCATAGAAAGAAAACATCATTTACAGTTGCTCTAGAAGCAAAACCTGAGGCACAGTATAACCTTCAGGGCTTCATGAGGAAGTCTCAGATTTGGTCTGGATACAGAAGCAAGAGTGAGGGGAGAGGCAGTACAGAGATTTGGCTGGGGATCTTGCAGCTAAGGCAAGGTATGGCAGAGTAAACAGTCCAACAATGTCTAGTTAGAATGACAACAGAAGGGTTTTGATTACAGGAATTGTTTCTGGGTTGCCTGGTACATGATGCTGGAATGATTTGGAATAGGAGAAATAGTGTGTGACATGTGTGAGTTAGACAAAAAGCCAATGGAGTTATAAACCAGGAAGAAGTTGGATTTTTCATAGGAAAGATGGACACCTACCTAGCTCATCGGTACTAAAACAAAACAAACAAACAAACAAAAGAACTGGCTAAACCTGAAAAGGGTAGTTTTTTCTCTAGACAGCAAGTTTCCTGGGGCTTGAACTATGGGCTGGGGTGCTGTCTCTGATCTCTTCAGCTCAAGGCTAGCACTCTACCACTTTTAGCTGCAGCACCATTTCCAAATTTCTGGTAGTTAATTGGAGATAAGAGCTTCATGGAATATTGTGCTGGGGCTGGTTCTAAACTGTGATCCTCAGATCTCAGCCTCCTGAGTAGCCAAGATTACAGGCATGGGCCTCTCAAACCTGGCTAGACAGCAAGTTTTTTAAGCTGTCAAACATCATAACATTTAGAAAATATAAAAAAGCAATTAATTCAATGACATTGATCAAATACTTAAATTTCTCACTTTTAGTTACAGGTAAGATGGAGGACAGTAATAATCACACCACCATAGGACTGTTGGCAAGTATTAAATAAATTATTATATAAAACAAGTTGAACAAAGCAATGTCATGGAGGCCTTTGCTTTTCATCCTAGATACTCAGGAAGCTGAGATCTGAGAGCTACAGTTCCGAGCCAGTCCCATCAGAAAAGTCCACAAATCTCTTATCTCCAATTAGTCTACCAAAAAGCCAGAGTGGAGCTGTGACTCAAGTAGTAGAGCACTAGCCTTGACTAAAAACCTAAGCAAGATCATGACATCTAAAATTCAATCCCCAGGACCACCAAACACACAAAACAACAACAAAACCAAGTAAAACAGTATGTGGCATACAGGAAACAAGATAGAAAAATTAGCAATAATATTTGTGTTGAAATCTCTTAAAATGCCTCCCTCAAATTTTGAAAAGGAGGGAAAAGAAAGGAAAGAAAAAGAAGGGAAGGGAAGAGAAAGGAAGTGGGAAGGGATTTTCAAAGATACTTTTTCATTAAGGAAACATTTTAAATTCAGAGATGGAAAATGAATCCATGGGTAAAACTTGCACTAAAGTAAAGATGAACTAAATCTGAAGAAGGAATAAGATTTCCAGCAATGAAACCATTTGTTGCTGCTTTCTTGCAGTGTTTCTTTTAGTCCATCTATCTCTGTCTCAATATTTAAGGCAGACATTTGTCTTTCAGGTTGCTTTTGGCATAACTGCAGTCATCAAATGAAACATAATTCCTCTCATCCATAACCCAGTGAAGTTTAATTGGACTTGGTACCACTTCCAAATTGAAAATGAAAATTTGCATCTTTAGACATCAGAAGTATGAGGCAATCTAAGAAATAAGTGTGCATTGAGCCTCAAAATAGACATTTTGTTTATGATCTGTAGTTGCACCTACCTAATAGAAAACAAAGCAACAGCATTCATCTCTTTC
This sequence comes from Megascapheus bottae, assembly GCF_031878675.1. NCBI lineage: Eukaryota > Metazoa > Chordata > Mammalia > Rodentia > Geomyidae > Megascapheus > Megascapheus bottae. Next base: position 20,874,937 of record NC_143510.1, read on the forward strand.
TCCTGCCATTACAGTTCAATGGAGTCCAGTGAAGTTTCCTTGTTGCCAACATAGGCGTGTCCCATTTTCTAGTCCTAATGAACCCTGCATTTTATGTACATAGATAAGAGTTAGAAAACTGAGTTTCCAAGAAAACAGATTGCAATGCCCTATCTGTTATCTCCTGTGAACAGTCTTAGGAAGAGGACTCATTCCTATGTATTTAGGATACTGAGGCTACCATTTTATTTTCTTCAGTCAGCATGGTGCCCAAATGGATGCAAACACGTTACTCTTAATCTATTTCAGCAACCAGTGAGATCATGAACTGTATCCCTGATGCCAAGGTCATAACATCCCTTATCGCATGAATAAGTATCAGATCCTCTGTTCTACAGATGGGAATCACGATTGGAAATGACATTGAGAGCAGTCTTTGGAGATCCAGCCTTGTCAGTGTCTACCTAATGTGCTCTAGGGTAAACGAGTTTTACAACTCAGGACTTGTTCGATTTTTTTGGAAAAGGAGAAGATTAAAGCAAATAATCATGGCCTAATCTCTTGTGATTTTATAATCAAATGCTATGGTATGAAGTACTTATAGGTCACTTTAGCTATTCAACTATCAATACCATTCTCTGCGGACCAGGTACCAAATTAAGGAACTAGGTAGTAATCTTCGAAATATACTCTGTATACATTTACACTCTTTAAAAAAAAACTTTTTAAGTTATTTCCTATAACAAGAGGTCTAATTTTTAAAATGACTTGAGTTTTAGGCCTTTATATAGCATTCATTTCAACACTCTTGAAATAGGAAATGTTAGCTATTTAATCAGTCAGGTTCGTAATTTAGTTTGTAAACTCAGAGACCATATCTAGGCTTTACATAATATTGATTACATGATCAGAGCTCATTAAAGGATAATAATTTAAAAATCACTTCTAAGTGTTAGCATTTTTCTAGCTAATTTCCTTTCCACGTGAATGCTTCATGTTTTAATATATCTCCCTTTCCCCTACTTATTTATTTATTTGCTCTAGAAACCATTGAGAATTAATCTAGAATGATGGCAAAATTAATGGAAATTTCAATGAAAGTGTAATCTTATTGGAATTTCATTTTTGATGACATAATAATAGGCTTATATAGCACCTTTCATCTATGGACCTCTAAGCACTTTACAAACATTAGTTAATTCGCACAACAATCCTGTGAGGTTGGCAATTACAATCAGCCCCATTATGTAAATCAAAGAAGTGCAATGCCAGCAGGTTAAGATCCTCAGGCAACAGAAAAACCAGTGGCAGAGCCAGCATCAGACCACAAGCCTTCAGATGTGCAGAACTGCAAACTCAAAGAGCCTCTTGGAAAGCCAACCCTTTCAATTGGCTCCATAAATGACCTCTTTCCACCATTTCAAACTAGTTGTGAAAGAACTAGAAGGTAGAGCAGGAAAGATAGGACCAGCCTCAAAATGTGAAGAAAACTAATACTCTCATGCATTTTTTCCACTGAGGCAAGATACCAGCTAGGAGGCTATATTTGAAGGAAAAAAAATATTAACCTTCTATTATTGTGAACCTGGCTTACAATGACAGAAACTCGTTTTGCAGTCCTTTCCAGTGGTAGATATGAATATTAGGTGTTAGATGTGTTATCTCATATAATTTTTTTGGTCTATCATGGGGCTTGAACTCTGAGCCTGGGCATTGTCCCTAAGCTCTTCAGCTCAAGGCTAGCACTCTACCACTTCAGCCACAGTGCTAGTTCCAGTTTTCTGGTTAGTGCCTGGGCTGGCTTTGAGCCATGATCCTCAGATCTCAGCCTTCTGAGTAGCTAGGAGTATGAGCGTGAGCCATCAGCACCTGGCTATCTTATATGATTTTACCATGACCTGCGTGTAGGTGTATCAGTTAATCATCGCTATGTAAGAACGCTCCTTCAATTTAGTGGGTTAAAAATCCACTTGTTCTTGTTCACTTATCTGTGAGTCGTCGGCTGGATCTAGATGATGGTGGTAGCGGAAAGGCTAAGCTTAGGCAAGCAGATTGGATTCAGGTGTCTTCCCCCTGGCTTCTTTCCTACTTAGGAAGGGCAGCTGATGCTCTTGCCCAGTCAGTATATTCTAAATTATCACAGCCTTACATCTGTAGATATCTCATTGACTATGAAATTAAGAGGCCATAACCCATGCCAAAATGTGTTGAAGAACACTTTTCCCAAAGTGAGATCAACCCAGTTAAAGACTCATCATCTCAGGGATAGGAGTCACTTCATGTCATTAGTGAGAAAATGATTATTTCTTAATAAAAACATTAACCTGTCACACATAATCTCTTTTTTTTGCCAGTCCTGGGCCTTGAACTCAGGGCCTGGGCACTGTCCTTGGACACTTTTTGCTCAAGGCTAGCACTCTGCCACTTGAGCCACAGCGCCATTTCCAGCTTTTTCTCTGTATATGGTACCAAGGAATCAAACCCAGGGCTTCCTGCATGCTAGGCAAGCACTCTACCACTAGGCTGCGCTCCCAGCCTGTCCTAGGTAATCTTGTTCCCATTTTATAGCTAAGAAAGCAGAATGGAACAAGGATAGCTTGGTAATTTGAGTCACGGTGCTTCTTGGAACCCTTGTTCCCATTGCTGTCTCTGTTTAAGAATCAAACATATTGTAGGCTGTTTCCTTGGGTCACGTTTTCAGTGATATATACCTCCCTCATTTCTTCACTGGAAACTGATGATGCTTTCAATTACAGGGCACAGACCTTTTTAGCCTGGTTATGGCTTAAGCAGAAACTAAATAGTCTTCTTTTGAGTCTGTGCCTATTGTTTTCTCATGGGACTAAAAAGCCCTGAGCCCTCCTCAAACCTTCATCACCCATGCATTTAAGCCATTAAGCCATCCTACTGCATTTCAAAGAATGACACAGACAATTCACAGAGAGCACTCTTCGCTCATGGCATGAATTAATCATTCTGGCTAACCAGATACAGAGTTCACCTAAGGTCTTGGGCCTCTTCAAGATTAGTATTAAACGGACCAGACTTACTCAGTTGATGAGTTGAAAATCAGCAACAGTCCCTGGGTCAAGGATCTAAGGGGCAATAAGAAGTTTAAATAAATCCAACCATAAGGGCAGCAAGTATTTTAATATCACTGTGAATATTACACATAGTTTGCGTCCAGTTATCTTCTGCCAGTGTAAGTGGGGTCACAGAGATGTGTGAAGTGGGTGGGCTCAAATCTTGTGTTTTTTGCTCGCTGTTGTGCTATACAACTCTATTTACGGAGTCAGAACTGTGAGAAAAGCAAAAGATTTGCATCCATATTAGTCAATGTCTACTGATATAAGAGGAACTAATATTTTATTTCTGTGAAATTATAAAATGGAGAAAAGCTGTAGCATTCCAATGTGTGCAAATTTCATTTTGCAGATTGTGAGGGCTCCCTGGCAGGGCTAGAGGAGCAGCTGTAGGAGGAAAAAAAATGAGGCAGAGGTACAGTGCCCTGGGCCTCCCTGCATTCTACCAGAGCAGCTGCATTTTTATCTGCTTTATCAATTGAACTCCATGTACAATTACACTGAAATAAAAGCATTCTGGTGCTGAGAAATGGTGAAAACCAATTGGCTTTAGTCATGTCCTGCCTCCACTATCATATCTTAGCCATTTCTCTAGATCAAACAACTACACTTAACATTTACTTACCTAAATACAGGCTCTTTATGTACCAGTAAGGAGAAGACATCATTTTGCCATGTTTGTTTGTTTTTTTCAAAAACATGTTGCATTTTGTTTTGATTGCTTTAATCTTGGTATTCTCTTCTCCTTATGTTCAGTATCAAAATTGCTGTTTTACTCCTAGCCTAGGGACAGGCAGGTTTGATACCATTTCAAAGAAATAATCTAACTGGAGATTGGAGAGAAAAACAATGTGATCTCCCAGGTCCGGAGATGGTTGTGTTACATTTAATTTATGCAAAGCCTTCTGTATCATTCCCTCTATGGAATTCCCTTGGAAGCCTGACCATTACCTTGGGTTCAAAAGGCCGTCCCCAGGCACTTCCACTTTCCATCTCTTTTCTCTAAGTGTCATGTATGGATGAGCAAAGAAACCACCGGCGCTCATGCAGGCTGTTCCCTGGAAGCGAAAGCAGCTTTGTATCTATTTGTATGTGGACATGATGAGACGCCAATGGGCAGACAACAGCTCTTCTTGTAAATGCCTCAGCCTTCACATTTTAACACAATAGTTCAACCCTCCCTCTCCTCTTAGCATTGGAGTAGTGGCTCATTTTCCTCCATCCTTCAGCTTCTTCGTTCTCTGAACTTTTCCAGCACTGTAGTAAAGAAAGAAAACCCTAATTTAGTTTCCAGTGCTATCAAATAGCCCCAGAGTCTTTGGTTGCAGTACCAGTGGAGCTCCCTGATCCATTTAAAGTATTGACTCTCCCTACGTCATTGCCTTTCTATTGGTAGTCACAATGAAATACAATGTTGATGCTTTTTAAAAATTGTCTTAGTAATGGTGAAGAGAATGAGTTGGACCACTTGCTTTTCCATCTTCTCTAGTGTTCAAAGCAGGAGACCTACAATGATCACAATTAAGCATAGTATATTTTTCACAAAGCTAGATATCACTGAGGTCCTACTAAATTGTGTGTGTGTGTGTGTGTGTGTGTGTGTGTGTATGTGTGTGTGTTTGCTCATATGTGCGCATGTCCAAATGCTGGGACTTGAACTCAGAGCCTGAGCACTGTCCCTAAGCTTTATAACTCAAGGCTAGGACTCCACCACTTAAGCCGTACTTCTATTTCTAGCCATTTGCTAGCTAATTGGAGAGAAGAAGCTCATGGACTTTTCTGCGCAGACAGATCCGCTTCTTTACTTCTCCCAGAATGCTGTTAAATACCTCTTTTGAAAAGGCAAACACATGCTATCTCATGATGAAATGTGCCTAAATATTTTATCTAGGATCTCTCAATGCCTCACATTGAATTACAGTTTTAGAACTGCTACAATTTGTTGTGTTATCCAGTCTAGACTTTGGGGATTGACCTCTTTTATTTTAGAAAAAACTGGTTATGGAGCCAGGCGCTAGTGGCTCACACCTATAATTTTAACTGCCAAGGAGTCTGTGATGTGAGGATAGTTCTTCAAATCAGCTCTTGCAGGGAAGTCCAGCAATGGAGCTGTAACTCAAGTGGTAAAGTGCTAGCCTTTGGAAGGATGGAAAGGAGGAAGGGGGGTGGACAAAGAGAGGGAGGGAGAAAGGAAGTAGAGAAAGAAAGAGGAAAAGATGATGACGAAAGGCAAGACTAGACATGATCTTTAATAAAGAGATGAGAGAAAATGGAGTCAGAAGAATTAAATTGTTCTTCATTGCAAATAAATAAACATCTTTAGAACTTTCCTATAGCAAATCAAAAGAAAAGCTTTTGGGACAAGAAAGAACAGGTGGTAACAGTGAATTTTCTGTGGTAAAAGTGCTGGTCCTCTGAAAAAACTAAAAATAAGTGGAAAAATGACTATCTATTTCTATGATACTGCCTCTGAGTTTGTTATTTATTCTTTCTCTTTTTATTCCACTTCTGTTATCCTCAATCATACAGGAAACTTACATATACCAAAGTGGCTGTCTTGAAGAATAAGATGAATTGATTATTCAAATTTGCTTAGGATTTGTCTAATCTGTGCCCTAAAAGTGCCACATGCCAGGCAAACACATATAGCTAGATGAACTACTGAATGTATCCTTTTCTCACCAGGATAAATAGAGCCCTAGAAGAGAGTGGCAATTAAAGCATCAAAGTTAATCTGTATGGCACTGAGAACAGTGTTCTGAGCAGAAAGTGACAGAGTCTGGAAAAATTAAGTGATGTTAGAAATCTCGGGTGATTCAAGACATATCATTCATTTACTCTTAAGACAAGAAAAGTCAAAGTGAGTATTTGAATGGTAAAGTAAATCTGGCAATGTGGAAATATATCCTGGCGTTACTGGCTTAACTTAATTTCTATGACGGCAGTAGGTGCTCCTAAAAATTCAGAACTCACTGACAACTTATAGAGAGACTCTTCCCTGAGGGTATGAATCCTGACAGTGTTGAATTTGAGATCTTTCCACTGGCACACAATTATGACTTCTAATAAATACAATGAACAGTTCCTTTAAGTGGCTAGCCAAGAATGTGGAAACCAGTATGAAGATGATCATAATTCTAATTTTAGCTACTCAAGCAATGATTCTAGACTTTTCTTCTTCTTTGAAGCTACCCTCATCCTCAAAAATGTGCCTAGCAAATCTCTCTGCTTCATTGTTTTTCAACGAAGTCGAAGGGAAAAAGTTTCTCATAAGTCAGTTCTGCTTTATATGTTGCATAGATGGAAAAAGGTTTCTCGTAAATCAGCTCTGCTTTATGTGTTGTACAGATTTGTCTGTATATACAGTCACTCAACATGAAGACAAAAGGAAAGTATTCAGTTTGCTCCATCAACTGAAGAATCCCAGCGTCTTCTCTAAGCCTAATTTCAGAAGGAACAAGAAAAATGTTCTCCACAAGAACATGCCATAAGTAGTATATTTCTCATATCACCATGAATTGGTGAGCTAATTGTTTATGTGGGAAATTTGCCTTGCAGCTTTTTCAGTGGTGCAGAAGAAAACTCCATGTAGTTTGTCAATACCATTCATTGTTACTGACTTCATAATCTCACGAATGCTTGTACATCATACCTCTGCTATTGATAAATCAAGTGCCCCAAAGGCATCTTGAAAATTCATTTTTATTGGTGTATATTAATCATACAACGCAGTGGGCTTAATTTTGACATTTGAATACATGTGTCTATAGCATATTTTGATCATTATCATCCTATTGTCTACATCTATTTACACTTCAGAGTGCTGGGAAGACCAGCATTCTTCAAGGAGAAACTATAGGCAGATTTTGCAAAGCATATTTAAGTGAATAACACTTACCACATTTTCTCCACAAAGTATCCTGAAGACTCACCAGTATACTTTAGGGACAATCTCATAAAGGCCTAAACAAAATATTGGCTTTTTGTTTGTTTGCTTTTAGGGTTTCTTTTTTTGCCAGTCTAGGGCTTGAACTCAGGGCCTAGACACTGTCCTTGGACACATTTTGCTCAAGGCTAGAGCCTTGCCACTTGAGCCACAGCACCATTTCCAGCTTTTTCCATGTATGTGGTACTGAGGAATCGAATCAAGGGCTTCATGCATGCTAGATGAGCACTCTACCACTAGGCCAAATTCCCGGCCACAAAAATACTGTTTTTTACTCATATAAGTGTGTACAATTGAAAAGCACATGCATTTCACATTCTAGAGTTTTCCACAAGACTTTCTTTTAGAAGGTATTAGTTGTTCATCACAACAATCTCTGGGAAACCACAGGAAATGATTGAGTATGGGCATGTTTCAGGGTTCCAGCCTCTGAGTATTCAAACCTTCCTGAGACTATGTCCTATTATCTTGAACATCATTTCTATTCAGGAAACATTCAGACAAATAACCATGTGTTTTTTTTTCATTTTATTTTTTATTATTGAGGTAATGTATAGAGGTGTTACAGTTACATTCACCAGATAGTTGCATTACTTCTCAGACACTGATTCCCCTTCTTATGTTTTTTCCCCATTTCCCTCCCCAATCCCCTACCGATCATCTTATTTTCCCTCCTTTCCTTTCCTATTTCAAATAAACAAACAAACTTTTATACAATATGCCAGGTAACAAAGACAGATACAGTAACAACATGAGATTAACCAAAGGAATATCATGTAACCCTTTTACTAATCACAATAAAAAAAGAGATTAACCAAAGGGCAACAAAAGAGAAGAGAAATAACACAGTACATTAAGAACAGCAATCACTCAAGATAAAAATCTTGTTTCCATATCCTAGAGATCTTTTCATTTAGTCTCATCCTATATGATCTTATGAATCTAGGTTTTTCACTATTGTAATCCTCTACTAGGAGAGTCCTAGATGTGAACTAATTATTACAAATGAGGGAAACCATTGAGCCTATGTTCCTTTGGGTCTGGCTTACTTCATTTAATATGATTTTTTTCCAAGTCTTTCCATTGCCTTACAAATGGGGCAATGCCATTCTTTCTGATAGCAGCATAGAATTCCATTGTGTACAAATACCACATCTTCTTGATTCACTCATCTACTGACGGGCATCTGGGTTGGTTCCATATCTTTGCTATGGTAAATAGTGCTGCAGTGAACATCGTTGTTCTAGTGGCTTTAGTATGTCTTTATTCTGGATGATTGGGTAAATGCCAAGGAGTGGAATTGCTGGGTCCTAGGGAAGCTCTATGTTTAATCTTTTGAGGAACTGCCACACTGCTTTCCATAGAGGTTGAATGAGTTTGCACTCCCACCAACAGTGTAGTAGGGATCCCTGCTGGGCACATCCCCTCCAGCATGTGTTGTTATTAGTTTTCTTGATCCTGGCCATTCTAACTGGAGTGAGGTGGAATCTTAGAGTTGTTTTGATTTGCATTTCTTTTATGACCAGAGATGTTGAGCATTTCTTCATGTGTCTATAGGCCATTTTTGTTTCGTCTTCAGAGAAGACTCTGCAGAGCTTTTGTATGGCAAAGAACATAGCTAGTAAACTAATTAGGAAGCCTACAGAGTGGGAGAAGATCTTCACCAACCATACAACCGACAAAGGCCTCATATCTAAAATATATCAACAGCTCAAAAAATTGAATCAGTCCAAAACTAATCTCCAAAGTAACAACCATCCCATTAAAAGATGGGCCAAAGACTTAAAGAGAGTCTTCTCTGAAGAAGAAACAAATACCTTTCTTCCAAACACCTCTCATCCTCTTAGGCTCCAAACTGAAAGGAACGCATAAAATATAAACCACAGCTACTGAAGAAAGAGAATTCTATTCAGTCAAAAATCAGTTAATCTCATAATGTGTTTTTGTGTGCTAAGTGGCATTTCACTGTGGAAGTTGTCTGAGCCACACACACAGGACTGCCACCAGCCTCCAGAGCTGGAGGAAGAGAAAATGATTGCTATGTATCTTGGTGGCTTATCAAGGAACACAGAAGAATTAATGTATTTATTCTTTCTTCTGAGATTAAATGTAATTGCTTTAAAAAGATAATCATGCTATTGTTTGAATTGTATGCATTTCTTATGAAGCACTAATACATTTTCCTGTAGTCTGACAAAGTGTATGGTCTCTTATCCTCATTTCCCTGTGGATAAATACTTTGTTAATTAATAAAGTATTATATGAGCACTTAGTGTCTGCGTTTAACAGTGCAAGGATTTCGTTCAGATTATGTTAATAGATTGTTCACATTAGTTCTTGCATTAATTACAACTTCTTTTTGTGGTTTCCTCATAAGAGCATTGTCTCTGTGAATATGGGGGGCTTTTTGGATTATATTCTTGATTGACTGCTGCCGAATGCTAAGAAAATGTTATTGTACTAAGAACTATTCACCAAGATTTAGATCAAAAGGCACAAACAGAAAATCAATTATATACAAATCTTAGCAGCAACACGATGAATCTGCCCTACTTGAATGAAAATCAAGCAAGTTGGGAATTTTTCTAGAAGCCATGATCTCTTAGGAAAAAAATACATGAAATTGGTATTCCAGATCATGATATCTTAGGCATAATTACTAGAGAAGAATTAAAAGGTTTCCTCCTAGTAATTGGTAAACGTGGAATTCAAATGAAGCAAAGATGTGGTGTGGGTATAAATCTTAGGCCACAGGTGTGCAGGAAATTTTACTTTATTTTCTCAAATCAGCTTAATTCTGACTCACCCTGCTGTGCTAGTGGGATATTTAATCATAATTATTTTAGGAGCCCCTCCCCTCCCCCGAGTGTCAGGCAAAAGTTCCAGGTCTTAGGTAACTACTAGAACTAAGAAAGACTCCCAGGCCCTTGTTCTTCAATCATGATTAGGGCCCAGGCCTTTAGCCAACAATAAGTGTCCCTTCCAAATTGACTATGCCACTGTCTGTCCTGCTGCAAGCTAATCTACCTTGGAAGGTTGAGATATCTATGTGCATTCCAGAGATGAGCTTTCCCCAGCTGCATCTCGAACAAAGCATTTCCCTATCATCTACAGGTATAGCTCTGTCTCCAAGAACTATGTCAGGCCCCATGCTCCTATTCTCTTCTATCTTTTCTCTACTCTAAGACACTCTTTGCTTATTTTCCTGTTGTATGGAGAGTCACTTATTTCTTCAGTTTCCAGTTGCTCCTTTCTTTTTACCCTTTTCCCTAAAAAGCTAACAAAGTTTCAGGGAACTGACCATTTTAGACCAAAACAATTCAGGGCCAAAACAATATTTACAAAAACAAATTAGGTAGGTGTTTCACCCGATGACAAGAAATAGCTAGGGAAAAACATACGTCAATTATTATCTTAATTCCAAATCCAGGTATTTCCCAAAGACATGAGATTTTATTTTCTTGGTTAAACTTTGCAAAATGCAATCTTGTTATCAGCATTTCATGTATAAAGAGAAATGATTTGTAAAAACAAAACTAGTTTGAATTCACACTTACCAAAGCCCAGATTTGATGTTTTAGATGACATTAACATTTGATGCATCATCTCTTGCCTATAAAAAAGATTACATTATTTTCATTTTATTCCTTAACTATTCACATGAAGTACAACTCCTGAACCAAGAAGCATAATTAGCCTCCATGTTGATGCTCCTTCTCATTGACATTCCTTCATCTTGCATCTTCTCTCTGTCCTAACCTCTCATGTATATTCAGCTTCAAACGTTGTCCATCTTGATTTTCTCACTGATTGCTTCTTGCCCTTCTTTTCCAACTTTTCTTATGGCTGCCAGATTAGCAAATGAACCTATAGGAAAACTAATTACCTACTTCAGAAGAGAAAAGGAAGAACATGTTATAGAATTATATGTCAACGATTGTAGACAACATAATCACTAAGTTTAGTTATCTACCCCAAAGGGCCCATATATTAAAAGTCTAATCCCTCAAGGGAGCACCATGGGGACTCTGTGGGTGGGAGAACTCGTAAGGGCCCTGCAAAAGGTCATTAAGTCATAGTAGCTGTGCTCCAAAGTGGATCCCTCAATTCCATGGGGCCCTGACCATTCCTATTCACTCTTCTGCTTCCTAGACATTTGATAGGCAGTTCTACTAAGACATTCATCCCTTCTAGGACATGCGGCTCCTCATTTTACTTTTTTTATGCTGCCTTTTAACAGGCCCCCAACAATGGCTTCAAACAATGATAAAACTGAAACCTCCAGAACTGTGAGCAAAAAAAAAATTCTTTTTTCTCTATAAGTTGACTGTCTCTGGTATTTGTTTTCATGATGGAAGCCTGACTCTCAATACTTACCTTAAAGAAAAAAAAGTGCTTTATCTGGATTTTAAAGTTAACCAAGAATTCTATTATTATAACTGGCATATCTATTTTTATTTTCAGGTAATACCCTCCTTTTGCCTTAACTTTTCCAAGTTCCTTTCGTAGACAATCATTCCCTACTACAAGTCAATAAGGGGAAAAGTTTCAATAAAGCAGAAGGGAAAACTCCAAAGATATGTGGCACCATTGTGTGCTTAAAACTGATGATACAAAAATGTATCATACAGTTAAAAATTTGTTAAGAGGGCCATATATCACGTTAAGTGCTTTTACTACAATAAAATAAAATTAAAAAACGAAAAGCCATTGTAGTAAATGTGAGGGAATTTTGAGAGAAGAGGCACTTTAGTTGCATATCTCAGAATCTCTGGTGACTCTCCCAACCTGTGCTCTCAAGGCCTGAGCTGTCTTAGAAACAGGAAACTGTCCTCAAAAGACCTAATCTAACAGCATCAAGATTACACGCTTATGATAGGAATAAAGAGGGAAGATAAGGAATTAGAGCATAGTTAGAAGACAGCTTTGTGTCATGTAAGAAAACTTGAACAGTTTATAATAATCAGGCATTCAGAATTCATGAAATGAAATGAAAAATTTCACAGTGCAGTTGAAATGAAAGGAGAGGCTTGGGGATTTTCTTTTAACTTGATAGTATTAGAGTTAAAAAGGCAAGCTTCTTGAAAATTCTCTCCAAAAATCATCCATTTGGAGTGTGAAGAACCTTGCGATAAAGAGAGGCAGAGCTGAGGAAGCAGAGGTGAAGTTCACAGATGGCTTGGTCAGTTCTGAAACATGGTCGGAAGATCTGGGATGGAATGAGAAAGTACTTGCTTAGCAACGCGAGGTCCTGTGTTCAACATTCAAAAATAAGAAAAAGGAGCAGTGCTCTCTTCCGTAGTAAAGAGACAGCTTACACAACGGGTGAAAGCTTTTGCCTCAGCTACTCATCTGACAGAGGATTCATATGAAGAATAGATAGAGAACTCAAAAAGTTAAGTAGCAAGGTACAACTAATCCAACTCACAAATGAGCAAATAAATCAACCAGTTTTCAAAAGAAGTATCAAGACCAACAACTGTATGAAAAATTGTGCAACATTATTAGCCATGGAGGCAATATAAGTTAAAATGCTGTTGAAACTCCATCTTACCCCGTGAGCATGGCCATCATCCTAGGAAATTAACTCCAGGATGATGGAGGTGAGGGGACACTTGTGTATCACTAATGAGAGTACAAAACAGTGCTCCCACTATGGAAAGCACTATGAAGGTTACCACAAAACCTACTCGAGCACTCCTGGACATGCATCTACCTGTCATTATCAATATGCAATATAATAGAGATACATGCACCTGCACACTTATGTTTATCACAATGCTTTTCACAATAGCCAAGTTATAGAATCAACCTGGGAGCCTATCAATAGAGTGAATAATGTGATATATGCCTGTGTGTACATACGTGTATATATATACACACACACAAATATATATACACAAGTATGTATATATATGTAAATACATATATGTATATCACAAATATGTGTGTATGTGTATATACACATATATGTATAATGGTTTGAACTCAAGAGTTTCACTCTTGCTAGGTAGGTTCTCCATCTCTCTGGCCTATTTTCAACCCTTTTGCTTTGGCTATTTTTCAGATTGTTTTGTAATGGTGAAGGCTGACTTTAGACAGCCTGGTCTTCTGTGTAGGTAGAGTTATAGGCATGAATCACTCCACTGAGATGGAGTCTTTCTAACTTTTTCCAAGACTGGTCCCAAGCCACAATCCTCCTCTTGATCACTTCTTTCTGAGTAGTTGGGATTACAGGTTGTGTGCTTTTCTACCTGGTTGTATACTAACATTTTAATCAGCTATGAAGAGGGACAACATTATGTCCTGGGAAGTAAACATGAATGGAATTTGCTCTGATCAGATTCAATGAAACAAGCCAACGTGTCAGTGATATCTTTTATCTCAAATGTGGAATTTAAAGGGTGGAAAAGACATGAAAGTTAAATAACCTTTAAGGATGTGAAAGATGAAAGGGGGAGTGAGTGAGGATAAGGAAACTAAGAAAGGTATAAATATAATCAAATCAAAGTATTTTATATGAACACATGGGCATAATATAATGAAACCATTACTGCTTATGGGTAGTATTTTAATCATTGTCTTCAAACAGTTGTACCAAGCAATGTCTATTTAACACACTCAATTATGTGTACTATACATCTTGATCTGTCACCCCTTCCATAACTCATACTCTTCCCACCCATTTCCCCAAGTTTCTTAATTCCATTTTCCTAGGTATACATTGACTATGAATCCCACTTTCATGTATTTTATTGGTTGCATTTTATTTTTACATGTATTCATCGACTATTATGATTGTATTTGCTTAATAGCCATCTCTCCATTTGTCCACTGCCCATCATTTTATCTCACCCCCTCCCAGGCAAGACATCAGCTTCCTGGTATTCATTTTAATTACATTGTGTGTTCATTGTTCCAAAGTATTACACCATGGAAACCTAGCCCTGCAAATGCCATCCTTTAGTCCATTTGATCAGTTATGTATGCCTACGACCCTTGTATGTGTTACGTAATTAATATACACTAAAAACTATGGTTGAAGCAACTATGGTTGAAAACTATGGTTTCTGGATGGAACAGAAAACAGACTTAAGTGTTTTTTTTATTTAAATATTATTGAAAAGCTGATATACAGTGGTGTAACAGTTACATAAGTCAGGTAATGAGTACATTTCTTTTTGAACAGTGTTATCCCTTCCCTCATTTTCTCCCCAGACTTAATTTTATAGACCAAAATTTGCAAGTCGAAGAGCAAGAATAAGAGAAGTCAAGGCTTTTATTTTAAGGTTTATAAAGGAACATGTAGGCTCAGATCCTTCTGGTATAGAAGATCTCCAAGATTTGTTCAAGTTGAATATATATCTTGAGCACTTTAAGGATACTCCATAAGTGGGGGCATAAGCTGTTGCTTAGTAAATCAAATCTGATTCTGGCAAAGACAGAACTGTAGTAAACATTGTATGAATGCAGTCTTAAAAATAATTTTCAAGTCTTACTCAGAAACAAAATTTGGTTATACCCTGCTTCATATTGGATGATTTCATTCTTTTGTCTTATCAGTGTGCCTTCTACAAGAGCCATTTAATTCAAGCATTAAGTGTTTCAAAATAAATTGTATACAAACCAAAAACCAAAGGAAGAAAGGAATAGACTGAAGACTCACTCCTTTTATTTTATTTTTATTATCTCTTAAAGACACTAGTTCTATCAAAGGGTATCAGTTCAACCTGTCAATTTATATAAGTACAAAGAATGCATCTTGATCAATGTCACTCCATTTTATAAAACCAATCTTGGACATTTACTAGCTCTGTGGCTTTTGGAGGGAATATTCCAACTCTGAGCTTCACTGCTTAATTAGAACAGCAGTGATAATGCTTTACTTGTATAATGTAAATCCTATGTATAATGTATAATACTATATCAGCTATTGCACCTACCATTAAATGAGGTCCATTAATATATCCTTGAGCACAAAAAATAGATATGCTAAGAGTTCTTGTGTAACATTTTTCAAAATGTGTTGGGAAAATAAGTCCTTTTCAGTGGTCAGGCCTATTATCTAGTTTGGGGAATGTTTTCCATAGGCACATATTAGACATCAATAAAACACCCTCATTTGTGCCAGACTCTGAAAAGTGCAGCCAGGAATATGAATCTATTGAAGTTTAACACTAAGTTCCCCAGACATTTGAGTTCTGCATGCTCATATCAGACATTGCTTGAATCTGTTTTGTACTACTGTGACAGAATATAGAGAAGTGGTATGTTACAAACAATACTAGGTGGATTGGCAAGACCAAGAGCATGGAACCAAACTCAACCTTGTATCAATTCCCCTTCCTGTGGAATGTTGTTAAAGGTGGCTTGTAGTTTTTTAGAACATACCAATGCATTAACTGATCTAAAGTGCACTAATTATGTTTTCCCTGAAGGGATTTGTGTAGAAGTTTAAATTTTGTGTCTGACATAATTCATTTTTTTTAAAGAAACTGTTGTATGTGCAACCAAGAAAATGCATTGCCTCCATAGGTATAAATCCTAGATTACCTAAGCTTCTACCCTGGGAGTTTTTTCCTTGTCCCCTTTTCTCACATTTTCTTGATTGCTCCCTTCACAGCTCTCTCCATTTGAGACAATGTCTTACCCTTCTAACATATATAATAGCCACTGTTTCATGTACTTTGCCTACAAATTCTGTTTATTCCCCAATGAGGCTCCCCATTTCCAAGAGTAATTGACGACAAACAGCTGCACAGAACATTAGGGAACCATTTGCCACCATTCTGGGGTTGACATTCTGTGACACAGTTTCTGCCACACTGGCCCTGTTTCTGTGGCTCCCCACACTCAGGAAGATCGTTGCTTGATGGATGTCAAGCTCAAAGGATAGACACAGACATTTTGAATAACCCAGCAGTGAGTGTTCCATAGCTGATAAAGTTTATATGACCGGCAACACAACACTTCCTACACGCAGGCTGACAGCAAGCAGCACCTTACTTAGGAATACTCTGCGTGTGTGTGTGTATGTGTGTGCAGGCGTGTGTGTGTGTGTGTGTGTGTGTGTGTGTGTGTGTGTTCTGGTAATTGATTATAATCCAGAACTTGAATGTGTCATACTAGGTCATCATGCAATGAACCCTGAGATCTGTAACTCTGGTCCCACAGGCCTTGTAGAAAGTGCCAGTTGTGGGATACAGCCAGCACTCTCATCTCACAATCTCAGTTCCTAGAACACTGTACCATCAAATAGGCCTGCTGGGTTGGCAGGGGCTAGCTCAGTGATGTCCAAGTCCAAGGCTGTGGCAGGGAAAGGGCTGAGGTGTTTTGGCACCAAGGATGGAGAAAGGTTTCTCAGCACCTGCCCACAGCATGCTTGTTTCCAGGTGCTAAGATAAAAAATAAATAAATAAAAACCTTGGCATTTTTATAACTCCCTAAAATTATTCTTCTGCTCAATGTAAGACTATAAACAACTCCCTGGATGTTGAAATATAAAGACTGCTATTATAGCAGAATGTAAAATACCTACTCATGATCAGTCTTTGGTTGCAGTTTCCATATTGTTATTTTCATGTATATGAGAACTCATAGGAATCAATGTGAGGATATCTTTTTTTCCATTGCTTTATCTTTCAAAGCAGGAGGTTTTTTTTAAAAAAATTGTTTTATATGTCCAGTAATAGTTGCTAGACATAGATCTATATACATTAATACCTTAATTTCCATTGCAATCGTATGAAGCAGATCCTGGTGTTTGTTGTATATCGAGGTGAAGACCCAGGCATAAGGTTTGGTTATGAGCAGTTGAAAACCTAACAGCCCTGTTGGATGGGATAGTGGCAAATAAGCGTGAAAAAGATGGCATTGACAGTGTGGAGATCTACTGTGTAATAGCTGCCCAAGTAAGGAAGATAGAAGAGCCATTGTCACACAGTTGGCCTCTGCTTCCTGGGGAGGGGGTGTGTGACATACTCATCTCTGCCCTACTTGACTACATGTCTGCATACACCATGGAAAACTATGACAATCACTGTGAATAAGCTAAGAGCTGCTACTTTCAGTAGAACACTCAGACTATAAAAATGGCAGAACCACAGAGTGAGTCAGAAACTGTGTAATCTATGCAGTAGTATCTCTCGTTAGAACAATTAGGAAATAACAGACAGAGGAATTTTACCGACACTCTGAAGAAAGAGAGGTAGTTATGACTCAGACAGAGTATTTTCTAGTTGGTCTCAAATGTTAAGATAAGATGAATGAAATTTTCTCTATTCAACCACTATTGACTTCAAAAAATAACAATCCCTTGTCCATCAATTTAACACAAAGCTTAAATTTACAGCGGCTCTTTGGGAAAAGGCATATTTAACTAGAAAGTAAATTTTCTCAGAGCCCCAAACAGCCTCTATCAGATCTACAGTACCCCTGAGTAAGTCATGTAGAAACAGACATAGGCATTGTAATTACTTCTATGGAAACTTGACTCAATCTATGAGATCATAACTAGAGCAGGTGACACACCTGGACACCCAGGATTTTTGTCCTTATGTTTAGTATTCCAGAAAACCTGATGCAACCATGCCGAACCTTTCCTGGCAGGAAATTTTAAATGCAAATTTTTTAGATGCCCTCTTGCAAAACAGCAAAGAAAAAAAATCAACGATAAATCAGCTTCCCGGGATTTTTTTTTAATGGAAAGACAGTGAGGTAATGTAATGGAACTCTGTAATATACTTCTACAACTGCTGTTGGAGACTCTGAGATGTCCCTACACAGATTCGGAGTCACTCCAGTTCATGCTGTCAGTTTGGACTAACATAAGCAGTACAAATAGGCAGGACATTTTTTTTTATATAATGAAATCTACAAATTCATTTGGAAAACCCTAAGCCATGTCATTGATGCTGTTTGAGTCTGCAGTGCCATCATGATGAGATGAAACAATTTTGCTTGAAAGTACCTGGCAGAATAAAGGTGCATGTTTCTACATCTCAGGAGCACAAGCCATAAACATCATGTTACTGTAAATTCCATTTTTATAGCAGAGATTAATAATGCATGAGCATACACTTCTTATTGCCATCCCGATGAATTTCCTGAAGACTTCTAATTCTGAACAAAAAAAGTAGGTGTATATTTTCTCTGTTGTCATGTGTGCACTGCACATCTAGGGAGAGATACAGATGCATTAAAGAGAAAAGAAAAATATGAATCTTGGAAGAATTATCTTCCTATCCCTAGGATTTTCGGGGTGTCTCAAGAGAGATCAAAAATTGTCAGGGCACATATTTCAAAAAGTTTAAAAAATAGAACAGAAGCATAATGATTTTTTATCTTCCTGGGGATTTTTTCATTACCTATAAGTTAATTTTGCAAGTATGTGACACTAGTTTCTTTGTATTCTCTAAATCCCTTATACTGTGGGAACTGATTCCAGAATGCCCAGCTTGGAAAATGCAGTTTATATAATGTTTCCTCTTTGCCTCCTCATGCATACACCTGTGATTATGCAAACCTAATATGTGCACAAACAGAAGGCGATGTCTAAGAAGGTCTTTCTGTAGTTTAGGTATGAGGTCTTGGCAACACCATCTTTCAATCCATGAAGCTATTCAACCTCATACTTAGATTACTGATGGCAATTTCATTCAAGAGGCTCACCAGAAAGCTCTTCCATTTGCTGTGATTAGGTTTCATCATCAAAGCATTCGTGTGAGAAGTACTAACTATTCCATCACTTGACTTGTGGAGTGAGCTCTAAAACTTCTAATTGTCTCTCGGTTTCTGGCTCCTCTCTTTATGCCATGGCAATAGATTTTTAATTCATCTTTTCTTTATATTTGCCACATACTAACATCTGTTACACAGTACTCTACCTACGTACGTGTGCACACAATATAGGTGGGCCTCTAATTGTGTGAAGATGTTAGAATAGTCACAGAGCTATCTCTAGGGTCCATTTTTCAGAAATTGATTTTGCAAAAATGACCTTAGCGGGATGTACAACTCTGCAGTGAGATCATTTGAGTTTTATCAGTGCTTACCTTATGTGGAAGATGATCATTATCGTCAACCTAATATTAATTCTACAGCTCCTTCTTTGTTCAGGTTAGCAATGTGCCTAGCTGAAAATAGTCTGTTGACGCTATAGACAGCCATGGGACTATAATCCCAGCCAATAAAAATGGCTGACGGTTTCTAAGAAAGGTTAGTTCTCCCAGCATTGGTAAAGTTTTGTTCCTATGTGAGTTTCTTTCAGCCTTCAGTGAAATGAGATAAAGGTGGTGTGGTAGCCAGGTTGCACCCAGGTGGTAGAAAATAAAAGGACGAAGGGATGTTTGACTATACAAAGGAGACAATTTCTGAGACGTCCATATTATTTCTGGGAAATTGGAAGAGCTTTGAACTCACTATATCTGTTCTTTTCTATTGTTTGCATACAAATAAGCCCTAGACACTCAAGTGAAAATAGTATGACGTATTTGAAGCTGACTCTTTCTCCAATGTACTAGATTGCACTAATAACCTCAGGCAACCAAATGTGTTCCTGTGGGCCATTCTGGAGGCTGAGAAAGTTCTGGGTGAATGAAAATGATGGAAGCCCAATTCTCTCAGACTTGCTGAGCAGGTCTAGCCACAAGACACTGGAGAGAATTCTACTTGTAGAGAAAACAAGAAAATCAAAGAAGCCCTGTAGTATCCTAGTTCAGATTATCCCAAGTCAGATTTTGGAATAAGGATGCAATAAAAATAGTGTTTTGGGGAGGTGACTCCAGGAAGCACCATAGAGAAGTGGAGAAGTGAGATGAGAAAGAGAATATAAAGACCATATTGCAGTGAAGGCAGTCAACAGGGGCAGCTGAAGGTCGGAATATAACACCGTAAGGATCATCCCTAAAATGTCTATTTACTGACTCTAGCTGCACACCAATGGCAATACTGAAGAGATATGAACAGGACACCATCAATATCTGCCACACTCAATTTCTTGTGCAATGCAGATCTAGTTGTGCCCTACTTTATGCCTGTTTTTTAAAGTAAGGATTCCAGATGGTGTCCAGTTTCCATTTTTACAAAGTGAGTGCTAGGTACTGATGTCTTGTGTCTGTAATCCTGTCTTCTGAAGAGGCTGAGGTCTGCACATGAAGGTTTGAAGCTAATCCAGGAATTCTTATCTCCAATTAACCAGCAAAAAGCCAGGAGGGTGGGTAAATTGGTAGAGGCTAGCTTTATGTGAAAAAAAAAAAACTAAACAAGAGCATAATGTTCAAGTCTCAAGTACTGACCCAAGAGAAGGATGAGGGGCATATACTGCAGGTTTAAAAAGAATAGATAACCATTAGTTATAGTTTGCTTGAAATGTACATGATTTTTCCTGATAGAAAGCTTCCTATTCAAACTATTTAATCTCCAGAAACAGGGGGAGGGTAGAAAACATACATTCTAGCTAGATATTTTTATCTAGTAATAAAAGAAAAAAAGTTACTCTAATTTCTACTCATTTCTTAGATTTCTGTGTTCTAGTTATTGGGGGACAAACCATCCTACAAAAACTATTGTGTGCTTCAAATAATAGAGCTTCTGCCCAAGCAAGGCAGAAGATAGATCTTAAGCTATTCCTATGAGAAGGATTATGTGGTTCTACTTGACCATTAGTTTCTGCAGGATGAAAACCTCAAGACCATGGGAAGGCCACTTGTTCCAAGGAAATCCTGTCATGGTAAATGGGAACACCTTGAACAATTGTGCTGAATCTCTGTGGGCTGAATAGCAAAGCCGCACTCCATAATTAGCAAATCATGGCTCTTTTCAGGCCCAAAGGAGTACAATAGACTCACTTTCAAGATTTGACTGATTTCTTCTCTTTGAGGACTAGTACTGCGTAAAGAAAAGAGCTAAGCATCTTCCTAATGCAAACATGAAAGAAATTCAACAGAAGCAGTATTTCCATCAACCCTGATCAAAGGAAACGCACATAGGAAGACCCTGCTATTCTGCTTACAGAACCTAATCAATCCACGACTAAATGATTCATCTCACTCAATCTCATGGCTCAATGCCTGTTCATCACTATGGGCATTAAAATGGAAACACCAAAATTTGGGAGGCTCAGCAAAATATGGAGTACATATTGTCTATTTCCATAGATCTACCCACATTTCCCGCCAGTCTGCTTGTTCCTGATTTGCTAATCTCATTTCTTCTACACCTAAAAAAGCAACTGACCTATTTGCCTTTGCTCAACATTCTATGAGCCAAAATACTCATCACTTCGAACATTTCCCCCATACCAGGTTTAGATGTGGGTAGGTCTTAGTGTCTATTCGACTTAATATCTATATACTAGGCTGTATTTGTTTTCAATTTAATTTTATTGTGAGGTTACCATACAGAGACGTTATAGTTACATATATAAGATAGTGAGTACATTTCTTTTTTTTTATATTTTTATTGTAATTAATAAAAGGGTTACATGATATTTGCCAGATGGAAGGTGCATTAATTCAGATACATTGATACCCTTTCACATGTCTTGGTACCCATTACCCTCCCCCCCACCCACCCCCCACGCCCCATCTTGGTTTTCCCCCCTTCCCTATCAAATTTCAAATAACCAAATACAAATAAATTCAATATATCAGATATCAAAGTGAGATACTATATAAGATAGTGAGTACATTTCTTATTAAACATTGTTATCCCTCCATATTTTTCTCGCACTTTCTCTCCTCCCCAGCTCTCCCCCCCGCAAATTGTAAAGTTCATTTCCTACATATTGTCTTATGCTGGTGTTGCATGTGGTCACCCTTTGTCCTTTGTCTCACCCTTTTGTGGTTTTCCTTCCTTCCCTAATTCAAATAAACATATACAACACACTAGACTTTTCTATCAGCAATACTGTTTAGGAAGCTGTTCCTTGAGCAGAGCTGTGGTATAGCAATTTTATCATTACTAGTTAGAATAAACCTTTTTCTGTATGAATACACACACTACCATGTTATTTCTCTGTGTGCATGCATGTGTGTGTGTGTGTGTGTGTGTGTGTGTGTGTGTGTGTGTGTGTGTGTGTATACTGAAGCTCAAATTCAGGGCCAGGGTACTATCCCTTACCTTAGCTGTTTTTGTTCAAGGCTGGTACTCTACCACTTGAGCCACAATGTCCCACTTCCAGAATTTTTGTTGGTAATTGGTCATGAGAGTCTCATGGGCTTCTCTGCTCAGGCTGGCTTTGAACCTGATCATTAGATCCAGCCACTTGAGTATGTAGAATTACAGTTATGGACCACAAGCATCCAGTCTTCCACTGGTTTTGTTTCTTCCTAATGCATAAACCTAACTAGTTTTTGAGTGAGAGCCCAGATATTTTCCAAGTGATATATATTTGTCTCAGTTCTGCATCCATGGATTCCTTTTTAAACCTGGAATTGCTAAGATACATTTGTACCAGGACTCTATTTATCCCCTTTGCAAGTTTCTCTTCTACCAAAGGAGCTGTATTTTCACTTTTGATTTACCTAACTACAATGTCATGTGAGTTTCTATAGCCAGTAGTTATTGAAAGCTTCAATGGCCCTTTTAAGAATTTCCCATCAATTAGCCATAGGCTGACCAGGGGAAGACTAGGAAAATTGCTAATCTGTACATTAGTTTTGGGATTTCATGGGACTGCCTCAAGGAGACTAGGAATGCCATTCTACACAAAGCAAAAGCTAACTCCGATCTTGGCCTAAGAATTGGCTCATGTTTGAGAGCAATACAAAGAATCAAAATTTGTTTCATTTTACTGCTTCTTATTTAATTCTGGTCCTTCACTTTTGACCTTTCATGGTTGTACTAGACAAGCAATGCATTTCTTGACTTTATTCTCATCCCCTTCTTCTCTTTTATCTCCTCCTCTCCTCTTGATTCCACCCCACCTCTTAGGGAATTTTTTTCATTTAGGCATAGAACATTCACTAAATAAATATAAATTTCATAAATTCAATTAAATATCATTTTCATATAGTGTTTATCAGATACACCGCTACCTTGTTGTATTAGTTGTATTTTGGGGGGATTCAGGGTCTTAGTATCTTGAGCTATAATTATCCAACCATGTATTTTCCCTTCCATTATGTGAACTTTTGCTTTGGCTATTTCAATATTGCTTGTCTTAAACCAAGACAATAACTAAATAACCTAGACAATTAAGAAAAGCAAGGGAAAGGGTGGGTTGGAAAGCATGAATGAGAATATTGAGAGGGGTGACATTGGCCAAAATGCATTGTGTTCATAAACTGATAGGACCATCAGGGAAAGATGAGGAAAACTGTGTAAGGGAAGGATGAGAGAGAATGATGAAAGAGGTGAATGACCAATGCTCACTGGATTCAGAAACTGCTTTGTTGACTGGCAACTATTCTACAACTGCTTAAAGTTAATACAAATACATATGCTAGATAGATAGAATGATAGAACCATAGAATGATAAAATAATAAATAGATAGATCGATAGGTAGATGCCATCCAGACAGTAAAAAGACAATTCCAAAAATGGAAGTAAAAGTTTTACAAGTAATGTATTTGATAATCACTATGAATTACCATTTCTACCACTTCAATATCTTTAACAAAAAGAGAGCAGTAGTTATTGCAAAGATAAAGGAAACAGTGAAATCCCTTTAAGACATATATAATGTACATAAAACAGTGCAGCCACTTGAGAAATGCATCTGGCTATGTATCATAAGGTTGGAAGCAGAGATATGATCCAGCAGTTCCACTTTCCAGTGCATTCTCAAAAGAAATGAAAACCACAGGTTCACATAAAACCTTGTGCATACATATTGCTGCTGTAGTACTTCTCATAACAGTTAAATAGTAGTAATATGCCCAAAGTCTATTTTTTGAGACATGAGCCACTCTACTGTGGTATAGCCATAACGGGCAATACTATGTGACAATGAAAGCAAGAAACATGGATGAATCGTATTACTATGCCATGTGAAGAAACCAGTCAATGTAGATCAAACACTCAAATGTTAAAGGGGAAACCATTAACTCATCAAAGAAAACATAAGCATAAGCATTTACTATTCTGCAGCCAGGTATATAGATTTCTATGGCTCCATTAATATAAAAATATCCAGAATGGGCAAATCTCTAAGGAAAGAATTGGATTTGTGGTTACTTGGTGCTGGAGAGTTGGGGCAAGGTAGTGTTGAAGACGATGGATGTTGGTTAAGGGATTCCAGGGTTCTTGGGGAGAGGGGGCTAATGAAAATATTTGAAAGTTGATTGAGAGGATGAATGTGTGAAGGTACAATGCTTGATATAGAAGAAGTCATTTCACTGTACATTTTAAATGAATGTATCATATATTACAGTAACAATTCAGCAGTTTAAAATAGAGTAAGGTTGAAATGTCAGGTAAGTCAGGAACATCCTACACATGTGTATAAATGTAGACTTTACTCCCTCCTACACAGTAGCTACTGGGCCACCAGTTTTGATATAAAAATCAATTTTAATTAATTAAAATTATGTATAATAAAAAATTGATTCTAACTGTTGCCATATTTCAAAATCTCAATGTCCACATTTCTAGTAGCTCTCTATCTTGCACTCAACCATCATCTCAAGTTTTACTGATCAGCACTGATATCTCTAGCTTATTTTTCCTATATTTATTTTTAATTCTGTAAACAGTACATAGTTAACAACAATTTCTTAGTTTGAGATTGTTGTCTTGTATGGCTTAAAATTGTCTTGGCTAGGGTGCTATTTTTTAAAAAAAAAATCTTATCTTTATGTTGTTGTTGTGTGCTAGGTCTGGAGCTTGAACTCAGCTATTGTCCCTTAGCTTTTTTTCTCTAGTCTGGCTCTGTACTTTTTACTCCACCTCTTGTCATTTTTGTTAATGTATTGTATGTAAGAGTCTCAGGTTCCTGCTCAGGCTGGCTTCAAACCATGATCCTGAGATTCTAGCCACCAGAGAGTAGCTAGGATTAAGGAATGAACAATTTATACTTGACAAAAGTTGATCTTATCTTGAAAAGAAGACTACTACACTATGTCAGTTTCTGCAGCTTTTCAAATATCCTAACAAAAAAGTCTGGAACTCACTGAAATGTAATATTTTAATAGCATCTCAGTTTGCAAATTGGTTCAGATAAAAGTAGTTTATACAAGTGAAGGGAGAGAAAGATGAGAGTCTTGGCATATTAATGCACCTTATTAGTATGTAAATATTGGGTGTTAATTTAGAAACAAAGGTAGTTTTGACAGTGATGTGCTAATATTTCAACCTCATCTGAAGGTAAAACATGCACTTGATTGAATCAAAGGCATTCAAAAAGGAGGGTTATTTCAATTCCTGTCTCTATGGAAAACAAGAAAAAAGTAAAAGAAAATACTCTATTGATAGGTGTTGTCACCTGAGTTTTCTTTTCTGTAGTCAGCCCTGTGTGAGTTTGATTGTATTTTATGTCACCTTGGGGAACGATATGACAAATACTAATACCGCTTAGAGTTTAACTATAAAGGTGCTAAGAAAAGAGCTCTGGTTTCCCTCTCCATCACAATCTTCAGCTTAGATTCGAAAGTTTTAAAATTAACTCACACAATATAAAAATGTATACCAGCCACAATGCATAGCAGGCAGACTAACAAAAGACTTCCTTTATGGCTCATCAGCCTAGATTTCCTGTCAAAATATTCCTTGTGCTAAGTAAAGGTTATCTATTCATAAGAACACCTGACTGATAAAATCAATCAGGGCACAATAAGAAAGATGCCTGCTTTCTCATTCATTCAAGTTGTTGCTCCCATTAACTTCCTAAAAATATATTTTATTTTTCAGTCTGCTCTGCATAACTCATTAACATCATAATGGCCAGAAGTGAGTAAAGGAAATCGCAAAAGATGACGAGTTGAATTACCACTTAATGAAAGAAGAAAAAGAAAAAGACAATTTAAATCAACAGTCTGCAATGCTGTCACCACTCCCTTCCTTGAGAAAATGGGTAATAATTGTGTTGCTTGGAGCCCGTTGTGTTTATAAATGATGATTCTCATTCTGAATCCTCAGAATGATTCTATGGGTTTAATTGATGGTGTGAATCAGATGAACTTAAGAATATTTATTCAGCAATCTAAGAACACAGCTTTAGCAAATTGCAAAATAAAACTAAAGTGTTTTGCAATCATTTCTGTGATAGTTAGGAAACCTCATGGAGATGAAAGTTTTTTCTTGGTCTTTAAGAGGTGTGTGAAATCTCCCTCAAAGAATTTATTTGAGGAGTTGATCATATGCTGGACCTGGGACTTGAACTCAGGGCCTGAGAGCTGTCCCTAAGATCTTTTGCTCAATCCTAAGTGCCCTACCACTTGAGCCACAGATCCACTTTGGGTGGTTATCTATTTGAATCAATGCTTCTCAATTAGCTTTTCACTCTCAGTGAATATTGAACAGTGTCCAAAGAAAGCAATGCACAGGAGAAATTGGAACAGATCTGAAAAATGTATGCTTCATTTCAGAAAATAATGCTACAATGGACAGTTTTAAGAGGAAGCTAAAGTTAGGAAAATGAAGACTGGGGAGGGGTAGAGAGAGAGGATAATAGTTAATTGGCCTCAATTCTTCTTACTGGTCTAATGGTGATTTACACATACTTAATGTCAAATAATCACCAAACTGTAATTGTAGTAAAATATCATTGTGGTTAATCATTTTCATAAACTTCTTTGTGAATCCGTAAACATGAACTACTATAAGGAACAGATTAAGTTGGCTAATAACATCATCAAAACATGTATGTGTGCATATATATATACATATATATGTATGTATGTATATATTTGTGTGTATGTATATATACAACATATATATAGATATGTACACAATAAGAAAGTGGAATTTCCGAAAATACCTTAAAACAATGATTCACAAAAAATTTTATACAAGGATAAATATCTTGTTTATCCTGGAGTTCATTTCGCTTGCCCTCTTCCTATAGGGCCAAATGCACATAGCTGTTGAGCTATGGTGTTCCTTTGCTAGGAAAATCCTAGATGCGTACTATTTAATGTACCATGTGACGTTATTTCTTTACTCATTTTTTCCTCTTTTCTCTTGTTCTTTTATCTTTCCCTTAGGGTTAATCCTCTGTTGCTGCTGTATTGATGTTGCTACCTGGTGAGTTGTATATACATTTTTTTGTTTATTTGAATCAGAGAAGGGAAGGGAAAAAACAAGGTGATGAGACAACGGACAAAGGCTGAACCAGGGTAACAGTGAAATTCACAAGACAGTTGCTGGAAATGAACTCTACAACTTGGGGGAGAAAAGGTGGGGGGAGGAAAAGTGGGAGAAAAACATGGGAATGGGTAACAATGCAAGAAGTAATGTACTCACGACCTTACAAATGAAACTGTATCTGCTCTATTACTCTGATAATAAAATTTAAAAAATGTAAAGAGGAAAAATATATGTCATATATCAGCATCCTGTATAGGGTGACAACTTACAGCTTCTACCACTAAAACTTCTGATCTAGTAAATCTGAGATTCACATTTGCCCCTTTAGTGAGTTCCTGAATGGCATGCAATGCTGGTCTATGGTGGCACTTTGAGAGCCATTACCTTAAGTCAATGCATGTGGCATCCTAAAGTGGCCTGCATGACAACTGTGATGCAAACGTTCAGAGGAAGTGGCTGAAATCTCTTCACCAACCACAACGACACAGCAAATACAGATTTAGAGATGAAGGACATCGTTACGTTAGAGGTAACTCTACAGCAGGTGTCACAGGTGATGGGTGTAGGGTTTAATGGTTCAAGTAACTTCCATCAAGATTTGGGGGAAAGGCTTTAGTTTAACACATAGAGAAATATATGCCTTATTGCTGGAAACACATTGTTGGTTTTTGTGTCTCTCCTCCCTGAGAAATCTAAAAAAACAAGAGAGATTTGTAAACCAGCTGAACAATGGAAAAGTGAATGGCAAGTGGCTAGTGTAGCAGAATGTATCTGCAGTGGTGTTGTTTTTCAGGAAAGGAGACAGATGAGGGCTTTCCACCTTTAGGCAATACATGGTGCAGGTTCAAGTGTGTTAATGTAAGGCAATTAAAAGATCTGATTGGCAGAAGAGGCTGGAGGCATTGCTCGATTTCTAGGGGCTACAGGAAGAAGGTACCAAAAAATACCACAGATGCATTTCTTTCCTCAAAGCAATTGCAAGTGAACAGTTTCTACAAGGATGGGGAGAATGTGTCTCCAACAGCCCATTTAAGTAAGTCTCAGAATTTCATTTGGAAGTACATGCCAAACTTTAAGAGCATTACAGCTTAATATCCAGAGAATACCTAGTAAGCCAGAATATTTTCACTTTGTGCATCTTTCTCTCCCACTTCCATACTGGAAAGGTCACAAGAAAAGCTTCAAAGGAAAATAAACTCAGTAGTATTTATTTTAGTACAGAGTGATTCCTGAAGCAGGCAGCACTCAGAAGCCAAAGAGACTCAGAGGGTTCCACCCAGGAATATGAACAATTAACTTTAAGACCAAATGAAATAGAGTAAATAAAATGTAATAAACATTCAATTGGCTACAGATGGGCATTTGCCTTATTTGAACATGGTGTGATCAGTTGACTATTATTCGTTGAAGCTCGGTTATTTGTGATTGGCTGAAACATGGTTACATGCTAAAGAAGAAAGAACAACAACAAAAAAAAGCAATCCACATATAAGGTTTGGGTTTGCGTTACATTGGTTGTATTTTGTGATAGATGAACCCAAAACACAGAGACATCCTCAGGCTGATGATCTCCAGATTATTTAATTTGATGTCCTCTTGTTTATCTTTTCTGTCTTGAGAGATGAATGCAATCCAGGATACACTGCCATACTCTGTCCCCCTCATACTGAACATGCTTAGTCCCCTATGGAATTCATAGATCACACTGTGAGATCAGCCCAATGGTTCTTTATGTTCTTTGTGCCTTGCTTATTTTAACCAGAGCCAAGAATATTGAGGCATAATGGATTTCTGCATAGAAGCATCTGAGACTCTTGAGAGAATGCAGCACGTCAGGGAGACAGCTGTGATGACTACCAGGAGTATTATACAAAGAGACTGAAATATTCCCATTAAGGAAAGCATCTGTGAATCAAACCAATTAACATCAAATAAATCAAAGAATAATCCAGAAGAGGAACCCATTTGTTAAAAAAAACACAACAGGATACTTGCTTAGTGATTTCATATGACTGAGTTTCTACAATATCACATGTGCTGACCCAAGATCAGCAGGGGGTGTTCCGTATGGTTCAAAATCCTTCCACTCGGCAAGAAACAAGGGATCCTCTTATCTAAACAACAAGAAGTAAGGTATTTGGAGAATATGTTTAGGTAATTACAGACTTTGAAACAGAGACAGATTTACTAGCTAATGTTAGAGACAGATACTTAACTACATATATCTAACTCATTTACATTTATGGCATCCTCTGAGAAGGCGCATTTTACCAAGAGATACCCATTTAGAGGGATTCCTATCAGCTGGAACGTTCTCATTATTGAACACTGTAAATAAATTGATGTAGACCAATGCTCAGTTTTCAATTTGTTGGGAAGCAATGGCAGTATTGTTAGAACTCTTAATCTACACTGAATTTCTGTTTTGCATTACCAAAACATGAGTTGCTTACTTGTAGGGTGACTATTGAATCATATATGGATAAACATGTATGTTGGATTAGTCACAACAGATAATTCCCCATAGAACACCTTTTATACAAATAATTGTAATATTTGCCTAAGTCTTCACTACTCAATTTTTTCACTACTCAATGTTTGCTTGCGTGGAAGCTACCAGCAGGTAGAGAACAAGAGCTATGAATTTTCTGCATGTCATCAAATGAAACTTCTCTCTGGTTTCTCACATAATTCAGTTACAAATTATTCATTTTAGGTTTTGTCTACTGTTGGACTTAAATGTACAATCTGACCACGATGCATGAAGATATTTAACTTTATAGAAAGTTCCACTTGTGTGAAAAGTCAACACAGATCAAAAACCATGGAGGGTTCTGGATTAAAGTATACATCATTCAGCTCAGTTTCCTCTAGATACTTTCAATTATGACTTCCAAATGATAGCATTACCTTGCCATTTACAAAAAGAAAGATGGCAGAAGGAAGAAGAAGTGGGAGAGGGAAGGTTCCATGATAACAGAGAAATCTTGATCTATGATTTTTGGAAAGATAATTGTGCATAGGCTATCACCTACTTTGGGGAAGATTCACCTTAATGGATTTGTGATGTCATAGCGTCTAGAGAGACTCAAGGCCTTGAAGGTTTGCTCCAGTGTATAGGTGGGGGATGTGGCTTGGTTTCTTGCCTTGGGATTCAAGGCACATCTTTCTCTGATGTTGATTACAAAAAAAACCCAAATCTTGAATTCACCTTTAGTCAGGGAATCATAAAAGGTTTCTTTTGCCATGTGAAAATTGCTTTACTATGATACATGAAAGCTTTGAAATAGTGATATTAGATTTTAGATATGAGGTTCAATTATTAAAGGCCTAGAATTTTTTAGTATCTGTGTCAAAGAGAGCTAATTTGTGTTTGTTTCTCAGTAGGGAAGCATCTGACAGCCACTGAAGCCAGTAATAACAATTTAAGCCAAGGTAACTGAACTGATTCCAGTAACCTTTCCTATTTCAACTTTAAAGTACTATTTGTCCTTTTGATTATCTCAGAAATTGAAGATTAATTGGGACAATGATTGTTGTATCATGTTTAGTATTGTATTTGTGACATGTATGTATACACGTGACCTGGATATTTGAATATATTGCATGCTTATATTTATGTAAATGGTGTGTATGTATATACATGTATATGTATTTACATATTGCATGCATATATGAATTGATTTAAAAGATTGTCATGACTAATGGGACAAATATGAAATCTTTAGGACAGGCTATCAAGAAGATGGGGTGGAGATTTTAGAGCAGGAGCTGTAGCCCTGAGGGAGTTTCTTCTTTTTCAGGGAAGCCTTGGTCTTCTTTTAAAGCTTTTCAAATGAATGGATCACGGTCACCAACATTAGTAAGATGAGCTGCACTTGCTTAACATCCACTACTTACAAATATTAATCACACCTACAAAATAAAGTCCCAGCAACACCTACATTAGATTGGAATAATCAGCAGACGAAAGCTTAGCTAATTTAACACATAGCACTGACCCTCTCAGAAACACTAGCAAAGGGCTCAAACAGCTTCATGCTATTTACACAGACTTCTAAATCCTGAAATCTGATCTGGAGAAAGTAGGAAGAAATCAGCACCAATTTTTATGTGTACCAGTGGCTTATTCTAACTACTGTTGAAGTATCACAGAACTTATGCTTTTTTGGCAAGTTCAAGTTCAAGCTGACATCATTTTTAAGTTATTGTCTAATCCAAGTTTTTATTGAAAAGAGAAAAATCACTAAAAGTGTTCAGTCTGTGTATTGTGGTCATTTACCTCTTTGTGTATAGTAGTTCCTAAAGCTTCTAGGGCAAAAACATACATTTAATGCTCAGAAAAATAAATGTTTTAATATATATTTTAAACAACTGTAAGAGACATTTTCGAGCAGCAATAAGAGCAAAAGCAACTTTATAATTAAACTAACTACAGCACTCAGGGTATGACAACATAATTCATATTTATCACAATGCTATGATCTTCAGTGCCTAACATACCACACCACGTGTAATATTAGAAAATCAAACCTGAGTATTAGACAATTGAGCTTAAACCCCTGTGTTCCACTGGGAGATGAGCCAGTAATGACCAAGCTGTTTGGATAGTGGAAGCAATCTCCTGGTACAGCTCAGAGGAAAGACTGTTGCTCCTTCATTCTGTGCCCAACAAACCACAGAAAAAGTCTAACTGACCAGAATGACCTCGTACTACCCAAACTGTGACTAGTCCTCTCATGCCATCTTCCAGTAAAATATAGGGCCTATGTTGCAGTCCTCTGTGTTAATCCATAGGTAGTTCTCCACAAGGAGAATCCCAACTTCTTTCCTATTACCTCTAGACCCTCTCCTAATAGGTTTATGATAGGAAGAGTCTAAGATATCCACCAAGCTAACACACACACACACACACACACACACACACACACACACACACACTCCTTCAATTCAAATTCTGATAACTATAGACTACTTACCATGCCTTTTTTCTCTTAATCCTGAAATAAAAAAATATTACCACTGGGCTTCACTTAAGAAATTGTTTCCATTACAATAAAAATAATTACAATAAAAAAGCCTATTGAATTTAATAGAAAGACCTTAAAAATTCCTTTGAAAATTTGCCACCCAGTGTGCTTTGAGAGAAAAATCATTATAGGAACAAAACTGTGATTTCCTACAAGCAGAAAGCCCTTGTACAAGGAAGCCTGAGAAACATCAGTTGAGCAAGACATTTCTCTTGAAGTTTAGTAATTCCTGTAAACATAGGGGAAAGTGGACAACTCACATATAAATGAAGATATAAATCTTTGAAAGCAAGGGCCATTTCTCTTTCTATCCATTTTTGAGTCTGTATTTTTTGTTTGATTTTCTTACAAAATAGCAAATAATGTAAGTATCTTGATTTTTGTGAATAGCTATGTAATTTATTGCTTTAAAATCTAAATTTCTATGCTATGTAATTCCTCACAGCTTCTGTAATAAAACAATGAAATCAACCCAATGTGTCTCAGCCATTCCACACTTAGTGACATTCCTGTTCGAAGCTATTTTTTGGCTCCTTGACACTGCTGTTTCTTGATATATGTGATGTCATATTTATAGCTGTGAATTATATTTGCTGGATAGACTCTGATGATTTGTACAGTGATTTGTAATGTGTATCCCTGAAAGCAGCCACACTGAAATAAATTGCATTATAAAAACTGCATTTGATGCTTCAATCAAACCCATTCATTATAATTTTGAAAATTCCAACTCACACAAGTCAGAACTACTGCTTTGCTTATGTTGGTAATTTTCACCCTTAAGGATTGGAAGTTTTTGAGGTTTTATTTTTATTGTTTTCTAGACCCAACTGAATACCAATAATCAGAGAAAAACTATTTGCTTTTAGCTCTTCTAGTGAAATAGCTCTCTGATCACTAATATTTAAAAAAAAGAGAAAGAAAAAAGCAGGTCTTTGATCAGATCTTAATCCATTACCACTGACCCAGGTAACCTGATAAAGAAGGTGTGAATGTCCATGTGGGGGTCAAAAGAAAAAGGCATAGCAGAGCACAATGGCTCACAGCTGTAATCCTAGCTATTTAGGAGACTAAGAGCTGAGGATCCTGGTTCAAAATCAGCCTGGACAGGAAAGTTCGTGAAACTTTTAGAATCACACTTGGCAATTTGATCTTTATGTGTAGATAATGGTTCATGCTTCAGAGGCTTGTACCTTCATTTAGTATTGTAGAGTGGGATGGTGGTGACAGGCCTTAGGTCTTGAAGAATGCTACCTTCAGAGCGGGTAAGGCCCAGGGATCCGAGAGTTAATTCTCATCCAATCAGGTTGTAAAAAAAAAAAAAGAAAGAAAAAAAAAAGCTTGGACTTAATCCTTGAAAATCTCTCTAGCTTTTTGTCTTTTACTCATGCTCATCCCATGTAGTGTCATTTGTCGCAAGGTTCTCATCAAAGCTGAGCGGATGTCAGATGTCAACTATTGAACCTCCAGAGCTTTCCTTTTCCCTTTCTCTCCCCTCCCCTCCCTTTGCCTCCTGTCTCCTCCTCTTTCCTCCACTCTCCTCTCCTCTTTTTCCCTTTCTCTTTTTTGCCCTTCCTTTCTCTTTTTCTTCCTTGCTTCTCTTTCCTCTGGTATAGGCACAGGAACTCAGAATTTTATGTTCTTGCTTGGCTTTCTTGCTCATAGATAGAGCTTTACCATTTGAGCCACACATCTAGTCTAACATTTTGCTGGTTAAATGAAGATGGAGACATGGAGACTCACAGACTTTTCTGCCTGAGATGAATTCAAACCTTGACACTCCAGATCTGTCTCTTGAATAGGTAGGATGGTAGGTATGAGCCATGAATGCCTGAAACTTTCTTTTTAGACAGATGACTATGGAGCCCAGGCTTCCCTGGAACATCAGATCCTCTTACCTCAGCCTCCAGAGTACTGAGATTACAGTCATGTACTTCAATATAATATAATATAACCGATCCTTAACTGGACGCAGTGGCTCTCGCCTGTGATCCTAGCTACTCAGGAGGCTGAGATCTGAGGATCACAGTTCAAAGCCAGCACAGGCACAAAAGTCCATGCGACTCTTGTCTCCAATTAACCACAAGAAAACTGGACATGGCGCTATGGTTCAAGGTGTAGATCGGTAGCCTTGAAGAGCTCAGTGACAGCGCCCAGGTCCAGAGTTCAAGTCCCACAACAAACAAAAAATGTCTGGACTTACATATATCATTATGGCAATGCAAGGGGATTAATACGCCTAAATAAAAGTACCTTTGAGGCCAGGAGCCCTTGGCTCAAGTCTGCAATCCTGGCTTCTTAGCACGCTAAGATCTGAGGATCAAAGGTCACAGCCAGCTCAGGCAGGAAAGTCTGTGAGACATTTATTTTCAATTAACCACCAAAAAACTGGAAGTCAAGCTGTTGCACAAGTGTTAGAATGCTAGCCCTGAGCAAACAGGTTAAGGAACAGTGCTCAGGTCATGAGTTCAAGACTCAAGACTGACATACACACACAAAAAAAATAACTCGGAAACAATCAATAGAATCAACTTTTTAAAGTAAAAGGGTTATATTTTCACTTCAGATCAGCCAGGAATTTGAATTGTAGTATTTCCCATCCAATGCAAACCTAGGAAATTGAAGCTTCCATGGAATTAAAATCGATTACCCTTTTTGTTTATGTTCTATTCATATTTATCGAAGTACTTGCTACAGTAGGTAATGTGATTCAAACATGGATTGTGTCTTGCAAAGGTCCATGAATTATAGGGGTGGCACTATTGAGAGGTGATGAAATCTTTCAGAGATATAGGGCTTTGTGGGACTTTCTTCTTAGACTGGGCTCAGGTTCTCCAAAAGAATAGTGGTTGCATCCATTATTCCCCCTCTCTTTTTCACATGAAATGTCACTGGTTGCTCCTACTGATACTCCCACAATATTATGCTACTATCTACTTTTTCACTGAAAGCCAAACCAATGTGTCACCCAATCTTGGCCTTGAAGCTCATTTGCCTTCGATATTTATTGTGGTAGAGCACTTGCAAATATTTGCAGAGTACATGAACATCTCACAGCATTCCAAAATTTGAGATTCTAATATGAAAAGTGTAAGAAATCATCTGCATAAACCATGTATATTCATCAGCTTTGCATCACTGTAACAGAAATCTGCACATGGGATACTAATGAAGAAGGGTGAAGTGTCTTTATCCTGCAGATCTAGAAATTGAGTAACCACAGAACTTGGCCCTAACTCTGGTGAAAGAGCCCATGATTGCAGCACCTCCTGTCTGACAGGAATGGCATGAGTACACACATGAGCTCATGCGCAAGCAAGATTACATATTGAACTAGAAACTGCAGAAAGGCACAGTCTAACATTTCCTTCTTGAGTCACCTCTCCAAGAATCTATGGACATCACACAGGCCCCACCTTTCTAAGGTCTTTCCAGAGCTTTCCAAAGTTCTATCACCTCCCAATAGTATTCTCCTGGGGAGCAAACCATTAAGCAGAAGAAACTTCATACTATACAAACCGCATCACAGGAATTTCCTACTACATTTTTACCTAGCCTTTACTACTATGCTATATTGATTCATCACAAACCAAGAGGCTGAGCTTACCAGGAGGCTGAGATCTGAGCACTGCAGTTTAGAGTCAACCTGGGAAGGAAAGTCTGGATGACTTTCCAATGAACCACCAAAATG
Source organism: Megascapheus bottae (assembly GCF_031878675.1). Classification (NCBI taxonomy): domain Eukaryota; kingdom Metazoa; phylum Chordata; class Mammalia; order Rodentia; family Geomyidae; genus Megascapheus; species Megascapheus bottae. Next base: position 20,910,914 of record NC_143510.1, read on the forward strand.
CTGGAAAGGAAGTTGTGGGTCAAGTAGTAAACCACTAGACTAGAGCTAAAAACATTCAGGCCCTGATTTAAGCCTTAAAACTAGTGTGTGTGGGCGTGCGCACGCACGCGCGTGCACACACACACACACACACACACACACACTCCATACCCTGGTAAAGACATCAGTAATCACAGACTGCTAGTGAATTAGACGTAGAATTAGGTTAGGAAAATCACTAGACAAATAAACAAAAACCTCAACAATCACCATAACTCAAAAGACAAGTGGAAATCAGAATATATTGTCTAAAATACCCAGTTTTCAACACAAGTAGTAAAACAAACAAGAATTTTTGGCTCATACAGAGGAGACAAAAACTGCTTCTGTTTCAATAAAAGTCTCTGAAGAATACAAAGACTGAACTTTGAAGACAAAAAGAACCAAGGAGAATAATCACTATGTTCAAGGATGTAGAGGGAAAAATGATTTGATACCTTATCAAGTGGAAAATATAAATAAAGGGGTGAAAATAATTTGATTTAGCAAAATACAGCTCTGGGAAATAAAAAACACAAGTAAAGGAAAATTCGCCTCTGATAATGTGAAATAATATATATTGAAATGAACTCTAGGAAATGGAGTTCATTTCGTTTCTTTTTTTTTTCTTGTTTGTTCATTTGTCCTTAGGAGGATAAGGTGGGACACAGAAATAGAGGGACAAAAGATAAACAAATGCAGCCATGGAACTCATTAGACACTGTGTTGAAAATGAACTATACAACTTATATAAATTTGTAATTGCAAGAAATTTCTCCATAAAATACATAGTTCAACAAAACTGTGTTTTCTAATTCTATGGCCTCTCATATCATCACACTTCCTATTATTTTGCTACCCTTTGTTTATAGAGAAAGATTGCCTTCTAGGCAGTTGCTTTGGTTATCAGCAGTCGCAGAAATCAGTATCAAATCTTGGTCAACTACAACTTTGGTATAAATGGACCCTGATTAAACACAGCAACGTTAATCTTGTCTGAGAAAGAGAAGATATAAGCATGCACTATAGCTACTGAAATGATGGAAAAATCCCTCTTGACAACTCACTTCTGTGAGGGTATTGTACTTTCCCAAAGAATTGATGATCTTATCTTCTTTGTCACACAGGAAGAGTCATGCTTATCCATAACCATAAGGCATTTAACTTGAAGGCTTGTAACAAGATGCTTTGATGAATAATTTTAGGTTACAATGATTTGAAACAAATTAACCTCAGAAAAAAGCATGCATGGATCAGTTAAGCTATTTGAGCAACTAAACCATCTTTCACTTAATGATATTCCAACTTAAAATTCTTTAACTTCACAGTGATTCAAAAATGGCATACATTTGATAGACATTATATTTATAATTGTATTTTGGTCTTTCTGAAGCCTAGTGACATAGTACTATTGTGATGATGGTAGAAATGGTAAACTCCCAGCCAGCCTTATGGGATACTAAGAAGGAACAGCTGATACTACCTGCACCATACTATGCTGTTTAGGGAGATAAATGTATTAACTGCATCTTTGGTTTTTGATATTAACTTACAGTGAGTTTTTCAGGATGTAACTTCATGATAATTTAAAGAAACTGTTGGTATTTGAATAATACACTATATGTTTACACACACATATATATATATGTATATGTATACATGGTTTTTTTTCAAGCCTCTGTGGCTGAAGAAGAATGACACTAAGAATATAACACTCAACATCAGTATTAATTTCTTGCGGAATAAATGCTGTTCAACCATTGAAAAAATTTGAGTAAGTCTGTACCATTAGTTTTTATAAAGACCTCACCTGTCTTAATCAGGCCTGATCTTGTAGTATCATTGATTGAGTTTTCTTAGGAGGCAGATCATGAAATGGAGTTACAGGGCAGGCAATTCATTAGAACATATTCATAGGATCAACATCCGTAGAGAAAGAAGGATGCAGAATCATGCCACAAGAGAAATAAGTTTGTGATAGAGATTCAATAAAGTTGGTTGACAGCTCCAAGGGGAACCCTGAATCTGAGCCCTTTTGAGCTACTTTGACTTAAGCTGAGACTGGCTGGGTGTTTATGTATGCATATTCATCAGTCATTTAGTGAGCCGGGTCTGCTGCTCCTCAGAGCAGTGTGACTTTGATCAGAGGATCGCCCAGAGTAATCTCTAAAAAGAGATGACAGCTCTGGGGAGTCAGCTAGCAGATTCGCAATCCCTGGGAGACAAAGCCCTTCCTTCCTGAAAGGATTTTGAAGTGGATCACACTTGCACCAAACATCATGTAAGTTCATAGTTACATGAGTTTTCAAGCGCAGGCTTGTTTCAGTCCAATTTTGAACTAGATGTGTTAAGGAGTGTGATATCCCATGACATTTAAGTGCATGAATGCACTATACGCACACATACATACATACATACACACATTCTTCAGATGCATGAAGATAGTCAGAGACAGTGCTTTGGGAAGAGGTACGCTGCAGATGGATGGTACTGCAGTCTTTCCCAATCTCTTAGGAACTCTAGGTTCCCAGTTAACTCCCTCTGTTCATTGCTTCCCATCTTAAATGACATTTTGAATAGAATATCCAGCAATGCTGTTTTTACATAATCTATCAATGTCCGGCATTCACTGCAAAGAAAGCATAGGGCAGGTTAACAGTGATCCTTCAATCCATCTCCTGGCCAATGGGAGTGAAGAGAAAAGGAAAAACTCAGATGTATTTCACACCAGAAAATTGGAATCATAAATTTGTCTTCCTTTTACAAGCACAGCCTGTGACAAGGATTGGAAGGATTGGGCACATGTAGATATTTAGAGGATGCAGTCTCATCAAACAGGAGTCAAGGGGAATGGAGAGTAAGACAGAAACAGAGTTTTGAAGAGTATTTGTTATTTGGCTATTGCCAAGCTGAGGCTTTTTCTATTAAGGACTTTCTAAAAACCTTGCAGAAAGCACTTCAAAATTGTCCTGGAGAAAGAGAGATGCCCTGGAGGAAGAAATTCTAATCTCCTATTGCATAAACTGCCCATGGAGATAGTAATTCTCTCAAAATGCCAGGAGCAAGCTCCCTCAGTTTGAGAAAACAGGAAGTAAGAACAGTGGGACAAAAATATGAGAAGGGGTATCAATGTGTGAGAAAAAATTAACCAACTACCTGGAGAATGTAACTGTAACCCCTCTACACATTACCACGACATTAAAAAAAAAAAAGAAAGAAAGAAAAAAAAGAATGGGGCATAGCCTTGTAGGAACTGTCCATCACTTCAGGTGCTGAAATCACTCATGGCCCAAAAAGTTTTGCTGCCTGACAACAAAGGGGTCAGCTTCATCCTGGACTCCTGGATTCTGTAGACAGACATTAGCTAGTTTTTAAAGAATCCCTTCTCATGAGAGCAAGAGTTGAGAAGTAATGGCTTTGACTGTCAGCTCTGCTTAAAGCTCTGTTTAAAGTTTTCTCCTGGCCACTTTATAAAAACAAACACATGCAAACAAACAAGCATATAACAAACAATTAGATATTGCTTCAAAGGCCATTTGTGGGTGTGTTACCTTTTGATTCTGGCTCCAGGATAGAAAAATGACTTGTCCAAACTGGGAACCTTTTCTGTTCCTTAGTAAATCATCCTGCAGACACCTGCTCAGAGAAATAGAGGTCAGAAGACGATGTGACTATAGCCAGAGTAATCTCTTGAAATTACATGTTTTAATTAATTAACTTGGACAGTGCTAACTGTGAAGCCACTTATCATTAAAACATAAACCTTACAGTTTATCAGCTGAAGTCTACCTCTGCAGTTAGACAGTTCACTAACTTTGTTACAGTTCTATTACATGATAAAATAGGCTTCCAGTTTATATTTTTTCAAACTCTCAGGAAGTTGTGATACTATATTCTACTCCATTGTTATTGACTATAACTTAGAAAGGGAGAGAAAGAGAGAAAGAGAGAGAGAGAGAGTGAGAGAGAGAGAGTTAAACTCTGTATGATAGTTTCCATTACAAATCAGTTGATTGCTCACCTTTTTGAAAAATTTGATAACATTCTTGCTTCCAGCTTTTTCCTCCTACTTCCCCAACACAGATTTTTGACCATTTCCCTATATTGAACCTTGAATGACATTTTTCAGCACAGAGGGAAAGAGACCTCTCTGAAGTTTGGAAAAGAAAACTAAACATAAGAATAGGCTGTAGGCTTCCTTCCTTCCTTTTAACTACCAAAGATATGAGCTCACATAAAATAGTGCAGACTCTCAAGTACCAATACCGACTCTGTGACAAAGGATACAAAATTTAATTCATACACAGGGAACTCGATTTCTTTGTATATAATAGCTCTCTAATCTCACAGTACTGTTACACAGTCACTGCTACTTTGAGGCCTTTTAGAGATCATGAAGCTAAAATAGGATTTGGTTTCTCTCATGGTCCTTGCAGTAATTACACAAGGGGTTACAAGAGGGGGCCAGAATCACAACTCAGCATGATTTTAACAACTTAGTTACCTCAGTCTCATGCTGCCTTTTAGTTTAAAAGTCTTTGGTGTTACTGTCACCAGTGGCTCAGACCTCTATGCAAGAAACTGAGATCTGAAGATTGGGACTGGAAGCAAGCCTGAGCGGGAAAGACCTTAAGGCCATTATCTCCAACTAACGACTAAGAAAGCCAGAACTGAACCTGGGACTCATGCGGTTTAGCGCAAACCTTGAGAAAAAAAATATGCAGTGACACCACCCAACCTGTGAGTTCAAGCCCCAGTACCAGCACATGCACAGAAATCTTCAGTGTGAGCTCAAATATTCCTTGTCAAGGCATAGTGAAGTTGAAAAATAAAAATATTATTTACATATACTGCTTAAATTTGTTTGAAAATTACCAGTGAACTATGAAAAGTTCTGCTGTTTCTTATCTTTCTATGCAAATCTAACCTAAGTTTAATCTAATTTCAGCATCCTCAATATTGTCTATGTATAAGAACCTAAAGTGCTTGAAATAATGCAGCCTACAGTTTTTCAATGTTAGTACACAAAATACAATAAAAGCATCCATTCTTTTCATGAACTTTGAGCTTATTGTCACTTAAAATCACAGAACCCCTTCCTAATGTAACCAAACTTAATACTGTATTGGGTTGTCTAAATTCCTCATCTAAACAAATTCTGTTCTGCTTTTTCAAGCTGTAATGAAGACTATGAAACACTAGATGGCAGCCTTGTCACATAAGCTTCCAGCCCAGAACCAACGTGAGAACAAGTTGCAGTTACCAGATATTCACTTGCCATACAACAGACAAGGGTCTTATATCTAAATATACCTACAGCTCAAGAAATTAACTCCCTCAAAAACAAATCTGCAAAGAAATAATCATCCCATTAAAAGGTAGGCTAAAGACATAAAGAGAGCCTGCTCTGCAGAGAAAAATAAGAATGGCCTATAGACACATACAAAAAACCTCCACATCTCTTACCATAACAGATGCACAAATCAAAACAGCTTTGAGATTCAACCTCACTCCATTTAGAATGGCCATGATCAAAAAACCATGGAAACGCATAACCTGTGGACTAGAGTAACATTTAAAGATTTGAGAAACATTTGAGCTCCTCCCGCCCCTTTTTTTGTATATCAGCATGTACCAGATAACGTTTAATTCTCCGGAAAATCCTTGAATGAAAGTGAAATGAAAATGAGATACAAAGAATCTAAGAATTTTGCTCAAGACTAGGAAGTAAACTTTAGAACACAGATTGAATGTGATTACCATTTATTGGTATCCTTCCACAAAACAACCACTTGAACACTGGGTCTGTTTCATAACTATCTTTGCTGTGGCACTGTGTCTCAAAGGGTGGGGTAGTAGCCTTGAGTTGAAGAGCTCAGGAACAGTGCCCAGCCCCAGACTTCAAGTCCCACAACCAACAACAAGCAGAAAACAAACAAACAAACAAACAAACAAACAAAAAAACTAGGTTAGCTTTGGCAACCTGCTCGCTAAGTACCTATATGAAAACACTAGGCAATGGAGGATAAAACATATTTCTTTTCAGGGCAACTAGCTGCCTAGAGCAGGGGTCCTATCTGCTTTATTTAGTTTCTACAAAGTTTCCCTAAATTTTGAAACCCAAACAGCTAAGTTTTTTACTGTATTGTTGCAAATAAAGGATTAAAGTTCTCCATAGGATACCTGGCATTTGCTCTTGATTGTACAAAATAAAAACATAGCAGAATTTTTTTTAAATTGACAAAAAGTACACTTACTATATCCGATTTGTCTTTGAACTCCTGATCCTCAATACTGGATGTATAAATGGACTTACATAATTTTACATTTTAATTTTGAACTAATATAGTATTAATATAAATTATATTATTACACTTGGTGGGTATTATATGTTTAGTTGTGCTCTCTGTATACATTAGGAAAAGAAACAAAACCCCTTTCGATGGTTGTAGCTGATAGTTTTACTGTGATTATATTTCCTGTCTCATTTCCAATAAACTTTACATACTGAAAGCTACTAGAAGATATGTCTAAAATGCTTATTCTGATTTATAAATGTTACATTATATCCAATTATTACTTTTGTTATATATGTATGAGAAATTATGTAGATGTCCTTGGATTTAGTGACAATTTTTAGATCTAACTTCAACAATATGATTCATAAAAGAAAGAAATGAAGAAATGATCACCTGAACTCCATTAAATTTTAAAAATAACTTCTTATGCACCAAAAAACTAAGTCCAAAAGCTCCTATTTGGGACAGAATGTTTGCAAAGAATTTATTTGATGAAGGATGCTTACCCAAAAGATACGAAGAATTTCTGGCATTAACAGTAAGAAAATGAACAATCAGTAAGAAAATGAACAATCATATTGAAAAATGGGGAAATGAAGCTGCATTTTTAAAAAATATTTATTGAAAAGTCAATGAGCAGGGGGTTACAGTTACAGAAGAAAGGTAATGTGTACATTTGTTTTTAAATACTGTTAGCCCTTCCCTCTGGCTTTTTTTAATGTATGTGATACCGAGGAATTGAATCCTGGTCTTAATGTATGCTAGGCAAGCATTCTACCCATTAGGCCATACTCCAGGCCAACTATCCCCCTTCCTTTTTTGCCATTAATGGAGCTTAAACTCAGGGCCTGGGCACTGTCCTTGAGCCTTCTCAAGTCTAGCATTCTACCACTTGAGCCACAGCATCAATTCCAGCTTTTGTGTGTGTATGTGGTACTGAGGAATAGAACCAGCACTTTGTGCATGCTAGGCAAGAATGCTACCACTAGGCAACACAGCAGGCCCCATCCCTCATTCTTGTAGCCGTAAGTTCCTTGTATGCCAAAGCCAACCATTGACTTGGGTCTTCATGTGTTAGTGTTGGTTTGCTTAATGCCACAGGTCCAGACACACCTTCCATTTTAATGGTGTTCTTCCATAAAGTGAAAAATCACAATTTTCAACAGCATTCCTCCCAGTCATACTTTGTTACCCTTTTAATTACAAGGAACATGGATAAATTGATTAGTAAACAAGGAGGCATAGTCTAATATTGGACATTTGAAACCCAAATCTTCTATTGCTGTGAAAAAAGTATTCTATGTCTTGATGATACCTCTTAGAAAGACAGGCCTTTTAAAGGATGTGAAAATCCCTTGCAATTCTCACAATACCTCCCATTGTAAAAAACAACTTTAGTTAGATTCGTGTGTTTCCTGACAATTCTGACTTTCAGACATTTTAAAGGAAACATACTTCATAAAGCATTATATTTTGAATGTCTATAAATTTGATAACAGATATAAATATGTATGAAATTTGTATGGAAATAGATAGCATCCCTAATTTGAAGAATACTGAAAATTCTGATTTGGACTCTGACTGCCTGAGCAGTACATTTTTTTTTCTCATTTTCAACTGGCACATTAAATCACCCTTATTGTCACGGGAAAAATTGCTTCCTTTTTGATGACTGCAAAATGAGAATGAGTCTTTTCAATCTGGACTCAGAAGGTGCCAATGTATTCTCTTAAGAACAGAAAGAATATATTTTCCTAAGGTCTAAACAATCAGGCTTTCCCTTCTCTCAGCTGTAATTTTGAGCTAACATTTTTAACATGGTTTCTTGCATTTAAGAGAGCTTCCACATCTTTCTGACTCCAAGAAAAGGGTTAATGTGGATCAAAGGGAAAAATTAAATTTAAAGAGAAGTGAGGAAAGAATATTATCCACCTCCCTTCACTGAAATCCTTACCATTGTACAAGCTAGGATTATCTCTCACTTCCTTGGATTTTGCCCCTGTCGATGATATGTTCTTTTTTGCTCACAAAATTAGCCAGAAACTTTGACAACAATTGCATTACTATCTTATCTCAGAATTTTAACTTTTAAAATAAGCTATACAACATCGGTGGATCCTCTGATTACTCTCCTCTGTGTACCTCCCTGGCCTTTCTATGCATTAACTGAGATATAATGAATCGTCTCTGCACATTAAAGTTTGTGTAATACCCCCACAAAGACAATCTCCTGGTCAAGCGCTGATTATCTGCATTTATCCTTTTCTATTTTTATTTATTCTTTTTTACTAGCATCAATTAATTATTTCATGGTGACACATCCATTTGTGCAGAACATGTACCTTACTTACCTTTTCTGTCACTTTCCCATGTTTCTCCTTCTCGTGTTCCAAATCGATCTCAATAATCTCATTGATTTCTCTTCACACATGTATGTCAAATGTTGAATCCTATTTCTCCTCTTTCAACATTTTCATCCACTCTCTCTCTCATTATCACCCAAACCCAGGTGAGGATCTGTTTTACAGTCCTGCCATTTGTTTTGGTTTTTGTGTACAATAATTGTTCAAAGTATATATACATTTATATATACATTTATAGCATGTATATATATGTGTGTATGTGCATATTCTTTATATGTGCATATATATATGATTTTCTATTTGCTTACATATGTGTTTATCTTGCATTCACACAGGGAATAAATATCATATAAAAGACTTAGAAGGAAATGGAGTGGAGCATTTGTGCTTCTGACAATTCCTGTGTGCTGGTCAGGGAACCACGTCTAGAATCAGTGGCCTGAGCATGTTCTAAGCAGGTCCCTGTGCTATGCATATGCCCCAACACCACTCACACGTTGCAATTTAGGAAACAATGCATAACATAAGGCAGGGAGGACTATTATTATGTCTTCAGCCTCCCTGTCTTCCTTCTCTGACCTCTTACCAGAAAACCCACAGCTTATCATCATTGCTATCCAGCCACAACATCCTTAGGCTGAAGTGAGAAGTAGAGGCTGTGGGGAGTGGTCGGAGTGGACTTTGTGTTAACAAATTGCATTTCTGGAGTAGATGCGTTTCATCTTTTCTGTGGATTTCATCACATGCAGTTCTCTCAGCAAGCTTTCAGCATCTGGCCTCCACAGGAAACTAACCTGACTCTAAGAAGGAGGTACATGTTATTTTTAGCAAGTAAATATCCATGATTGCTAAATGGCTTCCGTTTTGCATTAAATATAGAGTTATTTTGTAGAAATATGGAGTCTAAAGTAAAAATAAATAGCCCCACTTGTCTTACTAATAGTAACACATGGCCAGCTGAAATATCAAATATTTTTCAAAACAAGGTAGAATATATATCCTTAGGAATCCACTTGAATTTAAATTATACTGTAGTCGAAGGAGAAATTACTGTGTGCCAGACAATGTTTTAATGTATATTTGCATTCACTCATTAACTAGAGATTGGCTTGAGATTTAAAAAGAATAGAAGTTGTCTTGGAAGACAGCATTGAAGTGTCAAGTGAAGAAAAACTATTTGGGGAAGAGGTTATGTCACTGCAAAGCTGCTGGGAGCTCCAAGTACAGACAAAGACCAAGAGCTGGTTACACAGGACGAAGGAAAACCCTGAACCCAGGCTCTCGGACATAGGTTCTCAAGTATGGTTCCCAGGCCAGCAGAATCCATAGTAGTGGAAGCGTCATTACGAATGACTGCACATTCACTCAGTCTAGAGTTTGAGAAGGTGAATTATATCAAAGTCTGCTGACAAGCACTGCTTTAGCATATACTCCTTGTTTTTCAGCTTTGGCTATTTTACCCAGAACAACATCAACTTCCTATAACTCAGGATGGCAGTTGTTCCCTGAAGGTATCACAGAGGTCTTTTGCTGACAACATTGGCCCAATAAGTCATGCATGCTGAAATGAATCACTGGAGAAAGAGGACATGAGCAACACAGGCTTGAAATTCTCATACAAGCCTCTTCCTCTATTCCCCAAGTCTCAGGAGAAACAAGAGCCAATAAAGGAGTTATTAAGAAAAGAAAGAAGTTGATGAGCCATAGAAGATTAAAAAATCAGATCGGTGAGGAGTGTGCATGTTGAACCATTGACCTCTTGCTGAGTTTAGACAACTTCATCATGTCTTAATTAACCAGTCTTCTCATTGTGACTACTCAAGAAGAGTCAAGCATCAACTCAGATATATTTCATGGGATGCATGAAATCATGTAGTTAGCTGTTTAGGAGCTAAGATATGAGCGTGTGCAATATTCTTACAAATTCACATTGGCCTCATAGAAAAGCATTCTCGATTCAAGTTAGGGAAGTCTAGGATACTACACAATTGCATTTCACTTGGCTGAGGATAATGAGAAAATTGCTGCTTTCGTGCACTAAGCATAATTTTTTAAAAGTAAGTCTAAGGATCAAAATTCAGGGAGAATTTTCCTCTTTTTCATTATCTGTGTTGTTCAGCCATAGCTGGATGTTTACAGCTGTATGTCTATTGACTAATTCCTATTTTTATTTTGTATTAGGATCAGCTCTGCGAGGCTGATAGAATCCAATGAAAAGAACTGATCCTAATATTTTGTCTTTTGTGTGATGGTTATCTAGCCAAATTTCTCTTGCAGTTTTTTGTTTGTTTTTGTGAAGTTAAGTAAATACTTTTCTTGGTTCTCCTCTGCTACTTAAAAAGAAACACCTATTATCTTCTTGGTACTGCAACTCATTACTTTGAAATGTATTAATAATTGCCCCACTTAATAATATAATGGTTGATGAAAGAAAAAACCTAAAGGTACAATATTCATGTTACATTATATACCTATACTTAACACCATTTTACACACGTGTAATTATAGAAATGAAACATCTCTTATTACTTCTGTTCATTTTTCTACATAGAATTTCCATTGTTTGCAAGTAGGTAATAGTATGATGCATTTTTATTATGCTTTAAAGACCTGTTAATAAAGCAATTAATAATATAAAGAGTATTTGAGATAATTGGAAAACATAAAGATATAATAAAATGACGCGATACCATGATCATTTTTGTGAAATAATGCTTTTGCTTTTCTTCATGCAGGGGATTAAATTAAGGGCCTTGCACATGCTGGGCAGGCAATCTGTCACTGAACAATAGTCATTAATCCTTTGAGACAGTATAATCTAGGCTGGCCTCAAACTCTGGTTACTCCTAACTTCAAGAGTGTGGAATTACAGACATGCACCACCAGACCAAGCAAGAATATTCCAATTATTTATCTATGTGTGGTTTAATTTTCTTTAGAACTGAGATTTTAACACATTTATATTCTAATACGTATTATTTCTTAAATACTTATTTATATTCTGACTTTTTAAATTAAAATAACTTATTTTATCATTTTCTTCATGTTAAAGTGTCTTTAAGATCACCAAAGATTGAGATGGGGTCTTTCCTTTTATGTTAGGCCATCTTTGAACTCAAAATCCACCTTTCTCAGTCTCTTGGGTCACAAGATTACAGGTGTAAACCACTCTGCTCTGCTTCATAAAGTGAATTTGCTTCAACAAAATTCCTCAGTTAAAGACACCCAAGCCCAATGTTATCTAAGAGAAAATATGAACCATGCATGTAATTTGAAATTTTCTAAGAGCCAATTTTTTTCATATATTTCTATTATAATTAATAGAAGGGTTACATTATATTCACCAGATAGAAGGTGCATTAATTCACATACATTGATACCATTTCTCATATCTTGGTCCCCATTTCCCTCTCCCCCACCCCTACCCTTCATCTTGTTTTCCCTTCTTCCCTATGCAATTTCAAATAACCAAATACAAATATATCCAATATATCAGATAACAAAGTGGGATACTGTAACAATATGAGATAACCAAGGGACAGCAAAAGAGATGAGAGATAACATAGTACATTAAGGACAACAATCACTCATTATATGGCTTTTGTTTCTATATCCTGGAGGTCCTTTCATTTAGCATCATACTGTATGGCCTTATGTATCTAGGGTTTGCTCCATTGCAAATCTCTGCTAGGAGAGCCCAAAGTTTCTACTGATTATGACAAATGAGGGAAACCATTGAGTCTAAGTTCCTTTGAGTCTGGCTTACTTCACTTAATATGATTTTTTCTAAGTCTTTCCATTTCCTTATAAATGGGGCAATGTCATTGTTTCTGACAGCAGCATAGAATTCCATTGTGCATAAATGCTACATTGTGTTGATCCACTCATCAACTGAGGGACATCTGGGTTGGTTCCTTATCTTTGCTATGGTAAATAGTGCTGCAAAGAACATCATTGTGCTAGTGGACTTAGTATGTCCTTGTTTCTGGATGATTGGGTAAATGCCTAGTAGTGGAATTGCTGGGTCGTAGTCTTTTGAGGAACTGCCATACTGCTTTCCAGAGTGGTTGAACAAGTTTGCACTCCCACCAATAGTGTAGTAGTGATCCCTTCTGGCCACATCTCCTCCAGCATCTGCTGTTATTAGTTTTCCTGATCCTGGCCTTTCTAACTGGAGTGAGGTGGAATCTTAGAGTTGTTTTGATTTGCATTTCTTTTATGACCAGAGATGATGAGCATTCCTTCATGTGTCTATAGGCCGTTCTTATTTCTTCTTCAGAGAAGACTCTCTTTAAGTCTTTGGCCCATCTTTTCATGAGATGGTTGTTACTTTGGAGTTTAGTTTTGGAGTTATTCAATTTTTTGAGCTGTTGATATATTTTAGATATGAGGCCTTTGTCCATTTTATGGTTAGTGAAGATCTTCTCCCATTCTGAAGGCTTCCTATTTAATTTACTAGCTATGTCCTTTGCCCTACAGAAGCTCTGCAGTTTAATGCAGTCCCACTTATCCAGCCTTTGATTTGTTGTGTTTCTTGGTCCTTATTAAGAAAGTTTTGCCCTGTGCCAAGGAGGCCTAGTGTGTCTCCTATTCCTTCTTGTAAAGTTTTCAGTGTGTCGGCTTTTACCTTGAGGTCTTTGATCCATTTGGAGTTAATTCTAGTGTAGGGTGATAGAAAAGGATCCAACTTGTTGAAGAGGCTGTCTTTCTTCCATTCTATTTTTTTTGGCTCCCTTGTCAAAGATTAGGTGGTCATAGGTCTGTGGTTTAATATCTGGGTCCTCAGTTCTGTTCCATTGCTCTTCAGGCCTGTTCTTGTTCCAGTCCCAAGCTGTTTTGATTATTATAGTAAGAACCAATTTTTAAAAACACAAAAGAAAGTTGAAGTTAATTCTAATACTATTTATCATATTTCAAACTTGTTATTTTACTATGCAATCAATAAAATATTGTTAATCGTGTGTTTCAATTCCTTTTCACGTATAAGTATTTGAAGTCTAGTATGTACACTCTTCAATAAAAATCAAATGAATGCAAAATTAATTTAGCAAATTAAATGTGATTTCCTTTGTGTTGCTTATTTTTTCTCACATCACATTTTTTCCATAAGATTCAGAGAGAAACTGTACATAAACATTTCCACAAATCTGGAGATCCGGTTTCCTCAAAACCCCGTCATCTCAGCCAGACTACTTCCATCTTCATTTCCCTTTCCAGCAGCCCAGAGACCCAGGACTTTGGTCCTGAACTGGCGGCTTGAGCCTCTCTGTGACTGTTTTAAAGCAACTCCTTGTCTCTGTGTTTCCTGATGCCAGACAGTCTTTGGATATCTCATCTAGCTTCTTCCTGCACTGTGCAAGTCTACAGGCTGTCCTCTTAGGAATCTGTCTTCAAATTCATTCTAGGACTTGCTGGGCTTCCAAGGGGAACAGAGTAAGTGGACATTTTTATAGAATAAAATTCCAAATTTTTAACTTTCACATGCATTTTCATCTAAAATTAACTTGTTTGGGAATATTCTGTAAAAGTTAAATTCTTTCTAAATACATTTGCTGTGTGATCTCTCTCTCTCTCTCTCTCTCTCTCTCTCTCTCTCTCTCTCTTTCTCTCTCTCTCATTAACTTGCTCGCTCTGTGTGTGTGTGTGTGTGTGTGTGTGTGTGTGTGTGTGTGTGTGTGTATACTGGCATTGGTATTGAAACTTAGGGCTTTTTTTTCCTGGTTAATTGAAGATAGATTCTTTTTTGTTGTTGTTGACTTGAAACCTAAATCCTCCAATCTTAGCCTCCTGAATAGCTAGGATATAAAGGTCACAAAATGGTGACTACTATCTTTGTGGAAGAAAGTAACTCCTCCTTTAATATGAAAGTTAAACAGACATTTATTACTTATTATACTATAGACAGCCTAAACACAGCCCATCATCAAATTTTGGCATTCTGATTCCATAACACCATTTGTATCTTTCTTTTAAAAACTCTCCACTCTCTTCTAGCATTCTGTAACAAGTAGAATACTATGATAATAAGGAGTACAAATTCTGGAGCTCTGTTGTTGGTTCGAATTCTGCTTTTACTAAGCAACACTTCTTTTAAATGCTGTAGTTTCACAGTAAGCTTGAAAAATGGAAAGTGTGAATTTCCCCATTTTTATCTTTATGTTCAAGATTGCTCTACTTAGGACCCTTTGCAATTCCACATTAATAAGAGCATCAGTTTTTCTATTTTTGCAAAGAAATCATTTTTAAAGTACTTTAACAGAGATTTAATGGCACTTGTAGATACCTTAGATAATAGTGAAATCTTAACAATATTCAGTCTTTTGATCCATGTGTAATTTTAGTTGCATAACTTGGATATTGTTAAAGTATTGTAGGGCCATTAATAGTACACTAATTGTTTCCTTGCTGTTCTGTGTAATTATACAGATAAAAATTTTTTTTTTATTGTGGGGCTTGGACTCTGGGCTGGGCACTTTCCTTGAACTCTTCAGCTCAAGGCTACCACCCAACCCCTTGAGCCACAATGCCACTTCTGGTTTTCTTGTGTTTAATTGGATATAAGAGTCTAATGGTCTTTAGTGCCCGAGCTGGCATTGAACCACAATCCTCAGATCTCAGCCTCCTGAGTAGCTAGGATTACAGGTGTGAGCCATCGCACCCAGCTAGATATGATTTCTTTTTTTCAGAAAAGAATCAGTAGGAATAAAAATCATGCTAATCTATTTATCTCCTTAAAATGCATTGTAACTTTATTTTTGTTTGTCATGTATTAACATTTATGATATGTCTGTTATCTTTATTAGCTAACCTGGAACCCTATGTCATAGAAATTAATTTCAATTTATGTGTGCAGCTTCATGCAAAGAATTCTGATAGAGTGATCAATTCAAGATTTTCAGAGGAAATTCTTTGAAATGTGGGATGTGGGATTGAAATTTGAGTTAAAGAAGGAAAATGAAAATAGGTAATGCTTTCCAAATATTAAATAAAAGTCTGTTCTAAGAACAATGATGGTATCAAATACATCTTAGACTGAATTTGTTTCATATGAATACATAGCCAAACTTCAGCGCATTAGAAATAGGATTCCTTTAAATACATGATGAAATTTCTTTAGATTTCAAGTTTATTATGTCAATGAATGTTGGCATTATTTTTTAATCAGAAAAAAAGATAAAGAAAAATCTTAAACATTCTCTAACATTAATCTAAGCAGGATCTGTTGTCATAATCTTTAAACTTTCTGTACTGCTACAGCTACTTTTATAACATGAAGCGGAAATCGTCTTAAGTCATAGTATGTAAGGTTAAAATGAGATGGCTTGTGACACATAAAGAATTACAGTGGTTTTAAAATTGATCATCATGTCCATTGAGAAGTCTCTTGAATCCAAATACTTCTTGAACATCTACTCTGGGCCAGGTATGCTTTCAGGCTTTGCAGATAACCTGGCTCTTGTAGGTCTTACATTCTTGGAGTATTAACGAGACTATATAGTAAATAAAGTAAGAATTTCAGGAAGTGCCAAACATTACTATGAAATAATGATCAGTTATGTTAACATATGCTGTTAATATAATTTCCTCTGTATCATTCTTGAAAGAAAAGAGCCCAACCTTCTTCTTTCACCATGTTCTAGCACAGCCAGGATCTTCAAAACAGTCCCCAGAACCCAGTATCCACCATAATCACCAAGCATGTCCCACTTTGTATTGTGTTTCTGTGACCTCTTTACGAAGCCTCAAGCACTCTATGCAGGTACCCTTCTGCGTCTGGGCTGGCTTTGTCCTTTCCCTGAAGTGTTGCTTAATAGGCACTGATAGCTCCCCTACTTCTTACATTCTTTCCCCCACACCTAATCTTTTCAACAAAACATAGCTTGCCAACTGCTTTACAATTGTATACTGTCCCCCTTCTTCCCAAAGCCTACCGTACTGACCTACTTTGCTTTCTTGTTCCCTCCTACACCTTATCACAGGTTAGCAAATTATATCACTTATGTATTTCTTACTTTTGTCTATTGCTTCTAGAAGGCAAGTTGCATGGAGTGCCAGGTCCCTGAACATCTTACTGCTAGAGGACAGCCACTGCAGACTGGGTTACCATGTACTAAGAATATAGTCTTCTTGCCATTTCATTTAATTCCAACAACTCTCACATGTGGAAGCTCTATTCCGTGGCCATTATTTCTTGCTGCATAACACACTATCCTAGTCAGAGTGGCTTGTTGATGGGTAAGCTTGACTGTCCATTTGATTGAATTGAAAAAAATGCCTAATTGACTAGTTTATTGCACTATTAGGTGTGTCCATAAGGGCATTTCCAGAGATAATGAGATAATAAGGATTCTAACCGAATGAATGTCTTAAGCAGTGGTGGACTCACAGTTGGAATAATCTAGTCAGAGGAGGGGAAATTATGAAAAGTGGGGACTGGTTAGAGAAAGTGAGCACTGGACTATTTAGGAGACTGAGATCTGAGAATGACTGCTGGGTAGCTAGCACTGGCAGCAAAGTCCATGAAACTCACTACTGCCACCTAGCATCACGAGAGAGAATTGAATGCTGATTGCTAGCCAGGGAGGAGATCAAGTTTTTATTTACCCTCAAGATGCCTTACTCTCACATCTTAAGAAAGGTGAAAAATGTAAGCCAAGCCAAAGCATAGTAAGGTAAATATTGACTGCATTAAAATAATGACTTTCTTCTCTATTAGTAAAGCTTGCAGTATGTTCTATTCCTAAGATGTAAGTTTTGTTTAGGTGATTTTTGTTATTCTTATTTTGTCTAGGAAGATATATCTTAAGGAGATAAGACCACCCCATTTCCAATTTGTATTTTGTGCATAAGTTAAAGGCAATTTTTGTGCAGAATTTAAAGATACTGTGAGTTTTCTAAGGCTTCCTTTGAGCAATTTAGAATATATGCAATGCATGATATATTCAATTTCAAGTGGATAGGAAAATTGTCCATCTCTACTGTGTTCTCTTCAGCCAAATAATCGAAGAAGGAATTTAAGAATATAATTGGTGGGCATTTTATGTTAAAATTTCTTAGAAACATGGCATACTATTACTGTAAATTCTAATAGCTGTTTCTTCATAAGACTGCAAATACTGAGGAAAGGGAAATTGTAATTTTGTTTCACTCAAAGGAGTGCTTCTTTTCTTCTTTTATACATTGTATTTCTACACAAGATTTTGTTTGGAGAAAGGTATTCACTGGAAAAGAAAAGATACAGTTTCAAAGCTAGTTTACTAACTATAAGGTTCATGGTTTTTTACCCAAAAGCTGTTTTATATGCCAAAATTTGTAAACAATTTGTTTTTACAATAATTAAATGATATGATTTAACTAAAACTTATAATACTGACATTAATTGGAAATAGAAAAAATACAAAGGAATCAAAACTTTCCTCTACGTGTTCCTGATAAGCTGATATAAATGACTTTTCTTGGTGTAATTCTTTTATTCAAGAAAGCTTGCCAGTAGTTGCAATACACATAATTTATCTGGGAAAACTGACTTTCCAGAAAACTGCCCTAAGATAGAAGTGCACAAAACTTTCCATCTAAGAAATTAGTAAAAAAAGCTGTGGAAGGTGCTGGACGACTGCACGGGAAGTATGGTGCGGCGGGCATGCTGAGGGACGAGCATGAGGGCGACAGGTCCCAGGCCCTGAACACCCCGAGGATCCGCTCACTGCCTTGCGGAGCCACTGGTGGAGCTGGCGGAATTGCCTGGGACACTAGGGATTTATTTTATATTGAATCTGTGACACCACAGAATGATTGTACAAAGAGTGGTATTGAATTCCAGACCTGGGAAAAAGACTGGGAAAGACTGTGATTGTGATTAAATCAAACATTATACCTACCGTATGACTCAGTAATACCAGCGTATATGTTTGAACCTTTAAAAGTTCAAATATCCATAAAGAGACTTCGGTGAGAAGTGTAGATTGAGTAATCATAGTTCACAGTGGGATGTAAGCTAGATGTATATAAAGAGCATAATGGGTAATAACTAGTGGTAAACTATCTAATGTAATACTTCACAGCAATGAAAGGAGTAATTATGACAACTTAGGTGTTCCTCATGAGTAAAAATTTTGTGAAATACACCAAATAGCAAATTTACTATATAACTTCATTTACAGGTAAATTTAATCTCCAGAGGTAAAATACAGCCAAAGTAAACTTTAATGCAGACAGTTAAGTTTATGTGGCAACTGGGAGGGATAGTAGGAGTGCTGAGAAATTCCTCAAAAAAGCAAACTTCTGAGCTAGGGACTTTCTTGCAAATATGTTAAGCATTCAATGACATTTTAAAGATCAAAGTACAGTGCATCAGCTAAGTCACTGTGTGCGGCGGGTGGGGGGCATTGCACACACATGCTCGCACATGCATGCATGTACACCAGTTCTGGTGCTTGAACTCAGGACCTGGGCCCTGTCTCCAAACTTCTTTTGCTCAAAACTAGCATGGTACCATTTGAATTACTTCCAGACTTTTTAGTAGTTTCGTGGAGATAAGAATCTCTCAGATTTTCCTGGCCTAGCTGGGCCTGATAAAACTTTTCTCAAATCACAACCTCCTTAGTAGGTAGAATTAGAGCCTTCAGCCAGCACTGCTGGGGGTAACTAAGGCATCTTGAGTCCTCAACTTGAACACAATGAAATATCATCCAACTGGCAATTATTGACTATTGGTTTGAACTTTGCCCAGAACCAGCCTTGTGCATTAGGTGAGTGGCTGTGGCAGAGTTTAGGCTTGTGGTCAGCAGCCTTGAGGAGGCTGAAGTGTGAGTGGCTTCAGGTTCCATAGCCTTTGTGTAAGTCCTGCTCAGCAAGCAGCTTCCCTTTGCCCTTTCCTGGAATCTTCCATCTGTTCATTTTATGCTCCCTCCCTGCTGGGAGGCCTCTGGTATTAACAACAAAGAAATGGGCAGCTCTAGTCTATAAAAGGATGCTTTTGGTAGGTAAGTGTCTGATTTTTTATTAATTCTTGTCCTTTTGATTTCAAGGGAAGGCAAGAAAGAGGCTCTACCTAAATCTTTGGTCTTTACCAGCCAATAACTGAGAGGTTTGACTTTTCTAAAATATATGGTAATTATAAGGATGCTTATGTTCATTTCTATAGCATCTTACAAAATATTCTCTGTGCATTTTTTCACTATAATTCTGTCAAGAAAAGGGAAGCAGACAATATTATCTCCATTTTATTCAGCATGAAACTGAGTTCCGAGCCAACTTGCAAAATAAGCACTTTATTTGTGCTGAGTTGGGGTGGGTGTAGCTTTAATATCACTGTCTGAATTTTTGTTTCCCTGGAGGCAGATACTGATCCAAGAATGCAAGCTTAAAGAATTTCTCTCAGAGAAAACAAAAAATATATATCAGAAGAGTGGAAAAGTAAGTCAGAGAAGAGAAATTAATTAATAAAAGGATATGTTATCCAAATCTATCGCTATACAGTACAGGAATTTAATCCTGTTATAGTAGCTATGATCACATATACATCTGAGAATTGTCTTGCCCACAGAGTAAAGGCCATTTACATCAACTTCCTATATCTTGTGGATGGTTCAGAGCTTGGGCAAAGAAAGTGAAGGATATTGAACACTGGTCTTAAGCAAGCATTGGTCTGCTTTCTGTCCCTATAGGTTGGTTTTGCTAGTTCTAGAATCACATGTAAACTGTATATAATATGTCATAATATTTGGCTTCTGGCTTCTGTATGCATGAGACTTCTGAGGCTTATCTATATGTCACATTTAGCTGATATTTATTGTTTTCATTTAGTGTTGTCAGTATGAGGATATAGTTTTCTGCTGTTCCAACTGATGATGATCTCTGAAAAGTTTAAAATGATTATGATCACAACTACTCTGAGTATTTGTGTACAAGATTGTGTATGGCCATATATTTCATTTCCATGGAATAAATATGTAGAGTTAAAAATTATATGTGTGTGAATCACATTAATATATATGCTTAGCTTTTAACATAACTGCAATTTCTGATTTTGTTTACTGATTTCAAAGTGTCTTCATGTGCCTACTAGATGTATGAGACTTGTAGTCATTTTATTTTCTTACCAATATGTTATATTATCAACCTTCTGAAACATGTCACCATCCTGGTGTCTATTTGTACCATTATTGCTTTAATTCTATGTGCCTGATGACTAATGATATTGTTCCATATACATACCAATAATTTCTATATCTTGAGTGAAGTGTTTGTTCAAATATTATCCCCTCTTTCATTTAATTAGTTGAGTTGTTTGTCTTCTTTATCTGTTCTCTGGAGGATTTAGTTTGTTCAGTTCATGTTTTCTATTTACTTAATTTTTACAATCCTGGGGCTTGAAAGCACCTGAGTGCTGTCCTTGATCTTTCTCAAAGCTAGTGCTTTACCACTTAAGTCACAGCATCACTTCCCGCTTTTTTTGTGTATGTGGTACTGAGGAACCAATCCCAAGGCTTGTTGCATGCTAGGCAAGCACTCTACCACTAGGCCACACTTACAGCTACTTTTATCATGTTTACTGGACACTTTCAACAGATACATGTATTGTGATTTTTTTCCATTCATTAGCTTCACTTTTTCCGTTTTATATTAATTTTTTACAAAGCTGTTTCTTATGTATTTTTATTACATTCAGTTGATAATTTTCCATATATGGTTGATGCCTTTGTAGCCTATCTGAAAAAAATCTCTTTTACCCTACATTACAGAAAGATTGTTCTCCTTGCTACTATGTTTTATGTTTAATTGTATTGATTTTAGTATGTGATCTGAGACAAGGATCAAGACTCACCTATTTACAGAATGAATTTCCAATTGTTTCTGCTTGATTAGCTCAAAGTGTTAAAAATTTCCCCACTGAAATATTACCCTTTAAAAATTCAATTAATCCCACTTAAATAGATACATTTCAATAGTCTTTGTGTCTGTCATTCCTGTCTGTAAATGTTGTGTAGAATTCATTATTGGAACCATGTGCACTCAGGAGAGTCCTGAGTTATGAGCTCTATTCACATCATAGCTTTGTCTTGCAAGTATTTGAATAACAATAAATACCCCTGAATAACAGATGGACATGAACTCCTCAAGATATCAGAAACATTTAAAGTCCCCCAATTTAAATCTAAGATACACAAAAGACTGAGTTGTCATTTTTGATGGTTTGGTTTGTAATAGTGGTTTACTTTTTTCTGTTTTTTTATTTTTCAGTCATGGGGCTTGAACTCTGGACCTGTGCTCTATCCCTGAGCTGTTCAGTTCGAAGTTAGTATTCTACCACTTTGAGCCACAGGACTACTTCTTGTGGCTTGGTTTCATGAGAAGTAAATGTTTAAAAAATGTAAGAAATCAGCCAGTAGAAGTGGCTTATACCTGTGATCTTAGCTACTGAGATTTGAGGATCACAGAGCAAATCTAGCTTGGACAGGAGCATCTGTAAGACTCCAGTTGACCACCCAAAGGCCAGAATGAAGCTGTGAAGGGCTAGAATGCTAATCTTGAGCAAAAATGCTCAGGGACAGAGGCCAGGCCTTGAGTTCAAGCCCTAAAGCTAGCGGGTGCACACACACACACCCCTAGAAAAATCTCAAGTACCAGAGAGTCTTGCAATCCCTACACTGAGATGTATATAATCTATGTATTATTTCCTAATATGAAGCATTCTGTCATTTAAATGATTTCTGCTTTTCTTGCCACCTGAAATATGGATATGTCATATTTTTTCTCTTAAAAATATGAGTAATTTAAAAATGTCAATGTTAAAGAACATGTTATGATTGCAATATGTCTAGGATATTCTTAGCAGAGGATCACAATAGCTCAATAGCTATGTGCATATGGCAAAATAAAATGATGCTTATTGCAATGAACTCCAAGAAATTGTAAGAAGTTGTTTTTCTTTAGTGTTTTGTTTGTGTTCTGTGTTCTTTCTTTCTTTTTCTCCCTTTGGTTTATTCCTATTGTCACATTTTCATTTCTGTATCCTTTGTCTTATATGTAAGACTGTCTGATTTGGCGAAGGGAGGGGAATAACAGAAATGGAGAGACGAAAGATGAACTAATAAAACAGTGATACTCACTAGACACTATGTTGGAAATGAATTTTAAAACTTGGTGGGGGGATAAGGAGGTAGAAACAGGAGAAAATGAGGGAGTGGTAACAGTTCAAATTCAAATGTTACCTAACTTATTTAAGGGTAACTGCTCTGTAAAATAAAATATTTTAATAAGAAAAAATACTGTTTATCTGACTATATTACTGTAATCACTCTGCACATCCCCTTTATAATAACAATAAAATGCATGAAAGGGGAACAAAAGAGCATTTTACTTACTGCTGAAATTAAGAAATACATTTTCTGATATTATTTCATATACATGGTCATTTTAATGGAATCACATTATCTTGACAGAAATTTAACATAACTCCACTAAAAATGCATAGTATCATACTCTGAGAGAGCAGAGAGGTGAGCATTAATTCATTAAGCCACCGAATTTCAGTTTTGGTGACAGAAAGTTTGAATATTTACAACACAATCTGCAAGTTATATTTACAACTAAGACTGAAGTCATCTGATTCCTACTCTAGTGGGTTTTCTATTATACCAGTTAAGATACCACTTTTCTCTGTTCTCTAAAATACATGTGTTCAAATTGGTATTCATGGTTTTGATGTGGATGGAGCCATTGGCCACATTAACAAACTAATGTAGAAACAAATCTGGCTTTGGAGTTTGGTAAACTTCTACAGAAAAAGTAGTAAATTTTCAGCTTATATTAGGAAATCTCAGTAAATGAAATAAAATGGAAATGTTGCTGAGAAAATAAAATTCCAATTCATCACTTTTTAATGATCTTGGTTTATAACAGAATTTTTAATTTTTCTCTGAATACAATCAATAAAATTAATTTATTCTCTGAATCTAATCACATTTATTCTCTAAATATAATAACACACTGCACAGTATTTGTAAAAATAAAAAAGCCATTGAAGGTCTTATTTAAAAGAACCAAATCCTCTATAATACATAAAGTGAATAGAGGTAATTTTATTCATCTCAACATTATTCCATGTGTGCTTAAATAAGCATTTAACACAATTAATATACATTCATTTCAATGTTTCCTTTGAGGAGAAGAGTGAGGAGACTTAAAACAGATGCTATCCAGGGATGTGTTTAACTGATGAAATTTGAAGTCCTTGTAATGGAGCAGGCTGCACTGAGCTCACATTGATCCAAAGAAACACTCTTCATTTTCCAGATTCATATAACTCAGTAAACCACTATACCTACTGCTCGGCCAACACCTACCTGATTTCATTCCCTCGTTCACTCGCTTGTTCACTTGCTCACTCACTCATTCACTCACTCACTCTTAATGGGGACACCATCATCTCTGTCATACCTGAATCATTTTGATAAATCATTTTCATTTTGTGTATCTTTTAGTCCCACAAGCATAGCTGTGGTGGTAGTCCTCAGCATTGTCAGTCAGTGGCAATAAGCCCTGGCACCCTCACCCACTCACAGGTACTTTAGGACTTCTCCAGATGGAATCTCTCCCCTCCCAGAACACATTGCAATACTGATGAAAATGCCAGCTGAAAGCTATATAAGTTCACTACCAATTAGATTTCTTGTGGGGGGGGTGGTAGGGAGCACGTGTGATTGTCTAGTAACCTTCACTATTCAGAAAGGCTGAGATCTGAAAGTTTCTTCTCAAAGCTACAGCAGGAAAAAAAGTCTGTGGGACTCTTATCTTCAATAAAGCTGAAAGTGGCTATTTTACTCAAGGCAAAAAGGACAGTGCCTTGTTCCTCAGTTCAAGGCCCTACTACTGGCACTGCTGCTCCCTCCCCCACCCACACATACACAGAGTCATAATCTTTGTCCTTGGAAAATAACCTCTCCAGAAGCTCTTCAGAATAATGTCCAAGTACTGGCTTCTTGGTTAAAGAAAATCTACAAATGTAAAGATATAAATTCTAATAATTGGTTTATTTCAGAAACTTTGTTAGTTTTCCATTTCCTTTTTTAAAACAAATTAAAACTCTAATGTAATTTGCTTCTCTTTAATCTTACAAGGGATTTTCATATGGGTATATCAACAGCATATAGAATCACGTAATCGTGTAATAAAATGGTCAATTAATGTGCATATAGAAGTTACGACACTTTCTATTCTTGTTCTTATAATAAGGTTCACTGAATTTGCCATCTGTTTTCTCTCACATCAGCAATTTAAAATGGAAGTGTTTCTTAAACTAAAACCAGAGTTGTTCCTTTCTAATTTTTCTTAGAGTCTAAAATAGTGTCCAAGTTTGGTACATTCTAAAGTTCTGTGGCATGAACTATGGTATATCTGAGACATCACATTTTTCTGAGGCACAATCTGCCACGCCCTCTACTTCCACAAAATGTCTCAAAAATTACTGATCATCCTCAATATCTATTCACATATACTAAGCATTTTAGTTTTATTGTGGTCAGAAATTTGAATTGATGGGGAATACAAAAGGCAAAACAGATCAACAGAAAGCCAACCCTAACTCACAAGTGGCACAGAAATTCTGAGCCACTCTCTAACATAGACATTGGATTTTACCTTCTCTGTTTCAGCTTCTTTTCTGGAACTCTACTGACCTCAAGACAGCCTGAGTGCCTTCCCGAGACAATAGTCCAAAGGAGGAACCATAGACTTAAAATATTTTATTGTCTTTATTACAAAAGATCATTACACTTTAATACGAAAATAAGTCTCTGAAAGACACTCTGTTTAATCCTGTGACTTTAGAAATAACATCCTCCCATACAATGAATCAACAGAAGAGCCTATACACCAGCTCAAGAAGCTTTGAAGGTGGTCTACAAAAGAGGAGGTGCAATAAATATTTTAGCAGGAGAGTTCCATCTAAAAAGAAAAAAGGGACTTATTCTTCCTCCGTGGCTACATTAGGAACTGAGAACCAGAATTGTACCCTGTTGAAACAGTTTGAAAAATATTGATCCAGGAAACAGCAGAGGTACAAAGGCAAAGTCATGAAGGACATTTGGCTAAGACAACTTAAACTTGAATACTTTGTGACTTAGGTACCCACTTTTTCCTAAGGCTCTTTTGCCCTTGGAAAGTCCTGTTTGTTTTCAGTGTACTCCATCTCCTCTGATAGTGGTCACTTAGTCTCTGTGACCTTCTTTTGCTTTGCTATTCTCTATTTCTTGTTTTTCAGCTTATTATTATTATTATCATCTTTTATTGCTAGTAAATTGAATATAAGGATCTCTTTTCTACATGTAGTCATACCCAGTCGCTATTCTCTATTTCTAACAGGCACTGCATTTCTTGCCACTTGGTAGCATTCTGCTTTGAATTAATGAATGCAGTAGAGTGACAATGATCTCTTAGTGCTACACTCACCACCAGAAATCATCTCAGGAGTGCACTTTGAAATGTATTTTGACACCCATTATTATGATATGGCTACGAATAGAAGAAAATTGTATTTATGAACTATTTCAGAGTGTCAGGCATCATATATATTCAGCAATACATGTAGAAATAACATAACCCTGCATGGCTCTTTCGGATCCATTTGGCACAAAGATTTTAGGGTGCAAGGGGGAAATTGTTCAATATTTAAATCACGTTAAGCTAAAGTAATGGCTAGAGTGGAAAGAAAATAGAAGCAAAGAAATCTTTGAGGAAGAACATTTTGTGCTGGACCGAAAAAAAACTAAGTAATAGAACAGAAAAAATGAAAGAAAATGGAGCTGGATTTTTGAAAGGAGTACCAACAGGAAGAAGTTCTACTCATTTCCTTCTCAACACTTTCTTCATAACCTTCCATAGAGAGAAAACAAAAGCTGTTGGTGAAAACCTACAAAGAACAAAGAATAGGGTTAGATACCAGGAGACACAAAAAGTATCTATATTACAATGCCCACCTCAGAAACACATTGTATCTTTCATGAAACCCAAGACCTACAGAATTTTAATGTTAGCAAAAGTGACTTTGGTAAAGGCAGATCTTGATAGTACATGAGATCTTGCAAAACAGAGAATTTGGAGAATGCTATTATAAGCCAGGAAAGAAAGAGAGCACTGAGCTTAGCACAGGAGATAACTGGAAAGGGTATCATCATATCTGACCTCAGGAACTTCTATTTTATAAACGTCTAGTTAACACAGCTCAAGCATTCTCCTCTTTATTTCTGGGTTCTATTAACTGAGTGATGACATCATTACCATTTGCATCAGCACTGAGAATCTATTCTCATCTTCTGCTAAAACATTGAGTTTAACCACGTACAAAGGAGCAGCAGGAGATTTGGAAAAGACTGACTATATATATATATATATATATATATATATATATATATATATGTATTTTTTTCTTGTGTGAAGTCCAAAAATGGAAAGTGGGTAGAATCTAGAGAAGAGAAGGAGAGTGTGAGACTCTCTCTCCTCATCTAGAGTTTTTACTCAAGACTCTGAATTGTCTCTGTCCCTAAAAAGGGAAAGATACAGGTTCTTTTAAGTTCTCAAGGGCACCAACAGTTCTGGCTGGGTTTCAATTTCCATAATTTCGGTGTGTAAAAAAAAGACCTCCAAATCTTAGCTTGAATTTTCTTCCTGAGCATAAACCTTGTTGTTCTAGACCAAAGGGACCTTGAAGATCAGGGCTCCTCTTCTTTCTCTCTCCATGTGAACCCCAGAGAACCCCAGAGATAGCAAGTAATGTATTCAATGTGTCAGAAAATAAGCTTAGAGTGTAACTTAGATTTTTGGTGTCCACTTTCATGCTATTTCTTTTCTTTCTTTTTTTTTTACCAGTCCTGGGCTTGAGCACAGGGCCTGAGCACTGTCCTTGGACTTTCTCAAGGCTAGAGCTCTACCACTTGAGCCTCAGCACCACTTTCGGCTTTTTTCTATGTATGTGGTGCCAAGGAATCGAACCCGGGTCTTCATGCATGCTAGGCAAGCACTTTAACCACTAGGCCAAACTCCCGGCCCTGCTATTTCTTTTTTTGATATTCATTTTTGTGCTACTTTCTTTTTTCCCCTTGTTTCTTTCTTCCCTTTTACTTTTTCTTTTTGGTATCGGTCCTGAAGCTTGAACTCAGGACATGGGTGCTACCCCTTAGCTTTTTTTAGTCAGGTCTACCATTGTGCACTTGAACCATATCTCTGCTTCCAGCTTTTTCTTTGCAGGACACATTGAGTAGTTTATTGGAGATACCAGTCTTGGGGACTTCTTGCCTGAGCTGGCTTCCAAGCCGGATCCTCAGATATTAGTCTCCTGAGTAGATAGGATTACAGGCATGAGCCACCATTGCTTGGCTTTTTGTGCCATTTCTAAGAAAAACAACATTCACAGTTTCTTCTTAGAATGAAGTGCCACTCAGATCAACTCTACTTAGAGCTTAATTCCATAGGTAAACCTTAATCTTCGCATGACAGATTTCTCCTTGCTTCATCGTTTCCGGTATGTCACATTTTCCATATATGTTGATTTAATTATTAAAGATACACATATGCATGCAGACAAATTTAGAAAACATTTCAGGCTACATTCTTACAAACCTACCACTTACATTACTTTTGCAACTCCATTTATGTTTTAACTTTAAACTATAGGAATGTAGCTGAGGAAGTAGACAAATTTTACAAATAAATTTAGTTTGTGAAGCGGAAATTGCATTACTTCACTTTTCACAAATCTCTACCCATTTATGAATATTTATAATCTGTGTAGTATTACAGGAACCAAACAAATGGCATTGATGCTAGAAAGGAGATGGTACTTAAAGGACAGGAGTGGGAATCTTGAACTCTGAATAAATAGTTGCTGGTTAAAGAAAGGTGACAAACTGAGTGTGCTGGCTGATGTGTGTAATTCTAGATACTCAGGAAGTGGTCATCTAAAGCATTATAGTTTGAGGACAACCCAGGCAAAACGTTCATGAAACCTGTCTCAGTCAGTAAAAATCTAGATGTGGTAGTAACTCTCAATCATCCTAGCGTAAATAGAAAACTAAATTCAAACCCAGGACTACTGGGGGAAAACAAGAGAACAAGTTTCTATAACCTAAAAACAATATTCTAATTTAAAGAAGTACAATACAAAAATATCTGTGTATCCAAGCATTTGAATAGGGAAGTTTGGCTCACAAACCAATACTTTTTAAAATTTATTTTTATTGTAATTAATAGAAGGGTTACATTTTATTTGCCAGATAGAAGGTGCATTACTTCACAAACACTGCTACCCTTCCTCATATTTCTGTCCCCATTTCCCTCCCCTATCCCTCTCCTCATCATGTTTTCCCCTCTTCCCTATCCTCCAAATAAACAAATAAACATATATACAATATATCAGATAACAAAGTAAGATACTGTAACAATATGAGATAATCAAGGGACAACAAAAGAGATGACAGATAACATGGTACATTAAGAACAACAATCACACATTATATGGCTCTTGTTTCTATATCCTGGAGGTCCTTTCAGTTAGCCTCATCCTATATGGCCTTATGCATCTAGGTTTTGCCCTATTCACAAACCAATTCTTTTACCTATGCATGCAAATGATCCATCCATTGGTATGGACAGGGCCTCCAAATATTATTTTCCAGTTCAGTGCCTAGATGACCTTGCTGAGCTTTTGAGCTTCTAGCTATAACTATCCACACTGTATAGCCAGTTATTTTGGAGAACAATAAAAAACAATTGCTTAAGCCACTATTGTCAGATAATCAGAATCCTAATATAAAAAAGGCACCTTTCTTTGTGTTTTAGTCAGCAACCCAGGCTTGAACCTAGCGAGAAAGAGTATAACAGAGGCATACGTGGGTTACTGGTGGAGCACAAGGAAAGGTGCCCTTATGTTGTTGGGGAACTCAATTAAAGGTTTCTGTGGAAGGAACACTGAAATCGATCCTTGGACCCATAAATCCAACTGGTGAAAAAGATAGCTAGTGAGAGGCAGACAGTCATTTGGGATAAAGAAAACGATGTGTGTTAAGAGGATAGAGGCTTGAACTGAGACAGCATCTTCTGTACATGAGTGGGAATGTAAGAAGGGCAAGATGGTGTTGAAGTTGGGCTGCTAGGTGAGTGAAGGGAACAAGCTAAGTAGAGGACAGATCTTGAATGGCTTTTACAGACAAGAAAGTGGTTTTGCTTTCTTTTCAAAGATATAGAAGTTTATTAAGGAGTTACATGAGTCATACATACTATTGAAAATTATCACAAGGCATCAAACAGGTTGATCTGAAGAGGACTGGTTTTGTGGAAAGAAGACCAGGAAATAAAAGAAAGGAAAAGAAAATAGAGTGAGAAGTGGAGGCAGAAGTTCAAGGTTAGCTTAGGCTGAGACACTGTAAGAAGAGAAAGAGGATAAAGCCACTAAAAAGATCAGAACAAACCTGAAGAAACTGGAGGAGACTGATAGCTGGGTAAAGATGATTTACTAACGTCTACGTGAAAATATCTAGATTAGTACCTAGATTACCATTCAAGAAAGTGATGAATCAGGGGTGATAAATTGGGAAAAGGGGAACAGATGCTTCAGGGAAGGCAACAGGGAGCTCTGGGGGGTGTTCTTTGTTGATTTTTTTTTAAATGATGAGTCAAGATTGTTGCCAGCAGTAGAATCCAGCACTTGGGCAGGCCATGGCTCTCTCTTCTTACTTACATTGCCTCTCTGATTTGCAAGATTGGAAATTCCCAGAAGTGTTCAACCAGACCAAATTAGCTGTTGAGAAAAAGCCTGCGATGAGTGTGGTGAGTAGGCAGGAAGAAACTTCCAACTCGAAGACAGGACTGACACTCAAAGGAGAAATAAGGTGAAGTGCATAGGGAGAACGATTTTCTCCTAGAAGAGTGTTTGAGCCATGATCACCTGTCTGCCACATCGCAGAACTAGGTTCTAATATCAGCCTCATGTTAGCCCTGGCTGGAGCTTCAGAGGGGCAGGACTCCACAAATAAAGAGCAGTAGGCTAAAGGGCATGGCACCTGAAAGCTGTCACCAACAACCCTGCAGCCAACAGGATTGCTTGAAATGCCAGCTGAAGCTAGAAAAAGTGTAAGTTCATTTCTGAATATTTCAGAGATCCACTGCCTTGATGATTATGGTTGAACTGTATTTGAACATCTCTTTAAAATTAACATGGAAGCTGAGTAGCGATGGCTCATGCCTGATAATCCTAGCTACTAAAGATGCTGAGATGTGAGTGTTGAAGTTCAAAGCTAAGCAGCCTGGGCAAAAATTTTCATGAGACTCACATCTCCAATAAGCTAGCAAAAAACTAGAAGTGGAGTCATGACTCACATAGTACAGTGCCAGTCTTGAGCAAAAGAAGCCAAGCAAGTTTGGAAGCCATGAAGAAACAAAACAGAACCAAAATATACTAACAAAAAGAATAAGTATGACCTTTTCAAATAGTTTATATTTAGAAGGAAAGGCTTTACAGGTCAGTTTATGACAAGTTACTAATGAAAACAACAAGGTAGAGCTCACCCAATATAATAATCAGTCAGGTACAAGGAACTTTGAAATAGACCTGATAAAGTACAAATGCAGAAATAGATAGCTACATTGTGTACTTTTGGTATATACAGCACTCACTGTACATTTTTGGTTTCAAGGCTTTACACAAATACTTTCTTCCTTTCAGTGTTACCTGAGTTGTATAGCAAATGGACAGATTGAAAGGCTTGCTGAAAAGTTACATGCAAATCACAAAGCAAGTAAGTGCTAGGAACAAAACCCGTATTTAAACCTTTGTGTTTGTTTATATTTTAATAATTTATTCTATTTTTATTATTTTATTCATTCATTTAGTTAAATTACAACAATATTTAAACACTTCTTGATAAGTTGTTTATATTGTTTTTATTCTTGCCGTTTGAAATACAGTTTCAGTGTAAGCAGGCGGGCCTTGAACATGTGAACCCTAGGTTTCAGCTTCTGAGTGCTGTGATTGCAGGAGTGTGGTACCTACTGTGCCTAACCGTGTGCTTATTTATACCAACACATAAGTAAAAAAGATTTCCTTCTCTTGAGGGTTCAAATTTTGGGTCTTGTTAAAGGTTTCAGAATATTTCTAGGGCTTCCAGTCACAGGTATGTATGTCAACAAGGCATACATAGCTATTTTCTACTGCATATGGACTCTCACAGGAAAACAGTAGTGAAGAAGGCCTAAAACTATCAAACTAACTGATGGACTTTGATTTCCTGGTGACTAATTCTAGTAAGATTTTTGGGGGGGCAGTAAAATTTCCCCAACTAACTGAGGAGTTATGACTCGCTGGCACCTCGAATATAGGGAAATCACTGAGTCTTTGTGCCACAACTTACAGGGGACCTGGAACTCCACTGGAGGTGGTAAAGGCAGTGCTCTTTATGAATATCTTAGTGATGGTAGTTCAAGGGCCCCAGCAATAGGGAGGTCCTGAGTTCAAATGCCAGTGAAAGAGTAGAAAAGGATCTTGAAAGAGGTGAGGAGATCCATCTACTTGAAGATCCATAGGCCTTGAATGTGGACTTAAGGCGGGGATCCTGTTGTGCCCAGGACAGACTCAAAACAGCACTGACCAGACAGGCTTTCACAGCAGTCTGGTTCATTTTGTCATCAACCTAACTATCTTTTGGATTTCTCTTCTTGAGCCTTCTGTGGTGTATTGCTCACAAGTGATCTCCACCATTAGACAAAAGGGTCCAGGGAATAGTTTTTACACACACACACACACACACACACACACACACAAATTCACAGAGCTCTGCATGGCAAATATTGTGAAGTGGAGTCCTGGCTCACAACTCATCAATTTCACTCTCTACTTTTCAAGCCATGTCTCAGTCATGTTTCCATCCACTGCAGCCTCCTGGGTTTTCTTGGAAGCCATGCAGCCTGGGAAAGCAGCAGCAGCGGGAATTCCCTCATTTTTCTTGCCTGGGCAGCCAGCAGAACGCCAGGCAGTGGCGCTCAGCTTGTTGCCAGCGGGGGACACCGCGTCACTCAGCTCCCTTCCTGCAAGACACAGCCCACTCAGGACCGAACGGGGAGTGTGTGTGTGTGTGTGTGTGTGTGTGTGTGTGTGTGTGTGTGTGTGTGTGTGTGTGTTGGGGTGTTGAGGGGAAGTGAGGGGGGAATCAGTGACCTGGATCCACGGCCCCCCTGGGAAAGAGACCCCCCCCCAGTGGAGAGCCTGATTGTGGGGCGGGGCCCACGCAGGAATCCCAGGCTCGCCCCCGCCCCACTTGGGCGCGTGCGCACAGCCGGATCTTGAATTTCAACACAAAGGGAATCCTCAGCCGCAGGAAGTGCATCACCGAGAACTGGGGAGCAGGGGAGGGGAATGTGGAGGGGGGGGATGCCGCCTTTCCTTCTCCACCTCCGCCCTCCCAGAGCCCGGGTGCAGCTGGGATGAAACCCATCCACTCCCAGCCTCTGCCCAGGAAGCCCCAAGAATTGAATCCGGACCCTCTCTTGGCCACCTCCCCGACAGTCGCAGCTATGGGGAGGGGGGGTTGTGTGTGTGTTGGAGGAGGTGAGGACAGTGGGTCCTCTCTCTCGCCACGCCCGAGTCCCCGGAGGCGGGGAGAAGCTCGGTCCTGTCACAGCTCAGACACCTGTTCGCTTTTGCCCTCCTTCCCTTCCGGGTGCCGCGAGCACCTGGGCTTCCATTCGTGGTTGGCTCCGCGGGCTCTCAACTTTCCTGACACACTCCCCTCCCTTCCGGGGGTTCTGCACCCTCCCGACTTGGGGTGATTCCCCCTCCCCTACACCCACGCCCCACAATCAGGGCTCCTCACCCAGCAGATCTGGGGGGGGGGAGATGGGGATGGGGGGGTCGGGTGTCGGGGGAGGGCACGCAGACTGCTTTCTCTCTCGGGCGCACCTGCAGCTGGGGAGCCAGGCAGGGCTTTCCGTCTTTATTTCTTGCGTGGTCAGGGATGGGGGGCGGGGAATCCGCCCGCGGCTGGGGAAGGGGGGACCCGCGACGGGGGGGAGGGTGGGGGGTTATAAGAAAGCTTTTTGTGTTTTTTGTTTTGTTTTTCTTTGCAAAACATCTTCAATATGTTCACCTACAGTGCTATTTGACAAATCGATAACAAGAGCAAACTTTCCACATCTCACCAAGGAATTAGACAGCATCCATTGTCCACTTTAACGGCGTGCTTTCTTTCTTTCTTCCTTTCTTTCTTTCTTTCTTTCTTTCTTTCTTTCTTTCTTTCTTTCTTTCTTTCTTTCTTTCTTTCTTTCTTTCGGAAAGCTGATGGTAATTTGGGGGAGCTTAAGTGAAACCCCACTTTTTTTGGAGATTAGGAAGGAAAGGTCAGGAAAGCCCCGGCTTAGGCCAATCTCCTGGTGACTGAAGAGGCGGGGGTGGGGTGGGGGGGCGCAACTAACTTGGCACAGCCGGCTCTGGGCGCGGGAACCTGCCATAGCAGGTGCACCAGAAGGGGCCCGCCGTCCTCCCTCCCTCCCGCCCTTGCTTCCATGGAGAGCCTCCCTCCCCTTTCCAAGTTGTAGGCGGAGGCGGGTTACCTGCCCAGACCTGTCTCCTCCCCTGGAACAACACCACACCCTCGGGACTCCAGTCTCCCCCGGAGAGGGACAGGGCGGGAACAAAGGGGTCTTTGTTCACCCGTTCCTGGGGAGGAAGGGTGGGCTGGAGTCACTCACGACCGCGTTTCCCTGGCGCCCCTTGGAGACCAGGAGGCCAAGGCACCACAGCCTCCCCCAGATGGGGCGCAATCTCCTGTGACCCCCGGAGCCTTAGGTCAGGGCGCGGCGTCCCCGGCCGTCGTAGGGCGAGGAGGGGGGCGGAGAGGGGCGGCGCCTGGCGGGCCGGGTGGCCGGCGGAGGAGGAGGTGGGGGTGTCCCCGGCGCGGGGCGGGCGAGCGCGGGGCTGAGCCTCGAGGTGCGGGGCGGGCTCAGAGCGCGCGGCGCGCGCGGAGCTGCTCCTGCCTGGGCCTCGGGGCCGGCTGGGTCTCGCCGCTTCTCTTTTTCCATCCTCGCCCTCCCCTTCCCAGCTCCCGGATCGGCCCCACACCACGCCAGGCCCCCCTCCCCTGCCGTCATCATCACGCTCTCCTTCTCCCTTCTTGGGCACTTTCCTTCCGAACCATCTTCCTGGATAAACTTTGATGGAGAATCTCACACTGCGCTGGAAAGATGCCGGTTATGAAGGGATTACTGGCGCCCCAGAACACCTTTCTGGACACCATCGCCACTCGCTTTGATGGAACACGTAAGTCTGGCACTTGGATTGAGTTGCCTGTGATATGGGCAGAAATGATCTTTAGACTTTGCTTATTGTCTTTTTTTTTTTTTTTTTTGGCCCCAGTGGAATGAATTGCCTTCTGTTCTTTGCCAAGCTGTCTTTTGTGCGATTTTTTAAAAAACTCTTCAGTGATTCGGTGTTGTAGTCACAGCTGGAATCGAGGTAGTTTATTCTCTCTTGACTTTCTAGGTTTGAAAGGGCTGGTGGGGGGGGTAATAAAAACCAAAGAAGGAGAAGGTACAGCTGGGTTCACCGCGGCACCTCCGTACCTTTGGAAAATTGTGATGTTGGGTGGTGAAGATGGAGATAGGTGGCACTTTAGTTGTTTTCTAGAGTTTCGACTGTCTAGATTCGACTTTGGAGTTTTCTTTCACAGCGCTTTATTCTGAGGGTTTGGGTTTTCTTTTCCCCCTACACCTCATTTCCCTCGCGAGTTTAGGAAATACAGACTAGAACAGAACGGCCAAGCTTGAGCTTTCTTCAGACTGAGTTGTAAGTTGGACAGAATCTTCTCTTTTGCTTTTTAACTAGACTAAGGAATCTCTTAAACCTGAAATGATCCTAACAAGGAGAAACCTTGCAGGCAGGTCATTATAATGGCTGATCTGATCATTATAGAATATCACAACAATTTTTTTTGTTTGGTTGCTTGAGAGTAGACGTTTTGGATCTTTTAAGCTGGCGGGAACAGAAAATAGTCTTGTTTTCTGGCTGCTTGGGGACTGTTTCAAACCCCCTGCAAGTGACTGTTTCAGGACCATGGCCAGAGACTTTGGCCCTGGAAAGTTTATTATTCTCTGCCTGAGTCAGTGGGTTTTCAGGGTAGCCCTGTGAACAGGCATCTGTACCCCGCCACCTGCCCTAACAACTGTCCTCGGCGAGTTCCACTGGGAAAATCTCTCATCTTCCTGGCGTATGCTGCTTCTTCCAGATCTCTTCTTCCCTTCAGCCTACGACATGACATCCAGATAAACTCACTTATTTTAAAAGCTTCCTCAGCAGTTCAAGAATCATTGTTGTTATTATGACTGTGTGTTTCTTAGAGACAATATGAGAACTTACATCTAATTCCATTTCCACCCTAGTAGTCTAAATACACATTGTTATTAGTATAGGGAGCCTGACTTGCATTTTTTTTTAATGCTCCTGGAATAGTTGAATAAGTTTGACATGGAGAGCAGAATGAAGTACTTCCATTGATTTCCTTCATCTTCTGTGTCTGATGTTCCTCTTCATTACCGGTTGGTGCGGAAGAGATGTTATCACTTCTTGCAGTGTTTTCATCTTCATAGTTACTCATTCTTTACCTCTTAATACTCTACCTGTGACAATTAATATGGGTGAATGGAGCCAATAGATGTTCACTTGTGTAGACAACATTTAAAAAATATTGGAGGAAAAGCTCAATTCCACTATTCCCGCCACATCAGTGCCACTAGATATGATCACAGCTGTCTTTAACCAGGCCTGGTGGTGAGAACTAGAGTTATCATTCAAAGAGATGAGTACTTTTGTGTGGATGCTTGCTCTTCAAGATGTTTAAATGCTCTAAACATGGATCCTCTGTGCATCTCTTGAAAATGGGTTTATTAGAAAATGGTCATTTGCTGGTCTCACTGTCATTTAAAGTTGAACAGAGTGCAATATACCCCAGCAGAACTCTAGGAATTACTGCAGAAGACACTGTTAGTTACCAATTGCTAATGAAAGAGGCACTCTACTCTCAGGAAGAGGAGATCCTGGTGTCTTTTGTTTACTCTTACCCAAACATAATAATGACATGGCGTGTTTGAGAGAGATGGGTGTGTGGGGGAATCACTCATGTTGTGTTGTAGCTACAGATTAATGTGAATAAACAGATTAGAAAATTGGAATGACTTGAAAATCTGTTGAAGACTCAGCAGAGACTGCGAGCCACAGGGTTTGGAAGATCCCTGGAGGGATCCAGTTTGCTTGAAACCCAACAGTCCCTGAAGTAGATTCAGAGTGATAAAGGAAGGCGAAGGTTATCCCTGGCAAGATTTTCTTTACAGCATTGAATGAAGTCCTCTCCTCTTATGGATCCATACATGCCATAACAAAGTGATTGTAATTTCTCATTTGCTTTTCTTTTTCTTTTTTTTTTTAATTGCTGAATGACCTGATTAGTCTGAAATTGAAAGAAAAGGCCTCATGGAAATTGTTAACACCAAATGGTGACATTGTTAATATAGGAATGCCATTTCTCTGTCTAAACTTTTACATTACTGTTCTTACTGATATACTTATTTTTTTTTTCCAGACCTGGAGCTTGAACTCAGGGTCTGAGCACTGTCCTTGGGCTTTCTCAAGGCTAGGGTTCTACCACTTGAGCCACAGCACCACTTCTGGCTTTTTCTATGTATTTGGCACTGGGGAATTGAATCCTGGTTTT
The DNA here is from genome assembly GCF_031878675.1 of Megascapheus bottae. Taxonomy (NCBI): domain Eukaryota; kingdom Metazoa; phylum Chordata; class Mammalia; order Rodentia; family Geomyidae; genus Megascapheus; species Megascapheus bottae. The sequence goes on from NC_143510.1 coordinate 20,948,342, forward strand.
GGGGCATGCAAGGCAAGCACTCTACTACTATACCAAACTCCCGGCCTCTGATATACTTTTATTATATATTACTACTCCTGCTGAAACATTTTGCAATAATCATTCATCTTTTCTTCTGATATTTTTATGTTTCTTTTCTTTCATGAGATAAAATTATTTTCAAGTTTCAGGTTCTCAAAATTGTCACCCATTCAAGTAAAAACTATGCTGAAAATGAATGTTATTATACCCAACATGTGATAAACTGACTTGGTATGCTCCCTGCCATATTTCTGAGATATATTTTATGATGATACTTGTTTTTTAAAAAAATCTTACTTGAAACAACACTAATGAAAAAATAACACCAACTAAAACCCTGAAAGACCACTTCCTAACCCAATGTACAGAATGGTTAATAATTTTATTGACTTAAAATTATAATGGGAAGTTATAAAATAAATTAACAATCGCCCAAGATCCTTCTAGGAAGAGCTAAATATATATCCATATAACATAATAACTTAACATAATCTTATAATCTTACAAATTCATTATTTGTATTTGTAACATGAAGATCAGATTTTTAATCTGATGACACTTTATTGGTTTATATAATGTATTATTCTCTCCTTTTAATATTTATGAAGTGAGATCTTTGTTAGCATTGCAAGAAAAATGTGGAGTATTAGTTGAAATCATTTTTCCTGATTTGCAAAGCAATTTGTACACATAATTGAAGAATGCAAATCTTTTCTATAGAATAACATCTCTGAAATATACATATTCTTGAAACATGTTCTATTATTAGTGTGTAATTAAAATATAATGATTCAGGCAACCATTCAAATATTGAACATAAATGTCCTGTTTATGAAAAATTCTAATTAATTTCCTTAACTCACTTTATGAAACAACACTTCTCTGGAAATACTCTAACACACATGCTTCATACAGCTTAACATGATGGCCTGAAGAATATGTGAATATCCTATTAATCTAGATGAGAGAACATGTAAGGACATATTTGAAAAAAAAACTAGTACAAATATTTGTCACATGCTACCATTTCAGAAAAAAACACATTTTTCTTTTTCTGGAAGATATAAAACTTTCAGAAGGAGGCATCCATTTTCAAACATAATGGCACATTAGCCTACATTTTCTAGCCATATCAGAACTTGGCTAAAATTCTTCCTTCCCTTTGGAATTATTAAAACAAGATTTAAGTTTTAAAGGAAGTTTGGAACCTAGTTTGCCCCATCAACATGGTATCATTTAAAATATTTAAAGTGAAAGCTTTAGTACCCATTAATATCTGCATATATTTAATGCATGCTTATATAGCATGTTCAAAATGGTTCAAGCAAATTTGTTAAAATTGAAGTGCTTTCTTTTTATAAGGAATTTATGGTTTTATTTTATTTTATTTTATTTATTATCAAGGTAATGTATAGAGGGGTTACAGTTACATTCGCCAGATAATAGGTGCATTACTTCTCACACATTGATACCCCTTCTTATGTTTTTGTCCCCGTTTCCCTCCCCAATCCCCTCCCAATCATCTTGTTTCCCCCTTCCCTTTCCTATTTCAAATAAACAAATAAATGTATATACAATATACCAGATAACAAAATCAGATACAGTAACAACATGAGATTAACCAAAGGGCAACGAAGGAGAAATAACACAGTACATTAAGAACAACAATCACCCAAGATAAAGCCCTTGTTTCCATATCCTAGAGACTAAAGCCATTGACACAGTGATGTTCATTGCAGCACAATTTACCATAGCAAAGATATGGAATCAACCCAGATGCCCCTCAGTAGATGATTGGATCAAGAAGATGTGGCACTTATACACAATGGAATTCTATGCTGCCATCAGAAAGAATGACATCACCCCATTTGTAAGGAAATGGAAAGATTTGGAAAAAAATCATATTAAATGAAGTAAGCCAAACCCAAAGGAACATAGGCTCAGTGGTTTCCCTCATTTGTAATAATTAGTACACAACTAGGACTCTCCTAGCAGAGGATTACAATAGCGCAAAACCTAGATACATAAGGTCATCTAGGATGAGACTAAATGAAAGGGTCTGTAGGATATAAAGTACTTTCTTTACAGGGGCAGATTCTAGTGTTTTTTTTTATATATATATCACTTTTGTGCTTTCCTCTAGGTACGCAAGGACTTTTTCTGATCCTTTGCTTAATTGTGGTCTGGAGAACGAGAATTGTATGTGCTTAAACAATATATATACAATGTGTGTGTGTGTTTGTGTGTGTGTGTGTGTGTGTGTGTGTGTATGTGGCCTGTCTGTAAAAACCTACTCCATGAAAATGTTTAGAGAAAAAAAATCTCACGTTCCATAGATATTACCCACCAATGAAAATTTGTGAAGACTTCAGTTGTCTGTTTTGTTTGCGTGACTAGTTGTCTCGTTTTATTCTGTTTGTGAAACTAAGTCCCTATATTTGTGTTCTATTTTGGGGCAATACATTACTATAAACCTATAGACTTGTTATTTCTCCTTTCTACAGACCAGGTACCCAAGCATGATGAACTTGGTGTTTCAGAAATCCACAAACAAGCCATCGGCTGGAGTTGAGGCCTCATCTGAATCTTTGAGGTCCTTTTTTTCTGACTTCATGTAGCTATTAGCAGAGTTTCAGTTTAGATAGATGTCTCCATTTTCTTAGCAGCTTTCTACAGGGGACATGTCTTAGCTTCTGGAACTTGCCCTTGGATAATATTTTGCTCCAGGGCCCCTTTCTTACACTGCCGCCTTACAGGAATTAGCTCCTTGATTTGAGACCCGTGGAAAAGTTTTGTTTTTTTGTTTTTTTGTTTTTTTCAAAGTTCAATTGACTAAGGCCACCTAGGATAATTTCTTGTTTTGAAAAACTCAAAAATCAAATTCCTATGCATCTTTGTTCCATCCTTGACCCCTACCATTTCAATCACATTCATATGTTCTTCAGCATGCTCTGGAGAAGGGGCTATGCAGGAGTTAAACTCTTGGGAGTCACTTTCGAATCTTTCCAGTCACCATTTCTGACTCTTCACCATTGCACTACTAACAACAACAACAAACCCAGAGTTTCATACCCACTGTCCTTTATGAAGCAGATTTTGGGAGCACATTGTGGCATTCAGTATGCAGGACATTCTGACATCTTTGGGAACAGAAGGCTCTTCTCATTGGAGGGTTTTCCCTCACACCTGATGATAGCATATGTTTACCCATAGCCTGGAACATTGCAGTCAGCTGTGCTGTCATTCCTCCTTGCTTGATTTAGATGTGATGTGTGACATACAGGAACATTCCCAGCATATTAACCTTAGTCTCCTTCCCTGATTAACAAGTATACATGGGGTCTGATGGTCTACTATAAATGCTTTACCCTTCACTGGATGGGGATCCAATTTAAGAATGTTGCCTCTAAAAGAATTGTACCTAAAGCAGGTTTTTAACGTGTTAAGGTGACAGAACAACAGGGTTATTCTTTACTAGGTAACCTGATCTGTTTCTAATCAACTGTGTGGACTGTTTTTGTTTTCTTTCTCATGCCTCTAAACTTGTTTTAGTTTCAGGAGATTCTCTTCTGTATACTCTTGTTTTTTAAAATGTTATAATAAATTATGTTTTTTATTTAAACTTTGATCTGTGTTTACCCCACCAATATGATATGGATATATGAACATACATATTATACATGTACACATGCACGTATATATTACATGTATTTATGTATGTGGAGTTATACTTTCTCTTGACTTTGTAGAAGACTTCTTTTGTTCATCAAAGGATTTAGAGGAGTATAGGTTCCATAATTTCCCTGTAATAATTTATAAGAAGAGTATCTATGTCTTTACCAGAAATGCATTTCTCTTGATAAGCCAGTAATACAAATAATAGAAAAGTGTAGTCTAAAAAATAGAATCAGATAAATTCCATTTTACCATCATTATACAAAGTAAAATACATATATAAAATGTTGAGAATAGAGATTAGGCCCTAATTCTTCTAGGCTCTGGAATTTCACATTACTTCAGTTTGAAGGCCCTGGAATGAGATTTCTTCTAGCCAATGAGTGTGGCAAAGAACAAAAGTCTATTGCATGAATGTGTTAAGACTGCCAAGTTACCAGTTCCTGAGATAAGTCAACATATTTCTAAAAGAGGCATTTTCTCTTTAGAGAAATGTATATTTCATTTCTTCAGTCATGTGCTAATAATGTCTTAACAAGTGCTAGATACCAAACCATTATGCCAGGATCTTTGAGGTACATCAGGCTGATCCCTTTCTCAAATTTAGCAATAAAATACAAGCAGATTACCAAAATTTAGGTAGGGAAGTGTAAAAGCTCAGGAGGTACAGGCAGGAATGTGTGCATTTGGAAGAGAGGATTGGACAGGGTTGGAGAGAGTGAACTGGGAGGTATTCAAACAAGAGATGGCTTCCACATGGGAAGTTTTGTCTTATATATAAGATCCAAACCAAGATTGTGTTTACTTTGCTAATTTTGGCAGTGCTTGACTTTTTAATCGTAATGGGGCATTCAGGGAGAGGACTTACAGTATGTGAAGAAGGCAACATAGTAATAAGAGTTCACAGAAACATTTTAGGTCAGAATTGGGAGGTCTATAAAGACCTTTGACTTTGTCATCATAAGCCATTGAGGTAAGGGATATGTCTTTTGTCAAGTAAGAAGGAAGTATGGTGCCACTTATGTCTGAACTAACAATATTTGAAAATACTCTATCTTTCTATGTTTTGCAATCTTAATGACAATACAGAAGGAACATTAAGCTTGAGACAAAACATCTCTTCTCTTTTTCTTCATTTTTTTTTTGGCAATGCTGGGGGTTGAACTCACAGCTTTGTATTTCATAGGCAGCCACTCTATCCCCTGAGGTAAGCTTCCACCTATTCATACCTTTTATCCTTGGATCCAGATCCCATAGATTGCAGTGATTTTTTTCAAATGTGTTTATTTTTTAAGACTGTTTTTCCCAAGGGGTTAACTTTCTTTTAAGAAGGGCACATATTGACCTGATCACTGATGACTCTTCTTCTCTAGGGCTGTCTTCTACAATACCCCTGTAGTCTACATAGAATTATGCCTGTGGTGAAGAAAAAGAATCCCAAGTGTGCTGGAATGCAGCCCTAGTGACTCAGATTGGAGAAATGCCATAGGGAAAAGTCCAGAATTACAACTGCTGTGCAGAGAGTACACACCTGCCTGGCTTTGCAGATAACATCAGAAATTATTAAGGGTTTTTTTTTGTTTTGTTTTGTTTTTTTGCCAGTCCTGGGCTTGAGCTCAGGGCCTGAGCACTGTCCTTGGACTTTCTCAAGGCTAGAGCTCTAGCCCTTGAGCCTCAGCACCACTTCTGGCTTTCTTCTATGTATGTGGTACCAAGGAATCAAACCCGGGTCTTCATGCATGCTAGGCAAGCACTCTACCAATCCCGGCCTCTAGTTTTTAATCCCTTTGGCTCAGCAGAGCCTACAAAAGAAAGAGGATGAGATTTCAGCTTTACCTATGGCATTGTTAAAACTTAGCAACTGGAGCAATCAAAGAGCTTTCTCAGTAATTTAAACCAGCGTATCTATTTCTAATCATTTCTCTGAACAATACATTTTTTTTCTTTAGAGTTGTTAATGTAGATACATTTTTTCCTTTAGAGTTGTTAATGCAGCTATCTATCCCCCTTGACTCTTTGAAATGAACTCCCTAAATGAACTAACCATCTTTTTATGCCATCAGTCTATTTGTCTTATTCGGCTTTCCCGCCCTGTATGGCCTCACTACCCACCCACTTCTTCAGGCTGGAAATGTGAGTTGGCTTGGCTGCTCACAGTTAATTGGCTATTAGATCTTTGATATTTTTACTATCACAGTATCCTGATTTGGCCCTTCCTATCGCCTCTTCATTGCTTCTGATTTAATTTGGGGCTACTTTTCCTAATCTCCACAATTTCAAATGGACTCTAACTCGTGGCCATCCTTCTTTTTCTCTCAGCTCCAACTCTTTAGCTTCCATCATCCTCAAAAGTGCTGTTAGAAGCAGTAGTAACGTTTAGTCATGTAACACTCTGGCTTAAAGCCATCCATTGGCTCCCTGCTACCTCTTGGATAATGTCCAAAGTCCTTAGTGCTATGTAACTTGAAAATGATTCTGCAGAATCTATTCCAACTACTGCCGCCAGAGCTAGAGATGCTCATTCTAAATCCTGTGTTCATTCAGGCTTCTGGGACATCATTTCAGTTGAAGCTGGATCTTGATAGTTTGAGACTCCTCCTGAATTTTGTCTCCTATATGGCTCCAAGTAAAGTTTTTGAATGATTTTTTTCTTTGCTCTCACAAAGAGAGCTCTGGCACTGCAATTAGATCCTTTCATGTTTCAAATATTGTGGTGAACTCTTCAAAGCCCTGTATGGTTTTCTCCATTTTGAGTGTACATTTCTTGGACTTGGTACAGTTTTGTTTTATTTATTTATTTATTTATTTATTTAGTTAGTTAGTTAGTTAGTTAGTTCGTTCATTTTTGTTTGTCATAGGGCCTGAACTCAGGCTCTGGCCTATCCTTGAGCATTTTTGCTCAAGGCTGGAGCTCTACCACTTTGAACCACAGCACCACTTTCGGTTTTCTAGTGGTTAATTGGAGATAAGAGTCTTGAGGACGTTCCTACCTGAGCAGGCTTTGAACTGGGATCCTCAGATCTTAATCTTCTAATTAAGAAGGCACGAGCCACCAGCAGCCACTGGACCAAAGTTTTGATCAATATTTGTTTATGTAAAAGAATTTCAAGTTACTTGAAGGCTAAGGCTGCGTATGAAACATTTCTATTTATTTTCAGTGGTAACTAGTCTCACTTTATTTAGGATTATGTGATTGGATTCTTTAGGATTTTGTGTTTTTGCCACACATTAAAGACTAGTTTCCAGGCCCTCATTTTCACATGGTTCAAGCATGTGAAAGGTCAAGTCTAGTGATAACAGTGACATTGGTTCTGGATATGACTACATGGGTGCTAGGCTGGCAGCTCACCTATCTTGTTCTTACTACAAGACAAAGCCCAGCCAGGTGGAAGACACAACCCTCTAAGTGAAAGTTGACAAACTTGAGCTGTGGACTACTCCACCTCACACCAGCCTCTCATTTTCTCCTATAGACTATGATTTTTGTACTCTTCCCTGCTGCCTCTAAAATGTATTTGTAAAGAAAATATCAACAGACCAGAGTGGCTGTCTGAGGTGTTGTTTCTGGCTTTTAACTTTCAAAGGAATTTTACATTCATGTTTTGAGTCATTTCTAGTTCATAGGCTGATTTCTTTTCCTTCTGAGGTATTATGTCTTAAGTACTGGTCACTGAAAGAATGTTTTCAAGTTGGTGTTAAAGACTCATATCTGTCTTGAATATAGTTATATTCATTGGACAAAGCAGTTTTTCTCATCAAAGAAAATCTGTTTTAAAAAGTAAAGAAGTTTATTTTCTCTGTGATTTTTGGAGTTGGGAATTTGCTGACTTCAGCACTTCCTTATGTGCGTGTTTCTTCCTTTTTTATTATGAGGCTAATCCCCCTACAAAGATATTAAGTCTCACCATTGTTACAGTGACATCACTTTGGATTTTTACCTTAAGTTTTTATGAAGGAAATTCTAACTTCTTTCAGTTTGCTTTTATAGAGAAAAATATATTCTTTAATGGCAGGAACTGATGACACCTTTTAGTAGAAATCACTTATCTTTTCTCTATAATGAATTTACAGCAAGAAATGAGTGAACTTAGCTCTCCAATTCTCTAATTTAATCTAAAACTTTTGTTTATATTTTTCTTCCTTTGATTTTCTTTTTGTTTTATTAGGACTTTTGGTTAAATGTCCAAATGAACTTCTTGTTTCGGTTACTGAACTAAAGAAAAGTCAGACTAGCATACTTCTCAGTCACTTTTCAGAATCAAAACGTGGATTTTCTAGATCCGTATCCAATTTTCTTGAAAATGCAGCAACTTATCTTTTTTTTCTACAAGGATCTGAAATGTCTGGCTCACCATATCAATATAATAGGATTGTATCCTATTATATTCCTCATTTTCTTTGCATGTCCATGCTCCATTTGGTATATTAAGAACTTTATGTTCTGTCTGAAATCTTATTAAAATCATACTCCACTATTTCTTTTCTAGAATTTTTTCCACTTATTGTACTTATTGGGAAGGAAATCAGCTGGCACTCAAGTATTAGATTATCTACTTCAAAAGAATCCTGATTAGATGTTTAGCTTAATATCCTATATAAACATTACATTTTCATGATGTTGAAGAATCCATAGAGAAGATTTTGCTAAGTATTTATATTGTTTACACCTTTTTGGCAGGTTGTCAATAAAATAATCTAATGTGTTCTGCTTATTTTATTCATAGCAATGCTATTTTTGTACTTACTGTGTAAAACAGAATCTTTCATCCATTGCCTTATCTAACTGAATCATATTTGCTTATTGGAAAGGTATTGATTCCTCTTTATTACCGTATTTTTTAAACCAGCTAACTTATAGAATTCTCTAATTCTTTATAAAAATTATACCAGTTTTTCAACTTATTTCTTGGAATTTTTAGGTAAGAAATAGTATTAGTCTCAACTGGCAATGAAATTATATTCAAGTTTTCTGTTTTTACAACTTTCCCCATATTGTCTAACTGCTTTCATGTTGTAAGAGAAATACTTTAAAAAATGTCTCCAACCATAGATCACTTGATGTTTTTCTAGTGTTTTCTTTTAATTGTTATTTCATTACATATTTCTAAGACACTTTGTCATGCACTCCTATTTTGCCAAGCAACTTTACCAACTGCCCTTCAATTATCTATCAATTATTTGCTTCCTACTGAATCAATTAATATAATGAATAGATTACAGATTGCATAGCACTAAACTATCTTTGCATTCTTTTACTCAGTCACATTTTCAATTTTCTAGATTCTCCCCCACATTGTATTGCTCACACACACACATGCAGATATACACACACATACATATATCACACATACATACATGCATGTACATGTTTGCACAAATGAATATATACCCACATAAGGCCCATTTATATATGTATATATAAGTGCTAACATTCATTTTCTCTCTCTTTGTATATATAATTATTGAATTTTCATGGGGAAACCACATCATCATATTTTTGGTAATATATTATTGTATTACTGAGGATTGAAACCCAGAGCCTTATGAATGCTAGGCAAGCACTCTATCACTAGAGCACATTCCCAGACCATATCTTCATATTTTTTCAAAGTTATTATGGTTTTTAGCACTTGTGCCAAAATTTCATACCTTAATAAAGTGTTATTAACTGCTACACTAACACAGAACTAAAGGGGATTGGTAAATTATCAAACCTCGATGAGTGTTTCAGATGATTCTGCAGAGAACACCGTTTTGGAATGGGTGCTGAAATTTGAAAGGTGCCAGCCATGGCCCACATTCTCTCCTCCTAGCATCTTCCAAATAGGAACAATTTTCTCCTGTATTTTTACCAATGTCCATAGAACAACACACATGTTCTACCCCATTAGTGATAGGGACTGCCAGTGCATGAAATGAACTGCCACAAACATAACAGAACCTATGGGAGGTGATATTTTATGTATGTATGAACTGTATGTTGCATATATTTGCATTTTTTGTATTGAATTTTGTCCCAATGATGAACTCTTTTTTTTTTTGCCAGTCCTGGGCTTGAGCACAGGGCCTGAGCACTGTCCTTGAACTTTCTCAAGGCTAGAGCTCTAGCACTTGAGCCCCAGCACCACTTCTGGCTGTTTTTCTATGTATGTGGTACAGAAGAATCAAATCTGGGTCTTCGTGAATGCTAGGCAAGCACTCTACCACTAGGCCAAACCCCTGGCCCCCAATTAAACTCTTTTGAGTACCAATGACTTCATCAATTGAAGTATTGGTCCCATTTCTTATGAATGATAACAAGGAGTATATTCCTGGGAGAAGATGTTGACGTTTGTATCTATCACAGGTGTGGTAGTGCTGGCTGCTTTAGAATCAGAACACACAATTGTGTCAGATATTTGCTAACATCCCTTTTTAAAAATGTGAGTTTTTGACTTAAGGAGTCCATGCCTGAATACCATGTTTGTCCTTCTGATGGCTTCTTCAGCATGTTGTGTGAAACATGACTCCGCATGTAGATCTAAGGACTTCCTTCTAAGTGAATTTCAGCCTTTCATGTTTGGTCACGGTTATGATTATATAACTGACATCCAATGAATATCACCTCTTTCAAGTTCACAGCTCAGTAATTTTGAAGTGTATCCAGTCATGCATTGACTATGCCAGTTTAAAAGAGCATCTGGTCGCTAGTGGCTCACACCTGTAAGCCTAGCTATGCAAGATCTGAGTGTTGTGGTTGAAAACCAGCTTAGGCAGGACAGTTTGAGACTCTGATCTCCAATTAACCAGTAAAAAGACAGAAAGGGAGCTGTGGTTCTAGTGGTAAAACACTTACCTTGAAGAGAAAAGGTCAGGAACAGTGTCCAGGCCTTAAATAAACTTCAATAATTTTGTGGTGACAGAAATATGTATACTTTCAAGAGAGCACTGTGTAGTGATAAAGATCATATTAAATTATATCAAATACATGGAGTAGAAAAGTTCTTGGACTTAGTGTGTTAAACACACAATTTAGTTTTTTTCTTTTTTAATTGTTGGGATAGTGTATAGAGGAGTTACCGTTACATTTGTCAGGTAGTAGGTACATCATTTCTCCCACATTGATACCCTTCTCATGTTTTTGTCCCCATTTCCCTTCCCAATCCCCTTCCAATCATCTTGTTTTCCCCTTTCCCTTTCCTATTTCAAATAAACAAATAAACGTATATACAATATACGAGGTAACAAAGTCAGATACCATAACAACATGAGATTAACCACGAGGGCAACAAAAGAGAAGAGAAATAGCATAGTACATTAAGAACAACAGTCACACAAGATAAAGCTCTTCTTTCCATATCCTTTTATTCCCCTCCCCCCAAATGTGGTGCTATTCTTTCCATCACCACACAAACTGCAATGGTGAATATTGCCAAAGACCTTTAATGTATGAAGAATCACAGCAATCACAACATACATTCATGCTGTTAAATAGAGAAAATACTCCTCACAGCAGTGTGCACTTTCTCATTTCACTGTCTCTTGTCAGAATTCTGTGGTGTCTGATCCAGTGAATTTATACTTTGTAAATAAATTAAGGGTCAAGCAATGTTATTAGTCTTTTCTAAGTGTGTTTTCCATTGTTTTCTTTTGATTTTGTTTGAAATCACTTAAAGCATTGAAACTATTTAATGCACTATTTAATCGTTCGGCTTTCAAACATTTCAGTGAATAGCAATTATTTCGAAGAAAACCTGAAGACATTGAAATGTACCACTAGATAAGCAAGGGGAAAAAGCTAAACAGTGAGAGCTTACATTAGGTGCTAGATTTCATCGTTGACGTCTGTAGTTTTCGTTTGGAATATTTCAGAAAAAAGAATAATTTGGATGAAATTTTTATGGTATTTGGGGTTGAGCTCGGGCCCTCACCCTTGTCAGGCAAGTGCTCTACCTTTCATTATTCTTGAGATAATGTCTCACTCATTTGCCTGCATTGGCCTCAAATTCATGATCCTCCTGCCCCGTCTCTCAAATAGCTGCGATTACAAGTATGCATGTCACTATGCCCAGCAACATTTCTATTTTTCTATTTTTAATTTTATAAGGTTATGTTTGTGGCTTATTTTGCAGCATTTGAATTTAGCACATAATATTTAAATCATTTTCTTAAGTGATGCGAGGGCTTGAATGTGGGGCTGCACAATTGCTAGGCAGACACTGTCCTTTAGTATGCCTGTAGCCTTTTCTGCTCTGGTATCATTTTGTTGAGTTAGTTTGGAGTGTGATCTTCTGTTTACCCTGCTGCAGCTGAGATAACAGGTGAGGGGCCCCAGGCCCAGTATTTTTCTATGGATATGATTTTCCATACTTTTTTTTTTTAATTCTGAACTAACCTAGAACCACGGTCCTTCTCATCTTAGCCTCTGAAACAGTTTGGCTTGTAGGAGTGACCCACTAGCACCCACTAAGTTTAACGGTTTTTATCTTTAGTTAGTATACAGGATAATTGAGACCCAAAAAGGTTGAATTTTAATCCTTAGAGTCACATAGTTAATATATGGCAAAACTGTCATTTATGACATGGTTTTTGACAATAGCAACCCTCATTTAATAAAAGACAAAAAAATTAGATCTAAATGGCGAGGCTAAAATTAAATTTACGATTAGTATTTTTTTTTTTATTTTTTTGGCCAGTTGTGGGGCTTTAACTCAGGGCCTGAGCACTGTCCTTGGACATTTCTCAAAGCTAGAGCTCTACCACTTGAGCCACAGCACCGCTTCCAGTTTTTTTTCTATGTATGAGGTACCAAGGAATTGAACCCGGGTCTTCGTGCATGCTAAGCAAGCACTCTACCACTAGGCTAAACTCCTGGCCCAACGATTAGTATTTTGATAGTCATGCCTGACTTTGCAGGAAGACCTTTACAAACTGTTTGAACATTTTTTTCAAATTGGGGAAACTTAATCAGAAAAGTGGCAACATTAAAGAAACAGATGAAATTGGCCTGGTTAGCGGTAAATAACTCCATTTACGTGAGGTGTCATGACATACCAGCATTGGAGATTTGAGTGTAGAATAGATCCAGAGGCACAGTAATATTGAGATAGGTTCCAAGTTATGTTAGAATAATGTAGAATAAAAAGCTCAGGTTTGCGCTTGGTGGATTAGCAGTGAGACAGAGCCAGGGAGCTAGAACTGCAGAGGAGCCTGACAAAACCTGTGATCAGATATGGTGATAAACTTGTATTTTGTTTTGCTTGTCCTGGGGCTTGAACTCAAGGCCTTGGTGCTGTCCCTGAGCCTCTTTCCACCTTGTACTCAAGGCTAATGCTCTAGCACTTAAGCCATAGTGCCACTTTGGGCAACTTCAAACCTCTGTCTTCATATCTCAGTCTCCTGAGTAGCTAGGATTACAGATGTCAGTCACCAACGTCCAGCTTAATCTGTATTCTCAATGTAGAATTTATGTATGTGAATTATATTTCAACATACTGACAGAGCTACTTTCTGGACTAGTCAAGAGAAAGGTAGGAATGACGTACATTCTGAAGCCAAGCTGTTTCATAATTTTTTTTTTGCTGTTTTTGCTTTGTTTCTGTCAAATCGCTTTTCCAGCAAGTTCTCTAACACTAGAGCTATACTCTCAACCTTTTTGTTATTTTTTTTCTTTCAGATAGAGTCTCATTTGTTGCTAGGGAGGCCTTGAACAAAAATTCTACTTATACCTCCTGTCTAGCTGGGATTAGAGTCATGAGCCACCAGACAGAGTCCTCAGGTTCTTGATAAGAAATGATTTTATTTATTTATTTTTTAGTTTATTATCATATGAGTTCAGACTATTGGCTGCATAAGACTTGATAAACAAATGAAATTCACAGTAAATATACTGAAATAAATAACACTATCATTGGAGCAGTAATATCACATTGAAGTTAATGTTGATTTTGGTTTTTGTCCATAAGGTAGACATGCTTCCTATCTGAATATTGTATTATAATTGACACAATAGAGCTCTGTTTGTCGATTGGCTGGGTTTCATGGGATCCAGATTGGGCTTAGTTAGGTTGCTGTGGTGTCTTGGCTAGGCTTACTTATGCATATGTAAATTCGCTTCAGATTCCTCTTTTTCAGGCTTGGCTGAAGAAGCTCAGTTGGAGCTTTTCTGTTCCAGATGTCTCTCTGTGTTATGCTGGAGAGGGCAGAGGTAGAGCAAGGCCAACCCAGTACCACATTTTCCTGACAGGTCGTGTTTGCTAAGATCCTAATAGTTAAGCCAAGTCCATGGACCATTATCTGCCTACCACAGTTTGTGGATACTGGAAGTTATGTCCAAGAATAACCACAGCCAGTAACAAAACTACCACCTTTGTAATATCATTGTTATCTTTGGGAGGAAAATACCATGTTTCAAAATTTTAAAGTTCCTTTAAAATATAAACCGTTGTTTATTTCTTTGGTAAAACAGGCAATTTTGTAAGCCCGGATGGCTGTTTTATTTTCTCATGTACACATATTATTCAACATGAATGACATCAATGCCACTTACACCATACATACAAATGTTACCAAAAGAGATCTTCATATTTGACAATGATGGAAAACTGTAAAAATTAGTGCACACTTTTGCATGTTGTTCCGCATAAGTATATCTACTCTGGCAAGAATGCAAGTTAGTGAGGGCGGGCTTAACCCAGGATCCTGTGTCCTAATGAAGGATTTCTTCAGTCCAGGTCCCTGCAAATGGTCAAAGGTGTGTTGACTGGGCTTGCACATTGCACAAAGAGCTTTCATGAAATGAAAGATTCTTCTAGTTCTATGGATCCAAACTTGATTAAATAACCTTGCTGATATGCTGGTCCATAACAGAAATAGCCACTACGGTCAGGAGAACAATAGGAAAAACCAATAGTTTCCTTAAATGTCAAATCAAGGATGCTGTTAGCAAGTAAATAATTATAAGCACCGTATTTAACAAAACACTGAGCAGGAATATGTAAACATCCTTAAGTCTTACATGCTAAGGTCTTTGGTCATGTTTCTGCTGTGGGTCTGTGACAGTTATCCATGTGAGCTGCTTGACAATTGGTCTTTAACAAGACCGCTGATCTCAAGACATGGTGGAGGAGATATTGGCTGAAGCTCTCTCCTGAGCAGCTAGCTCATCTGGGAAGGTGCAATGTCTGGTGTAAATGATGAGATTCTATCCAATCCTACCTCTACTAGTTGCTGTGATGTGTTCGTGTGGTAACAACTGAAGTTCTCTGCTTGAAGTGACTTTTATTTATCTTTCACATGAGCAGGAATTTTACCTCCATTCTACAGATAGGCAAATTGAATGTTAATGAATTTGTAGTTACTGAACAAATGAGCCACAGACTCAGTGAGGGACCATTGTCTTAATTGGCAGGATTGTGCCATCAAATCATATCACAATGTTACCGGAAAGGGTTGGATGAGGGAATGGAAATGATTTACATAAGACAGACCACATGGATTTGAAGCCATGTAGCTTTTGCCAATGTAGCTATATCAAAGCATTAATCAAAACGCTCTTTTTTTATAAATGCAAAAGTCCTTAAGGTTCCCCATTGTTTGAATGTGAATCATTTTGATAAGTTGAAGGCTACCCTTTCATGAGGGAAGACCATCCATTGTGTTTCTTACTTTAGTATTTTGAGAGTGTGATTCCACACTGCCCTGTTAATACAACATATGCCTGCACTGTTGTGCTCAAGGCTTTTTGTAAATCTAATGAATGTAGCCCGGTTGTAGACATTTACTGCTCTAATTTTTGGAGCTAATTACAGGATCACATGCAATCATGAGCAATGAGGCAGCAGTCCTATCTGTTCTTTAGCTGGTTTCCTCCAACCCCAAACAGTTGTTTTGAAATGCGGCATAATATCACAACTAGGAAATTAACATTGAAGCCATTCATCTACCATACTTCAATGTCACATGCATTTATTTGTGTGTGTTTTAATTGGATGCAATTTTGTCACATACATAGATTCAGAGAACAACTATAGTCAAGACACAAAGCAGTTTCCTGGGGCTGGGAGTCTGGACTTTGGAGTGCTTGCCTAGCATGCACGAAAACCTGGGATCCATTCCTCTGTACTACATACATAGAAAAAGCCAGAAGTGGTGCTGTGGCTCAAGTGGCAGGGCTGTAGCCTTGAGAAAGCCCAAGGACAGTGCTAGGCCCTGAGTTCAAGCCCCAGGACTGCCCCCCCCAAAATACCAGTTTCCTTCAAAGTGTCCCTCGATTATCTTTTCATGGCCTTAAATCTTGGTTACTACTAACTCATGCTTCATCTCTACAAGTGTATGGTTTCCACAATATTATACAAGTGAAATAATATCCCAAATGCTTTGTGAAGTTGACTATTTCACTTGGTATCATTTCCTTGAGAACCACCCAAGTCAGTACATGTTCCTTTGAGTAGTCCCATTATTTTTGATTGTTGAGTAGTATTCTATTCATCCATTCCAGGTCCCAATTTCTTCATCTGTTTGTTTTATACCATGGGATCTGAGTTCTTAAACCTGGCCTCATACAGTTTACTTGAATAAATTATGAAACAACCCCCCCCATACAAAAAAAGAACCAAAAATGCTGGGAGATTCGTGAGGAAAATGGTGTTTAACACCTCAAAATGCATGTTTCTAATCACATGACGAGCACATTCAACTATGAAAGTTGAAGAGTAACAAATTTTAGCAAACATTTTAAGAGGTGGCTCATTAGCAAGTTTGCTAAGAAAAACTTTTGAAGCTCTTGAATTCTCATCCTCCAAAAGATTAATAAACACAGTTAAAATATAATTATAAACTCAAAGGCTTATGTATTGCAGTTGTCAAGGGCTGGCTTTTAAAAGATCTTGAAGCATCTTCAGGGCCTGGTAGACTCTTCCTCTTCCTTATCCACTTCTTCCCACCCTACCCATAGCAACTTCCAGACAATCTGTTTTACACATTGACTTTCCCATCAGCTCTCCTTTGAAGAATAAGTTCTAGGACTGGAAGGATGTTTGAAAACCTCAGCTCTGTCACTTATACTTTATGCAACGGCAACTATTTGACTGATCGAACAACCCTTAATCCAAAGCCTATTCCAGCTCATTTTTATGGAGTTGTACCTTGGACATTTTTTTGATTTGGATGAAATCTAGGTCGTTTCATGACATTTCTTGACTATGTTAGCTTAATGAAAAAAAAAAAGATGCTTTACTTTTTAGATTTCTGAAAGAAGTTAAAATCAGTTAATAAAAAACCAACCCAATGTAATAGTACCAATAACTATTGTCTGTTGAAATGGCAGCTTGTTCCTTTTCTCAGAGTGGCTCCAGTCCAGCCAGGCAACAGGCAGTGGGAAGTTTTCTCTTTACAATTTGGACAGCATTTTCCTTGGGCTGCCTCCAGCTCACCCGGATTGAACATGAAGAAGGGAGGCCAAAGGACACAAAAAATAATCCTTCTTGGACTACATTTATTATAAGCTGTCAATAGCATTTTAGACCAAAGCTGAAATTCATCTGTTAGATACTACCTTTGTGAAACTGGTATGAGCCATTCTGATTGGTCACTGTCCTGTCTGATTGGTCACTGTCCTGTTCTGCTTAATCGGTTGTGAAATCTGGATGTCATGCTGAAGATGATTTTGTTTTGGGATTTTCTCTAAAACAGACAGACAGACAGACAGACAGACAGACAGACAGACAGACACACACACACACACACACACACACACACACACACACACACACACACACCACAAGTGGGATTTATCACTTGTGTTCAGTCTCTCTGCACTCTTCTAGCTATGTAGATAATTCTCATTGGCAGAGGCCCAGCCATCATGTCTTCACAAATGAACATGTCATACTGAAACACCCTTTAAAAGGGTCTATTTTTTGATATTTCAGTATCTGTTATGTCACCATCATTTGAATACTCAGGCAAGCAGAAAGGTATTGATACTACTATAAATGATATCTCTTCTTAATGTCTGGATTATCATCACAAAAGTATATTTAGAAATATATATAGAGAGAAAAAGCCAGACTTTGTTAGTACTTATACTTTTTTTAACTTATGTAGTGGACTCTCTCACTATAATGCTATCTCCTTCAAGACCATCTTATTTTCAATGATTATCTCTCTATTGTTTTGCTAAACACTAATCTTATAGTAGGTATACAACAATAACAATAATAATAATTACTGAATGTTCTTAACCAGAGTAAGGACAGGCAAGAAGCAGAAATTATTACAGAAAGTCTCTTGTTCAACTTACTAGTTTATCACAATACTTTGACTGCTTATATTTAGAAGTCCCAATTATCACCATTGTCCTCATCATTCGTATCATCTCACCTTTCCATGACTGATCTCCTTGAAGATACCAGTTGCCCTTCTCAGTGAGTTTTATATGAAACACAACAATCTTTGAAGTTAGTGATTTAGATATCCCCTGTCTATAGTACTTTGTCCTCTATGAAGTCATTGATTTGAGACATGCATAATGTTTGTTTTTTAATTGTATTGGAAATGCCTTTCTGCATTCATTCTTTTACTTCAAAATGGTCCATAAATTGACAGTGAATATTTTAAATTTTTGTGACTATATATAGCTGGCATGCTTATTTTGTGGATTCTTTTCTATAAACTTTCTGGCAAACATAAGGACAAATGATGCTATAACTTTTTGGTATGTTTCTTTTGGAAATCCTGTAAAAATCACCTTCTCCACAGCTTCCCAAATTTAGTTTTCATCTTGATTTCTCTATTGATCATATGTTTATCCAATTAAGTGCAAAGGCTGAATATAAATTGTTTCTATGAGATTGAAGAGAAGGAAATAATCTACAGTCTATATTTACATTTAAATGCAAGTCCAAGTTCTCATAGGGTAGTCAGACTTCATATTAGACATTTTTCTTCAACTACTGAATTTTCAGCAGCTGTGTGGGAGTTCAGGATCAATTTAGGTACATTATCTTGTTTAGAAATAATGCTACCCAAAATGATAAAAATTCAAGTGATGATGTCAGTACTTCTACTGAACTTGTTCCTGTGATTAGAATTTTCTCAGAAAATGTGTGCAGCTCAGTTTGGGGTGAAATATTCTCTCACCTCTTGTCCTTTCCTATTTTATTGTGATTTTACCCTCCAACACATTCAGGATGCCTTCTTAAGACTTATTTTATTTGGTAAATCCCTGAAAGATGCCTGAAGGATTATGTTATTTCAACTCCTTATTTAAAGATTAAGGAAACTAAGGCTTGGATAGGTGTAGGTAGATAGAGCAAACTCTGTATCATCCATGGCTAGATTAGTAGTGTAATATGTGAAATTAGAAAGAAGATTTGGCTTTGACATTTATGAGGTTCTTTTCTATAGGCGTTTATTTTGTGGGACTCAACCTCTAAGAAATCAAATCTCAGAAGTAGTGAGAGTTGCTTGAATGACTTTTCCTCTCATGTTAACTTGGTGATTATTTTGGAAATGATCATTTGGTAGACACAGAAGTTGAAGTGATACAAAGATAAGAAATATGAAAACACAATGGGGACTCAAAAACAGAAGACTTTTGAAGGTAAATATGCTGTTGACTCTTCCAGATTTCCCACAATAGACAAGGTCCTTTTCAGCAGAAATGTCCAAAAAGTATCATTTTTTCTGAAGATTCTAATATCCTAGGCCAATATTGAAAGCTAAGTTCTATTTAGCCATCACTGTGGTCTGAAGTTAGAGTCTTTTCTTCTTTATGTTTCTGAAGCACTAGTGGCTTTTATTTTCTACTCAGAAACCAGGGAAGTAGAATCCCCTTTTTATTGTAATCTTGGCAAGTGATAGATGCACCCTCCAAGGACTATATTCTGGGACTTGAGTTGACTTTGTTATCCAGTTTGTAGCACCCACAATTAATGATACATTCATATTAGATATCTGTGCTTTCTAGAGCATGGATTTGTTTTCTGTGTGGATAATTAGCTACATCCTGGGCATAGAGTGATTATTTTCCTTTATGTTCACACTAGTTTATCCAGCAACATTCCAGTACCTTCCTCTTGGTCCAGGAATGTAGATAAAGGACTTCCCTTGACATTGTACCTCACAAAATTCTCTGTCTCCTCTCAAGCCATGGCAGTTGCTTCTACATCTTGATGTGTTACTTGATAACACCTCTTGTCATGTTGAGTAGTGGGTAGTGAGGGAAGTTCTTGAGAATGCATGTATTCATTTCCCTGTTGTCAAGTTCTAGCAATGAGTCACTCAATAAGCATTCACTGAGCATTTACTATAAGCCAGGCATTGTTCTAGGTAGCAGGAACATAATTGAATAATTAAAAAGCCCCTACCTCCCTGAACTTAGATTCCAGTGGTAGTCAGAGATGGGAAGAAATCCCACGCAAATAAAATTGGTTCAGAAAATGCTGCATGCCTTTGAGAAAAAAAAAGGAGAAAAAGAGACATGGAACAAAACTGAAGGGAAGGAATTCTTTCTTTGGAAAAGAGAGTCAGAAACGGGCTTTCTAAAGAAGTGAACTGTTAGCTAATTCTTAAATGCAAATATGCCAACAACAAAAATGTTGAGGGAACAAATAAAGCAGATATGATTAATATTTGTAGATGAGGGGTTGTGATTTTGTTTGTTTGCTTATTTTGTGGGTGCTGGGGCTTGAACTCAGGGCCTATGCTGTCCCTAGCCTCTCTGTGCTCAAGGCTACCACTCTACTACTTGAGTCACAGCACCACTTCCAGCTTTTTCTGTTTATGTGGTACTGAGGAATCAAACCCGGGTTTTCATGCATGCTAGGCAAGGACTGAGCTATATTTCCAACCCTGGGCTGGGCATTTTGGAAGAGCTTTGGCCTATCAAATTGAAAGGCCCTGAACTGGGTCCTTTGAGTTACAGTGCAAAGATAAAAAATATATAATGAAAAAAGGTTTGTAGATGAGTGAGGAGACTGAACTTACATAAAACAAGTTCTGATGACAAGAAGAGGCCACTTAATTAATGACTTAATTAGGTTACTTAATAATGATTAATGACTTAAATCATGATACATTCCAAGGTCCCCATTTATTCAGCAATCTCATTGATTAACAGGGAAAGATTTTCTTACTTGATAGATGAAAGTAATCTTGTTTATTTTAACAAACCTTGAGAACATAAATTCAAGGAACCGCTTAGGCTGGAGGCACTGTCCGTGCATGTACTTACCTTACAGAAATAGCGAGGCACACAACATGTGGATCTGAGAACCTGGAGAAAGAAAGCTGTACCAGAGACTTTCTAGTTTAATCAGAACATTGAAGAGATGGAAGCCTGGAAATAGCTGAAAATAATAGCTTGCTTTTACTAGGACAAATTAAATTTTTCCTTATTTTTTTGAGACTTCTTCAAAAGTACTTTTTATCTTCAAAGTGAACAGAGAAGTTAGTAAAAAGAGTTTTTTATTTTACTGATAGTTAATATACTGTATTCAGTTTGATTAGACTATACTGATTTAGAGCAAGAATTCCTCTGTTTGTATAGTTTTTGTTTTTGTTTTATTTTGTTTATTTGAGGGCTGGCTGCTATTTTACCACTTGAGCCACATCTCCACTTCTGTGTGTCCTTCCTTCCTTCCCCCCCTTCTCTCTCTCTTTCTCTCTTGCCAGTTATCAGAGATAACATCACAATTTTATCTTCTCAGGCTAGCTTGGAATTCAATCTTCATATCTCAGTTTCCAAAATAGCTGGGATTAAAGGCATTGTTTTTTATAATTTTAAAAAGTTGTTTTTCTTTAACATTATCTATATTTTTTTGTTCAGAGATTTTTTTTTCTCAACTAGTACTCACAACTCTATTCCTGACTGGCTAACTGTAGATAAGCATTCATTGGAGATAAGAGTCGTACAGATTTTCCTGCCTGGACTCGTACTGAATCAAGATCCCCAGATCTCAGCCTCCTTTGTAGCTAGTATTATAGGCATGAGCCACCATGAGTTATTTAATTTGATACTCATACCAGACCATTTGATTTTGTATGTGCATATGATAGGCTATTGGTTATTTTTACTTGCAGGACCTATAATCAACAGAGTTTTGCAAACATTGAATTAGCAAGTGCTGGGCCATTTCTCTAGTGGTAGATAACATAACTAGCTTCCTATGAGCATCTCATCCCAATTGTCAACTTATTAATACCTAGCTTTGATTTATGTGTATTTCTAGTCAAGATCTTTGCATTTTATTGCACATTCATTTGCATTTACTTAAAACCCAAAGCCCTATAACTCAAACTTTCTGTGACACATGCAATTTCTTCTCAAAGAAGAACAGTAGTGGTAGTCTTGCACTTTAGAACACTAGATAACACCTCAGGAGGCAGTTTAAATGACAAAAGCAGCAACTGAAACACACATGTGCACATGTGCGAGTATACACACACACACACACACACACACACACACACACACACACACACACACACCACAGTGCTAAGGAATCTATAAAAGAAAACAAGTTGTCTTCAGTGAATTCTGAAACAGGATGGCAGAGAGTGTGTTTGTTCAACCACAAATGGGGACACATTCAGTGACCAGGGCGTCTTGTGCTCTATGTGCAGCGCACACTGCCACAGGATCTCCAGACATATTGATTTTTGTAGTTACTGATATGTTGGAATGAGTAGGCAAGTAATGAATCCAGGAGTAAAAATAAATGATATTGTTATGTATCTATGGCCTGTTTGAATAAATATAAAATGAGAATTATCTATCCAGCCATCTTAGCCTCCTGAGTGGCTAGAATTGCAGGTGTGAGGCCACCAGCTCCTGGCTTATGTTTATTTCAATTTACAATTTGTATTCATTTGCAGCCTCTTCCATTCTGTACTTCCATTTATTGTCAGTTATAGGAAAATTTCTTTATGTGTGATAGTTATTGCCTTTAAAATAAATAATTATTAACCACTTGAGTATGTAAATGCATATATATTTAAACATGTGTGTAGCATTTATATTTACATGCCAACAAGAGAGAGCAAGAGAAGCAGAGTGTAAGAACATATTTCTGAAGAGAAAGCCATTTTAAAAAGTAACGGATGTCCTAATTATTCACGTGTTTGTGCAGCAGCCTGCTTAAAATTTCTTTAAAGTACATAAAATTGACTTAACCTCTACTGATATAGACAATTAAAAAGAAAAGCCTTCCTAATTAGTATAATCTAAACATTACTTTATAATGTGGCTAATGGGAAGTCATCTGTCTTCTGACACAGGTAATTCAGTTTTTTGCTACACTTCTGATTATTGAATTTGAATGTCACTATATATCAGAAGGTGATACATTGCTTCACTTACCTTCTACTAAATAAGAAGTCAGTGGAATGTTTGTCTAGTATGTTACCAACTCAATTCTTGGCCCATTTATAAAAATTAATACATGCCATCCATTAGCACTCAATAGTACAGGAATATAAACACAGTAACTGAGTGGCTTATTCCAGGAAATTCTGAAAATAATAAGACTTGGAATTGATTCTTCTTTGAAATAAATTAGTTCAGGGGTTTGCATTGTATTTTACACTTGAAGATTTGCTTTTGCTACTATAATTTTTGGAGAACAAAAATTTGTGGTCATTTTAAGTTTTAACTAAACATATGAATAAGGTCCTTTAAAGAATCAGTGTTTGCCCAGGCCCCAGCTCCTAGGGCCTGCAAAGGCCCCACAATGAAGACCTCTGTCTGCCGATGAGGAAAGGACTGTTGTGGCTCCCTGACCGCCATCTTCAGGGGGCCAGTGGCCGGTGTCATTTCTACCAATAAACTTGAGGCAAGATCTGGAAAAATAAAAGAATCAATGTTTGCTTTTGTTGGCTTTATTTTTATGCTCTAACTTGCTGCTTCAAACAACAGTTGAACAAATACTGTTGCAAATACTGTCTTGATAATGTTGAGTGGGTAGCTACAATGGAAGAATGATTCTTTCCTGTCTTCCAGTCATTCACAATACAGAAAGAGTTAAGATGGGCATGGCTAAAACACAGTGCAGAACAAAGGTAATAGGAAAGAGGAAAGGTAATAGGTAATAGCAAAAGTAGTACCCAGAACTAGGAGTGCACAAATGTGGAGATCACTGCTTTCTAAGCGGAATCCTTCAGGTAGGAAGGGAGTGTGTTTTATTAGTGCAAGGCACTCAAGATGAATAGTAGAGGGCAAATTTTAGGAAGGATGGGATAATAATTTGGATTTGTCATTCAGGTCTTGCCTGTCAGGTAATGTGCTTATACATGAATGAATAGATAATGGAAACCTATTGCAGAATATTAAGTTGGCAAAATCAGGGCACGGAGTTAAGCAAATTCAGACAGGAAAGTCACTAGAGACAAAAAGACTATTATATATATATATATGTTATGTTATGGTGTCAAGGGTGTTGATATGTGAGGCAAATTTGAAGTAGGAAGATAAGGATGAAAATGAGAAGCATTGTGAAGAAAGAATATTTTTACAAAAATTACTTTTCCCAAATGTACTATTTACCTGACTTATTCAACTGTAATCCCTTTGTACATCACCTTTATACTAACAATAAATAAATAAATTTTCTGGGAAATTTCTCTTTCTACCTGCTGTGTTTTATATAGAAGTCACTTCTGACGAACTTTTGGTTCTGTTGTTCTGGTTTTCACATAGGATGGAAGACGATCTATGGTCTTGATCAAATACCATACATGGCTTAGCTGTTTTTGAGTAATAAGGACATTCAGAAGATACGTTAATATCATGGGCCTTCATGTTAACATTCAAAAAATCAGGTATCTTGGAGATTTTTTCTTCAAGAAGGCAATTTAATGGAATTCATAGGAAGAACTTATGATTATATACTTCATTTAATAAGTAATTTATAGTAATCAGTTTCGATTGCCTAGTATAAAAAGGACTTTTGAGTCCAGCATTGTTGCCTGCATTTTGGTGTTTTTCTTCAAGAAGAAAAGTAAGAAGGACAATCAAATATTATTGATATATATCTTACTAAAATCAGGAATACTCTACTTTCTCTTGGGATTCAGAAGATCTGATGGCTCTTTTAGGAACAAGTTTTATAAGAAAGACTTAAAAAGTTTTAAAATCACTGAATATCATCTTTAGCAGATTGAACAGAGAGAAAAACAGTAATACCACCAATATAATCATTCGATTAGTGCCAGGAAAATATAATAATAGAAATTATTTAAACAAAGCATGGAGAACAAAGGTAGCAATACTTGTTGAAGGATACTAAAGTTTCAGGTAATGGAAGAGTTTCCATTGAGTCACATTAGAGTATTCTCAAATCTAATTAGAGTAGATAAAACACCTTTGATGGGTATACTACAAATGGTGTCCATAGAGATTTTGTAGCTGAATTAATGATCAGGAAGAGAAAAGACTTACAGTACTAGACACACTACCAAAAGAGCAATTACTTCATGAAATCCAGATGGAATCTAGTTTTTTTGGTAAGAGATGGATGCTTTTAAACATGGCAGAACGAAAGAACACCCCTCTCCCCCCAACACACACACAACACTGGATCTTGGGTCTGGAAGTTTGGGCCTGGGCACTAGCCCTGAGATCTTTAGCTCAAGGCTAGACTTGCCACTTTGAGCGACAGCACCACTTTCTGTTCTCGAGAGGTTAATTGGAGATAAAAGTCTCATGGACTTTTGTGTCTGGGCTGGCTTTGAACCACAATCCTCAGATTTCAGAGAATCTTTACATGAATAAATGTACTTTGGTTTGTACTACCACTTTATATTTAGCCCACAAAACACTTGAAAGTTAAAATTGTGGCTATAGGTAAGTGCCCATCTTTTCTATTAAAGCATTTGAATAAAATATGCTAGGATATAGTAGGAAAACATACTTGAGAAGAGCCAGTCTACCTATGTTTAGAACACTATGGAAATGACCTGGTATGTTGTACAGTAGCTCACAGAACCAACACAGGCTTTCCAACCAGAGCCAAAGGAATCTTGAAGGATATTTCACATTATCTCCAGAGCCAAGATTTTTGCTGAAGCAATTATAAAAGCCACAGTTGCACTTACTACTATTCATCACAGAATAAATAATAAGCTGTCAAAAATAGAAGTTTAGGTTTAGCCTTAAGTATGTTGCACTTTTTGAAATTAGGAACTGTGAGTGTTATAAGAATAAGCAATTACCAGTTCCATTAAGATTGATTCTTTTAAAGGTGATATTTTGAACAGGTTCATATGTCTTTC
The DNA here is from genome assembly GCF_031878675.1 of Megascapheus bottae. NCBI lineage: Eukaryota > Metazoa > Chordata > Mammalia > Rodentia > Geomyidae > Megascapheus > Megascapheus bottae. The sequence goes on from NC_143510.1 coordinate 20,974,289, forward strand.
AAGTTAACTTCAAACATTCAGAATTGCTACTTCAGCTTTAAAGTTTGGTTCTCTATTTTTTATTAAAAAATGATACCAAATGGTTAGGCTTTTGGTTTTGTTTTGTCTTGTAGATGCCATCCTCCTCTGAAAGAGTAATGCTCTATGAGCACGTACTTCGCAATCTGTTCTCTGAGGATTCATTTGCAAAGGGTTATGTCATTTCTTAAATACATGCTCTACCTCGGACTTCTAATGGGAAATGGCTACCATATGCAATTGGAGTAGTTAGGGAAGAATGTAATTAAATAGAAATTATTTTTTTAGTTGAACAAGGACCCGAATGTGACATGCTCATAGAAAGAGTATGTAGTTTTTAGGATGACTTGAAAATCATATTATCAGATATAGGCTAGTTTAGGGAGAATGGACATATCTTGTTTGTTGAAGCCTATTTCTATAGAAAGACTTCATCAGTCTAAGACTACAAGAATTTTCACCCAATAAACACTCATAAAATTCTTCTTTTTCAACATATCCTTTATTAAAAGAGGAAAGTTGAGCCTAGAAGAGCTGTATGCTGATCTTTGCTCTCTTCCCTGTCACATCTATTTCTTGTCCTTTATCCTATTTCCTTTGTGTTTATTTGACTCAGGAAATCAGAAAAAGAAAAAAGAAGCCACACCATAAAATTAAAGTAGGAGTAAGAAGAAAGAACAAAGATAGAGCCAGATAATTGTTCAAGATAAGATCAAGGAAGATGCAATCAAACAAATCAATGTGTTTTTAGAGAAAATTAATGACAAGCATGTCCAAGTTGGCCTAGGAGCAGGAAAAGTAAAAAGATATAAAAATGAATCTGGAATAAAGAGAGACATGAAGATAATTTTGAATTTCACTATTACCATGAACAAATTTAAACCACTGCAAAACTATGCATGCAATGGATCCATGTCCATATACTTGTACATTTCCAAAGTTAATTAAAAATAGGAACATTAAATGAGCAAATGGAATAAAATTCAACTAAATAATGCCCATGCTGCTGGGTGCTGGCCCATACTCCTATTTCTAGTCCCATAGAGGCTGAAAGCTGAGGTCAGAAGTTTGAAACCAACCTAGGTGGACAAAATAGTGAAATCCCCATCTATATTTACAAACCAAAATCCAGAACATCTTCTTAAATGGAAGAGCATCACCCCTGAGTACCAAAGATAAAGAAGAGAAAGATGTCCTAAATTCAAGCCCTGGTACAAGTATACCTACACGACACACGTGCTTTTGCTACCTCTCCTCAGCCTTGTCTTCCATAGATAGCAGGATTGTGAGTTCTGCATTAAAGGAACTGGGGACCTCTCCACGGGACAGGAGAAGTAAGGAATCTCCCTACTCTAGACATCTTAAGAAGCTGGACTATGAAATGTGCTATAAAGCAAAGTGAATTCAGTGTCTTACATATGTGACATGTGTGGAGAAAGTAATCAAATCTCTAGGACTGTGTAGCTCAGGAAAGGGTATTATCTTAAGGAACTCTTTTCGTAAATATGCTGCCACCATAAATGGACTCTGAATGGAAGAATGGCCAGGCATTCTTTTCATTTCAGTTTAAATAGTTTAATTATTTACTTTAATTTAATTTCATATTATTGTACTTGTGATGTACAGAGGGGTTATAGTTACATAAATGATATAATCAGTACATTTCTTACACAACAAAGTTATCCCCTCCCGCATTTTCTCCCCCTCTCCTTCCTCCCCTAACTCCTCTCCTTCCCAACTTTTGAAGTTCAATTCTAAGTAGTATCTTCTGAGTTTCACTCTTCTGAGTTTCACTGTTGCATTGTTCACCCCTTGTCCTTTGTCTCACTGTTTTGTGACTCATCTTCCCTTCCCCAAATCAGATAAACACACACACACACACACACACACACACACACACACACACACACACACACGACACAAGGTGCCAAAATAAAAAGCAATGACAACAAGGGCTAAACCAAAGGGGAAAAAATGAAAGAAAGAAAGAAAAAAAACCTCACATAGTACATTAAAAACAACAGCAGCAGCAGCAAAATCCCTCTTGTTTCCATATCTTGGAGTTTATTTCAATTAGCATCATTTTACATGGTCTTATTCAGCAATTATGAGCCTCTGTTAGGACTATCCTAGACAAATTATTACAAATAGGAAAACCATGGAGCCTTTGTTCCTTTAGGTCTGGCTTATTTCACTTAATATGATTTTTTTTCCAAGTCTTGCCATTTCCTTACGAATGGGGTGATGCCATTCTTTCTGATGGCATAATAGAATTCCATTGTGTATAAGTACCACATCTTTTTGCTCCAATCCTCTACTGAGGGACATCTAGGTTGGTTCCATATCTAAGCTACGGTAACTAATGATGCAGTGAACATAGCTGTGCTAGGAGAAGTAATGTGACCTTGTTTGTGGTCATTTGGATAAATATCCAAGAGTGAGATTGCTGGATCATACAAGAGCTCTATGTCTAGTCCTTTGAGAAACCTCCATACTGTTTTCCAGAGTGATTAAACCAGCTTACATTCCTACCAAGAGTGTAATATTTTTCCCTTTGGCCACATCCCTGCCAGCATGTGTTATTATTAGTTTTTTGATACTGGCCATTCTAACTGGGATAAAGTAGAATCTCAATGTAGTTCTGATTTGCATTTCTTTTATGAATAAAGATGTTGAATATTTCTTCATGTGTCCATTGGCCATTCTTATTTCCACTCTAGAGAAGTTTCTTTAATTCTTTAGCCCATATATTAGTGGGGTGGTTGTTTCTTTGAGAATTTGTTATTGGGCGGCTTATTTGGGCTCTAGGTATATTTTTATATGAGGCCCTTATCTATTATATAGCTAGTGAAGATCTTCTCCCTATCAGTGAGTTTTCTGTTTAGCTTGCTAACTATATCCTTTGCCATGTAGAAGCTCTGTGGTTTAAGGTGATCCTATTTATCCAGCCTTTCTTTGATTTATTGTGTTTCTGGATCTTTACTTAGGAAGTTTCTATCTGGTCAAGGAGCTCTAGTGTATCCTCTGTCCCTTCCTATAATATCTTTAGGGTATCTACTTTTACCTTGAGGTCTTTGATCCATTTGGAGTTGATTTTGGTGCAGGGTGATCTAACTTCAGTTTTCTGCATGTGTATAGCCAGTTCTGCCAGCACCATTTGTTGAAGAGGCTATCTTTCTTCCATTTGATGATTTTGGCACCATAATTAAAGATTAGATGCCTGTAGGTCTGTGGAATTATTTTTGGATATTCAATTATTTTCCATTGGTCATCAGGCCTGTTCATATGCCAATACCAAGCTGTCTTTTTTCTTTTTTTAATAATTGAGATCTTATAATAGAGTTTGCAGTTTGGTATTGAGATTCCCCCAACACTGTTTTCCTGTTAAGGATTGTTTTAACTGTGCAGGGTCTTCTATTATTCCACATAATAATATTCCTTTACCAAATGATATTGTGATATTAATGGGTGTTGTATTGAATGTGTAGATCACTTTTGGCAGTATTGCCAATGTTAATCCTCTCAATCCAGGAGCATGGGAGGTTTTTCTACTTCCTTAAATCGGCTGTAATCTCCTTTCTCGGGTTTTTAAAGTTTTCCCCATAGAGATTCTTCACTTCTTTGGTAATGTGACCGGGTGTACTTTGCTCTTCTTTCCATCAAGATATGGGATCTCTTTATCCATCCCTTGAGCCTTGGCTGAGCATGGGCCTTGTATTGGCTCATGGGACATTTGCAAATCTAGTAGAATTAGAGGTTGGATATGTGCTTTCCCCTTTTAGGCCTGGCCATCCTGACACTATCAGACCTTCCTCATTTGCACAATGAGAAGGCAAATGGTTAAGTGGCTCTCAGTGGCAGTCCTTACTAAGCCTGTCAACTCCATATATCCTGCTTCACAAGGGAACTCAGACAATGGAGTGATGAGACAAAAACCCAAGTCACTGCATTTTTATTACTATTAACTTTTATAATTATTTAGTGATACTGGGGCTTGAAATCAGGGCTTTGTGCTTGCTAAGCAGGTGCTTTACCACTGAGCCACACCTATAAGCTTGTTTTGATTTAGTTATTTTCTAGATAGTCTCAAGTTTTTTTTCCCCAGGGTTGGCCTCAGAGATATGATCTTCTTATGCTCCTCTTATGTATGGTCTGGTAATTAATGTAGCTGGTTCTACAGTGTGAGCTTCCATGCCCAGGTTGTTGGTTGAGAGAAAATCTTGCTCTCTTTTTGCCTGGCTGACCTTGAATTCTCCAGTTTCTCCCACCCATCTCTCGAGGATCTAGGATTGTAGGTTCAAGCTACAACACCAGCCTAAATTGTTGTTTCCAGTCACTGAATCATGGGGACATCTTATTAACTCAGCAAAGGCAAAACAGTACAATAACGTAAGATGTTAGATGTAGAAGAAGTTTTAAACTTGTTTTCAATGCTTCCTTCAATGAGGCACCCCAGGAAAGTAGCAATAGAATCTTCTCAGTCTGATTGAAGATATTTATCTAAAGCTAAGAGCTAATATACTTAGTTGACAGCAGCAGTGAAGTTTTAGAAGCATCTTCGTTCATAACAGGCCAGTCAAAATCCTGCTATCATTTGTCCTTATACTGGAAGTTCTAACCAGTTCATTGTAACAATTGACAAGGAAATGAGATCTGCATATTAAGGAGGAAGAGGAAAGTCAGTGTTTGTAGGTTACAGGATTCTGGAGAGGGAAAGCACTGGAGACTATGCATGCTGTCAAAGCACAGAACACTGCAGATAGTGCTGGAGGATAACAAGATGTGAAGAACTTTACTCAGTGGCAATATTTGTTACTTACTAAGTAACAAATAGCAAGTAAGGTACTGTGTGAGAATTGGAAAATAACCAATAGAACAGAATTCAGAGCCAAGGAACAGAATCACGTGTTTATAAAATCTTGGCATACAGTGTTAACATTATAGAAAAGTTGAGAAAGAATAATCTGGCTGTTTTGAGGGAGATGAAGACTTGGCTGAATGAACTTTTTATTAACCCCCCCCACAATTTCAAAAATGAAATTATAAGAATATATTGTTTTTAAAATATGCAACAGAAGCTCAAACTATAAAGTAAATGTTATTAAATTATTAACTTTAAAATTACTTAGCAGCCACAGTAATATCTGTCAGATAAGTATGTTCAAATTCTATGCAATTGGTTGAAGATGCTTGTTAAATTTAAAAAAAAATTGGTGCTAGTACTGGGGTTTGAACTCAGGGATTTTATTTGCAGTGTAAGCACTTTACCACTTGAGCTACATCTCCAACCTAAATTAGAAATATATGCCACACAGAGCAGGCAAATGATTGCACGCAAATTAGTCTGTCAGCCAACATGGAAAGGGGAAGAGGCAGACTACAATAGAGGAAAAGTGTCCTGGTACATCAACTTAAAAAGAAAGAGAACGTCAAAGACATTTCACTTCAAGTCAAACTGTATGTCATTCTATATGGTCTACATAATCATGAAAATCAAACCTCGGAATACAGCATGCATTGGGAAGATTTCGAGCAGGTTTGAATTCTTCTGATGGGATGAAGTAAAAGATCCTCTCAGACTAAACAATGTAGCTAAGTTACTGTAAATGTGAATAAAAGCATATGCTTAAACAAAATTTCTAGAAATTCCACTTTGGAAATACCTTTTAGGAAAAAAAAACACATAGAAGTGACACTGTGTCTCAAAGGGATGGATGGTAAAGTGTTAGCCTTGAGAGAAAGAGCTCAGGGACAGTGTCTAGTCTTTGAGTTCAAGCCAATAACCAACATCACCATCACCAACAAAAATAATTTGAGGATAAAAAGCACAAATTAGGGGCCAGGAGTTTGGCCTAGTGGTAGAGTGTTTGCCTAGCATGCACGAAGACCTGGATTCGATTCCTCTGCAACACATAAATAGAAAAAGCCAGAAGTGGTACAGTGGCTCAAGTGGTAGAGCTCTAGCCTTGCCTAAGAACAGCACTCAAGCCCCAAGTTCAAGGCCTAGGACTGGCAAGAAAAAAGCACAAATTACAAGACAATATGTTCAGAATGTTTAAACTGACTTTTTTTGTTTTTGTTTTTCCCACACAAGGACTCCATAAAGACATAACTTTGGCTGGCCTCAAACTCTTGCTCCTCCAAATCTTAGACTTCCCAGTGCTAGAATTTTAGGCATGAACTACCACATCTACATACTCATTTTTTATAGCAGCAAACTTTACTATAAACTGACTTGTATTTAGTTTGAGCCATTGTAAGTAAGTCTGGTATGAGTAAACATGTCCAAGTCTTGTGTAGACATAGCTTTTTTTTTTCTTAAGTAGATTCATAGAAATCCAATTGTTGGGTCATTATAGATTAAATGTTTATGTTTTTAACTTAAGCTTCTCTAAAACGATTGATGACAGTCATTCTGTCAGTGTTGTAAAATAGGATGATTTGAGTTTGTCTGCCATATTTTAGTCTACCAAAATTGTTTATAGACTGATTTAATTATTACAGTAGTTCAAGTGGGTACGCAATGGTATTTGAGTGGTTTTACTATGAATTTTCCTGACAATGAGTGATGTTGAACACTTTTTAATACTACTTAGCTTTAAAAGCCAAAAAAGGTGAGATATATATATGGATTTTGTAGCACTTCAGCTGGACTATGACCATGATGAAGATGATATGGTAATGAAAATGATACTGTTATTGATGATGACAATTAGGCTTTTGAGTTTCAAGCCTGCTGATCTTAAAATAATTCCTTATCAGATAAAAATAGTTACATTTGATGCAGTCAGAATAATTATATTTTTTCCACTTTGTTTCAAAAAGTATAAACACTGTGGGGTTCTTTCTTTTTTTTCTTTTTTTTGGAGGGGATCAGTCATGGGCCTAGACACTGTCCCTGAGTTCTTCAGTTCAAAGCCAGCACTCTACCACTTGAGCCACAGTGTCACTTTCTGTTTTCTGGTGGTTAATTGGAGATAAGCATCTCACAGACTTTTGTGCCTGGGCTGGCTTTGAAATCCTCAAATCTCTGCTTCCTGAGTAGCTAGGGTTACAGGTGTGAGCCAACAGCACCTGGCTCAAAAGTATTTTTTTTTGAAATTTTCTCTTGACTTATATTTGAGCAAGTTTTAAACCCCTGCATACTATATTATCTCTCTACCTATGTATCTATCATCCACATATGTATATTGCATATATGTATAAATATATGTGTGCATACATATATTACATTTATAATATATGTATATATTTGTATAAACCATGCATACATATATTACATATATGTATATAATATACTCACTTGCATTTTCATTGCTTCAAAATTCTCTAGTTAATATTTTCAATTGTACATGATGTTCTTCTAGGGTTTTTTGGCAAATTCCAGTTGGCAAGATTCGCTTCATATGGAAAATAAGGATTTAGAGAAAAAGAATTTTAATAAAAATCATCACTTCTTACACTTTAAGATCCAATCTTTAGTAACAGTTCTAGAAGTCAAATGGCTCTCTGACAGAGATAGTCAGCATAAATCCTGCTATGTAGGTGACTCCTGAACTACGTTCTCAGGTTGTCTGGGAGACACTGCTGAGTGCACAGTGTCCTGGGTTTTTTCTCTTGCCATGTCTTTGGATTCAGAGTGTACCTCTTTAAAACAAAAACAAAAAAAAGAAGTAGAAGAAGCAGCAGCAGCAGCAAAAAGTTTGGGGACTTGCCCTTACTGGCTTGAAAAGAAAAAAAAATGTTTTTCAGACTTGAATATACCTTTTGTTTCATTTTCAAAAGTCTTTCCCAGAGAAGTCTTTGCATGAACAGCTGGCATTTCACAAACTTGTTGCTTAAGGGTGCTTTCTCTAGGCATTGTCTTTTATTCATGCATTAAAAGGGCAGAGTACAAACAGAGCCACATCATTTGTCTGTGCTCTGCCTAAACTTGATGGAAGAGTTGGGGGTAGGGTGAGTAAGACATATTCTTTGATGTGTTCTTTGAAGGATACATTTTTTGTGGTAATTTTTTGACTGTGCTGAGGATCAAAGTTAGGGCCTTTAAGCAAGCGTCCCACCAGGAAACTACATCCTTAGTGCACAAAGGATACATGTGTGTATGTGCATGCATGTGGGGGGGGGGATGTGGGCACACGCATGTGTACCAATTCTGGGGCTTGTATTCAGAGCCTTAGTGTTATCACTTACTTCTATTGCTTAAGACTGGTGCTCTACCATTTGAATCATAGCTCCACTCCTGGCTTTTTTCCAGTTAATGCAATTTGAAAGTGTCATAGACTTTTCAGCCTTGGCTGGCTTTTAACCAGGATTCTGAACTCTCAACCTCTTGAGTAACTAGCATTATAGGCATGGGATACTGGTGCTTGGCTTCTTTTTAAAGGAAACTACATAAACCATACTAGATAAAAATGTGTTAAGATTCTATTCAACTCATTATAAAAAGGGAATTGGGTACACATGAACAATATTCCAAAATGAAATCAATGTAGCCCAAATTTAAGTGCAAGAGAAGAATGTTGGAATAACTGTACAGGAGATAAAATTGAAGGTGAGATAGGCAAGGATTTTTTCTTTGGAGACCCACAGTAATTTTGCTTACTTATTTCTTATTTCCATAAATGGACTTTGTCCAACTGTTTTCTGCAACATGCCAGAGAATAAAGATTTTAGGATTTGTAGGCCGTAGGGCCTTCCTTTCTATTTAGTTGTTGCACCATGAAAATAACCATAGACATGAGTATATGAATAAATCTACACTACAATGCCCGAATAAAAGCTTATTTGTAGACATTGAAACTAGAATTTCATATTCTTTTCCCATATCATGAAATATTATTTATTTTATGCTTTCTGTTTTCGATCATTTAAAAATCTAAATGATTCATAGATAATGGATCATGCAAACGCCACCTGAAGATTGGCTGACACCTATTCCACAGAAAATACCCCCAAATTTCAAGTATAGGAAATCATAATAGTTTATCAATCTCATAAATGACATTTTGCTGAAAACCTGACTATAGGTAGCTTTTATTTTTGACTCATAACAATAACCCATGTAGATCTGAATAACTAAGCAAACTGGATCCTTAGATACCAGATAAAGTAACCAAAAAGGCCAGGGTTTTAGAGGTCAAACCAGCCAAGGATGACTGAAGAAACTTCAGTTGTGAAGTTAGAATGGTAGATTGCAGAAAAGTGTGCACAGACTGAACAGTTTCCCTCAAATTGATTTACTGAGCTACCAGTTTTCATGGTAAAACAAATTACCATTTCTTCTTCAACACATTCAAGGTATATTGCATACTGACTCAACTATTTTTTTCTGAATAAAATTTATAAATATAATACCTTAATTATTATTTTAATGGGCCTAACAGGTGTTCATATAGGAGTTCATTTATAATAATTTCTTTTAATTCTTTATTTCCTTTTCTAAAGGATCTTTCTAAATCCTATGTGATATTGATTTTGCTTCTTGTAATGATTTTTAATTCTATTTTTGTTATCTTTAAGTAGTTGCATGAATGGGTTACCATTCAACAAATGTGTAAGTATAATGCATCTTTAATGATATGACCTTTTATCATTCTTCCTCATCTGTACCAACCCAACCCAATCCCTCCCTCCCTCAATTTTCCTTGTTTTTAGGATATTCATTAATGTCATGACTGATTCTCCCCTCCTCTGCACCTATATATCTCTTCATTTTTCTCCTATTTTTTAATTATTTCTAAATTGCCTTGTACTTTTTATTGTGGGGCCACATTCGTAATTTTAAAATATTTATGTAATTTTCAGCTTTTTTTGGTTTCTTTTTGTTCGTGTATAGTACTTTGAACAACTGAACAATTGTTTTGTGGAAAGCTAATTTTTAGAATGTCACAGTATGGTTTAATTTTCTTTTCTTTTTTTTTTTTTTTTTTTTTTGGTGGGTTATGGGGCTTGAACTGGGCCTGAGTGCTGTCTCTGAGCTCTTCAGCTCAAGGCTACTGCCCTACCTCTGGGCCTGGGTACTGTCCCTGAGCTCTTCAGCTCAGAGCTACCACCCTACCCCTGAGCCAAGTCACACTTCCCGCTTTCTAGAGGTTAATTCCCAGACTGGATTTGAACCTTGATCCTCAGATCTCGGCCTCCTAAATTGCTAGGATTACAGCCATGAGCCACTGTGCCTAGATTCCCTTTTTTAAAAAAATATATTTGTTTTAATTTTTTGCCAGTCTGGGGCTTGGGTATTGTTCTTGAACATTCTCAAGGCTAGCACTCTACCACTTAAGCCAGCACCAGTTCCAGGTTTTCTGTGTATGGGGTACTGAGGAGTCAATCCTAGGGTTTGTGCATCTTAGGCAAGCATTTTACCAGTGGGCACCACTCCTGGTCCAATGGTTTAATTTTCTTATGGAGGAATTTTTTTGTAATGTTCAGAAGTTTGAAATTCATATGGAAAATCCAAAGTAAGAGTAAAACTAGTACCAATAAACAGATTTATAAGTACCTTCAGAAATATTGCTTACATAGAGATGTTCCAAATGAAATATATCAATAGTTAAAGACTTATTAATCATAAACTTAAGGCTGATGTGGCATTTAGTGAAATGATAGTGAAACTACATAAAGTCTAAAAGAGCAAGAAAAGGACTTGAGCAGAAAGAAGTAAAAATTTTAAATGCCAAAAAACAATCGTCATATTGGAAATGCCAAAAGCTTATATTTCAATTGGTACCAATACAAAGCTAAGACTGGATATTGAGAGAGTTGTAACAGGTTTACAAACAGAATTTAGAGCTGATAACTACCATTTGAAAAGTTGGAGCGTTTGGCAAAAGTTTTAGCAAAATTGATTTACAGCCAGCTGAGAGGATCTACTTTAAAAGACCAAGTAAGTAGCTTTGCTGACATGGAGTGGAAAACTGAAGTTGAGACATCCGAGTCAATGTGTCTGCGAAGTCTGGTGACAACATTGTAGAACTGGTGTTCATAAGATTTCTATTAATTCAAGTAAGAAGGAAATAATCATTGCTTTCTTTGCCCTTTAAAAATACAGAAATGCAAAGTGAAATTTATCCAGTTCTGTATTCTATGAGTGGCTGACCTAGTTGGTAAAAATCTACCTTCCTGCAGTTCTGTGACTTGTCTAGAGCAGGAGTGAGCAGATGCTTTCCAAATTCAGTGAGCTCCACCATTATCTGTCCCCAACATATCAAGCTGATTTTGGTTGTTCCTTTTTCTCCAACATACATTAAAATTATAATAAATATTACTATATTTATTAACTGTTATTAAGGTATAAAACAATTCAGGTGCAATGAAGTTGACGTTTGATGAGGCATCAGAAATAAAAGATACAAGTGTGAATATTATCAAAATAATTTTTCCCATACTAAGTCTGTGGAGAATTTGTTTCCAATTTATTTATAGCCAAAGGAATATTAACTACATAGACAGCAAGTCCAAGGTTTCTTGTGAGGGAAAACAGGATGCTGTTGATTTTCATAATATGTAACAGAGGGCAGAATTAAGGGCTAAATCCACAAAGAAGTAGCTTGCACTCTCATCTTTCAAAACTTCACTCCAAGTCTCTTACTTAGGCGTTTCATAGAAGCATAACTTCTCTATGTGATTAGGGTCTTATTTTATGAGACCTGTACTATTTTACTTGTAAAGAAATAGATGTATACAATAATGCTTTGGAAACATTTAAGAAGTGGTTTTAATTCTTCTTAATTATATAGAATTACTGAGCTGTGAGCGAGGTTATTTTGAGAAGTTAACATGATCATCCCTTAACATTTTCTTTGAAAATTGAAAATGGATTGTTAAAAATATTTTAAAAATTATAATGGGGATACATGAATATTCAATTAAAATAGTATGTATAAAACTAAAAAGTTTCTTCCAATTTCAAGTATTATAAATGTACTGATCTGCATGTGCACACACAGACATACACACATTCCTGATAATCCTTTGACCCTCTACAAAAAGCATTTTCTCAGATCTTTATTATGTATATCCTGTATAATATGTATATATAGTATATATTATTATATGATATGGATAATACAGAGGGCATTGTGCTTTGGTACTTTTGCAACTTTTTCCCTACTGGAAATACACCTCGTGGATCTCTATGCTAGTAGCGATTTATTTTTCGATATTTGTGTGGCATTGTATAACATAGATAACTTATGTGGTCATATGGAAATTACCAGTCGTTTATTCCTTTGTATTGCTGTATTGTGAAGAATTCCAAAGCTTTCTGTTTCATATACCTCAAAACTGTTTCCTTTTTTACTAAACAAACCTTCAATAGAGAGCTTCCATTATTAAGGGCTGGTACTCCAGGAAGAGAGATGAGCTAACAAGGTGGGTGAATGATGATAAATATGGGCCTAGCAGATTGCATGAAAATGAAACAATGAAACCTTGGCGTTGTGCTAGGTACTGATGAAATTGGAAAAGGAGAGTGATAGAGGGAGTGAGCTTGATTATAACATATACCTGATAGTAAACCTCCCCTTATTTTTGCCAGTCCTGGGGCTTGAACTCAGGGCCCGAGCTCTGTTCTTGGGCATTCTGAAAGCTAGAGCCCTACCACTTGAGCCACAGCACTACTTCTAGCTTTTTCTATATATGTGGTACCAAGGAATAGAACCCAGGTCTTCGTGAATGCTAGGCAAGCACTCTACTTGCTAGGCTAAACTCTTGGCCCAGTAATTCTCCCCCCTTTTTTCTTTTTATAACTGATGTATGTGAATGGAATTATAGGTAATGTAATACAAAACTAAAAATTTATATATTTTAGCATACTTGTGCATGTCTTCAGACAATGTCCAAGAAATAAAATTGCAGAGTCAAAATATACTCACAGCGAATATATGAATAGTCCAGTTTTCCTGGTAAGTTAATTGTGGTCCCAGTGAAGTAGTGTGAAGAAATCTATTTGCTTGTTAAGCTTGCGGGCATGACATCAGCCTTATTATGTCTGCTAATATTTTGAAAAAAGGTGAGATAACAAGTTACGCTTTTGATGTGTTTGATTAGCAATGCAATGGAATTTCTTTAATATGTCACTTGTCTATCAGCATGGTTCTTTCTGATCCATGTATAACTAATTGACATATTTGTATTACTTTGTGTACAATTATTTTTTACAGTCTTTCCAAGGCAAAAAGAAATTTTCTTTGATTAGTCATTCATCTTTGTCACCTCTTTCTAAATACCTCTTAGAGGAATTGAAAACTTTATGCCTTTAAGTTCTCTCTCATACTGTTCAACATTTTGTTCTTCACTGTCCAAGTCTTTCCCATTGCATTGGGCAGTTGTGTCTGTGTCCTTAGCCCCAGTGTTAGAATTTATTTGATACAGCATGTTCTTGTTTGGTTTTGTTTCTCAAGCTAGAAAACATAATCACTACCAACCTTAAACAGTTAACTACACTTGCCATATGCTGGTGACTCATTCCTATAATCCAAAAGCATTCAGGGAGGCTGAGATCTTAGACTCAAGGTTTCAAACCAGCCTAGCCAGGAAAGTATGTGAGATTCTCACTGCCAATTAATCACCAAAAAACCAAAAAAGGAGCTATGGCTCAAGAGATAGAGTCCTCCCCTTGAGCAGAAAAGCTCAGAAATAGTGCTTAGGCCTTCAATGTAAGCCCTAGGACTGAAACAAACAATAACAACAAAGCAGAATTTACTACTCTGATGGGTGATTTTTCTCTTGACTCAGTGATCCAATTCTTGTCTTTACTCTAGGTTTAAGGTCTTCTCTGGTTATGTTAACTCAATAGACTATGCTAATAGTCTATTCTCATTTGCTTTATATATCTAGGGAACCTACTTGTAGCCAAAATCACCAATTTTCTTTTGCATTCACATCCTTTTCAGAGGTACATAGGAACTGAGATTTGTTCAGTCAACTATCTTCCATGTTAATCTAAGATCTCATTTCTTTTAGCATTGACATTAAACATCTCTAGTTAACCAAATCAATTGTTTGAAGTAATTGACTGTGTGTATGTGAGGGGGGGAGATAGAGAGAGAGTGAGAGAGATGGGGGAGAGACAGACAGAGACAGAAAGAGAGAGACAGAGAGAGAGAGACAGAGAGAGTCAGAGAGAGAGAAAGAGAGAGAGAGAGAGAGAGAGAAAAGAGAGACAGACAGAGACAGAAAGAGAGAGAGAGACAGATAGACAGACAGACAGAGACAGAGAGAAAGAGAGGAGAGACAGACAGAGACAGAAAGAGAGAGACAGAGAGAGAGACAGATAGAGAGAGACAGACAGAGAGAGAGAGAAAGAGAGACAGACAGACAGACAGACAGAGAGATAGAAAGAGAGAGAGAGAAAGAGAGAGAGAGAGAGAGAGAGAGAGAGAGAGAGAGAGAGAGAGAGAGAGAGAGAGAGAGAAAGAGAGAGAGAGAGAGAGTGAGTCCTGGTCATGGGGTTTATGGCTTATGCTTACTGTCTTACGATTGTTGTTGGCTTTTTCTTCTCAAGGCTGGCATTCCTATCACTTGAGCATCTTCACTTCTGACTCATTGCTGGTTAACTGGAAACAAGAGTCTTTTGGATCTGTCTCCCTGGGCTGGCTTTGCACCTCTGTCCTCAGATCTCAGTCTCCTGAGCAGTTAGAATGAACCATTAGAACCTGGCTAATTATAATTTCCTTCAAGTTATTCCATATTAGCATTCCCTGGAGTTACCGTGAAGATGTGGTTGATTTTAATTCTATTGTATTTATTTTTACTCAATGTTATTCCAGTAAAAGAGATGACTAACCTTGTTGAAATACCTGGGAAAATATATTAAGACATGGTTTACAAACTACCTGACAAATTAAACCCATCATGTATTATGGAAGCATTATCTTCCATTTATATACTGTTCTACATTTAGGATTACTAATGATTGTCATGATAGATTTAACATTTACACATGTCCTTTCAGAAAGATGAGTTTACAGAGATATTGAAAGTTTCTTACATGAAAGCCTTGGTAATGACGAAGGTTTTTCTTCAAAAACCAAAGCTGATCTAAGGCAAGGATTGTGTTTCTTCCCATTTGACTAAAACGTTTTAAATTCAAAATAATAGCAAACTAAAGCTAGGTGCTGGGGGCTCATGCCTATAACCCCAGCTAATCAACAGGTTGAGATCTGAGAATTACAGTTCAAAGCCAGCCTGGGCACGAAAGACTGTGATACACTTATCTCCAATTAACCACTAGAAAACCAGAAGTGGCATTGTGGCTTGGGGGTAGGGCAATAGCCTTGAGCTGAAGAGTTCAGGGACAGAACCCAGGCCCAGAGTTCAAGCTCCACCACAGACAGAAAAAAAAATAGCAAAATAAGAGCATCTTCTAATTCTAATAGTTACTGCAAATATCTTTGCAGAACCTACATTTAAGTAATCAACACAGAGAATATGTGTAAGAATTGAGTATTAATGTGAAAATAGTGAACTTCTGTATGAAACTAAGAAAGATTTTCTGTATGATCATAGACACTAATCTTTCCTTGCTTTGGAATTATGTCATTCTTTCTCTTTTCTCCATGCTTTTTTTCATCCTGTTTCTTTGCAGTTCATTTGACAGCCTTACATACCAGATTTTATAAGTGCCACATACCTCATTAGAAGCAGGAGATGCAAAACAGAGTGTGGAAGACATGTTTTTACCTCATATTTGATGTGTGTAGGTATGTGTGTGTGTGTGTGTGTGTGTGTGTGTGTGTGTATGCACATGTGCAAAGAGGGATGGCAACGCTTTCTGGCATCATAATGCGAAATGTGATTACATGTATCATAAAAAGCACAGGTAGCTATGGAACCTTTTCCATCTCAAATTTGGAAGGATAAAGTTGTAAAATTAGCCACAAAAGCTTTCAGCCATCAGTCTTAAGTATGAAATTAAATTGGAGATGATTGTGCTATTATAAAATACCATACTTCCAAAATAATTAGTTCACTGAAAAAATTTTGCTGAAAATTTTAAAGCTTAAATATTATTGTAATAATTATTTCTTTTTTATAATTTTGAGTGTTTATGTTTTTATTTTTTAATTTTTTGGTGCCATATGGCTCTTGAACTGAGGGTTTCTTATTCTTTTTTATTGTAATTAATAGACGATGCATCACTTCACATACATTGAAAGCCCTGCTCATGCTTTTGTCCCCATTTCCCTTCCTTCATTTGTTTCCCCCCATTCCCTTTTCTATTTCTAACAAACAAATAAATGTATATACAATATACCAGATAATAAGGTAAGATACTGTAACAATATGGGAATAACCAAGGGACAATAAAAGAGATGAGAAATAACATAGTACATTAAGAACAACAATCGCATATTACATAGCTCTTGTTCCCTATCCTGGAGATCCTTTGATTTAGCCTCATCCTATATGACATTTTGTATCTAGGTTTTGAGCTATTGTAATCCTCTGCGAGTCCTGGTTGTGTAATAATTATTACATATAAGGGAAACAATTGAGCCTATGTTCCTTTTGGTCTGGCTTACTTCACTTAATATTTTTTTCCAAGTCTTTCCATTTCCTTACAAATGGGGCAATGTCGTTCTTTCTGATGGCAGCATAGAATTTCATTGTGTATAAATACCACACCTTGTCCATCCAATCACCAACTGAGGGGTATCTGGGTTTGTCCCACATCTTTGTTATGGTAAATAGTGCTGCAATGAGCATTGTTGTGCTAGTGGATTTAGTATGTCCTTGTTTCTGGATAATTGGGTAAATGCCAAGGAGGGGAATTGCTGGGTCATAGAGGAACTCTATGTTTAGTCTTTTGAGGAAGCAACATACTGTAAAGCTTAAATATTTTTGAGGAGCTCATTAGGCATTCATATTTATTTGCTGTAATTGTTACTTGTGAGTGTGCAAAAAGAATGAAATGGAAGAGCAGGTGTGAAAGTTTTCTGTAAACTGTAAAGTGCTGCGTCAATACAAAGTGTTATTATGAAGAAGGGGAAGTGTGTTAAAGAGAATGAGGAGGGAGTTAGATAAATCCTGAGGAAGGCTGACAGAAGGTATATTTAGGCAGTGAAAATAACAGAGCAAGTTTTAAGCAAAATTAGAATGACTTGTATGATACACTTCAAAATCTGCTAGTGAAGCCTTCATTTCCACAATTACCTGTGGTGTATAATCTGCTGAGAAATTCCTTTCATTTTATGCCAATAATTCACAATTATATGTGTTAAAAATAAAACTTTTACCATCTAGTGTTTCAATGTTTCCAGACTATACTGTGTTTTACTGGTTTAATACTTTGAGAAATATGTTGACAACGTTTTAATTTTCATCATCTTTATTGCTCATGTTTCTATGGATGAAGATGTGCAATCAAAGCATGAGTCATTATTTATATATCATGACCAGTGTGGAATTGCCTAGTTTAGTGGGAGGTGAGTGGAAGCTGCACGTTACACACACCAGTTCACCTAGGTAAGGCCTGCCTTCTACACTGTCAGCCCTGTCTAAATACACAAGGTTGCTGCTTCAAAGAGGAAGACTGCTTTAGGGTAGGTTCAAAACATTTTGAGGAAAACCATTTAAGCAAGTTAAAACAATAAGACATTATATTTTAAGAGAAAAATACAAATAATCTAAAATCCAATATTTTCCTGAACCTAACCAGCAGTGGTCATAGAACCAATTAATTCCCCTTTGTCAGCTACCTTGGGTGGGACTCCTGACAATATCCCATTCCTTTCTCTACTGGTGACCTCTTTGGTATCAGCTGTGCCCTAATCTCTGCTGCACTCAAGAGTGAATGGCAGCTCGGGCTTTCTGAAGTTCCCAGTAGCTCTGTGCTCATCCTCCCTCCTGCTGGCTGTGAAATGCTGCTTCCTGGTTACTCAGCCTTTTAAGAAGGGATCCTATAGAACTGCAAGCATTGTAGGCATTTTATTTTCTTGACTCCCATAGTCTTCCCTTGCACAGTATGCAGGAAGTTTAGAAAATCGAAACAGCATATGGGAACTAGTACCACCATTCTAGACAGCAGTCTGGAGGTTCCCAAACCAACTAAACATAGATCTTCCCTAGGACCCAGCCACACCACCCCTGAGTATCCACTAGAACATCACAAGCCAAGATACTGTAAAGACACTGGCACAATCACCTTCATTGCTGCACAAAAGGTGAACAAGTAGGCTGGGAGTTTGGCCTAGTGGTAGAGTGCTTGCCTAGCATGCATGAAGACCCAGGCTCGATTCCTTGGTACCACATATACATAGAAAAAGCCAGAAATGGAGCTGTGGCTCAAGTGGTAGAGCTCTAGCCTTGAGAAAGCCAAGGACAGTGCTCAGGCCCTGAGTTCAAGGCCCAGGACTGGCAAAAAAAAAAGGTGAACAAATGGAATAGTGGTATTTATGGGACACTGTTTAAAATGAACTTTATAATTGTGAGTGGGAGTGGAAGGGAGAAATTGGGAGAGAGGGAAGGAAGGGGTATCATTGTTCAACAAAGTATATTCTTTATTTTGAAAATAATTTTAATGGCTTTTTCTTTGTATTTTATTAGTTTTACGTGGTATCAATTAATTGAACGTAGGGACTCATGCATGCTAGGCATGCTAGGCATGCCAAATTACTGCCCAGGAAATGGACTCTATCTAACTTATGTGACTATAGCCCCTGTGTGCATCACAATAAAGTTTAATTTTTTTTTAAAAAAGCAAAGAAGTATACATGCTTCACTTACTAACTGAACTCAAAAGATAATGTCTCTGGTCTCAGCACTTAGCCAGTCCTGAATATCTGCCTTAACACTTGCCAGTGAAACATGTTACTTCCTTTATTTTAGGGCAGATTTAACACCATGTATAAGAAGGGCATGGGAGCTAAAGGGAGAACCCCCATTCACTTGACAATTTCCTACAGCCCAAGGTAAGGCAGGGGGCCAGTCAAATGGAATTGTGTGAGGACTTTGACTTAAAAGAAAATGGCACAAGAAGAGTCTGTAATGAGGAATTCATAGTTACAACTTTTAACACTGATGACAAAGTTTTCTAAGTTGAGTCATTTCTTTCATACTCATCATTTTTATTGTACTCACTCACTGAACTGAATAGTTCAGGCCTTCCCTTTGTCTTGCTTTTTTTTCAGTTTACATCTTTCTCTAGACTTCTTGCATATTCTATAAGTCTGATAACCTTTTATCAAATTCTTGGGTATGCCTTGTTGTTATGATTACTATGATTTCATTATAAATTAAGACAACTCCGTTTAATTTTTCCTACATAGTCTGAAACAAAATTTTGCTAGCCAACTCTAGCTTACTGGGCCAGGTTGATATTGTTTCCTAGTGTTAGATATTTTTATTTACTTTTTTATTTTCATTTTTTTTGCCACTCTTGGGCTTGAGCTCAGGGCCTGAGCACTCTCCTTGGACTTTTCTCAAGGCTAGCGCTCTACCACTTGAGCCTCAGCACCACTTCCAGCTTTTTCTATGTATGTGGTATCAAGGAATCAAACCAGGGCCTTAGTGCATGGTAGGCAAGCACTCTACCAATAGGCCAAACTCCCAGCCCCTAGTGTTAAGGGATAATTCATGTCTCCTTATTCAGCTACTGTCTTTCTTTACAACATTTCAAGTAGCCAGATATATTCACATATGCCTTGATATTATGAATGATATACCCCTCTTCTATTTTTTGAATCTTAGTCACCTGCAGATTGAGAAAATGATAAGGTAGTGTTTAAGAGATGGGGCGACAGAAAATACAACTTAATTCCATGTGTTAAGAAGCCTCAAATATCTTCTCTGGTCTAGTACCACAGACTTTATCACAGTGCTCCTGTTGATATTTTACAATAGGCACTCTTATCCACCAAATGAATTGAGGAAAAACCTGTTCCATGTCTTTAGTGTAAAACTCATTTTTTTTTCAACACAAGCTTCCTGGTTATCTGATCCTATGGAGGTCTCTATACTGTTCATTTTCTTTAGGTATTTATAACTCTTAATTTTAGATAAGTCATAGAAGTGCAAATGGGTTGTATCTATAGATGTGTGTTTGGTCTGATGGAGGTTAAGTTGACTTCCTTTCCTTACTGTGGAAGAAACTAATTTTTAGTCTATTTATGTTTATTTATTTAGTATTTCTTATTTGTGTGATTTCTTGTATTCTCCTTTGAACTAGCTGTAATATTAATTAATGAGATCACCAGTCAGATAAGTAAAATCTTTGGCATCATACTTTCTATGTGTATAGGACACTTTGTTTTGAAAAATTGTCCTGTAACTATCTTAGTTAATCACATTCAAAATAGTAAAGTTTTATTGTTCGATGACTGGGCAGAGAGAGAATTTAACTTTGATTTTCTAACTTCAAATGGAAAATATTTTCTTTCAAATTCACATTCCAGGGGTAGGAGTGGAAACAGAACCAAGAGTCCTATGACTTCCATTGAAACCTGTAAATTAATGTTCCAGATTCTTTCCCCTCAGGTTTTTGCTTTGCCAGATACTGGGAGATTATTATTCCAAACAAAAACAAAACCATGCAGCACTTTGTTGATTCTCTTTGGCAATTTGTCCCAGTGACTTCCACAGTCACCTGTATTGAGTTACTGTCTCTTTCAACCCATGTTGCTCCTTCAGAAGTTACTGTTAGGGCACTTGTGCATTCAGCCATTTGGCAATTAATCTTACTGAGTAACATTAGAATGGTTAATCTTAACAAGGGTTTGCTGCCACAAGCTCTCATGTTCTTACAGCAATGTAACACAGTTGTTAATAAAAGCGTAGGTTTCAGAGCCAGACTGTCTGCATTCAAGCTCCAGTTTGGCCATTTCCATCCTCTATGGTCTGGATAAAGATATATAACTTCTTAATGGTTTGGTTTCTTTATTTTAATAGGATCCTGAGCGCTTCTATCTAAGTGGATTTTTGTGAGAAATTCAGAAGATTACATGTTAGATACTTATGAATTTATTTCATTCACTGTAAATGTATAAAGTTTTACACAATTGTTGATAGTATTTCTCTTTTATTCATTCTTGGCTGATTTATTCCAGCTACATTTTGAATTATCTGACCAAAGCAATAGCTTAATTTTTTTCTTCAGTAAAATATGTGTCACAAATGCCCTTAATCACTGGGCAACAGGGAGCTATTGATGCAAGGCTTTGAGCAGAAGTGTTATTTGTCGAAGGCACTATTTCACCACTGTGCACAGGTATTGGAAAGGTTTTTAGAGAGGCTCCATCAAAGACTACCACAAAAATCCCAGTGTGCAATAGATCTCACTCATTTCCTAGCAACAAATATCTGTGGGGTATTCATCCCATGCCTCACATAAAAAGAATTGCAGGAATTGTGAATGAATACATAATCATCCCATCTTCAGATCACTTAACTGACATCCAGTAGGACGTACCTCTGAAATAAATGATGTGGGACTATCCAGTGCTAAGCTTTACAGCAAAACAATGCAGGGATGAAGGATTCAGAGGAAAATAGGGAAAGGACAGAAATGGTTTCTTGAAGGCAGTGGTTCTTAAGCCCTAGAGAGAAGATGCAGGCAGGTCAAAGTGGAACAATACTCCATGTTAAGTCCCACTAGTCTATGGTGGCCAGAACCAGGCTGGCTACATAAAGCAACTGTAGTGGGTTTTGAGTTGGGCATGGCATAAAATAAAGCTGGAGAAACAATAGGAGTCCAGTCTGCTCTAAATACAGATTTGGATCCTTTTTGTTTGGGCCCATAGAAAATGTGTGAAGATTTTTCAAAAATATATAAGAACAAATAAGGACTATAAGAATTCTAAATTATGGCTCACTTCAATAGTACTGAAGAAACAAGTATGCATCAGTCATGAGTAGAATGAATGATAGCGGCCTAATAACAATAAACTTTCCCAAACAGCTTTGTACAAACCCCCACTCTTCATTGATAATTTTAAATTGTTCTTGACACACTTTAAATATACAATTTGGTTTTTAAGAATATCTTAAAGTGAGAAATCCCATTCACTTTTGAGATAGATCAGCAGCATCTCCAGAATAGTGATCCACAGAAATTCAACTCATGTGAGTAGACACAGAGAAAAAAAAAATGGGACAAAAATGCCTGCTGTGTGGTCACTTCTGAGAAAAGCCACAAAATAACCAGAAACTCAAGGAGGGGACTGGTGGCAGCTGAACAGATAAGGAAAACAGGCTGGCTGTTCGAATCTGTATATTAGTAGTCTTGTGCTTATGCATAAAAGTATAAAATCAGAAATTTGTTGGAGGAAGAGATAGGTTGCTGCTTCCAGAGTTGTCAAATCTTCCCATCAAGTATTTAACTTTACACACCATTGTTCTTCCATTCTCTGTATTGTATCATCTTAGGAGATATAAAATCTGATTCATTTCTAGTCAGGTAGAAGTAAATTTGGGGTGTCAAGCTGAGCTTAATTCTACCGTTTTACATCTGGCATGGTGTTTTTAGAACAATAAACTCCACAAGTTTCAGAGAACAGCCTTTCATTATAGGAGCAACTCACAAATATTACATAAACCATGATGAGAAACAAAGGACATTGTGTACTCAGAAGCAAACTTTTCAATCATGTAATAAAAGCATACTATCCCTAATATGTAAATATGCATTTTTAGTTTGTAATATTAGAAGGTTTTGTAGCTGCTGCATAAAACTGCTATTGACACACGTAATTCATACAGCAAAAATGTGTTCATCAGTAACTATTAGAAACATATTTTTTTATTTATCTTTACATGTGTACATATATCACATAAGTATATGTTTAAAAATCCCTTAGCAACAAATATTGAAAGATTCTAATTATAAGGACAAGTATTAGTCTCACAAACAATATGCCTTTTCTCAATATATTCAGTACTAGCAAATGACAGATGTACAAGTAAAATTTGTGTGATGAAATGTTAGAAGTGAATGTTTTTTTACTGTCCAAATGAAGTGAGTGTTAATTCAGTTTATTTCCTGGTATAATACCACACTTAATAATGAAGATGTTCATCACAATATTTCTTTTTAAACCATTGTGTTAGACACTGTCATGAAATGTGAATTTATATATATATATATTTTTTTTTATTGTAATTAATAGAAGGGTTACATTATATTCGCCAGATAGAAGGTGCATAAATTCACATACATTGATACCGCTTCTCATGTCTTTGTCCCCATTTCCCTCCCCCCATCCCCACCCCTCATCTTGTTTTCCCCTCTTCCCTATGCAATTTCAAATAACCAAATACAAATATATCCAATATATCAGATAACAAAGTGGGATACTGTAACAATATGAGATAACCAAGGGACGGCAAAAGAGATGAGAGATAACATAGTATATTAAGGACAACAATCACTCATTATATGGCTTTAGTTTCTATATCCTGGAGGTCCTTTCATTTAGCATCATACTGTATGGTCTTATGTAGTACAGTAAGGGCTATCTTTCTATACCACTTTGAATTATTAATTCTTTTTTTCCATATATTTTATTGTAATTAATAGAAGGTTACATTACATTCGCCAGATGGAAGGTGCATTAATTCACATACATTGATACCCTTTCACATGTCTTGGTACCCATTTCCCTCCCCCCCCACACCCCCCACCCGTCTTGGTTTTCCCCCCTTCCCTATCAAATTTCAAATATCCAAATACAAATAAATTCAATATATCAGATAACAAAGTGAGATACTATACCAATATGAGATAACCAAGGGACAGCGAAGGAGATGAGAGACAACATAGTACATTAAGGACAACAGTCATTCATTATATGGCTTTTGTTTCAATATCCTGGAGGTCCTTTCAATTAGCTTCACATTATATGGCCTTATGTATCAAGATTTTGCTCTATTGCAGATCTCTGCTAGTAGAGCCCAAGGTTTCTACTGATTATGACGAATGAGGGAAACCATTGAGCCTAAGTTCTTTTGAGTCTGGCTTACTTCACTTAATATGATTTTTTCTAAGTCTTTCCATTTCCTAACAAATGGGGCGATGTCATTCTTTCTGACAGCAGCATAGAATTCCATTGTGTACAAATACCACAAATTGTTGATCCACTCATCAACTGAGGGACATCTAGGTTGGTTTCATATCTTTGCTACGGTGAATAGTGCTGCAATGAACATTGTTGTGCTAGTGGGTTTAGTATGTCCTTGTTTCTGGATGGTTGGGTAAATGCCAAGTAGTGGAATTGCTGGGTCATAGGGGAGTTCTATGTTTAGCCTTTTGAGGCACTGCCACACTGCTTTCCATAGTTTGCACTCCTACCAACAGTGTAGTAGTGATCCCTCCTGGCCACATCCCCTCCAGCATCTGTTGTTATTCGTTTTTCTGATCCTGGCCATTCTAACTGGAGTGAGGTGGAATCTTAGAGTTGTTTTGATTTGCATTTCTTTTATGACCAGAGATGTTGAGCATTTCTTCATGTGTCTATAGGCCATTTTTGTTTCTTCTTCAGAGAAAACTCTCTTTAAGTCTTTGGCCCATTTTTTGATGGGATGGTTGTTACTTTGGAGGTTAGTTTTGGAGTGATTCAATTTTTTGAGTTGTTGATATATTTTAGATATGAGGCCTTTGTCCGTTGTTTGGTTGGTGAAGATCTTCTCCCACTCTGTAGGCTTCCTGATTAGTTTACTAGCTATGTCCTTTGCCATACAAAAGCTCTGCAGTTTAATGCAGTCCCACTTATCCAGCCTTTCTCTGATTTGTTGTGATTCTTGGTCCTTATTAAGAAAGTTTTGACCTGTGCCAAGGAGGCCTAGTGTATCTCCTATTCCTTCCTGTAGAGTTTTCAGTGTGTCAGCTTTTACCTCCAGGTCTTTGATCCATTTGGAGTTAATTCTAGTGCAAGGTGACAAAGAAGGATCCAGCTTTAGTTTTCTGCAGGTGCTTAACCAGTTCTGCCAGCACCACTTGTTGAAGAGGCTGTCTTTCTTCCATTCTATTTTTTTGGATCCCTTGTCAAAGATTAGGTGGCCATAGGTCTGTGGTTTAATATCTGGGTCCTCAGTTCTATTCCATTGGTCTTCAGGCCTGTTCCTGTGCCAGTACCAAGCTGTTTTGAGAATTATAGCTCTGTAATAGAGTCTAAAGTTTGGAATTGAAATTCCTCCAGCACTGTTCTTTCTGCTAAGAAGTGTTTTTGCTATACGGGGTCTTTTATTATTCCATATGAAATTTTGGATTGCCTCTTCTATTTCTTTAAAGAATGACATTGGGATGTTGATGGGTATTGCGTTGAATTTGTAGATAGCTCTTGGCAAGATTGTCATTTTCACAATGTTGATTCTTCCAATCCAAGAGCATGGGAGGTTTTTCCATTTCCTTAGTTCTGCTTTATTTTCCTTTTTTAGGGTTTTAAAGTTTTCGTCAAAAAGGTCCTTTACATTCTTAGTTAAGCTAATTCCTAGGTACTTTATTTTCTTTGAGGCCATTGTGAAAGGAGTTGCTTTCCTGATTATTGCCTCGTTCCTCTCACTGTTGGTATAAAGGAAGGCAGTTGATTTTTGAGGGTTGATTTTATAGCCTGCTACTCTTCCAAAGCTTTGAATCAGCTCAAGGAGCTTGGGAGTAGAGTCTATAGGATTCTTTAAATACAGAATCATGTCATCTGCAAAGAGGGATAGTTTTATTTCCTCTTTCCCTACTTGGATCCCCTTTATGCTTGCTTCTTGCTTTATTGTACTGGCTAGGAATTCTAGTACTATGTTAAAGAGGAGTGGAGAGAGTGGGCATCCTTGTCTCGTTCCTGATTTTAGAGGGAATGGCTTTAGATTTTCACCATTAAGTGTAATACTAGCAGTAGGTTTCTCATACACAGCCTTTATTACATTGAGGAATGTTCAACATACGCAAATCAATTAATATAATTCAACACATCAACAGGAGCAAGGATAAAAATCACATGATTGTCTCAATAGACGCGGAAAAGGCATTTGACAGATCCAACACCCCTTTATGTTAAAAGCTCTGGAGAAACTAGAATCCATGGAACATTCCTCAATGTAATAAAGGCTGTGTATGAGAATCCTATCTAATTTCAAATAACCAAATGCACATATATCCAATATATCAGATAACAATATGAGATAACCAAGGGACAGCAAAAAACATGAGAGATAACATAGTACATTTAGGACAACAATCACTCATTATATGGCTTTTGTTTCTATATCCTAGAGATCCTTTCATTTAGCGTCATATTGTATGGCCTTATGTAGTGAATTTTTTCTTTTTTTTGCCAGTCCTGGGCTTGAGCTCAGGGCCTGCGCACTGTCTTTGGACTTTCTCAAGGCTAGAGCTCTACCACTTGAACCTCAGCACCAATTACAGCTTTTTTCTATGCATGTGGTACCAAAGAATCGAACCAGGGTCTTCGTGCATGCTAGGCAAGCACTCTACCACTAGGCCAAACTCCCGGCCTTGTTTGTTAAATTCTTAAACCCAGTAACAAAGGGAAGAACAAGGCAATTAATTTATTTTCCACATCGTTCTAGTAACTAATACGATACTTTTGTCAGGAACGTAAGCTGGGTTCAATTAAATGGTTTTCCACGTTATAAAATGATAATAAAAGGTTGAGGAACAGGGTGATGAAAATAATAAATTTAAAAATAATGTGAAGTTCTAAGAATATCATTCGTATAAAAGATGATTTTTCCAAATTTGCTAAAAATCACTTAAATGCATCTACACCCCAAAAGTAAGTACAAAGGCCAGGGTGGGTGGCTCATGCCTGTAATACTAGCAACTCAGGAGTCTGAGCTCTGAGGATCAAGGCTCATAGCCAGCCTAGGCAGGAAAGTCTGTGACAGTCTTGTCTTTAACTAACCATAAACTCAGAAGTGGAGCTGTGACTTAAGTGATAGAATAATAGCTTTAAGCAAAACAGCTAAAAGACAGTGCTCACACCATGAGTTCAAGCCCCCAAATGGTTCTAAATAAAACAAAAGAAAACACTGTCGCTGAATGTGGTGCCTTATGCCATCAATCCTTGTTCATTCAGGAAATGGACGTAGAAAGGCCTACCTACCCTGACTGTCTTTGAACCAAAAACCTCCTGAATAGCCAGGATTATAAGCATGAGCGATCAGTGCCTGGCACTAATTACATATAACTGTTCCCTATAAAGCTTATAAATATAAAGATATATATGTTTTATAGGGAAATTTACACAGTCATTAGAAAGAATAACATGTCATTTGCAAGGAAGTGGATGGACTTAGAAATCATGATAAATGAAGTAAGCCGAGCTCAGGGAGACAAACGACACATGTGTTCTCTCCTATGCAGAAGCTAGACCTAAAATACACTGGGATATAATAAATCAGGGCTCTAGGCATTCACACACAGTAAGACCAGAGGAGGACACTCTAAGTAGAGGAAGGGAAAGGCATGTGCATATGTGCATCTGATCATACAAAATCATATTTACCAAAATGAACTCCAGGAAATTCAAAGAAGCGTTTTTTTTCCTTTTGCACTGTTTTTGTTTCCTTTTCTTTTCGTTTTGCTTGTCTATAAGTTGGGGAGTGTAAGAGAGGCACAGAAATGAAGACACAGACGGTGACACATGCAGCAGTGGTACTCCCTGGACACTGTTGAAGATGAACTCTACAACATGTGGGTGGAATGAGAGGGAAAGTGTGGAAGCGTGGCAGAGAAAGGTGACAAAAAGGAAATGTACTCTTTGCCTGGCTTATGTAACTATCCCTCTGGGTTTTATGGCATTTTCACATAAAAATTTAAAGACTTAGAAATAAATGTAATATCTATAATGTTAAATGAAAATTATATATATAGAGAGATAGATAGATATTTATACATACACTAACAATTATTCCCTCAAATTCTCTTATATATTTATGTATGTTGAGGATAGAATTTTCTTATTGTAATGTGTTTATTTTGTTAATGATTTGTTTTTAGCCAATGACCTTTGTTTAGTCAGCCCTGGAGCTTGAATTCAGGGCCTGGTCACTGTCCTCGAACCTCTCTGTTCTCAAAGCTAGCGTTCTACCTCTTAGACTACAGCACCACTTCTGGCTTTTTCTGAGTAGTTTATTGGAGATAAGAGTCTCATGGACTCTTTGACTGGCTTCAACTCATGATCCTCAGCCTCTTGAGAGCTAGGATTATAGGCCTGAGTCACCAGTGCTTGGCTAGCTAATTCTTTTTCACCAGCCAAAGAATTCAAAAGACTTTTTTTTCATGATCAGTCATATACCATTTTAACCAATCTTAGCTTTCTCTCTTTGGAGAATGTTGGCATGTCCATCTTCTAGATTTGAAACCAATAAGATAGCACAAGTCATAGCATCAATTTCAATACTTTTGCATAAATATAAACTTGAATTCAATCTTTAAACATAGTCACATAATATACCCTTAGCTGCCACATAATATAATTCCCCGAATTATATCCTTATTGGTGCCCTGTTGTGAAGGTTTTTTTTGATAGTTTTTTATTGTAATTAATAAAAGGGTTACATGATATTTGCCAGATACAAGGTGCATTAATTCACATACATTGATACCCTTTCACATTATATCACTAACCCCATATCTTAATGCTTCCATCTCTTGGGTGCTATGAAGAGCTACCCACACTGATATCAGGCATCAGATCCTCAATCTAAAACAGATTAAGTGCCTGATACCTCAATTTTACCACTCCAAGAGTTTTTCCTTCACAAAATCCCATTAAGTTCCCTTTCAGTCTATAAACAAAATAAGTAATAAAATAAAACAAAAAGCAAATTCCTGGTTTGACAGATTGATGATTTAATTTTAAAGAATAAAACTGACAGTGTAACTTAATAAACATATTTTCATCACCATTTTAGTGCATCAGGAGAACTGGTTAAAAATTCTTAAGCCCTCTTGAACTTAGGCTGGAACTACAAAGAGCCCTCATAGTATATGCCTTGGTTTGTGTTGGACAGTTCTGATTTGTACATTTTTCTGGTAGCCCGTCTGGTTTAGCATCAAACCAAGTGTTTGCAGCTTGTGAGGACAAGTTATTATGATTCATTTTACAAAAATGAAATGAGTTCGCTTTCTAGAGTCCATGCATACTGGTGAAATTTCTCATTTTAGCAAGCAGTTAAATGGAAAGCAGGGAAGATCCACTATCTCTTGGTTCCCAATCCCTCCCTCCCTCCCTCCCTCCCTCCCTCCCTCCCTCCCTCCCTCCCTCCCTCCCTTCCTTCCTTCCTTCCTTCCTTCCTTCCTTCCTTCCTTCCTTCCTTCTTCCCTTCCTTCCTTCCTGAGTCCTGGGGCTTGACCTCAGAACCTGAGCACTGTCTCTGAGCTTCTTTTGCTCAAGGCTAGCACTTTACCACTTGAGCCACAGTCCCACTTCTGACTTTTTCTGGGCTTTCTGTATGTAAGGAAACATTTTACCATTTAAGCTACATTCCCAGCCCTACTTCCCAACCTTTTTTTAGCTCCAGTGTCCCTTCAAAGACTTCATGAACTGCGCTTGCTGATATAACAAAGAGCGGTCAGACTATAGAGGCATGAAGAGCTAACTCCTTCTATGCCAGATGCACAAAGCTGCCAGGCCACCAGAGATTAAGGTGTGCGAACTGTTGAAGACAATGCCTGGAGTAGAGGAAATATGTGCAGAAAGTGGTTGAGTAGTTCTGTTGTATAGTGTTTTCTCTAATGTTATTTGGTCACTCCTGGCATATGTATGTGTATATATATATACATATATATATAATAAATAGGCCTAAAATACATTACATTATGTGAAAAAACATTTATTTTGTAACAAACTCTTTTGGTGGTAATAAAAAGGAAGTAAATATTGAATTAAATGTTAGATCAAAATTCTTTAAAATGTTGATGATAAACCTATAATTCATAGGAATTTGTTGATACTACCTATTTTGAGGGCTGTAAGCATGTCACTAATCACATGATCACTGAAAAGAGGTAAGTTTACTGAAGAATGTTATTATCAGCTTAAAAAATGGTTGCAATTTAAAATAAAAAAATACTCGTGTTTTGAACTTGTAGCAAACCTGTAATTATTATAAACAATGCTTGCAAATAAGAACATATTGACATGGACTCTTATGGAAAGAAAATCTAAGTAAATGAAAGTAAATTAAACCGTAGAAGTTTAATTGGTATAAAAATTAATTTAGAATTTTAAAATTGCTTTTTGGAATGTCTTGAGATATGGGAAGTTTTTTCCTTTAGTTAGAGTTCAGTTTACTAAGTATATATTTTGATATTTTGAAATGTTTAAAGGAACTCATCTTAACATTTGGGGATTCTTGGTTTCTTTCTTTCTTTGGTGGGGGAGTGCAGTCCTGAGGCTTGAACTCAAAGTCTGGAAGCTAGGTGATGTTTTTGCTCAAGACTAGTGCTCTACCACTTGATTTACAGCTCTACTCCAGGCTTTCTGGTAGTTAATTGGAAGTAAGAATGTCACTTCCCTGCCCTCACTGGCTTTGAACCGTGATCTTCACATTTCAGCCTACTGTGTAGCTAGCATTACAGATTTGAGCCACCAGCACTGGATAACAATTTTCTTTTGTAAGCAAGTCTGGAGTAGAATTTTGTGTTAGTCCACTGATACATTAAACTCAAATTGTAAACTTTCAGTTACTTCAAAAATCATATAATATAGTACTTTGATTACCAGAATACAATGCTAAAGATGACCTGATGTAGAAAAGCTCATGGTCTCTGTGCATACATTTAGAAGCAAAAACTCCCTGAGCTTAACTAAGAACTTCTTGCATACAATGGATACAATAAAGAAATAACTGAACTTGAATGGTTAGAATCAGGAAGTTGTCTTCACTGTGAACTAAGGCTGCTACTTATAACTTCTGTCCTTGTGTGCCATAATCCTGTGTCCTGGAGGAACCCATTCCTTTCTAGTAGACCAGTTTTTGGCAATGGCTGGATGAAGATTCCTAAGGCTGAAATTGTGGATGATAGCCTTAAACTCTGCTTGTACCCATGTTTGCAACGAGAGAGGCTAAAACTGTCCTAAAAGAGCCTATTAATGCATCTACAATGGGTGATTTTTCTTCTCTTTTATAAATTCTTATTTAAGGGGCCAGGGATTTGGCCCCATAAATAGAGTGCTTGTCTAGCAATCATGAAGATCCGGGTTCAATTCCTTGGTTCCACCTACATAGAAAAAAGCCGAAAGTGGTGCTGAGCTCAAGTGGTAGAGCTCTAGCCTTGAGAAAACCCAAGGACAATGCTCTGGCCCTGAGTTCAAGCCCAAGACTGGCAAAAGAAAAAAAAATTCTTAGTTAAAAGAGTTCAATATAACTCATAAAATGCATTAAAGATTTAATTTATGTTTCAGGTGATAAGGGGTTTAAGCCAAGGCCTCCCACATAGAAGCATGCATGTTATCACAGAGCTACAAACCACTGTGGTACAACCAACTTAACAGAAACTTTAGAATATACTGGGAGAGATACTGAGGCTGGAGAAGCATCCACAATCTATAGAAAGGAAAGATCGCAAAGTCTCTTAGTTCATCCATTATAAATAAAGTCAACCTACTTGTTCATGTAATCCATACGTATCCATCTATTGTAGAAAAGTTCTTGGTGGTCTTTGTATTTACTTGTTTGTCCTCAGTCTTATCAACATGAAAGACAAGGGCATGTGCTAGGAAGTTCAACAGTGAGGCACAAAGAGCATGCAGGTGGCATAAAAGTGACCAAATATAAATCAAAAGTGCATAGTGTTTACATTACCAATGAGCAGATCACTCATGAGTGCACTCCCCCATCCAGCAAACCGTCCATCATCTCACCTGCTATCAATTCATAATCCATCAATCCACTTACTCATCCATCTATCTACCCAATCATTCACCCATCCAATTAACAGTAATGAGGGGTCTGGGAATTTGGCTGAGTGGCAGGGAGTTTGTCTAGCATGCACAAAGACCTGGATTTGATTCCCCATAACCACATACATAGAAAAAGCCAGAAGTGGTGTTATGGCTCAAGTGATAGAGCTCTAGCCTTGAGAAAGCCTAAGGACAATGCTCAGGCCCTGAGTTCAATCCTAGTACTGCCAAAAACAAAACTCCCAATAATGAGGGTAGACTTTCAATATATTCAAGTGGCAAAAACATTATAAATACTTGACCTCTTTTAAGTTGTTTTTATCCTGTGCAGGTATTTGATACTAATAAGTATATTGCAATATACCAAGGAAATTTCTGCTATATTCTACTACCTTAGGGCAAGATGATTTGCTTTTTGAGAGTTTGGAAAAATAATATTTTTAAGCTAAGGAAAGTCTAGTCCTCCGGTGAGTCAATCTCCACTTAATTGGTCAAGTTCATTTCAAGAAATGTTTATCGATTGCTTGCAGTCCAAGCTCTGAGAGGCTGAGAAACCAGATCAAATACCATTGCTACAATAAAACAAAAACTACCCCAGGGATTTTTTTTTGACAAAGGAATGCTTAATGTGAGAATGCAAAGAAGAAACCTCTCTACAGGCCTGAGGTGCTGGGGAATGGGGTTTGTAACAAGGAACAGCTCGACCACTGCAAATGTCTTCAAGTATTATGAAATGCATCTGATGAATTTTGAGAAGCATTTCTGGCCCACATTCTTTAGAAATCCGTAGATTGTAATCATACTTTGCTGATGTTGCAATTATGAGCAAAATTGTCCTGAATCTTCATTCTGGATGCATCATCTAGAGGATGAGTTTAAGAATGAAGACAAGTGGAAAAGCCATGTTGTGGCGACTTGAGAAACC
The DNA here is from genome assembly GCF_031878675.1 of Megascapheus bottae. NCBI lineage: Eukaryota > Metazoa > Chordata > Mammalia > Rodentia > Geomyidae > Megascapheus > Megascapheus bottae. The sequence continues at coordinate 21,007,088 of NC_143510.1, forward strand.
AGGCAAATATCACCGGTAACATGGGAGTCATGGAGATGGAAAAATAGCAGAAAAGAAATGATGGGATGGGGAGGTGTGGTAGAGTGAGGCTGGGAGAAATTATGAATTTTGTTTTAGAGAGGAGTTTGCTCTTAAAGGAGGGATCAGGGGATTCTAACACAAAGTAAGGCTGGGAAGAGTATGTAAGAAGGGGGTCCCATAATTAGACCTGGGCAAATAGAAGTAGGAGAGAGGACAGCAGGAGAGAAATTTTCAGACAGCAAGGAATACCAGGGATAGAAGGATAAGGACATCAAGGTATCAAGGCTTTCAAGAAGAGAGTATCTTAGGAATGGCATACAGAAGCAGCATTCAAACAAGGAATGAAAAATGTTGGTTGAACACAGAAGAGAGTTTAAGTGGAAACACTATACTACATGAAAGCTGTTTCGCTGCTCTGTAGATCTGGGGACTAGTTTATAGTAATACTCAAAAACATTATGAGATAAATAGAAGAATAAACAGATAAATCACACTGAATTGTACTGAACTGAGGGAAGTTTGTTTGAGACTATAGAAATTCTATAGGCCTGGATTATTTAAATAGCCTTTGACTATTATGTCAATGTCATGCCTAAAGGGGGACAAAACTGGGGACAAAAACATGAGAAGGGGTATCAATGTGTGAGAAATAATGCACCTACTACCTGGTGAATGTAACTGTAACCCCTCTATACATTACCCCAACAATACAAAATAAAAAATAACAGCATGCCTGAGAATATTGAGATATTCCCAGTGCTTCTCTTCAATCACATTATTACAAGACAAAATGCTTCTGAAATATTTTGAGATTCTCAGAAGAACACATTACAGAGATATATTTTTATAATCATTTCCAGACCAAAGAGCTGAATTATGCCAATGATAATGTAGGTGCAATGTATAATTGGACTAATTTAATTCATAAATGATTGTTTATATGTACAGGAAATGACAAATTTTGTCTAGAAGGTGTGAACACCTAATGGTTTTTTTCTCACCAAAAATGTAAAAGTAGATATGCAATAAAAATGTAAAAGTAAAAACTGGGAGAGAGCGAGGGAAGGTGTGAGATTGTCCAAAAAGTAATACAGTTTTTTAATTTTTGTTTTATTGTCAGGGTAATGTATAGAGGGGTTACAGTTACATTTGTCAGGTAGTGGGTGCATTACTTCTCAAACATTGATACCCCTTCTCATGTTTTTGTCTCCCTTTCCCTCCCTCCACTCCTCCCGGTCATCTTGTTTTTTCCCCTTCCCTTCCCTGTTTCAAATAAACAAGTATACAATATACTAGGCAACAAAATCAGACACAGTAACCACATGAAATTAACCATAAGGGGAAAAGAAGTAACTGCATGTAGTACATTGAGAACAACAATCACAAAGATAAACCTCTTGTTTCCATATCCTGACTTATGCAACTGTAATCCCTCTGTACTTACCTGTATATCAAAGATAAATTTTTTTAAATGAAAAAGTAGACATAATAAAATTCATCTTCTAAATGATGTGCTCTGTATACCAAATATGGGAAAAGCTTTTCTTCTTTGTGTGAAATTTTAATATAATTATTATAAAATTCATTGGGTTCTTTTATATGTAATTTAGAATACTCAGTGTGCTTAAAATCATGTTGTAATTTTACTAAGATTTTTTTTAAATGAGAAATTAGTGACACTCGAGTTAATAAGACTCTAGCTTACATAGTCTTGGTGTGTTTATCTGCTCAGTCTGTACTTGAAGATGTCAAATGCTGAATACTACAGAAATTAATTTCCCATGATTGAACCTCAATTTAAGGAAATTAGTCATTTATTCCACTTGTCAATGCTACAAGAAAAGAGTTAACCAAAATGCAAGAAGTTCCCAATTAGAAAAATACCACATTATATTTTATTCGCAAGGAGGTACCTGAGTCTTTATATTTGTTATCAGAAAGTATATATTTAATGTTTAAATGTTATTATTTTTCCTATTGAAAATCTTAAGTATATTCTAAAATACTGAAAAAGATTTGTTCAGAAGTTATCTGGATATTTCCAAAGAATAAACTCATTTTCTTCCTCCAAAATCTACTGTGGGGTTATATTTTCAAGGACTTAAAAGATTATGAGTCATATTTGATGGTATAGACATATAATCCTAATACTATGGCTGAGGTAGGAAGGGCAGTAGCCTTGACCTGAAGATCTCAGGGACAGTGCCCAGGCCCAGAGTTCAAGCCCCATGAATGATAAAAAAAAAGATGAGATGGGAATGTGGCTTAGTGGTAGGATGTTTGCCTAGCATGCATGAAGACCTGGGTTTGATTTCCTCAGTACCATATAAACAGAAATAGCCCAAAGTGGTGCTGTGGCTTAAGTGGTAGAGTGCTAGTGTTGAGCAAAAGAAACTCAGGGACAGTGTCCAGGCCCTGAGTTCAAGCCTCAGGACAGGCAAGAAAGCAAATGAAAAAATAGAATAGATAGCAAAGGAAAAGAAGGAAGGCAAGCAGGCAGGAGGAAAGTAAGATTAATATTTGTTTTTCAACTGATACAATCCTGCATACTTGAGGATCTAATAAATAGACAAATAAAAACATATAAATTATGTAAATACATACAAATTATCAGATGTTTGCTGCAAGTCCAATGGAGAAAAGCTGTATCATCAGTAAGAGATCAATTCAGGGCCAGGAATTTGTCCTAGTGGTTGAGTGTTTGCTTAGCATGCACAAAGACCTTGGTTCGATTCCTTATTACCACATACATTGAAAAAAGCCAGAGTGGTGCTGAGGCTCAAGTGGTAGAGCTCTAGCTTTGAGGAAAGTCCAAGGACAGAACTCAGGCCCTGAGTTAAAGCCCAGGACTGGCAAAAAACAGAGAGAGAGAGAGAGAGAGAGAGAGAGAGAGAGAGAGAGAGAGAGAGAGAGAGAGAGAGAGAGAGAGAGAGAGAGAGAGAGAGAGAGAGAGAGAGAGAGAGAGATAGATCAATTCAGTGTTGAACTCTGGATGAAGTCATCCAGTCATTTAAAGAAGAGCAGATCCACGGGCACTGAGGAAGTAAAAGCAGGCTTCATGACAGAGGTGGTTTCTACCTGTTTACATTGAGGATAGTGACCCCCAAAAGAAATTTACTTTTTTCCAATTTGTACTAGAATACTCATGGGTAGGAAAGATGAGGAAAGGAAAATTGAACTATAGCAAGGGATCAAGGGGTGTCAGGTCTTTGGTATTGGGGGACTCCAGAGGTGTTTCTTGTTCAGGGAACTGAAGCCCAGTAACTGCTTTGGGCAGAGCTGATTTTCCCTCTGCCTTTTGAGAGTTGTAATAGCTTGGTCCAAAAACACATTGCAGTGGTTTCTTCAAAATAAAAAGAGATTAATGTGAGTGCATTACATGTGTGCATGTGCCTAAATGAACTTATTCCTCCTCAAATCCTTTCCTTGGCTATTTCTGTGACATTTTTCTTTGGTGTTTAAAGCACTGTGTATTTTTTATTTACAAAGATCCATTGTGATTACCTTATAAGCAAACCAGTAGCTACTTTTGTGCCTAGTTTATTTATTAGTGGAAAAATCAGTAAAATATGCTGTTTTTCATGTAGGAGGATAATTTGTATTTCTTAGGCACAATATTATTGCACTTTTTGAGGCCAAGGAAGTGTATTTAATCAAGAGATTTATTCTGATAAATTTAAGAATGGACACAGACTATTTTAGAATAAGAGTACATTCTTGCTAGCAAAGTGAAATTTACTCTTGGGGAGTTGGGAGGATTATTTAACACTTACCCAGAGATTGGCTATTACATTTGAAAGCATTCAAACCAGTCACATGGACTGCTTCAAATTATCCAAGGGATTTGAATTCCTTTGCAGGAGTAAGCAAATGATTGTGCCTTCACATCTGCTGAGTACACAGTGCAGCTCTGTCTGCTAGATCCTGAACTAAACACAGCTTTGCATAGAGGGAGGGAGATGTGTCCTCAATAGAAGCATGAAACCTGAGAGCTGTACTGCCTGTTCACTGCAGCTGCCAAGGAGTGAAGTCATAGACAGGAGCCATATGCCTGCGAAAGGCTTAGCAGGACCATTAGTGGAGGAGTCAGGTATCTGACATTTGTTTAAGGTGTGCTCCTGCTTCTCACCCTAACCTTAGCTGGCCTGACAGGGAGGGAAAAAAGACCTCACAAGAGTTCCAGCTCAAAGAAAACTTTGGGGGAGGTGATGAAAAGGTTTGCAGAGCTAGCTCTTTGTCGAATATAACTGAGCTATCAGACAATTTACACTCTTTACTGGTCTTTTTCTTTGCACAATGTAGTTTGAAGTAGGCAGCTTTTGTTAACATGCCTCTGTTGAGTTTCCCAGTTTGCTTCTTGCAATTTTTTTTGACCACTGAGTGAACAGAGAAACTTGACATCACATTTTAAAATGAGGGAAGGCAAAGGGCAGATAGAAACACAAGGTTCTTTCCTGTGATTAACTTATTATTTATACTTGCTTACTTTTTCCCAGTATCTGATTTCCTCCAAAGTGATCCTGCCTAAGTGCATAAAATGAAGTGATGTACTCAGAAATTATATATCTAGCTATAAAATGACTGACATCTTGGCTTCATAAGAAACTATTACAAACCCCTACTGCCGGGTTACCAAAGCTTTTTCCTGATGTTCCAGTTTGACGTAAAGCCTAGGATGCTAGAGGATTCAGTTTCATATTTTACCTTCCTTTGTAAGATACTTTTATGAGCTTTCTTCAAGATTGTCTTCTGAAATTCCAAAATGGTGAGTTTTGACACATCATAACACATTCATTTCAATATCATAGTAGGTTGCTTCATAAACCTACCAATAAGAAACATAGATTGTGATTAGAAAAAGAGCAATCAGATCTGTTCAAATAGGAGTCAAATGAGAGGTCACGATCAAAGAAGTTGACAAGAACATTAGTGGTTGTCCCAATATTCCAGTTGGGCACCTCCCTCTAATTCTGGGCCCTAGAAACATGACAACCTGTTGACAGCAATGCTGTAAGTTTCCTTCTTCATATCTACAAAACCACACTACTGCAGGAAAACATTTCACCACTACTCAGCTTTCAGATATTTGTAAATCAATAATGCCTAGCTTGGTGGCAAGGGTTGGACAGTATCTTTGCTCCTCCATTTGATGCTTATCCTGAATTCTTAGCAGAGACTCCAGAAGGTTCTGACCAGTGGGGTGTCATATGCTGGCACTGGTGACTGAGGAAGGTGCTGTAGAGATGTTTTCTGTCCTCAAGAAGCTGGGACGGGTCTGGAGCTAGGCCTGAGGGGCTCAGGATAAGTGTGGAAGGCAGATTTCTGCCCCCCTCTAGGCCATGAGACAGGGTCTCAACCACCAGGACCAGAAGGAGCTCTGTCTAAAGAGAGCAAGGGGGCTGAGAGGGCCTTCAGGGCTGTAATGGGATGGGGGAAGTTGTCCCTGGGAGAAGAGGCTATGGAGGAGCAGGTGATAAGGCAGAGTGGTGGAGTTCAGAGGGTCCCATCTCTGTTCAACCTGTGCTTCCATCCTTGTCTTCCTGGGGTTTCTAGGTCTCCATCCCTGAAACTGATGGGGTAGTGGTAGTTGGAGTTTGATGCCTGGGGTGGGGGTCTGTGGGGATCAGAACCTTAGGATCCTGAGGGGAGTGGAGCTGGAAAGGGTGGAGGTGAACTGGGGGCTGAATGCCTTGGTAAAAAGCCTAAGCTTAAAGTTGTGTCAGGGACAGGGGCTGAGTGACTGGTTTCATCTCCATTAAAATTAAAGGCTGATTATACAGTTTGGGCATTGGTGCACTTATGTCTGTAATGCTAACTGTTTAGGAGGCTTAGATGTGAGGATTGAGGAAAGTCCGTGAGACTCTTGTCTCTAAGCAGCATAAAGCCTGAAGTGGCTTTTGCTGTTGCTAATCCTTCTCAGCAGACTTGGGATCTCAGGATCTCATTTTAAATCCTTCCCCAGGCAGGAAAGCCCGAGACTGTCTCAATCTCTAGCAAACCACCCCAAACTGGAAATGGGAGCTATAGCTTAAGTGATAGAGCCTTGAGCATAGAACCCTGGTCATGAGTTCAGGCTCCAGTACTGGGACAGCCACCAGTGGCTCACACTTGTAATCCTAGCTATTTTGGAGGCTGAGATCTGAAAATTGCAGCTCATTTAGTCTGGGCAGGGAAGTCTATGAGACTTACCCCCAATTAACCACCAAAATGAAAGCAGATGTGTGGCTCAAGTAGTTGAGCACCAACCTTGAGCTGAAAAGTCAGGGACAGTGACCAGACCCTGAGTTCAAAACCACCCAGGACACACACACACACACACACACACACACACACACACACACACACACACACACTCAGTACCGCAGACCTAGGACATAGTGAAGCTAGTAGCACAAGGTTCAGAAGACTCCCACATCTTGTTGTTGTTATCTCTTACTTTCTCATGGTTGAGGTAACCTATCTCCCTGTCATACTCTCATATCCAGTTCTTTCAAGCTGAGCCATCTGACTTTGAGATGTAGCAATGTATGATAGTTGGTTCCAATGTCCACCTGAGTTCAGTTAAGAGGTCTGCAATTTTGTTTTCCAATTGAGAGTTCTACTGGAGATCACAACGGATCTACAAAAACAAAGACCTATGGTCTTTGTCTGCCTTCTTCTGACTTGATCCTACCTCCATTAGGGCCTTTTCCTAAGATTACTTCCTCTGAAAACTTGGTACTCAATCATCTAAAAGTCTCAGGGTCTAGGAAACCTAAAGCCAGAGATCTATCAGGTCCAGGGGTTGCTGGTTGGTTTTACCTCCATCAGGGATACAGGCTGATTATATAACAATTTAGGAGGTTGAGATAGGAGGACTGAGGCTCCAAGCAAGCCCTGGCATTAAAATCTTAGTGGAACTGTAATCTCCAGTTAACTAGCATAAAGCCAGAAATGGAGCTGTGGCTCAAGTGCTAGAGTGCTAGCTTTGAGCAAACAAGCTCAGGGACAGCACCCATGCCCTAAATTCAAGCCCCACCAGTACTGGCTCACACAATAAACAAATCTACCAGTAACACAGACATAGCAGATACTGAATTTAGTAATCATACCAGTTTCAGCAGACTCGAAATCTTGATGATCTTACTTTCTCATGGTCGTAGTAATCTACTCGTATGTTCTTTCATATCCAGTTTATCTTGATGCTGAGTCATCTGATTCAGGATCAGTAGTGTATGATCACTGGTTCAAGTGTCCAACACCTGAGCTGAGTTACAATCTTGATATTCACTGTTTCCTGGATTTTACAAACTACCTAGCATTATATCCTTTGCCCATCTCTATCTTTATTTCTTACTCTTTTTCCCTCTCTCCTTTGTCTCTTTAATTTGGTTGGAGATATGGTAAACTTACCCTGTCCTGTACATTCTTTATAGGCCTTGACCAAAGTACAGAAATTAAGATGAGAGCCGTCTTGAATTCCTTTTAGGTGAATAATAGAACTTGTTTTAGGTAAATAATAATATCTGAGGGGTCATGATAGCATCTAAGAGGCCATAATGACAAACTTATAATTCTTTCACATACTGGCCTTTCTGGGAGCATGAGGAGGGAATAGAAGAGATTCTTAAGAGATCCAGGAGAACTGGAAGAATTAGATTTACCAGAGATTATCAGTCATGCAGGATAATTGGGCCAAAGATAATTGGGCCAACACAGTGAGAAGAGCTTTTATCACCTTCTCCTAGAGCTCTCAAAGGCTCTATCACACAGGAAATGCTTTGGGAGATGAGTCCACAGGTCTCCTATAGAATAGTTCACTTTTCCATATCCTAGCTTATATTTTGGTGCTTCAGTATAGTTAGTTCTACCTACTGGACTCTGAGTGACTCCTATTTCCCTGTTTGGTGGTAGTTGTATAATGGCTTCCTTTCTCTTCCTCAGAAAGCAAAAGTAGCAATATGCAAAGCCCTGGTGTGTTTTGTGGTCAGTTCTCCCTCCTTCAGAGGCAAATGATTACCCTTGCAACCAAGGTGCTTCTACTTTCTTCCCCATTATCACTTCCTTCGTGTCTGGGTAAGGGACAGCTGTAGCTAATTCAGTTACATTTTCAGTTGTCCTAGAGTTAGATGAAATTATTAGCCATTCCGACAGTGTCAGCAACTATAAATAGAAACGTGCTTTGGAAGACAGGGGAGTCAACTGGGAATTGGGAACTTAATAGGAATTTAGAATAATGGACATGCTTGCAATGAACTATTTATAGGTTCAAAAGCTCAATTCCTCTGATAATTTGAATGAGCAGTTTTGCTAATACACTAAATCCACCAAACCCAAACTAACCATATCTACCTGTCATTCAAAAGCAGCTAGAAATATTATGGTTGTCCATAATTTGATGGCTTTCTCCATTACAGGTAAGGAATTACCTTACAGTACAGGTGGTCAAAACTCTCCTTAATTGGTACCATCTGAGTCTGGCTGGTCTTCATCAGGGATGAAGGTTAATATTTTGGGGGGGGGGGGCTAAGTGTGTCTCGGGTGCAAAAGTGTCAGCCAGTGATCAAAATCTTGAGATTTTGAGTTTCAGTCTAGTCTCTAAGACCCCGGTTTGATTCTTTGGTACCACATACATAGAAAAAAAGCCAAAAATGGTGCTGTGGCTTAAGTGATAGAGCTCTAGCTTTGAGAAAGCCCAAGGACAGTGCCCAGGCCCTGAGTTCAAAGCCCAGGGCTGGCAAATAAATAAATAAATAAATAAATAAATAAATAAATAAATAAATAAGGGACTGAGCACTTGTCTCTCACTCTTTAGTCCTCACTATAGGTCCTAGAAAGCTGAGATCTGAAACTAGAAATATGAAGCCAGTGCTCAATAGAAACATCCAGAGATACTTAATCTCCAGTTGACCACCACACTGCTACTTGTCTCCAACTGACCTCCAAAATGCCAGAAGTCAAGCTCAAGAGGGGGAGAACCAACCATGGCCAAAAAGCATTAGGATAGTGTCTAGGGCATGAGTTCAAAGCCCAACTGCTGACACATATGCATGCACGTGAAGAACGGGGTTGCCTGTGGCTCATGCCTGTAATCGTAGTTACTCAGGAGGCTGAGGTAACAGTGTGATACCAGCCGGGGCAGGAAAGTTTGTGAGACTCTTGCCTCCAGTTAACTAGCAAAGCTGGAAGTTGAGTTGTGACTCAAGGAGTAGAACAGTAGCCTTGGCCAAAACTCAGGGACCACCCCCAGGCCCTCAATTCAAACTTTAGGATAGTTACATGGGAATTCATTCATGAAATTCAGAGAAGCTACCCTTTGAGAGGTCAAATTAGGGATCTTTATAAGAGAGCTAGCAAATTAGAGAGGACATGTATTTCCCCCAAAATCTTGAAGCCTCTTTTACACTTATATTGGTAGGAAACTCAGCCATGAGAGTAACAGTAAAGGAAGAGCTGAGGAAAAATCAACAACCTGAAAGTTGAAAAGGGAAAACAGTGGTGACCTAAGGAGAGCCAACTGCTGTTGCGCTATGCCTCATGTTCGCTGTATTGGTTGGAGCCTTCGAAATATAGTCATGATAGAAGCTAAGGTCACAGGGAGCTCGAGACTTCAGTCTTTCCAGTTCAGAGTGTAGGTCTGGCAGGTCCAGTAACCTATTGTCCTAGTCCCTGCGTCTATGAGTTCAGGCACACCAACACTGGTGTTTGAGTTTTTGGAAAGTCCCTCCACCACTAAGATGCCAAGATGATGCCAATTAGACTCACTATCCACATTTCAGGAACTTGAATCAACAACAAAAAAAATGGATGAAATCCAAGCAGCACCACATATAGACAAAATATTCAAATTTTTTGCACTACGCTCAGAGCACTGATTGGCGGTTCTTCAGCTTTCTAGTTAATATATCTCCAGGTGTATTTGTCCCTCTGGCTACACTGGACAATGGACTTAACCTGCTGAAGAATGAGCAGATGCCAGCAGCAGCTTCAGAATTTTAACAATAATAACCTTTTCTTTGACTTTTTACTTTATTATTTCATTATTTTCTTGTCAAGGTAATAAACAGAAGGGCTACAGTTACATTCGTCAGGTAGTGGGTACATTACTTCTTGAACATTGTTACCCCTTCCCATGTTTTTCTCCCACTTTCCTTCCGTCTACCTCCTCCTACTCATTTTGTTTTCCCTTACCTTCCCCTTTTCAAATAAACAAATAATGTATATACAGTATATCAGATATTACATTCAGATACAGTAACAACATGAGTTAAACCACAAGGGGAAAAGAAGAGAAAAGAAATAGATTCACATAGGACATTAAGAATAACAATCACAAGGATAAACCTCTTTTTTCCATATCCAAAGAGGAATAATTTGAGTTTCCCTGGCACTTTGGGGTGATTTTAAAAGTATCTTGATCTTAGCCTGTATACCTTATACAGGGGAAAGCCTACCCACTCTCAATGCGTCAGGAACTCCTGTATTCCCTGTAGTTTCACAGCAGTTGAAGTGCTGTTCTCAAGGAAACAGTCATCAGAACAATTGACCAGGAAGCTGACAGGGCAGAGTGAAGATCTGACAACCAGGCTTTGGAGAAAGTAACATTTGGGAAAGGATTGGAGCTAGGCTCTGCCATCTCTTTCTAGCTAGTGAAGAGATAGAGAAGATACTTGAACTTCTTGGAGGTTATTTGCCTTCTGATTTTAATTCCAGGATGCCTCTTATTCACATTAAACACTGTTAGCCTAATGTCTCCTAACTGAGGCAGAGGTGAAAGCAGCTTGCTTTTTCTGGAAAGCCTTCCATTTCAATGTATTTGATATGTGACTTAAATTTACCTGACATTTTGATGAATTAGAAAATGTCAGTGAAGCCCTGGGTTAGATTCCACAATACCACATAAACTGAAAAATTAAAGCTGGAAGTGGTGCCATGACTCAAGTGGTATAGAGTGGTAGCCTTGAACAAAAGAAGCTCAGGGACAGCGCCAAGACCCTGAGATCAAGCCTCAGGGTTAGAAAAATGGAGGAGAATGGAAAAGGAATATGCTGGACTTGACTGTTAGCATTCAGGACTGGCACAAAAAAAAGGAAAAATGTCAGATGAATTTCTTGACAGTTGTATCAATGTTTGTCACATTGGATCTCTTAAAACAGGAGTGTTCTGTGAGCAGGCATTCAATTTTGAGATGTTTGAGGCTGGTGAATGGATTCCAGGGCCTGAGTGTATGCTCTGCCACTCAGCTACACTCCTCAGCTACACTAATCCTATAGTCATTTCTTTGCATTTTTCTAGGAAAAATATACATTTGTTCAAATATTTGGTAAAGTGAGTGCTGGGCATGTTCCCCTGACAAATATCCACTCATTTAATCTTTTAATTTCTTCTATTCCTCCTGATTTCCAGTTTTAGAAGTTGAAACACAAAGTAGTCAGTTGCTGAAACTTGTAGAGCTGTCTAACTGCAGTCTTTGAATATGGATAGCAAGCCATTTTTATTATATGGGCTTTTTTTTTTTTTGAGTAATCGGATTTAGGATTAAATTGTTCTTTGAGTAGTCTCTGGTCTATCTGATTTAACAAGGTCATTTTTGTTTTGCTTTGTCCCTAGGAGACCAAGACTTGGAATTATTCTCTTTCCCCTTTGCCTGAGACTGTGGACTTTCTCCTGGCTTGAAACAATTCTGACTGAAAATAGGGGAAAGCCTTATAAAGGGAGGAAAGCCAAAATGTGAACTAAACATTCCCATTTTAACAACCTAGATCATCTCAGTGAGACACCCTGAGTGGACTGAATGTAGCTAATTTGTGTTTGTCAACAAAATAGCTTCAGAAAACTAGACTTTTGTCACTCTGCGTTACCTTAAGAATCACCTTATTAACTGCTGCTTAATGGGTCAAGTAAAGATAGTGCTAAGCTGCACATATCGGAGAAAACACAACTATAGAAACCTTAGATTTTTTTTCCTTCATTAAGACAAAGAAATTATTAGTTTAAAAACCAATTGAGGAGCCGGGAGTTTGGCCTAGTGGTAGAGTGCTTGCCTAGCATGCACAAAGACCCGGGTTCGATTCCTTGGTACCACATACATAGAAAAAAAGGCAGAAGTGGTGCTGAGGCTCAAGTGGTAAAGCTCTAACCTTGAGAAAGTCCAAGGACAGTGCTCAGGCCCTGAGCTCAAGCCCACGATTGGCAAAAAAAAGAAATTGGTTACAAGGAAGTTTAAAACTACAATGCATCACATGGATTTAAGATGGTTTTTAATGATACTGAACTGTCTGTGTATGCTTTCAAAGAATTAGCTAAGCTTGTTCTTGGTCAGAGACTGTTCTTAAAACATCAGCTATCTAGAGTGAGAGACAGAGTACTGATGATGATTGTGGTATGAAAAATACCAGGAGGAGCATTCACAGCTGGACTAGATTCTGATTGCCCTCTCCTGTAGCTGCCAGGCTGCTTTGCCTCAAGTCCTCTTTTTCTGGAGGTCCCAAAGTCAAAGTGCCCTAAAACTCAGCCTTTAGTCAGTCCTATTCTATATTCAATATGCTATAAGGACTCCTCGCTCACAATCATTACAGTAAGAACTACCACTTCTCCCCCTGCCCTCTCTTTTTTTTTCCTGACCTGATTTGCCAACTGAATGGAGTTTTCCAGGGCTGCTGTAACTACCATAAAGGGTGAAAAGCAGTGTTTGCAGCTCTGAGCCAGTGGCTCATTCCTGTAATCCTAGCTACTAAGAAGACTACGCTTTGAGGATTGAAGTTCAAAGTCCTCTGGGGCAGGAAAGTCCATCAAATTTTTATCTCTAATTCATCACTGAAAAGACAGAAGTGGAGATATAGTTCAAGTAGTAGAGTGCTAGTCTTCAGAAAAAAAAAAAGCTAAGGGATATTTCCCAGGCCTTCTGTTCAAGAACAGCATTGATTTCAAGTTTCAGAGGCCAGTAGTTCAAGATCGAGGTGTGGCTAAGGCATAGCTCCCTCTGAGGGAACTAAGAAAGGTTTGAGGCTTCTCTTGGCTTGCTGGAGTCTCTAGGTGGTAGCTACAACATAGCTCAGGATCCTTCTTTCCATCTCCAGAAGTCTCTCGTGTGTGAGGGCAGGAAATTAGCTAAGATGAGTCATAGGAAAGACCAAATCCTGTACAATTTCATCTTCTGTGGCTGTTTTTTTTTTCCAAAGAAGCATATGAATGGGTAGACCCTGCCAATCCAGAACATAACCTTTGCTTTTCTTGCTCACTATAGGCAGCTACATTATCCTCTTTGCCGAAGGCCATTTGCGTTGTTCCTTCTGGCTGGTCTGCTCTTGCCATCTATCCATATGCTTCATAACCTGCTAAATCCACCAGATCTCCCCTTCTTTTAATGCCCATTTAAAACAAACTACTATTCTTCACTATCATTTTTTTCCTCATTTTTTCCATCATTTTTTTCCTCTTTTCCCACCATACTTAGCACTTTCTGACATAATCTGCAACTTGCTTATTTACTGGTCTATTTATTGATGTCTTGCTCTCATCCTGACACGGAGTTTAAACATATGTAGGGTTCTGTTTTATTTTCGTAGTCCTAGAACTTATTAGCAGCTCTAAAAAAAAAAACCCAAACTTTCAGCTCAAAAAAAAAAAAACTAGGAGTATACTGAATTTTTTCTTTGTTGGTTTAGTTTTGTAGCTGCAGATGCTTGATGCATTTTAGAAAACAAGGAAGAGGATGGCCAAATATATTTTAAACTGGGTCTTGGCTTCCCGGGCTCTGCACTAGGGCCTTTGGCCAAACATCTTGTTGAGCTGACTATGGTTAGTTCCTATGGGGCTTTTTCTGTACCTTCCTTCTTAGACCTGGGCTGCTTTCTATCCTGTGGGATGGAGCCAGCCACTGCTGGTAAGATGGACAAAAGTTTTATTCTACTTGTTCCTGCCTTCACTTAGCACATGGGGAAAGCAATCACTAAGGCTCCAGAAGCAACTGAGAACCAGGATCCAGGGTGAGAACTCAGATGCCACAATCCACTGTGATTTTTCCCATTTGATGCATGTAGAAAAGACTCCTGGAGCACTTTGTGGTTGCTTTAAGAGACATCTCTTTCTAGCTGTCCTGGAGCAAATGAGGTTAAAACAACCTACAGATGTCATATCCAATTGGGTTAATGGTTATATCAAAGCCTATCCAGGGCTTCTGGTAGCCCAGGAGAGATTCCCAGCAGAACTACTGAGATTGCCAAGCCATGGTGCTGTTCTTGATCCTCAAGTCCATCATTTTATATGCAAATGATTTATTTGTTAGCAGCAGCCTCTGTCCTCTCAAATAAAGGGTAAGCAAGCCTTCTATAAGTGTCCACTGCTGATCTGCACACTCTGGCTCCCAGCAGAAATGTTAGCATGGAGTAGAAGCTTGAGAAAAACTTGCTGGGCTCACACTTCAGCTCCCCCATCCCCCTAAGCATAGATCCCTCACAATTTTATGCAGGCTGCATTGCCACCCAGATTTCTGGTCCAGATAGCACTGATGAAGTATTTGAGGTTTTCTCTCTTCACTTTGGTTTCTGAATAATGGCTTATGGGCTATCACCATTCTGCCTATATCTGTAATCTTTGCTACTTAGGAAAGCTGAGATCTGAGGATCATGGTTCAAAGCCAGCCTTAGCAAATACACCTATAAGATCGCTAATTTTGTAAATGACACCTATGAGACAGTTATCTCAAATTGAAAATGAAGTTGTGGTTCAAGCCAGAGTGTCAGCCTCAGGCCAAAAAGCCAAGCCAGAACACAGTGCCCTGAGTTTAAGATACAGTGCTGGCACCCTACCTCATCCACCTTCCAAAAAAGAAAAGGTTTAAAAAATGCCAAAACGCTGTTTCAAATGGTTCTTCTGCTATGGGGAAATTCTGTGACATTTAGAAGGGTGGGATGTTTCTAAAACCATAGAGCCTGGGTGGCAAAATATTTCCTCAATGTCTCATTCATTGTGAAGCATCTGAGGTTAAGGTCTGACTTCCCAGATGTGGGAAATGCCAGATTGATTTTTGTCAGCCATGCTCTTTCATGATAGTCACATTATCTATGACTGACTGTAGAACAGGAAGGGTATCGGGAGTTATCCACTAATCAAGGCAGCACAACTGATCCCCCAATCCACAGGTAATAAAAGGTCTTAGAAGCTTCCTGAACAATGGCTCCTCTTTCTCTGTTTTGCCAGAGCAGTCCTCATGGGTCATTTCAAAAGAAAAGACTAGATAGATCCAGATGGGTTGAAAGCCAGTTCTTTTGGATGGGGTTAGATTCTTCTACTGATAAGAGTGGGACTGTTCTACAATGAAGAATCATCGGGGACCTTGTGAAACGCAAACTTCAGGGACTTTGCGAGGCATGCTAAGGTCCCTGTCAAGCCAAGTCAATCATTTATAAACTTTTCAAAAGCCATATATTTGTAACACAGCTGATTTATTGTAATTCCACTTGTATTCTGATTTTCATTCTGCCACAGTTTCCTGTACATGCTTGCAGGCATTTTAGGAGTCCATCTACCTGGGCTAGCTAGGCTAAGAAAGCATTCATTTGGATAAGACTATTATGTATTTTGCAGTAATTTCCAAGTGTAGCAGTTGCCAGCCTTTTGCTTCTACCCCAAGACAACCAGTAAGAATACTGCATACTTTGAAATGTCCTGACAACAGGTGAGTCAAACTGGAATCTGAGACAAGATCTCTTTCAGTGCATTGCTACATTGCAAAATCATGGAACAATGGAGGATAAAAAGTCCTAAGACAGATCAAGCCCCACACCAATGTGGGCAGAAATGACCAGAAGAATCATTCAGTTGATCAAGCCATTATATCACTTTATCTTTGTTGGTCCCATAAGCAATCTGTCACTGCTTTCTGTTTTTATGATTTCTCTCCTGCTAACTAGATGTATATTACTAACCTTAATTCTTTTTTTTTTTGACAGTCCTGGGCTTGAACTCAGGGCCTGTGCACTGTTTTTGGACTTTCTCAAGGCTAGAGCTCTACCACCACTTCTGACTTTTTTTTCTATGTATGTGGTAATGAGGAATCGAACCCAGGTCTTCATGCATTCTAGGCAAGCACTCTACCACGAGGCCAAACTCCTGGCCCCGTCCTTAATTCTTTTTTAAGCATTATTTTCCTTTTTAAGAAGCATTAGGACATTCTGACTTATCAGTTTTCTTTTGATGCATTACATTTTTGACAAGTTCTAATAGATAAAGGGTCTAATAGGTTAAAAAAATGCCAAATCAAGTTTAGAGTTGTTTTTCAACTGATATAAATAATTTTACTGATGCTTCAGTAAAATTAGATGTAATATAATACATTGTTTAATTTAAACCATTAAATTAGACAACTATTAAGATTGTAAGGAAAAATTAACGCCAGTTTCTTTTTTATTGTAAATGTGAAGAACAGAGAGGTTACCATTCTCTAAGTCAGGTCATGAGTCCATTTCTTTTTTAAGTGTCAGCCCTCCTCTCACTTTCTTCCAGTGTTTCCCTCCCATCCACCCTGTAGTTCATTTTCAACAGGGTCTAGTAAGTATCACAGCTGCATTTGTTCACCCTGTCCTTACGTTTCTGTGCTTTTCCTCAAAACAAATTCACCCACCTCCCAAACAGAAATTTAAAAGCTTACAAACAAAAGGTATAGAAAGAAAAAAGCAACAAAGGAAGTCAAGAAAGGAAAACTGAAACAAACTCTCTTGGGCATAATAAATCTTCAGGACTCTTGACATTCACACAGTCAGACCAAAGGATATTTTTTTTTTAGCAGAGGATCACAAAGGCTTGATAGCTATGTGCTCATCATCATATAAAATGATATTAATTGAAATGAACACCAGTTTATTTTTTACAGGAACTTGAGACTTTTACAGTTCAAAGCCTTTTTATAATACTTTTACACATAAATGATAAATTCCTCAGTGAAAAAAACATTTTGGTTTTGTTGCTTGCTCTGTACCACCGAGCAAAATTTCCAGTTCCAAAATGAGTGGTTATATACTGTTATAGGGAACTCCATCTGTGACATAACAGAGAAGCCACATTCTGAGAGGTCAAATCGGGAGTGTTTATTAGAAAGCCAGCAACTTCAAGTGGACTAGCATTCCAAAGAACCTGCAGCCCCGAATGCAGTTATTGCTCTACAGCCCATATCACAGCTGCAGGTCAAAGAAAAGTTCTTGGAACTAGGTGAAAATTCCTCATTGTCTAGGCCAAAATGGAGATGACATTACATAAATCCAGTATCCATATTTCAATACAAGTCTGAGAATTTAAGACAAAGATGATGAGTTGACTAGTTAGAACAGGTCAAAACTCTTGCAATTAGGTTGATGGTTACAAGGGCTAAAGGTTATTGTAAACCAACAGTGAAAATTTCAGAAGATGGCAATAAAACTTGTGTGTGTTGTGATAAGGATAATGTTACTTTTTAAATACATGGCACCTCCATGAAAAAATGGAAATTAAGCTTTGATAAAGTTTAGACTGGTTCAAAGCTCATTAGTTTCTAGTTCAAATGTTAATTAGCCAGAGAAACTTCTGAAGCCTTTTGAAATTTCTGGTTTGGCCACAGGACAAATCTGCAGCAAAATAACTAGGCCCAATTTATTCCTGAAACCACAGTAAATTCTCTTTCTTGGTAATAATCATGGCTACCAATGTTCTTCTTTCCTCCTGCACAATAAAAATGATGTTCTTTGCATTCTAGCATTAGCCAAACCTTCATTGCCTTCTCTGGCAAGACATAGATCAAAATATTGCCTTGGAAATGACTCAAGATTCCTATCTATTGTAATAGGAAACAACAAAAGATCTGTTTAACTTTAATCAGTGACCCAGTTTGTTTAAAATTTAAATGAAGGGAATCATTCTTAACAAAGGGCAATTCTCACTCTAGTGGGTATGGATAATTTTGAAAAGAGACAGAAATATGTGCCACTTTATACTGTAAATAATTTTCTCTTTACACAAAAACTAGGATTTTTAGTGCTCAACTAAATTATTATACAGGTAAATAACATAACAAATGCTTAACAAAATTCTCACAGCCCCTACAGGATGTTTCTACAAAATAATGCTGTTAAGTGTTCCATAAATGTAATGATTGGATTAAGGAAAAAAAATGTTTTATTTTGAATTAGACTACTCCATTTCCCATGTAGAAAAATTACTTTATTTTGAAATTGCCAAAAGAATATATATTATAATTAAAAGAAATTGTTAGTCTTTTAAGGCATATCAACATTCTCACAAAGGAAGCAAAAAAAAAAAGACATTATCAGTCTCAGGCATTTGTTGCTCACAGCTATAATGCAAGCTACTCAGAAGGATGAGATATGAGGATCATAGTTCAAAGACAGACCAGGCAGGAAAGTCCAGGAGACTCTTACCAATTAACTACCAGAAAACTGGAAGTGGCAATGTGGCTCAAAGTAGTAGAAAGCTAGCATTGGGCAAAAAAGCTCAGGGACAGTGCCCAGGCCCCAAGTTTCATCCCCATGACCACCAACAACAAAAGAAGAAAAAAAGATTCTTTTTTTTTTTTTACTTATAGCTCTTAAACTGTTTTGTGTTTCACCTCAAATCATTTCAAATACTTACACCTTCCTCATGTGTGATCTTTGTATAACTTGTGAATATCTCAGTAAAAATATCAAATATTAAAACATTTGACATGAAATTAGAAAGTGAAATAGTGATAAGGGGGTTTCTTATTTGTTTTGTTTAGTTTTTGTGTGTGTGTGTGAGGTAGTACTGAGGGTTGACCACTTGGCATCTGGCATTGCATTGTAGCTTAGCTTTTGCTCATGGCTGGCCCTCTTACCACCCTAGACACACCTCACTTCCAAATGTTTGCTTTATGCTGGTTAATTGGAGATAAGAGGCCCTCCAATTTACCCAAGCTAATTCTGAACCTCAATCCTCAGGTCTCTGAATCTCAGCAAATAGAAAAAAAAAGGTAGATGTTTGTAAGTGATAAATCGTCAGAGACCTGATCTAGAGTTTGGAGGTTTCAGTCTCTAATGGTAAAGTAGGAACAGCAGGCCAAGATGATTGAGTCATGCTGTTAGAAGAGCCATTTTTTTTTTTAGAATTTGAAAGAATTAACTAGACCAAACCCACACTGTCAGAAGCAAATTTTTGAGCCTTCAAGTAGATACTACTGTGGGATCCAGGCCCAAATAAACACATTGCTTACAAAACCTCAGCAAGTACAAAATCTCCATAAACAACTTCATACCAAACAATGTAAAATCAAGGAAAAGGTATATCATTTAAATCAGACAAACCATTCCATGAGAATGGTTAGAAGGTGAAGTAAAAACAATACATACATAGGACATGGCCCCCTAAACACAAGGCAATTAGTACAGAGCCTCAACCCAAGAGCAAGTTTTCTGTTCGATTCTGGGAAAAATCTGAGTATTCTTTTTAAAAAATGGTCTTGAGATGAATATGTCAAGACAGAATTTCCTCTCCAGTGTTCTCTGGTCCAAGTTCTAAGTGATAACTCAGGATTAAATGGTAACTTCATTTCTACAAGTAGTCTAATATTTCTGAAGTACTAAATTACTCTTTTCCTTTGCTCATACACTAAATGGGTCAGACTTTTTATTAAAAATTTATTAATATTGATTTTTATAACATATTTCAAATGACGTGTTTAACAAACAAGTATTCAAGAAAGGTCAGATTTAAAAATGAGTTATCAGGATCAGATTTATAGGCACCACAGAAAATTTGTGAGAGCTAGAAATAATTGGAGATGTGGACTCCACGACAAAGGTATTCGGGAAGAAACTAAGATTTTATGAAGATCCACACTTAGAGACTAAACTGAACAAATAAATCCAGTATTCACAACCCTTTGCTGAGGACAAGAACAGAGATGATCTTTCAAAAGGAAAGTATAGATCCAGAAATTTTTTGAGGCTTCATCCTAACAGTACCCTGGAACAAATTAGAAGATATGTTAAATTGTAAACCCCTTATAAAACATTTTTTTTTGCCAGTCCCTGGGCTTGAGCTCAGGGCCTGAGCACTATCCTTGGACTTTCTCAAGGCTAGAGCTCTACCACTTGAGTCTTAGCACCACTTCCGGCTTTTTTTCTATGTATGTGGTACTGAGGAATCAAAGCCAGGTCTTCCTCCATTCTAGGCAAGTACTCTAACACCAGGCCAAACTCCTGCCCCCTCTTTGTATAACTTTTTGAAGTTCAGGAAATACTAAAGAATTTGGAAAAATTGGGTAGACAAAGGCATTGAACAATTATTGGGTAGTCAAAAGCAATTACTGAGCGATTACCCTGCAATTACTGAGTCATAAGTCATAAAAATCAAATTATTGCTTTTAATTAAGTGACTTTTTCTAAAGTATAAAATATAAAGTTTGCTTTTAAAGTGTAAAATATATGAAGTTTACCACTAGCTTACATGTGGGAATATTGATATGTGGATATATTAAGTTGTATGTGGATGTACTGTGATTTTATCACTTTTCAAAGGCATTTATTTATATTTTTTATAGGAGAAAGTGGTTAAATGTGAAAAAGAAAAAAAGCAACCAACAATAAGAACCAAATCCATGGACATCTTTGGATGTTAGCCTGAAGGATTTAGATTTTTTTGCTAGTGCCTGTAATTAGAGGATAATATGAAGATTTGTGAAGACAACATAGAATTACACATTGCTAAGGCAGACAAGATCCAGAAACATGCAATCCAGTGTTTAACAGATAAGGAAAATGCTATATAACTTAACCTCTTTGTGGTTCAAGGTCCTATAGAAACTAACAGTGAAACCAATAGGACAAATCTGGTGATTCCCAGCTTGGAGTGTTTCTACATCAACAATACAGTGTTATTCAAAGTCATGTCTTTCAGCAGTTATTGCTTTTTGAATATGAAGCAATTGGCCTGTTTGTCAGTGAGCTTTAATATTTGTTTTTCTTCTAAGGTCTTCTAAAGAATGAGACCTTTCCCTCTGATTTCTGATTGTGGTGTTTATGCTAATAATGCTTGACCTACATGTGTGAAAGCCTTAAATTTCTTTCTTAGAAATCTCTTGTATGAGGTCGTCTTGACAATTCGTTATAACTTAGAACAGTTGGACAAAAAGCTTCCTCTAGAGGCTGAGAGTTTTGTCTCGAACTCTCACATTCATATAGCTTGACTCGGACAATATTTATGCCCCCGACACACACTAAAGTTAAGTTTTTCATCAATTCTTTTTGATGATACCAATGATTTTTAGTAGTGAACTTTACTGTCCATATATTTATGGGCATTTATTAACTTAAGGCTTGCAAAAAAATCTATGAGCAAAGTATATGATAGGAAATTCTTTGATATATGTGCATATACGTGTTTATATATATATATATGTGAATATGTGTATAAAATTTCTCTCCTGAATTCTACACAAGTAGTTTTGATTAGTAACTGGATCACCCAGAGACTCTTTAGCTTCAAGTGTTACAAGAACATAATTGGTGCTTTGTCAAAACATGGTCCAAAAACATGGTCCTAGAAACTAGTTCTTATAATCCTTCTCTTCACATAATCCTCGTCACAAGATCTTGGCAACAAGAGTTGAGTTCCAAACCTGCTTTTGCCATCAAGTTATCTATCCTGTCATCTTTGTCTCCCTGTCTCCCCTTGCTTTGCCTCCATCCATTCCTAATCCTGTGCACACATGTGCACAGGAAAGTTTTCCTAATGGAAGGCAACTGTTAGCTTACTAGTGCTGGGATCATGCAAGCTGTCCTTCCTGAGTGGCCTTTGTGTGAGGCCATTGCCCAGTCATTCAAATGGGGTCTTCTCATCCTATAAGAGCAGGATGGATTTTAAAGGGCTTCCAAAAGAAGGCTATAGAATTAACCAATATAGATCAGTTTTGGAGACCCACATGATTTCTTCTCTCATTTTTTACCTCTTTGACCACTAATTTAGCTTCTCTTTTTGGAACTGTGCTTGCAGGTCTTCATCTAGATTCTTCACTGGATCCCACCACCTGAATTGATCCATATAGTCTCTCCTCACTATACCATGAATTTGGATGTTCTGTTGATGCGGGTGATGGACTGGGAAGTACCCTAGTACTTCTTGAGCCAGCATCGTTCTTCAGGCACCTTAATCTGGTCTTCTCTCTAAATTTGAAAACTTGACAAGACATTTTCTTTCATTTGTATTTTCATCTTTACCTTCTCTTGTCCTAATCCTTCCTTTTTCTCATTTATTTCTAACTCCAGCAGTTATTATTTCTCATGGCATTACTAATCTTGTCAAGAAATACATGTAGGGACATACAAACATACAAAAACATATTAACTAGGCAGCATACCAACTCTATAGACAACAGATCATTGTGTCTTATGAGGATTTGGCTAAGGAAGGAGTGAAAACAAGATGAATGGGAGGAGGTAGAGGAAGGGAAACAGGGAAAAAAGAAGGGGTATCAATGTGTGAGAAGTAATGCACCTACTACCTGACGAATGTAACTGTAACCTCTCTTTACATTATCCTGACAATTAAAAAAAAAACCAACCTTCAATTAAAGAAAAAGATTTGGCAAGCGCTTCACATAAAATGACAATCTGAAACAAATGTTAAAACAGCTTAACAGTGTCTGAACTTTTAACCTGGTTGCATTTCTGGAGTTCAGGTCACACTGGATACACAGAGTTCCCCTACAGTAAGCTGTACCAAGGTTAAAAATTAGCTGCTGTGAATGGGTATGAGTCCATCTGATTTCATGATGGTCCATCTTTGCTATATGTAATGCTTATAAAAATGAGATATTGGATGGGAAGGGGTCCTGCCTTCTAAGAAAGGGTCTCTAGGAGCCATAAATTCTTCATCAAAACCGCATGAACTATGAGTTTTCATCATTCCCATGAATGGAGTCCCAGCTATACATGGAATGACCAGAATCTGTGGTTCTGGAGCAGTACTTTGTGGGTATATGGGTACTGTAGGACTCACACCTATTTTTTTTTGCCAGTCCTGGCAGGGCCTGAGCAATGTCCTTGGACTTTCTCAAGGCTAGAGCTCTACCACTTGAGCCTCAGCACCATTTCCGGCTTTTTTTTCTATGTTTGTGGTACCAAGGAATCGAACCCGAGTCTTCATGCATGCTAGGCAAGCACTTTAACCACTAGGCAAAACTCCTGGCCCTCACACCTATTTTTTTTAAACAACTGTAGTAGTAGTAATTATGTTGTAAGTGTTTAAAATAGGAAGAGTTGATATTTGTTTACATTGTTGCATTTTATGCTACAATGATAGAGGCACATTTATGACAGAAACCAAATGGCCCTACACACCTCAAGTGTTATAATTCTGGCCTTTCACAGAAAACTTTTCTGCCCTTTCTTGGAAAATCTATTCTTTCCCCTAGGGCAATACTTTATTGACCAGCCCATGTTGAGTACATATTAATTACTATTATGATTCTCAGCTATTATTGTGATTCACCTCTCATTGTGCATCAAATAAGGGGTTTAAATTTTTTTTAAGTTTTACAATGAAAATAGCAATCATCTGGAAGTCTGTGGAAAAAGGAACAGATGCAAACTTTTAGGAACAAATAAAACCATGAATAGTGCCTGTGTTGTCATGGGAAAACATGACAAAGGTTTTATCACTGTAGTTTCTGGCTCTACAACTTGGTAGAAGCAATTGTCTCCACTGGCAAATGGAATGGATGTTCATAGCTAACTTATGTTCATTTGTTTTACCATCCAATTTCAAAAGAGCTCAGGTATCCGAAGCTTCCTGCTTCCACTTTCATGGGCAATCTCCCTCCCTCCTTCGCTCCCTCCACCCCACAAAGACTTAAAGGTAAAGTATAAGTCATGAAGTTAGTAAGTGACAAAACCAATGTTCTTGGAACTCATATTTTTTTTAGTTAAAAAAAATGCAAATTTGGCTGGGAGTTTGGTCTAGTGGTTGAGTGCTCACTTAGCATACTCAGAGATATGAATTTGATTCCTCAGTACCACATACACAGAAAAAGCCAGAAGTGGTGCTTCTGCTCAAGTGGTAGAGCTCTAGCCTTGAGAAAGTCCAAGGATGGTTCTCAGGCCCTGAATTCAAGACCCAGGACTGGGGAAAAATATGATACAAAATTGAGGGGCCAGGAGTTTGGCCTAGTGGTAGAGTGCTTGCCTAGCATGCATGAAGACCTGGGTTTGAATCCACAGAAACATATTAATAGAAAAAGCCAAAAGTTGTGATGTGACTCAAGTGGTAGAGCTCTAGCCTTGAGAAAGCCCAAGGACAGTGCTCAGGCCCTAAGTTCAAGCCCCAGGACTGGCAAAAAATTAGATACAAATTTGAAGACATTTACCATTACAAGTTGCAAAATACTAGAGAATGTATTCATCCAGTTGGTTAATGCCTTTTAATCAATATTGTATTCATATATTCATTTTTGGCTCTACCACTTTATCAATACTTCAAAGACAGAGGAATAGTTGAAGTAATATCATCTTTGATTAATACTTTATAAAACAATAATAGATGTTGACCAGAAGGAATGTTTCAATAATTGTGGTGCTTCTATGAATTTTATTACCTGGGTTTATAAAAGCTGGAGAGGCTGGGAATATGTCTTTGTGGTAGAGTGCTTGCCTAGCACACATGAAACCCTGGGTTCCATTCCTCAGTATCACATAAACAGTGAAAGCCAGAAGTGGCGCTGTGGCTCAAGTGGTGGATCACCAGCCTTGAGCAAAAGGAGCTCAAGAACAGTCCTCGGGCCCCAAGTTCAAACCTTGGGACTGGAAAAACAAAAACAAACAAAAAACTGGAAAGATGACTTCCTAATTTTCAAGTATGTGACTCATAATACCAAAAGTTAAACCTTATGTTGCCATAATTTTTTTTTTAGTGAATTGAAATGTTTTTTTTTCCCACATTAAGATAATTGTTATCTCTTATCTTCATACCATGTGAACATGTACTTTTGCTCATGAATGAATACATTATTGGCACCTAGAAAGCTTATAGACTTGGAGGAACTCACGACCATACAATGTGTGTAATAGTATATTTTCCATAAGACTGATTCATTAGCTAAGTAGTTTTCTAAAGCTTTGGACACATACTGCAAAACTGGTTTCCAAAGTACATGCCCACCAGAAACAATTTTTCACTTCTAGTGAGTTTGGCTTTAAGAAAACTATGCAAGATGTTCATCATTATGATGGATGTAAGATGCACAAACAATTTTAACAAAAATGTCTTTAGTTGATTCATGTATATTCATTTAAAAATGTTATCAGTCATAAAGTATCCCATATTTGGACATACCATGATTTTCTAGCCAAAGAATTAATTTAACATTACTCAAAATTCATAGGTAAAATGTTATCATAAAGGTGCATATATTTTACATTTATTACAATTTTGACTGTTATATATGTTGCTTTCTCATTGAGCCAAATTTGGGGGCAAGAATGATGCCTTTATCAATGACCAATCTCCTTGGTTATATATAAAGATTATATGTATGCATATGTACACATATATATGTATTATAAATATATAAAATATATATTATCTATGACATCTCTGAATAAATAGGAAAAGTGAAATAAAATAATCTGATTGTTTGGATATAACAGAATTATGGTAGAATGATTCATTTACATATTGGAAAAAAAGATAGCAGCTTTGTTTCTCTAGACATGCTGATGGCTTTGATGTATGTTGTTGAAATTATTCTTTTTCAGTTGGGTTCTAGTTTTGTAAATAAGTTTCTCTTAATGGATCAGCCTGCAAGAGTCTATCTGTTCCTTTCTGTCCCATGGTATTTTCCTTCAGAATGAACGACCCCAGCAATGCAACATTGAATTATTATTAGCTCTACTTTGGGGAATTGAGCTTGAAGTAATGAATGTTATGGGTCTGGATCTGAATGCTACCCATTCTCAACTTTTAATCAAAAGAACTCATGTATTTTACACACTCCTTTTCTCTTGGAAATATCTCCCATAGAGCCCTTAACAGGTAAACACATCTCTGCCTGTAATATTAAATCAATACATCAAATTAATTGAGATAACATTGAGACCTGGCACAAAAAATAGAAATTTAATGCCCAGCTGAAGTCAGAGGTGATAAAAAAAATTAGTCTTTGAACTTTAACCTGCTTTGAAGTCTTTGAACATTGAGATGATTGCTGTTGTACCTCAGATGGAATTAATTTTTAGCAAGAGAAATCCTTGAAAGGAATTAGTGCTACAGTTTTCCCTTTCTCTTTTCTAAGAAAAAAATCTAGAGTCCAAAGGAAAACACCTGCACTATCAGCAAACAAAACACACCTCACAGCTTCATTTACTTCAATCAATAGATTGCAAATACTCTAACTCGAACACATAATCTCTGTTTGGTTGCCAAGAAGGTAATCTGAGTTCTCTGACTCATTTTATTTCCTCAACTATATCTGTCCTTCACTGGGAATTTGTAGCTGACAATTTTTTCAGCAAGTTCATCAAAGAGATATTTGATGTAGAAAGAACAGAGTTAGGAGAATGCCAAGGATTCAGTATAACCGGGCAGTTTTCATTCATATGTATTACAATACCTGTCCCATGTTAACCCAATCCACTGCATTTTATGCTTCAATTGTTGAGGCTCACACAGAATTTAGAAATGACTCAAAGCCACCTGTAGTGCTTGGTTTTTGAAACACAGCCAAAGCACAAATGTGGGATAGAATCTTTCCTAAGTAGAATGTGGATGCTGAGTTTGGCCTGAGCCCCTGGGAACCAATTTGAAGGGAACGCTCTAATGAGACATACATGGGTAAAGTCAAGTGTGTGAGAATTGAATGGGGCCTACAGCAACTACTTTTTCTGCTCAAGGCTAGCTCTCTACCACTTGAGCAGGTTTTCACAGTAGATCAATAGAAAAAAGAGTGTGAGTCTCATGGATTTTCTTGCTTGGACTGGGTTCCAGTTATGATCCTCACATCTTAGCCTCCTGAGTAGCTAGAATTGTAGGCAAGAGCCACCAGTGCTCAATTTGATTTGCCATTATTGCTGTTAGCACATTGCATAGATGCCAATTTCAGGATACAATAGTAAGGGAAAGATTTCTCACTCATAGGGAGTTTATAGCAGGGGAGTGTCGTGGGCTGCCTGGAAACTGGGAATTGCCTGATTAATTACAGCATACATACTTCACCACATATGTGCATTGCCTTTGTCATCAGTAACATTTGTAGCAGCCTTCAAGAAACTCTGGTACTCATACACCTGCTTTACTGCTGTGTTTGGTACTGAAAAAAGAAAGAAGGTAATAAAGGAGCAAAGAGGGAAGGAAGGAGGAAAATGACCATGCAACAAATAAAAAGGATAAATTATATATGTATCACTATTAACTATGTATCTAATTGGTTTGAGTGATCCTCCATGAGGTTCAAAAAGAATTTACCAGCAGAGGAAGAAAACCTCAGAGCTATCTGTAAAGAATGAAGCAATTTATGTAAAATTAACAAAGATGGACAGCATTTCTGTATGCTGTTTTTATTCACTATATATATATATAATTTGATTAACTATATATATGAGATAACTTGAAGACTGATAAAGATACACACTCACTCTAGTGGTGCATATGTATGTAAATAATATGTGTGCCCCAGGTGGGGAGAATGAAAGAGACTGCTTCTATTTTATTTTTGTCTATAGTATAGAATTGTATGAAATTATTGGCTATAAAGGTAGCTCCCGCGATGAAGTAAACGGCGCATTTCAATGCATCAAATGCAGGCTACCTGCATTTGCTTTTAACATTGTTATTTACAGATCTCATGGGAGTAGCATTTGCTGAGAAATCACATAAAGCAGCTGCTGAAGTTTTCACTGCTGAAGTTTTTATTGCTCAGTAATGGAAGAGTCTTATTAGTCGAGACATTCTCAGAGCTAGTTGGGTCCTTTGTGGGAATTAGACAAAGATATTCTTCATCTAGTAGACTCAATTCTTGGATTCATGGCCAACTGAATTAGGGGAGGTCTGAGTGGAAATTCAGCTGGTATTCAGACACTCTTGTTCCAAGTGTAATCTGTTCAGTTGTACGTGGCAACCTTAGCTCTTCTTCTGTCCAAGAGCCATGTAGACTACAAATTCTTCTCCTCCACATAAGTACAAGGAAAACACACCTGGATGCTATAGAACAGGCACAATAGCAGACACATTTGTTGGATGATAGTGCATTCCTTGACTGCAATGATTGACAGTAATCTGTACAGAAGAGCACGTGGGAAATGTAGGGTCATATATATGCAGGTGATAGAGAATCTATATTTTTTATGAAATTTGGAGCAAATACCAACAAGTCTGTGAAATATATGCAATCAGTATATCAACTCTGATAGAATAAAGTGCATAGATGGTTGGGAGACCCAGATCAAGAGATAATGTAGATTTATTCACACCTTTTTTTAAAGAATTTATTAACATTGATTTTTACATCATATTTCAAATGACCTGTT
Source organism: Megascapheus bottae (assembly GCF_031878675.1). Taxonomy (NCBI): domain Eukaryota; kingdom Metazoa; phylum Chordata; class Mammalia; order Rodentia; family Geomyidae; genus Megascapheus; species Megascapheus bottae. The sequence continues at coordinate 21,035,611 of NC_143510.1, forward strand.
TAACAAACAAGTGTTCAAGAAGGGAATCTCTATATACAATCACTGGCACTTAGTTTTTAGAACATAATCAAAATTAGGCTAAGGTTTTATATATCATAGATACATATTAATTTATGAAATAAAACATTATGTCTATAGAGTCATAGGTTTTTATGTCTATAGTTATGTTTATATTTCCAATAACATGTCCATAGCATTGGGTACGCAAATATTGAGTCCTTGCTCTTGTACTGTGTGGATCTAATAGGCACATATTAAGGATACCATGCGCCTTTTGTTCCTTAGGTCTTGACTTGTCTCACTCAACATGATTCGCTCTAGATTCATCCACTTCCCTGCAAATGCCATTATTTTATCTTGTCTGTTGGTAATGTAGAATTGCATTGTATATATACCACATTTTCTATATCCATTCATCTGCAGTAGGGCATCTGGATTATTTCCATCGCCTGGTTATTGTGAATAGTACAGAGATAAACATAGCTGAGCAGGTGTCCTTATCATACCTTGGGTTATGATGTTCAGGATAGATGCCCAGAAGTGGTATGGCAGGATCGTAGGGAAGGTCAATTTTCAGTTCTTTAAGAAACCTCCACACTGCTTTCCAGAGTGGCTGAAATAGTTTACATTCCCACGAGCAGTGTAATAGGGTTCCTTTTTCTCCACAACCCCACCAGCAACTGTCATTGAGTTCAAAATTTGGCCATTCTTGTTAGGGTAAGGCGGTATCTTAGGGTTGTTTTATTTGCATTTCCTTTATGACCATGGATGATGACCATTTTCTCATATGCTTTTCTTCCATTTTAATCTCTTCTGATAATTCTCTCTTTAGTTCCCTTGCCCATTTAGTGATTGGTTTGTTGGGTGTTGGGGGATTAGTTTCTTGAGTTCCCTATAGATACTGGATATTAAGCATTTCTCAGATGTATTATTGGTAAATATATTTTCCCAGTTGGTTGGCTGTCTCTCTATTTTTGCAACTATGTTTTTATCTGTACAGAAACTTTTTATTTTTAGGTAGTCCCATTTTTTGAATCTCTCTCCTATCTGTTGTGACCCTGGGATTCTCTTCAGGAATCTTTTGCCTGTGCTTATGAGTTCCAGTGTCTCTCCTACTTTACCATGTAGCAGTTTCATGGTTTCTGATCTGACATTGAGGTCTTTGATCCACTTTGAGTTAATGCTTGTGCATGGCGAAAGGCTAGGGTCAATTTTTAGTTTTCTGCATGTGGCTGCCCCGTTTTGCCAGAACCAATAATTGAATAGATGTGTTTGTTCCACTGTATATCTTTGGCTTCTTTGTCAAATACAAGTTGTCTATAGGTATGTGGTTCTATTTCTGGGTCTTCTATTCTGTTCCACTGATCTTCTGGTCTATTTTTGTCCCAATACCATGCTGTTTTTGTTATTATGGCTCTATAGTAGAGTTTGAAGTCTGGTATTGTAATACCACCAGCATTGCTCTTTTTGCCTAGAATTGTTTTGGCTATTCTAGGTCTTATCTTGTTCCATATGAACCTTTGGATTGTATCTTCCGTTTCAGTAAAGAATGTCTTTGGGATTTTGATGGGGATTGCATTGAATTTGTATATCAATTTTGGCAGTATAGCCATTTTCACTATGTTGGTTTTCCCTAGCCATGAGCATGGGATGTCTTTCCATTTCCTAGTGTCCTCTTTAATTTCTTTCATTAGGCTTTTACAGTTTTCATTGAATAATTCCTTTACATCGTTGGTTAAGTTAATTCCTAAGTATTTTATTCTTTTGGGGACTATTACAAATGGGATCATTTTCTTGATTTGGCCTTCTGTTTGTGTATTGTTGGTGTACAAGAAGGCTACTGACTTCTGAAGGTTAATTTTGTATCCTGCCACTTTGCTAAAGTAGTTTGTTAATTCTAGGAGTTTGGGAGTGGAACTTGTTGAGTCACTCAGGTAGAAGATCATGTCATCTGCGAATAGGGATAGTTTAATTTCTTCTTTCCCTATGTGGATCCATTTGACGTCCTTCTCTTGTTGTATTGCTCTGGCTAAGGGTTTCAGCATTATACTGAAGAGAAGTGAAGAGAGTGGGAATCCCTGTGATTTTAAGGAAATGGTTCTAGTCTTTCACCATTTAGTATAATACTGGCTGTAGGTTTTTCATATTTGGCTTTAATTATTTTAAGGAATGTACCTCTTATTCCTATTTTTTTCTAGTGCTTTCAACATGAATGGATGTTGTATTTTGACAAATGCCTTCTCCACATCCAGAGAAATTATCATATGATTCTTATCCTTAGCTCTATTGATGTGATGTATTACATTGATTGATTTGCAAATGTTAAACGAGCCTTGCATCTGTGGGATGAAGCCTACTTGATCGTAGTGTATAATTTTTTAAATTTGTTTCTGGATTCTGCTGGCTAATATTTTATTGAGGAGTTTGTGTCTGCGTTCATTAGAGACATAGGTCTGTAGTTTTCTTTTTTTTTGTTGGGTGTTTCCCTTGTTTGGGGATGAGAGTAATATTAGCTTCATAAAAAGAGTTTGGTATTGCTCCTACTGCTTCTATTTCTTGGAAGAGTTTCAAGAGTATAGGTGGTACTTCATCTTTAAACATCTTGTAGAATTCCACAGTGAAACCATCTGGACCTGGGCTCTTTTTGGTTGGCATTTCCCTGATTGCTTCCACAATTTCATTGTAAGAGATTGGTTTGTTCAATTTGTTTACCTCTTCATTGTTCAGTGTGGGTAGCCTATATTTATTTTAGATAGCAACCATTTCTACTAGGTTTTCTTGTTCCTTTGAATATAGGCCCTGGTAATACTTATTCATTATGGACTGAATTTCTTGGATATCAGTTGTGATTGTTCCCGTGGGGTCTCTAATCTTGTTTATTTGAGTCTCCCCTCTCCTTTTTTTTTGTTAATTAATCTTTCCAGGGGTCTGTCTATTTGGTTGACTGTTTCAAAGAACCGACCTTAGAACTATCTTTGCTGTGTCCCATAGGTTCCTTTGTGATGTTTCTTGATTGTCATTACATTCAAGGAAGTTTTGAATTTCTTTTCTGACCTGATCTGTAACCCAGGAGTTCTTCAGAATGATTCACACCTTTTTCTATAATACTGTTAATCAGGTCTTTATTGTCTAAGATAATCTTGAGCTCTTTAGTTACATTCTTCTGATTTGCCTTTGTCCTATAAATTTTTATAATAAGAAACTTCACAATTAAGTTTGGAGTATATTTAGAAATCTCTAACAGTCAGGACTAATCGCATATAATTCAGAAACCTTGTGATATATATTCTTGGATGTTCCTGATGTTAAAAGTCCTCCATGCTAGGTTTCTTCTCACAGTGGTTCTCTTTCAGCTGGATCATGACAGATAGCTAGCCATTTTACTAGTTCTCTGAATAACAAAAACCATAGAATGTAATGCAGCTCATGGTCTTTTAAACAGATGTAATGTTAGCCAATATATAGCAATCTGATGATTAAGTCAAATTTTTTATTGTAAATGCTGTCTCTTGTGCTTCTCTTTGACTTCCTGAACAAACATAGAATGAGATTGCTCTTTCTTGTATTAATGCAGGAAATACATGAAATGGCAATAATTTTGCTCTCTAAACTGAAGAAGTAATTTACTGGATATTAACCAAACAAAGATAGGGAGATGGTGAGAAAACATGAAGTAGAGATATTGTTCTCTTTGTTTTTGCAATCCCTTGGACCCCTTTCTGAGAATTTCTTATTTGTACAGAATAATCACTCAATTCTTATGATTTAATAACTGAATGCTAAGCAAGTACATGTTGCTTTCCAATTGCAATTGAATAACAGTGCCAGAGGATCCTTTCCAAGGACAAGAGAACCAATTACCTAACCTCCCTGTCTTTAATATCAAAGTATAAAATTAAACATCCACTGTCACATAATGCTACTTCTTAGAATGTGTTTATTCCATCTTGGGATTTTTCTTTCAGTAGGCTTTCGTTGGACACGTTAGATATTGTGTAAGTTTGAAGGATGTTCTAAAATATTAACTTTAATTTCATTGATGCTATTATTTTTTTTTGCCAGTCTTGGGCTTGAGCTCAGGGCCTGAGCGCTGTTCTTGGACTTTCTCAAGGCTAGAGCTCTACCACTTGAGCCTCAGCACCACTTCTGGCTTTTTTGTATATATGTGGTTCCAAGGAATCGAACCCGGGTCTTTGTGCATGCTAGGCAAGCACTTTAACCACTAGGCCAAACTCCCGGCCCTGATGCTATTATTTTTAATGAGCAGACATTGAAAGTTCCCAGTAACCATACATAATTCCAAGAAAAGATGACTAGTTAACTCTTAATGTATTATTGATCTTGATTACAAGGACAGGAGCAAATAGAAAATTATTACCAATATGATATTTTAATTGTTTCAAATTCAAATGCCAGAAAACTTCAAAGCAGTAGATAAGTATTTTTATCCTTTAATAAGGCATCTGGGTACAGGCATTTGTTGGCATTGCTTTTGCTGTGCCATCAGATACTGAGGCTCCTTTTCATATGTTAAGAGCTGTGGAATTCATCTTGTGACCTTGAGACAGTTATATCTAAATATGCAAGAACTGAAATCTGTTCCAAGGAACAGAAAAGCCAGAGAAGAACACAAGAGCTTCATGGTAAGAATATTAATTTTCCCATGTTCATCCTTTAATAGAAATGAAAATACCTTACTAGATAAGTTCAAATATACTCACCAAATGTCTCATTGGACAGATCTTATCTACTCAAAGTCAAAGTCAGTTTTACAACTGTAACCATCTTTCAAAAATCTGGGCCCGGAGTTTGACTTAGTGGTAGAGTGATTGTCTAACATGCACGAAGACCCGGGTTTGATTCCTCGGTACCACATGCATAGAAAAAAGCCAGAAATTGTGCTGAGACTCAAGTGGTAGAGCGCTAGCCTTGAGAAAGTCCAAGAACAGTGCTCAGGCCCTGAGCTCAAGCCCAGGACTGACAAAAAAAACCCAAAAAACAAAAAACAAAAAAAGAATGTAAAATTAGTACCATTAGCCAAGGAAAGTAAGTCTACATATGTAATGTATACCTAGTATATGTAATGTATATATAGTATGTATATATACATGTGTATATATGTCTACATCTAGATTTATGTTTCTGTCTGATTTCCTTTTCTACTTCAGAATGTGATAGCATTCATTTGAGAATTAAAACATATAATTATAATAGGAATACATTCTTGTGAACTCCAGCAGTAAGAGTTTTGCATGAAAGACTCATTGAGTTTACCAAATATCTCTTCTGACTCTCACAACCATGCATATTTGCACTTAATTGAGGCAGAGAAAAGGCAGGAAACAGTACTATGCCTTTTGTTCCTTTCTTTGCATATACAATGTCATAAAGCCTCCCTAGTATCTTTTGGGAGAAAAACATGGGAATGGGTATCAATGTTCAAGAAATATTGCACCCACTACCTGATGAGTATAACTGTAAAAACCCTCTATACATCACCCCAACAATTAACAAAATGGGCATACTGATTTATTAAAAAATACATTTGGTAAAACATACTTAAACATAATATATGCTTAGTATTTACCTGGAAATATTGGTTTCAAGGTCACATTCTTGATTCTGTTTCATGTTTTGGCTATTCTCCCTTCATTTCAACCAGTATTCAGGCTTTGTCTTTCTTCTGTATTCGCTCCCTAAATTATTTTTTTATGTTTTAAATTATCTTTAGTTGTCTTTAAACAAAGCATTTTATAAATGAAGTATACTTTACTCAATGTCATTTGTAATTTTACCATTCTCACTCATCCTTACCCTTCTTTTTCCTCACTCTTCTTAATTTTGAAGGTTATACACTGATTGCATTCTTCTTCTTGACCCCATCTTTCCCCTTCAAGTATTCATTTCAGGGTATTTTATTTTACTGGTTTCATTTTGGCTTGTTAAGGTATTGCACTATTAGAGATCTCCCTTGAATCTACCGTCTTTCAGTGAATACATTTGTGTACACTTGGATACCACCAATGTATTTACTTAGGAATTTGTAAGATAAAGTTACCTTCCACATAGAAGAGAAAAATATGCATCCATTCTATGACTTACTTCATTTAGCCATAATTTTTCCAGGTCTTTCCATTTTCTTAAAAATGGTACAATGTCTTTCTTTCTAATAAATGAGTAAAATTTGATTGTGTGTGTAGACCATATATTCTAGATCGATTCATTCATTGAGGTACATCTGGATAGATTACAGACCTTGGGATGTGAATATGGTGAGTAGTAATAAACATGGATGTGCTAGTGGCCCTACTGTGTGGGAAAATGCCCGAGTGGGATTGTTGGACCATAGGATATTTCTGTTTAATTTTTTGAGGAACCCCCATATTGCTTTCCAGAGTGGCTGAATAAAGTTACATTCCCCCCAGTGGTGTACTTCAAATGTTCGTTATCAAGAAAGCAATAGTAGATCCTGGCAGAAATGTAGCCAAAAGGGAATCCTCATACCTTTAGAATAGTCATCCCTCTGATGCTCATCTTTATTTATCCATGTTTCTGGGTTTTGCTTCCTTTTAGATTCTTCATAACCTTCTTAAATTAGCACATTTAAGCTCTTAAGATCTTTCAAACCTGCATGTTTTAATTTTCTAATCTCATAAATATATCTCTTTCCCTTTAGTTTTTAAGGCACAAGCATTGTCATATCTAATACTCTCACTGTATTGCAGATTCTTTCAGCTGCTTCTTCCAAAGATATTTAGGATCTGACTATTTTTCACATTCAATCCATAAAAAGTTTAATTTTGGACCAATTATGATCACTTTAATTGGTCTGCACTTAAAGTACCTGAAGTGACCTTTCATTCCAGGACCCCAAATAGCCACCTGTCAAGTTCAGCCTCACCTCTACACCACCAGGCTGTTACACAAACAGTAAAACTCAGAGCCCTTGTCAATACTGCCTACCTTTGAATGACCTCAAGATGTCTTGATTTCATTCCGTGATCTCAACCACCAAGAGGCTCCCCTGACCACATGCTGCAGATGCAGTGACCTTGTATCTTGCTACTCTCAGAACACCAGCTCCAGACCACACATACCCCATGCCTACAACCTGAAATTCTTTCTGTGTACAAATACTTGTATCACCCTATCATTTTTATTAGGTTTCCCTTCCAATCTTACATAATCAATAATACTAATTTAAATTACACAAATTATAAAATTTCCCACAAACCATGTCTAAGTCTCCTGTTTATTTTGCTTTCTCAAATTTGTTGTCATATGATTTCCTTCTTCCTTCTCACCTGCCTCCTCTCCTCCCTCCCTCTCTCTTCCTACATCCTTTCTTCTATCAGTTTTAAGATTAAAATTGCATGTAGTACTTTTATTTCAATTATTGCATCCATTAGGTTTTACCCACTGTTTATATATACCAGTGTATCTATAATTTATTGGCTCACCAGGTGTCTGAAATGAAAAGGATCTTGGAGATCTGATGATTTAATTCCCTTTCTTTATGCTGAAACAAGAAAGGTCCACAGAGAGGAGGGAAGGTGAGAATGATTACACAGGTCATTATTGAGCTGGAATCTTGTTCTAAGATTTCTCATGTGAAGAACACTGTGTATTCAAAATAAGAAATGTATACCAGATATGATATATTTCATTTCTAATCCTCTTAAGTCTAAATAGTATTCCATCTAAAATCTAAACATAAACCAAAATTAACTTTCTCATGAAAAGGTAGTTTTGTGGGTTATAGTAGACTAAATAGCTACTATGGTGTCAGTGTAAGTCAGGTGTATAGAAACCATTCTCTTAGGAAAAAGTGTGTGTATGTGTGTGTGTGTGTGTGTTTGTGTGTGTGTGTGTGTGTGTTTGTGTGTGTGGTTTTTCTAACTGAATAATCTCTCCCTCACATTCACAGACACACACACACACACACACACACACACACACACACACAATGCAACAGGACGTTTTCCATATAGATTATACAGTTTGGTATGTATTTGTTCTGTGTGAGTAACTTAAGTATGAGTAGCTAACACATCATAAGTAAAATATTGAAATAATATTGAAAATTATAATATTCAGCTATATTGTTAGAATAATGGCAGGAGTATCTACTAATAAGAGGCAGGAGTCCACTAATAAGGAAGAAAATTGGAGGGCTAAAGTAGCAAAAACAGGGAGAAAAGCCTGGAAATGGGTAAAAGCCTTGGAAATGGACAGAGCTCGAAAGAATAAGTGTAAGATTCCTCGTGAGTAGTGAGTAAAATATTGTGCAATGCTGTGATGATGGAAAGAGTTAGTGTCTCATCTCCATTGCAATGGTAAACCTTAAAAAATTTGAGGACAGGAGAGTGGGAGACTCTCTTTGTGATTTTCTTCACAATGATTATTATAGGTAAGAAGTGCAAAGACAGGTGTTAAAGCTACATGTGGATTAAATTAGAATCCTTCGTAGTTATACCAGTGATATTACTGATTTAAAATAAGCAAAATTCCCATCTCTAAGGTACCAGGGAATCAGTTGAGTAAGCAGAAGATGCCAGTATCACAAAGGGGAAGGATTCTAGATTGCACAGGAGGTTGTGGATTGACCTTTATGATCCTTCCAAACTTTGAGCTTCTATAGTTCTGTGATCTGAGCTAGTTTTTGAAAGTCTCTTTAAGAATTCAAAACATACATTAAATCAAAGGGATAGCTCTTCATAAAAGAGATTCTCTAAGCTTTAGAAATCTAGTTATCATAGGCCTTTCTGTGAAAGTAGAATTCTTCCCAATTGGATCTGAGGGAAAATAATCTGAGCCTTTTTCTGTTAGTACCCATTGGGTACTCTGTGTGTGTGTGTGTGTGTGTGTGTGTGTGTGTGTGTGTGTGTGTGTGATGCATATCGCCTACATTTGCTTGTTTAAAATAAAAATCCCAAGAGTGTGAGATCCTGAGTTCAAGTACTGTGTCATTTGCATATTTAAAAATAAAAGATCTCCAGGTTCCATACCTTAGAGAGTTCAAGTTTAGTAGATATGGATTGCAGTCTGGGAAATTGAAAATAAAATAAGGAAACCCAGGACTTATTCATAAACAGGTAGAGAAGAAAGACAAAAGCCGTATTTTGAGAAACAGTGGGCTTAGCTGTGAGGCAGTGCCTCCTCAAACCCTGGCTGTCGGTGGCATATAGTCATATTCTTTACTCAAGGATGTCATAGCTCTGAAGCGATTTTAACTTGCTGTTGCTCATTGTTGTCTAGTCAAGCTTTCTGAGCTGAACTTCTTTCATCGATGGTGACAGGTACTTTTAAGATTCTACTATGAAGGCTGACACTTAAAATTTTTAAGATGCTATTATGAGGACCAGAAATTCAGCATCCAAAATGCTGACAGGAGCATCTGGTATATCACAGCTGTGTAGCCAACAACAGCTATTAATCTGTCTTTGTTCATCCTGTCTTGTTTTATTTGGATGCTTCCTGCCTACTCATCTTTATTTCTTACTGCTGGGTCAGCATTCACCTGTGTGGGATTCATCCAGCAATTCTAACTTTGTCCATATCCCTAACAATTCCAAGAGACCTACCTACCTTTAGGATCCATCACCTTTCTTAACATCTTGCATTCTTTCTGTGAACAGTAACATAAAAAACACTGATACCAAAGCCAGCGAATATCCATATTGAATTAGTTTAGACTTGCATTTCCTGCTACAATTAACTTATAATTATCTCCTGTAAGGACACTCATCTGTCCTGGTTAATCTAACATAAGTACTGTGAAGCAGAGAAGGCTATGTAGTGGACAGATGAGGCCCTGGAAAATGCTACTGAATTATGAAAAATACTTGAATGTCATTAGCTCCATGGAATACAAACAAAGCTTGTGTGGAGAGAAAAAGGTCACTTGTCCCTTAGTATATGGGACATACTGATATGTATTTGTTGTCTCTAAATTTTTTAATTGAAACGACTTAACTGTAAAAACAAAATGGAGCAAATGTGGCTACATCGATGACCTCTCTGCCCTTAAATCTTCAGGGATGTTTGAAGGTCCTTATTCCAGCCTGTTTAAAACTAAAAGGAAATATTCGTTGAATTAACCATAATAGGAAGCAAAGCTTAGCTTATTAAAGGAGAATCAGGGGACAAGTTAAATTAAACATTTGGGAAATCTGAGTATTCATAGTGTATAGCTGGTTTCATTTGCTGTATTTCACCTAATCTATTTTCCAGTGGGGTAGTAAGATCCAATAGCAGAGCCTGTTTTCCAATACAAAACTACTGTCACATGGCCTTGACTGTGTTTAAATAACCTCCTTTGAAATGTTTTACTAAGGCATAATAATTAAATTAAAACTATATACGTAGTTATTTATATTTATGGGAGTATAAAATGACCTTGAATGATCATTGTTCCAGAAAATTCCAACCCTCTTACTCTCTTTGTAAATCTCTATCTCCCCTTACTCTGGGTTAAGTGAGTTGGCATATTTACCACAGCCTATTGTGTATTTAAAGGGAACAACTGAGCTGTCTTTACTTCTGCTTTTTGTAAAAGCAGAAGATAAGCTAGACTTGCCAGAATGCTCATGTGTGATTCAGGTCTTATTTGGGAAAGGGTAAGGAAGGACAGGATTGCCAGATGTCACAATGTAGGAAGGGCTGATATGCAAATATGAAAACATCTCCATTATACTTTCTATCCACAGTTTGGCATAGGTTGGCCTATTCTTACTAGGTCAGAGGCCAAGATGTAGCATCCTAGATTAGAAAATTCCCAACCCCCCCAGGATTCCTTTAGGAGCCCTCAAATTGCATTTTGATCTATATATGTTTAATTCATATGTACAGTTTTTCTTCACTGTCAATGTGTCTTATAATTTTATCAAGTTGCATACTGGAGTATGGGATTTCTATAGCATTATTTAGCTTTCTAACTCTGCTGTTTCCCTCCCTCCCCTCCTTCCTCCTTCCCCTCTCCCTCCTGCAATCCCTCCTCCCCGCCCCTCTTCCTTTGCTCCATTCTTTGTCTTCTTTTCTCCTTCTGATGATATCATGCCTTCAGCTTAGGGTTTTCAGTGTCTTAGGCTGTCCACTATGATATATTTAAATTATTTAATTTCAATAGTTATGATTCTAAGTTTTATTGTAGTGGCTGCAAAGCTATCTCCTGGTAGCCACATGTTAAGTGGCCTGCTGTTTGCTAATAGGAAATAAACTCCTGTTTCTGTCCACCTAAGATTTTTCTGTAATCAAGATGGATACAAGATGAGTTGCAAATTGCTTTTCCAAGTTCAAGCTACCAGTTTGCTACAAATGATATCTGTTGAACAACAGAAATTGGTTAAAAATATTGCATTCTTAAAAATTGATATGCTGGGACCGGGAGTTTGGCCTAGTGGTTAAAGTGCTTGCCTAGCATGCATGAAGACCCAAGTTCGATCCCTTGGTACCACATACATAGAAAAAAAGCCGGAAGTGGTGCTGAGGCTCAAGTGGTAGAGCTCTAGCCTTGAAAAAGTCCAAGGACAGTGCTCAGGCCCTGAGCTCAAGCCCAGGACTGGCAAAAAAAAAAAAAAATGATATGCTATAAATTTGTTCCAAAGGATACCCATTTATCTTTCATTGGTTCCACAAATATTTGTTTAGCAACTACAATATGCCAAACAATGTTATTATGCTTATGACTTCATTAACAAAGAAAATGAACCAAACCTTCAAATCCCTTAAACTTAACGCGAGCATTCAAATGACAAAGTGCTGTCAGTAATGCTAATGTGTAGAAGACTGATCACATGATAGAAACGGGTGGCAAAAGTGTTAGGACTTAAGTTTTCTTGCTCACAACTGGTTCTCTAAGTTCAGGCCTCAGTACTAGCACACATATATACATACATATACACACACACACATACATAAAAGAAAAATATCACATCTCCTATTTATTTGGAAATTAATTTTTTGTTTTTTCCACACTTTCTTGATTCAGTAATATAAATATATATATATATGTATATATGTATATATGGTGCAAACTTCCTTAAAAGTTAGTAAAATTAAGACAATAAAAACAAATCTTTTGTTGTCACCAGCAGCTTAGATAACCCCTCAAGTACTTATTGTCCCTACATTATTATAGTTTCTTTAATGAGATGCTCAAGGAGCATCACAAAGTATAATATGCCCTCCAATCTTGATAAAAATGGAGTCTGGCCAATGGAGTTTGTCTTGTGTTTATTATTCTAAATTTCCAGTAAGCTGCAGCTGGTACTGGCGCTGCTAACCTAAGACCACAATCTCAATGGCAAGGTTGTACAGGTCATGTGTTTATGTGGGCTTGTGTGTTTGTTTATCTTGTTGAAGGGAGCAAGATATCCTCACAAATACAATGTGTTACTTTTTATACAATATTAGAGTGCCAGCTTTGAGTCTCACTCTTTTACTATTTGTCCATCAGAGTAATTTATTATTATGTTTAAAAAGTTGAGTGAAAGTCAGTAATGCAACAATTTGATGCATAATACATAGCTTGACCTTAGAGCACCTACTCTATCATTTGGATGTTCAGGCCATGGGATTTGAAGGTTTTATTAATTTTCTTCATTAATGAAGCCATAACCAGAATAACACTGCCTGACATATCGTAGCTACTGAACAAATGTTTATGAAGCCAAAGAATGAGTTAAAAATACACTATAAATTTATTTCAAAGTATACCCATTTAGAGTGCAATGCTTTTAACTGATTCTTGTTCTTTTTCTTCTCCCCCCCCCCTCATTTTTTTCCTGTCATAGGGACTGAATTCCAGACTTAGACTCTATCTCTGAGCTTCCTTTGCTCAATGCTAATACTGTGCCACATCAGCCACAGTGCCACTTCTGGCTTTTATTTTCTGAGTGGATGATTGAAGATAAGAGTCTCACAGACTTTCCTGCCTAGACTGGCTTTGAACTGTGATCTTCAGATCTCTGCCTCCTTAGTACCTAGGATTACAGGTGTGAGTCACCAATTCCCAGCTGCTTTTCTTTCCTTTCCTTATTTCTCTATCTCTTTCTTTCTGTTGATCATGGTGCTTGAACGGCCTTGGAGCTTGAACTCTGGACCTGGGTGCTGTCCTTGAGCTCTTCAACTCAAAGCTACCTCTGGAGCCACAGCACCACTTCCAGTTTTCTAGTGGTTAGAGATAAGAGTCTCATGACTTTAGTGCCCAGGCTTGGCTTTGAACCGAGATCCTCAGATCTCAGCCTCTTGAGTAGCTAGGATTACATGCATGAGCCACCAAGCTTGTTCTTTTCTTTCTTTCATCTAGATAAACCTTCAAATCCAGTTCTTCAATTCCTAAATTTTGGCAGCAGACATGGTAAGAACTTTAACTTGCAGCCAGCATCACTCATCTAATAACGATGCCATCATACTTAGAAATAATACAATTAAGCTCCCTGAAATCAATATAAAGTGCAAAGATCATTTAAATATTTTAAAGTCACAAGCATTAATATTCTATCTGCAGGAATAAAGTAGTCTTGAGAGATGACAATGTGCAATATCATAAAGAATAATAGTGTTGTTTTGTTGAACAAAGTTAATTCTTAAAACATGAGGGACAAAAGATGAAGGAAGGATTTATGTTTGCTTCTTGCTTTCTTCAGGGAAGGAAGGCTAGAAGACTTGAATTTACTCATCTTCCCTATCTACAGACTATGTCAATATAAGGAATTGCTAACATAGCACCATGTTTGGTTTTTATCAGAGATAATATCAATGGCTCTTCAAAAATGAATATTTGAACCACCGAAGTCATTAGCAAAAAGATGCATGGTGTCCAGGTTTCTCTTGATATGAAATCAGTGTCTATTAATGACCTCATTGCTTCGAATATTCTGCAGCTCTCCACACAGAGCCACTGTACTCTGAAGCTCCATCTCCTTGAGCAAGTGCTGTCTTAGCTGGGGTTATGATTCTCACATCTATATTATTTTGTGCTAACCAGCTGAGATGAGTGAATTCACTAAAATCATATAATTAGCACATAGTCATCAAGTTTCCATTGAATTAAAAAACTGGGAGTCCCAATAAGAAACAAAATTTTTTAAAAAGTTAGAGTGAAATGCAAACTTTGACAAAACATGAGAGCTCAAAACAATTTCCAGCTGCAAGTCATGCCTCCAGGTCTCAGGGAAAGGAATGTTTCTGTTTCAGAAGCACTGTGATACACTAAAAAGTACCCACGATTGAAAACCTTTATTTGAGTAGCAACTACATTTTATGCTTCCTACACAACTGTGCAGTGGAAATAATGTAGAAGTTGCTAAAGAATCCAGCCTGATTTAAACCACACTATCACTGGACCTTCAATAAAATGTCTTTGGATTCTGGAGACTAAAATAGATCTTCCTTCTTCCTTCTTTTTTCTTCTCCTTTTTCTCCTCTATCCTCCTCTCTTCCCTCCTCCCTCCTTTCTTCTTTGACAAAGTGTTCCCTTCTCTTTATAGGAGAACCACTTCTTAATAGAAACAATGCATGGTGTAATACAGGACATGCACTGGGTCTTAATCCTTAGCTTTGAATCTTGGATGGGAAACCAAGGTCCAAGTACATTACTGAAAGGAGTTAATGTGTCATGGATCAATATTTGGCCTCTCCTCCTTTTTTTTCATTGTCTGTATTTCTCCACTCCTTTTGTGCTTGGTAAGTCAACAGCGAAACTATATATCTGTGTAAATGGGAAAGTGGTGTTCCTGATGAAGAGATCAGAACAAATGGCCTAGTTTCAACCACTCATGAGATCATTTCTGATCTAAGAAAGCTTTTTGCTAAGGAAGCATTTAGAGGAATAACCAACAGGCTAATATGTAAATACTGTGTTGAGGTCATATTGTTTACAGACACTTTTAAACTGGAAACACCCAAAAGAATGACCTACAAACAAGAGAAAAGCTTCATGGCATTTAGATGCATATCACATATACATAATTGATTCCTTGAAAGGTTAAATACCCTTAGCATATGTATGGGTAGTGATATGCCTGTGAAGAGCTGGAAATCATTATGTGTGTGGCTTTGTTTTACATAATTCTAAAGTAAATGTCATGTTTCTTCTTTGGGAATTCCAAGACTGGCGTTCAGAAAAGCATATGTTTCCTAGTAGATAGCTGGGCAAAGGAGCTATACTTCCCCTGAACAGAAGGACCATTCATGGAAGCGAGTACACTGAGCTTAACAAAGCAGACTGCCAGTAAATTCTCTTTGGAATTGAAATGCAATTACATATTGAGGACAAGTGCTAAATATAAACAGAAAAAGGCCAAATATGTCCCTTTATTTATTTTCTTGCTTTGTTTTAACAGTATATTTGCGGAAGAATTAGCTACCTCAAACACCCCATAATCCTTAATTGAAACACACACATCAGACAACTTGGTGGTCTTTTCTTGCATCTTTCTCCACAAGCTAATTGTAATTCTAAAAGACCAGTCTTTTCTTAGGTCCGCAAGCAATTACAAAAATGCAAAAGAAGTTTTAAAAAACATGTCTCTAAGAGATACATGGAATCTTATTGTACATGTCTTAAATATGAGAGGGAAAAATGATTATTTTGCCTAAAGTTAAATAAGAAAGTGATCAAAAATCTTATAAATATTCAATTTATGAGTTTCTTTGTTGGGAAAGAATGGAAACACAGTATGTATGATACACAGAAATACTTTCTGTTGATGAATAATCCAAAGTGTTTCATGTATTTAAATATTAGCATATAATAGATTCACATATTGTACTTTTCTGTATAAAGCGTAATTGTTGTAGCATACCTACCAGTGCCCTATAAGTATCATCTTCACTCACCATGTACAGACTGATTCCTTTAGTATCATGTAGCCTGAGTAGTCTTTCAAGGCTGTGGTTGATCAGAACTGCTGAACAATGGCACTCCAGGAATGACCCTTAACAATGAAGAGTGGATGTTGATGGATAAACAGTTCCTTTAGTGAGTTGTGTTTTCCACAGTTACTCTTAGGATCTGGGAGTGGAATAGTCTCAGCTGCTATAGCACTGAACTCCCTTTTAACGTAATCCTTGGTTACCTTCCTTCCCTTTCCTCTCCCAATTCTTCACTTACTTCCTGAACTTCACTCCCAAATAACATAGATCCAAGCCTTGATCTTTTCAGAAAAATCAAACTGAGGGCCAGGAGTTTGACCCAGTGGTAGAGTGCCTGCCTACCATGCACGAAGACCTGGGTTTAATTCCTTGGTTACCACATACATAGAAAAAGCCAGAAGTAGGGCTGTGGCTCAAGGTAGCCTTGAGAAAGTCCAAGAACAGTGCTCAGACCCTAAGCTCAAGCCCAGAACTGGCAAAAAAAAAGAAAAGAAAAGAAAAATCAAACTGAGCAAATGTGTTCATCTACAGATGTGGTAGAACCAGGATACCAACCAGAAGCCAAAGCATTATCTCTAACTGCCAACTACATAATGCCTCAAACAGGCTGCTCAATACGCAAGTCAAAAGCACCATTTAATACGCTGAAGCAATGTGTCTCTGTCATTCTCCATGTGAATACATCCCCCTTTCACACAAAAATACCAGGACAAGCATGTCAATCGCCATTAGCTAAACGCATATGCTCATAACTTGTTGCTGAACGTGTGATTTTAAAGAGATTTGCAGTGCTGAGTGTGCCCTTTGTTGTGTGTTTCTGCAGATAGCAACTTCATCCTGGCGAATGCACAAGTGGGAAAGGGATTCCCCATAGTCTACTGTTCGGATGGCTTCTGCGAGCTGGCTGGATTTGCCCGAACTGAAGTCATGCAGAAGAGTTGTAGCTGCAAGTTTTTATTTGGGGTTGAAACCAATGAGCAACTGATGCTTCAGATAGAAAAGTCACTGGAGGAAAAGACAGAATTCAAAGGAGAAATAATGTTCTACAAGAAGAATGGTGAGTTGACTTCCTTTGGTACACTGGAGAATAGAGAGAGATTGCCTCCCTACAACGAAGTAATTGCTCCAAAAGTTCCATTAGGAATTAACAGTATTGCTCATATATAGTGTCTCTTATAGAAGTTCCACAAAGGACTTGGATAATGGCCTTGGTTTAGCCATTGACATCATAGACTACCTGGAAAGGTTTTAACACTAGACTTAAAATGTTAGATTTACAACTATTCAGTGTCAACATAGGAACTTAAGTTAATATATTATATAATATAATGTCATATATAAATGTAAAATATCATTATATTATAGTAGTTCTTTATGTATACTGGTAGTTAATATATTGAGATTGTCAGATTTTATGTTTTTAGCTCTACTTAAATTGTAGGCATTAAGAACAATTTGGTAATGCAGCAGTGAAACTCAATAGACACTCTGTTGAAAATGAACTATACAACTTGTGGGGGAAGGGGGTTAGGAGGGAAAAACCTGAGAGAAAACAAGAGAAGGGGTAACACTGCTCAAAAAGAAAGCTACTCATTACGTGACTTACATAACTGCAACCCCTATGAATATCACCTTTACAATGAAAACAAAAACAAAAATACAAGTGTTTCAAGGGTATACTAACAGAAAGTTAATTTAAAGGATAGCATTGTATGTATTTCATTTCTGGTTGCCTTGTCAGAGTTTTTCTTATTATTCTCTTAAATTCTTGAAGACAACATATAGTGATCTCTCAGCGAAGAGTGGATTGCGTAGAACTAAGGCTACTAATAGAGAAGTACCAAGAATTTTCTTTTTTGTCAGTCCTGGAACTTGAACTCTGGGCCTGGGCGATGTCTCAGACTCTCTTTTTGCACAGGGGTAGCATTCTACTACTTGAGTAGAATGCTTTTTCTGAATAGTTTACTGGAGAAATGAGTCTCCAGGACTCTCCTTCTCCAGACTGGCTTTGAACTGTGATCTTTGGATCTCAGCCTCCTGAGTAGCTAGGATTAAAAGCATGAGCCACTGGTATGCATCTACAATTAAATTTTCTTGTTGCTACAGTTTTGTGACTCTTTCCAAGATAAAAGACGGTCTATAGAGTTGCATGCTGTCTGCCGTGTTTGCATCTTGTGCGATAACAGACATTGTTGGGGTATGGTTTTTACAGGGATTCAAATAGACCATATGTAAGTTAAATGTTAAAATAATAATTAGAAGAATCAATCACTTCTTAATATCCCAAATTCCTCTTCCTATAGGAACTTTTCTTTTTCCACTTATTTACAGAACCCCATAAGTTTTAAATGAATACGTGCCTGTCAAACTATAGACGCTACTTGCAGCATTCTTTGTACTTAGGAGGGGTGGGCATGTGAGGAACTTTGCAGACTTTCATTTGTAAAAAGGAATAATTTATGTCCATGTATTTACATGCAGGGGACTGGCTTTGTGGGGACACATCACGAAGATAGCTCCCTGCAAGCCCAAGAGAGGCCTGGGCAGAAATTAATTGTACCAGAGACTTAAATCTTGAGCTTGTAGCCCTCAGACCTGTGAGGAAATACATTTTCTGTTGTTTAAGCCACCCAATATGTGACATTTTGTTATGGCAGCCCTAGCAAAAAAAATAACATGGATCAGAAAACTAAGGCAAAGCTGGAAAGCCAGCTTCAAACACTAGACAAAGGTGATGCCATAGTGGAATTTAGAACCTGGGCATCATTAAAGATCTGCCTTTCTACCTTCCATTAAAAGCAAACGCATTTCTGTTCTGAGTCTCTGTGTTCGGGATCACCGGGGATGTTGTGCACTGGTTCTTGGTGGTGGGATTCTGTCCTTTGACTGTGCGTGGTGAACATCCTACACTTTATATCTGAACACTTCATTCCTTGTGGACATGGAGGGTGAAGTGAGGAAGACAAAAGGAGCCTGCACATAGGGGCGTCATCAGCATTTACAGTGCACTTGTCCTTAGAGGACATTCCCTATTCCTGTGTATTTTGGACGACATGGTTATTGTGACGTCCTGGAAAGCACCTTCTGGAACAACATGCCCTAATTCCACGGCACCAGAAACAACGGTTCAGACCACCGTGTTCCTCTCAGTGTCAATAGATAAGGCCTACCTAGCAAATAGGATAAAATAAAAGGATTCTAGTTCTGTGTAATTATGCCATAATCATTGAAAAGAGGGCCTGAGATAAAAGAAGATGCAAACTGGCAGAGAGTGATTAAAAAAAAAAAAAACCTACACCATCCTGGGAACAAAGCAGAAAGGATATTCTTTGTCTGTGATATCCGCTGACTCCATACTGATTCTTGTGCAGGGTAGATAGAACCCGTATGTAGGGCACTCCAAATCCATTTGAGAATCTATTTATGCTACTTCAGAATAGCCAAATGTGCTACTAGTGAGACAGGATTCAGGACAAGGTGGAGAAAGGAGGAACCGAGAGCCAAGGAGGGAAGGATCATGAAGGCTTAAGTGGGAAAAAGGTGGCAGCCTAAACTCAAATGAATTTCCTACACCCAGTTTCTTCTTAGCTGCCTGCAGCCTTGAAGATATGTAGGTGGAATTCATTCATGGCACCAATCCTGTCTGAGCAGCCTCTGTGGGGAATTGTCTGACATTCTGAGCAAACTAATTGATCCAGTTACAAATGATTGAAAAAAAATGCCATCTACAAAAATACTGATCATGCAGGTAGGATAGCTGTCTCTTCATGGAATTGCGAGCCTTTGAAAACACAGGCTGTATTTCTGACTGACTTCCACAGACCCGGGCCGGGAGCCTTGAATCTGGATTTGCATTTGTCAAATGGTAGCTTCCCCAGTGTTGGCTGAAGGGAATTGAAATTGGGTCTTAGAGGAACTTTGGCATATTCACCAGGATGTCTAGGTGTTTTTTTTAAATTAAAATAAATATACTCATGAGAAAGGGTATCAATGTATGTGAATTAATGCACCTCCTATCTGGCAAATATAATGTAACCCTTCTATTAATTACAATAAAAAATATATGAAAAAATATATTCATGATTGCCAAGGTCTTCTAGGTCTCTTTCAAGGATCATTTGCATTTATTGTGTTTCAGGAAGCTTCCATAGCAAATCCTGTCTGCCAAATGTTTGGTGAGCAGCTCACCTGATGCTTCCTACGGCTGTGTGCAGCTGTGATTTGTGACGTAATGATGTTTCCCCAAATGGCTTCACTACTCTATGTTTCTTGGGATTATTACCCATCTGTCTCAATTGTTGCTTCCTCCTTGATGATGTCACTGATCAGGGCATTCACTGTTGATTTTTCTATCATTTTCTTCTCTCTCATAGGCTTAGTAATAGGTGAAGATGCCTATCTCCTCTTCCATCAAAAGTAGAAAGCCACCTTGATACCAGTAGAGTCATCCTGACACACCGCTTCTCTTCATGAGCCCCAAAATGAGAAATTTGTTGCTTCTTCTTCTTCAAAAAAAAAAAAGGAAAATAACAACAACAAAAACCCCTAGTTCCTGTTCCCTCAAGCTGAAAATAGACATTCTGGGATATTTGTTTCCTCCTTTACTCTAGCATCTTGGATCAACTATAATGGCAGACAATTATGTCCTCTCTATTTCATGGAAGATAGATTGGATTGAACATTCCCAACCCTCAAGTGTTCATTTTAATATTGTTCTTCCACAGAGAACTTCTTCTCCAGTCCTCCTTTCTTATCAAATAGTTTCAAAACCATTGCTTGCCTTTCTTGGGGTTCCTTGGTGTCCAGGAATAGGAAGTCTACTGAATGGTAGTTCATTGAAGAAACTAAAATAAATCTTATTAGAAACTAAAATAAGAAGTTAAGGAACTAAGAAGCTAAAATAATATCTTATAATTTGGTGAAAATGTATTCCTGGCACATTAGGTTGTTAGGGCTACATATGGATGGATAGATAGAATGGATAGATATATCTGTATCATAAGTGCTACAAATTGAGTAACTTAAGCAACAGAAATGCATCATCTCCAGTTGGACACTACTGGTTCTTGCCTAATAATCCTAGAACTCTGGAGGCTGAGATCTGAGGATCACTATTCAAAGCTAGCCTGGAACATCTGTGAGATTCCTCTGTCTAATTATCCAGCAAAAAGCCAGAGGTTGGAGTATAGCTCAAGTGCTAAAATGCTAGCTAGCTTTGAGTGAAAAAAGGTACGGGACAGTGTTCCAGCTAGCATGGACCACATAGTGAGAACAACAACATAAAAAATGACAAAAATAAACTAACACCAGGCGAGGTGGCTCATGCCTATAATCCTAGCTAATCAGGAGGCTGAGCCCCAAGGATCATGGTTCAAAGCCAGCCTGGGCACTAAAGTCCATGAGATTCTTTCCCCCCACCTCTCTCTCTCTCTCTCTCTCTCTCTCTCTCTCTCTCTCTCTCTCTCTCTCTCTCTCTCTCTCTCTCTCTCTCTCTCTCTTTCTCTCTCTCTCTCTCTCTCTCTCTATATATATATATATATATATTTCCTGTTTTAGACATGATTTATTGGTATTCTTTTTTCTATTTTAATGTATAAAGGGGTCACAGTTAAATTTTCCAGAGAGAAGGTGCATTACTTCTCATACATTGATACCCCTTCTCATGTTTTTGTCCCCATTTCCCTCCCTCAGCTCCTCTCCTCATCTTTTTCCCCTCCTATTTCAAATAAACAAATACATATATATATATATATAATTTGCCAGATAACAAAGTCAGATACTGTAACAATATGAGATTAACCAAAGGGCAACACAAAAGAAGAGAAAAAAACATAGTACATTAAGAACAACAGTCACTCTTAATTAAGCTCTTGTTTCCATTTCTCCAATTAACCACCAGAAAACTGGAAGTGGCACTGTGGCTCAAGGGGTAGGCAGTGGCCTTGAGTTGACGGCATCTAGGCCCAGAGTTTAAGCCCCATAACTGACAAAATAAATAAATAAATAAACTAACAAAAACATAAAGCTCTCAGAATAAATTCTACTAAGATCTATCGTGTAAGGCAGTGTCCTGAAAGTCTCTATCATGACTGAAAGAGGAAGAATCTTCTGTATAAAGAAAATATATTGACATATGTTTAAATGAATTAACATAAATTAAAATAAAAACGAGATATATTACTTGCATAGGAAGGGATTTCTTTTGTGATTGTTTCTTCCACCCACCCATTCATCAATCTGTTCATTCATCCGTATGTACTGTGGTTTCCAATCAACCCCAGCCTCCTTCACACCTCTGTGGATGGTCCTTCTAAGAGAAACTAAAAGAGTAAATTGTTCTCCAGAATCTGTAGATCTATCAGCCTTCATAAATGCTTTCCATTAGATGGTCTGCAGATGCTTCCGTCTCAGCATGATCAACAATGAATTCATCTTCTTCATTCCCAAACCTGTTTTCTCATTCACAAGAATGACACTACCATTTGACAAAACACCACAAGTAGAAATGAAAGGTCTTCTTATTGGTCTCTCTCCCTACCATACTTGATTTAATTAAAGTTCTCGGAACATTATTCCTCTTTTGCTTTTCCCCTTTCTGTTCCCTGTATGGTCCACTTAAATCTTTTGGATTTTTCACCAGGGTTGTCTCCTGCCTCATCTTACCTCTTGTCATCTTATCTCCAATAGAAAGAGCCTCTTTCATTTCTAATGCATTAAATGCTGAACATGTCAGTAAAATAATTCTTTAGGGAAAAATAAAAGAGATCATAATGCAATGAAATACTCCCATAAAGTGCCTTTAATATAATGGTATTAAGAGTAGCGGGGGGAAAAGAACATGAAAATGTAGACTTTAAATAAGAGTTTCCAACATCATTCTGATTTGTTCCTTTAGAATTGTACCACATTTAGAGATTAATAAGGCAGGCCAGTTAGGAATCTATTTCAACTTGAAATGTAAACAAACAAACAAACTTGAGATAATAGAAAATGTACTTTACCCTAAACTTAAGTAAGACCAGGAGAGGAAAAAATGAATTCTTTTCAGCAAATCAAGGTAAACTCAAGCCAAGAGGAAAGCAATGCAATGATAAGTGAGATGTATTCTTTCTGTAAATGTTTGACGCTATTCTGTAAAGGCTGCTGAGAATATTGAAATCATCAAGCAACATAGACATTGCCTTGCATGGGAAGGGATTGGTAGCAATTGAGAACATCTCCCATGACTTTGGAAAACAAAGCAGGACTACCATTCTCGCATCCTTAGAAGTCAGCACTGTTAGTTTGTAGGGAGATTTTTTTATGAGATTTAGAAGTATTTGTGATAATCTCAAAGGGAATCTTCCTGAATAGCTGTAAAAGAGAGACACTGAGACATCTTTTTGCTGTTTTTGTTTGTTTGTTTTCTGTGACATGGTTGTAACCATATTCTGATAAATTGGTAGCTTTAAGAAAGCACAGGGTAATTTATCCAATATTGCAATTCTCTATTGCCATGTAAAATATCCTTATATATTAGTTGCTTGAAAAAGTTACCAGTATGTCTTATAAAGTTGTGAGCTGGAATCTGTCTGGGCTCAGGGAGATCATTTTTCACCTCTGTGGTGTTAGTCAAGATTGGTCCTATGATAGTGATCAGTTGAAAAAAAAAATCATCATCATGTAAGATGCCTCACTTATAGAGATCTAAGAAAAGCACTCTTATGAGTAGCATCTTGAAGGGATGAGGACAGTAAAGATAATGTATCCAGAGGCCTTTTTGCTGTGGAAAGTTTTCTGGTTTCTAGTATTCAATGAACTAAACAGAAGCCTGAGAGACCTTTGGTGACCATATCAAGGGAGTCCCATTGCATGATTTCTGCTATACCACACTGACAAGAGGAACTAAAGTCCCCTCAGATTAATTAGAAAGCAAGATCTAGTTCCAAAAATTCTTGATGTACAGCCATGTGATATAACCTCCACATGACATGTAGTGTAACATGTTTGCTGAGTCTATGTATCTGTGGTCACAAGTATGCAGGGTATTTCATTCGGATGCTTGTAAACTCTGCCATTTCCATAAAGCCTGTTGGGAGTCTCAAATAAGTATCTTGTTTTGTTTTGTTTTTCCAAACTAAGTGCAGGTCAGACATGTGTCACTAACAGTTTCTCAGTTGCTTTCTGTGGATTTATTCCCTGAAGCCTAACCTGAGACTTTGAATGACTTCACACAGAAAACAATTATTGTGCGGAATGGTTGGGTGAAGTCAGGAGAGGGGGTGGGGAGGGGTGGTAGTAATGGTTTTCTAATGTATCTTGATAAGAATGTAGTGTTTTGCTATCTTCTTCCTGCATCTTTTACATTCCCCAGGTGAATCTTGGAGGCACAATCACTGTACACTTCAATAGGATGGCAGCAGGGAGATAAAGGGCTCAGAAAGAATAAGTTCTGTGGGTAGCATGTGTGAGCTGTATGAGGAGAGGGCCTTGTAGCTTCTCTTTCCTGCTTGCATGTATTCAGGCTTTGCACTTGTAAATGTAGGCAGGTCTTCCCATCTGCTGCTCAGAGATCAGAGCAAGCCACTCAAAGAGAGCCTATTCTCTTTATATGGTCATGGTGTAGGTAGCATTATTTAATCAATTAGTAGGGGATGTGTGCCAGTCCAGTCATTGAAGTTCTCTGTGATGTCCCATGCTTCTCAGCCTGAATGCCATGCTGATCTGGCCGCCCAGCAGAGCTTAGCCCTTCCTGTCAAATATTAGTGTTCTCTCTTAACTGCCTAATAGATTGTTCTATTTGTGTTTGCTTCCAACGCACACACAGCACCTTCTTCACTGAGAAAAGATGACTTCATAAAAGAGGAAGAACTATCATTTACTAAGCATTCTTTGTGAGTGACTTCAGATAATCCTTTCAGGAATTCTTGGAGGTAAATGCTACTGACCTCCTATTTCACCATTAAAGGCACTGACTCACACTGAAGTCAAGTGAAAGGCTGGGATCCAAGTCCCTGACAGTCTGACTCCAGACCTCTTGTACTAAGAAACGCTAAGTCATACTCACCATGGCAAACACAGACCTCCTATTCCAGAAATCAGTGGCTCCATCCACCACCCTCCCTGCCTCCATCTCATCTGTGAGAGTGGATGGACATATTTTGCAGGTACTTGTGTTCTTGAAGAGAGGTTTCTTGTTTTTGAAGAGAGGTTTCTTGTTCTTGAACCTGGGGTTATCCATTATCAACCAGAAAGGAAATATAACCTGAAACAATGTTAGAGACACTTCGGAGCTAAAGAAGTCCCTGTGCTAACAAGAGATACTTAGCATTGTAAAGATTATGGGTCATCTCTGTAGGAGAAAGAAATGACACTGAAACTGGAAGACCAGGTCCGGGAAAGGTGCTCTGGCTACATTTACTCATGCCTTGCTTTGAAGGTTTTATTGAAAGTTTCATTAAACAACAGTTAGAATCAAAAATGTTTGGAGTACGATGTCAGTTCTCTACCACTCAGTAAGTATATTCCCATGTCAAATGACTCTTCATACGTCTTTCCTTTGCTTATCATTTTTGAAAAAAAACATTTTATTGTAATTATAAAGGTGATGTACAGAAAGGATACATTACATAAGTCAGGTGAAAATATATTTCTTTTTGGACAATATCACCTCTTCCCTCACTCCAAGTTTTCCTTCCCATCTCACCACAAGTTGGATAGTTCATTATCCACATAGTAGAGTGACTATCCCTGCTGCAATTGTCTTTCCATCTGTGTCCCTGCTTATACTCCTAAAGACAGATAAACAAGACAGAGAAACCAAAAAGCTAAATAAATAAATAAATAAAAAGGAAGAAGAAAAACCCTTATTTCCATTTCCTGACATTCATTTCAATAAATATTATTTTGTAAAATTATACACTATGATCAAACTGGATTCATCACGGAGAGGCAAAGCTGGTTCAATATACGCAAATCAATTAATATAATTCAACATATCAACAGGAGCAAGGACAAAAATCACATGATTGTCTCAATAGACGCGGAAAAGGCATTTGACAAGATCCAACACCCCTTTATGTTAAAAGCACTGGAGAAACTAGGTATCCATGGAACATTACTCAGTGTAATAAAGGCTGTGTATGAGAAACCTACTGCTAGTATTACACTTAATGGTGAAAATCTAAAGCCATTCCCTCTAAAATCAGGAACGAGACAAGGATGTCCACTCTCTCCACTCCTTTTTAACATAGTACTAGGATTCCTAGCCAGTGCAATAAGGCAAGAAGCAAGCATAAAGGGGATCCAAGTAGGGAAAGAGGAAATACAACTATCCCTCTTTGCAGATGACATGATTCTGTATTTAAAGAATCCTATAGACTCTACTCCCAAGCTCCTTGAGCTGATTCAAAACTTTGGAAGAGTAGCAAAAATCAACTGCCTTCCTTTACGCCAACAGTGAGAGGAACGAGGCAATAATCAGGAAAGAAACTCCTTTCACAATAGCCTCAAAGAAAATAAAATACCTAGGAATTAGCTTAACTAAGAATGTAAAGGACCTTTTTGACGAAAACTTTAAAACCCTAAAAAAGGAAATTAAAGCAGAACTAAGGAAATGGAAAAACCTCCCATGCTCCTGGATTGGAAGAATCAACATTGTGAAAATGACAATCTTGCCAAGAGCTATCTACAAATTCAACGCAATACCCATCAATATCCCAATGTCATTCTTTAAAGAAATAGAAGAGGCAATCCAAAATTTCATATGGAATAATAAAAGACCCCATATAGCAAAAACACTTCTTAGCAGAAAGAACAGCACTGGAGGAATTTCAATTCCAAACTTTAGACTCTATTACAGAGCTATAATTATCAAAACAGCTTGGTACTGGCACAACAACAGGCCTGAAGACCAATGGAATAGAACTGAAGACCCAGATATTAAACCACAGACCTATGGCCACCTAATCTTTGACAAGGGAGCCAAAAAAATAGAATGGAAGAAAGACAGCCTCTTCAACAAGTTGTGCTGGCAGAACTGGTTAAGCACCTGCAGAAAACTAAAGCTGGATCCTTCTTTGTCACCTTGCACTAGAATTAACTCCAAATGGATCAAAGACCTGGAGGTAAAGGCTGACACACTGAAAACTTTACAGGAAGGAATAAGAGATACACTAGGCCTCCTTGGCACAGGTCGAAACTTTCTTAACAAGGACCAAGAATCACAACAAATCAGAGAAAGGCTGGATAAGTGGGACTGCATTAAACTGCAGAGCTTTTGTATGGCAAAGGACATAGCTAGTAAACTAATCAGGAAGCCTACAGAGTGGGAGAAGATCTTCACCAACCAAACAATGGACAAAGGCCTCATATCTAAAATATATCAACAACTCAAAAAATTGAATCACTCCAAAACTAACCTCCAAAGTAACAACCATCCCATTAAAAAATGGGCCAAAGACTTAAAGAGAGTTTTCTCTGAAGAAGAAACAAAAATGGCCTATAGACACATGAAGACATGCTCAACATCTCTGGTCATAAAAGAAATGCAAATCAAAACAACTCTAAGATTCCACCTCACTCCAGTTAGAATGGCCAGGATCAGGAAAACGAGTAACAACAGATGCTAGAGGGGATGTGGCCAGGAGGGATCACTACTACACTGTTGGTGGGAGTGCAAACTCGTTCAAACACTATGGAAAGCAGTGTGGCAGTGCCTCAAAAGGCTAAACACAGAACTCCCCTATGACCCAGCAATTCCACTACTTGGCACTTACCCAACCATCCAGAAACAAGGACATACTAAATCCACTAGCACAACAATGTTCATTGCAGCACTATTCACCATAGCAAAGATATGGAACCAACCTAGATGTCCCTCAGTTGATGAGTGGATCAACAAGTTGTGGTATTTGTACACAAGGGAATTCTATGCTGTTGTCAGAAAGAATGACATCGCCCCATTTGTTAGGAAATGGAAAGACTTAGAAAAAATCATATTAAGTGAAGTAAGCCAGACTCAAAGGAACTTAGGCTCAATGGTTTCCCTCATTTGTCATAATCAGTAGAAACCTTGGGCTCTACTAGCGGAGATCTGCAATAGAGCAAAATCTTGATACATAAGGCCATATAGTATGAAGCTAATTGAAAGGACCTCCAGGATATTGAAACAAAAGCCATATAATGAATGATTGTTGTTCTTAATGTACTATGTTGTCTCTCATCTCCTTTGCTATCCCTTGGTTATCTCATATTGGTATAGTATCTCACTTCGTTATCTGATATATTGAATTTATCTGTATTTGGATATTTGAAATTTGATAGGGAAGGGGAGAAAACCAAGATGGGTGGGGGGTGTGGGGAGGGGAGGGAAATGGGTACCAAGACATGTGAAAGGGTATCAATGTATGTGAATTAATGCACCTTCTATCTGGCAAATATCATGTAACCCTTTTACTAATTACAATTAAAAATGAATGAGAAAAAAATATTATTTTGTATGATCAGATACATATGGGCATTGTACCTTTGTGCTCTTCCTTTGTCCTCTGTGTGTGAATGCTTAGAGGCTTGTATAATTCCTTGCGTTCCAGTGTATTTTAGATCTAGCTTCCACATATGAGAAAAATAAACATGAGCTGTTTGTCTCTGAGCTTGGCTCACCTCACTTAACATGACTTGTTCTAGATCCATTTGCTTCCCTGCAAAGGACATATTATTCTTCCTAATGGCTATGTATAGGTGCCATGTTTTTTTTTTCAATCTACTTATCTTTTTAGAGCATCTGGGCTTTCCCCATAACAGCTATTGTGAAGAGTGCAGCAATGAGCATGGATGTGAAAATGACTTTATGGCATCCTGGCTGGTGATGTTCTGAATGGATGCCCTGGAGTGGTCTGGCTGGATGGTAGGCCAGATCTGTTTAGTTTTTTTGTCCACCTATTTTCTTAAAATGAGACTCAATATTATCCTTCTAGATACCTTATATGGCTGGTCCTGATAACTGGCTGTTGACCAATGTTTCGATTTCTCATAAGTTATAGGGCCCATCACAGGCCATTTTGCTGAAAGATTACTAAGGAAAGTGAGCACAACAAGGGCAGAACATAAAATGAAAACCCAGGGTCCTTCTGATCATAGGTTCTTGGTGGTTTCACTAGTCATATACCCATGAGGAAGGCCACAAATGTACATACCCCAGAGTCTCACTGTTAGTTTCTGGGAAAGCAGGTGTGTGGCCCGTGGGTTAATTCTAATTGACTATGTCAATTTCTACTCTAAGTTTCCTCCAAAAGAAACTGCCACGTGGTTCAGATGAAAAGAATTTATTAGGGAGAGGGCAAACTAGTCCTCGGAAAAAGGGGTGACCCTTGGCAAGTTTGGAGTTAAGTAGGAGAAGAGGGGGAGGGCATGTGGTCACAATGGATGCGGAAGTGACCTTAGCAACTGAGAACCACTCCAAAGGAGATGTGACAGGACCATCCAGGATGGTACCTCAGAGAGTGGGGCTGTAACTGCTCCCAGGTATGCCAGTCACCTAGGTAACACAGGTACCGGGCGGAGACTTCCTGCATGGAAAACAAAGGGAAGGGAAAGCCAACGCCCAGTCTAGCACTGGGCAGACCTACCATCTACTATCCCTAACTTCCCAAGGAAGCCATAGCTATGGATCTGTCTTCAGAAAGATCCTAGATCGACTCTGTGATGTCTGCATCAAGAGGCAATCCCATCTGGGTTGGATGAGAATGACAAAATTAACACAGCAAAAAAAATTGCATTGTGTTGGACATGTATGAAGTGTACTCACCACATGAATCATTATTTAATACTGACTTACTGTACTATAAAGGTCACTTTTTGATATCTCTCAGTGATGAGGCACATGACACTCATCAAATTTACACAATTAGTGGCACCAGGAACTACCCTCTCCTTGCCTCTGCATAGTTCAGACCCCTGTAATTTTTCATACATTTTTATTGTAATTAATAGAAGGGTTACATTATATTCACCAGATAGAAGGTGCATTACTTCACAAACATTGATACCCTTTCTCATGTCTTGGTCCTCATTTCCCTCCCCCCACCCCCGCCCCTCATCTTGTTTTCCCCCTTCCCTATCCTATTTCAAATAACCAAATAAGCATATGTACAATATATCAGATGACAAGGTAAAAATACTGTAACAAAATGAGATAATCAAGAAACCCAGTCATTTTTACGCTTGTTTGCAATGATTCATTGTAGCTTGTCAGCCTCATTTTTTTCTAGTGATTCCCAAAGTCATCTTCCTATAGTGCCAATCAGATCACACTGCCATGGTGGCAAAGGCATCAGTGGATCCTCACTGTCTTTTTTTAATTGGGATAATGTATAAAAGGGTTACAGCCAGGTAGTAGGTGCATTACTTCTCATACATTGATACCCCTTCTCACGTTTTTGTCCCCATTTCTCCTACAATCCCTCCCAATCATCTTCTTTTCCCCCTTCCCTTCCCTATTTCAAATTATATACAATATACCAGGTAACAAATTCAGATACAACATCCTTACTGGTTTTTGATATAAATGAACATCTTTTATTGTGACACAAAGTCACACATGAGCTTGTCCCAGTCTATGGTCTTAACCTTTTCCTTCTTTACCCACTTTCCTTTCCTATCAGCATACAATTACTTTATAGTTTTATTTTTTAATGTTTTTTAAATTTTTTATTATCCAGGTAATGTATAAAGGAGTTACAGTTACATTCACCAAGTAGTAGGTGCATTACTTCTCATACATTGATACCCCTTCTCATGGTTTTGTCCCCATTTCCTTCCCTCATCCCTCCCAATCATCTTGTTTTCCCCTCTTCCCTTTACTATTTAAATAAACAAATACATGTATATACAATATACCAGATAACAAAGTCAGATACAGTAACAATATGTGATTAACCAAAGAGCAACAGAGGAGAAGAGAACATAGTACATTAAGAACAACAATCACACAAGATAAAGCTCTTGCTTCCATATCCTAGAGATCTTTTCATTTAGCCTCATCCTATATGATCTTATGTAACTAGGTTTTGAGCTATTGTAATCCACTGATAGGAGAGTCCTTAGACATGTACTAATTATTACAAATGAGGGAAACCATTGAGTCTATAGTCCTTTAATAGTCCAGCTTTACTTTGCCTTAAACCTTTAAACTCAATGCTTTCCCTGCCAGGAATGCAAATATCCACCTTGAACCCTCACTCAGACAGTAACTAATAGAACCATCAAGACTCAGTTCAAGTTCAACTTCATGATTACCTTTCCTTTGGAGTTTCCTTCGACCAGTCTCCAGTTCTTCCTTTTCTTTCCATTTTGTGACATAAGATTGCATTGTTGGGACATTTTCTCCTTTTCTATTTAAAGAATCTCTTTCAATTCTCAACCTTCACAGATGGCCATTTCTCAGAGGGTTGTAAATATCTAAGTTGGCTCAAGGCAACTTAATTTAGAGTATGGGTTTGACATCTGGGGGTTATTCATAGACATCCTTGACCCGCAACCTGACCATCACAGCTGCATCTGGGAGACTGGGCCAATACCTGGGACAAAGAAGGCAAACAGGTAAAGCAGCCAAGAGCCAGGAATGGCTCCCTTGGACATACTGGCAAGCAAAAGCATACTGGCTGGAGAGACAGTTGCTAGAGAGCACGGAATAGTACCAGCCATTTGCACAGGAATTTCTGAACTTGCTGATGCAGACAGTGGACCATGGATGACCACTCAGAATGTGAAAGGAAGTATTTTTTTATTTCTCTAGTAGCTTATCTTCCAAAAAGAGGAGCTTTTTGGTGAGTTCAGTGTGCTGGTGTGGAGAAACTATGACCTTGGTGTGCAATAGTCTTGTGAGTTCAAGTTCTATGCAGTGAGTAACATACTACATGTGCTCTTAGTTAACCACACAATACCTAATTTCCTATAAAAGCCAAGAAGAGCTCTATCCCTTAATGCTGGTAAGAGAACCATACAGTGAAAGTAAGCTACCGAAAATATGAATAATCACATAGATGTTCATTGTCAAGATTTTTGGTCTAGATTTCTATCTGCCAGGCCAAAAAGAATAAAACAATAAACAAAAAATTTCCAACACTTAATGAAGTATGTGCTTTGGGAGCAGTTTAGAATGGTGAGTCTTGGCTTTTTCTTCTAGCAGTAAGATCTGCTTTAAAGGCCTAAATGAAATATTGATTATAAAATGCTTTGCATAGTATCTAACAAAATGTGTATTTGGTAAACATCTGTATGTTCTAAGCAGCAATATCATTTATTCCAAAGTTTGAACCCATCTTACAGGAATTAACATCTTTCTTTGAACACAGATCTTAGTACCTACTATGTTTTGACCAAATTCCCTTCTTTGCTTGGAGCGAGTACGAGAATGGGGATTTCATAATTTTTGTTTTCTTGTCATTTATATTCCATTGAGAGGGAAAGACCGATATATAACCACATGAATCTATTAGGTAGTTTGGAAAAAATTGCAATAAATATTAAGGGAGATCTGATCAAATATAAGGTGTAAGGAAGGTTTCATTAAAGGAAGCTTTTTGAGTTGAATTTAAGAAGGATGAATATACATCGACATGGAAAAGAATCTTGGGCAGAAAGACTCGCATGTACAAGGATCTTAGGGGAGTCTATCTACATATCTAGCTATCTCTAGTAAAGCCAGAGGACAGGAAGTCTGGTATCACACAGGTGTAATCAGGTAGGTAAAGCAAATTACATAAAGTTTGGTGGCAATGTGCTGGCTGGGCAATCAATCAAGAGTTATCTAAATGATTAAAAGTGTTGGAAACAGTAAAGTCACAAGACAAATACTCCTCTTTTTCCTCCTCCTCCTCCTCCTCTTTCACCTCCTCCTCCTCCTTCTTCATCAGTCATGGGGCTTGAATTCATGGCCTGGGCTCTATTGCTAAGCCTCTGCGCTCAAATGCAAAGCACCACTCAGGCTTTTGTTTGTTTGTTTGTTTCTCTTGTACTGAGGAATCGAATCCAGGACATCATGCATACTAGGCAAGCACTCTACAATTAGGCCATATTCCCCCACCCCTAATACTTCATTTTTACAAAGATATTCTGGCTCCCATGTGTGGGAGGGGACCCCTGTGAAGAATGGTGGTCAGTGAGGCAATTGCTATTTAGAGGGTAAACTGAGGAACAGCGATGCCTGCATCTCCTGAGTCATGTGAGCAATGTAATTGATAGGATCCTACCAGAACTTCTGAATCAAATTTGGGAGCATGGCTCAGCAATATGTGTATTTCTCTGCTCTCCAGGAGAGTCTGCTGTCTAAGAAGGATTGAGAAACCCTGCTTAGTCTAGAATTTACCCAGTGAAAATTGAAAAGGCACTGGATGTAAAATTGATTTCAGAGTTGAAGCAGCTAGAGTTCCCAGACAAGGTGATCTTTCTTGATTTTTAACACAAAAGTGTGTATAAAAACCATTACCCCAGAGTTTTACCCTCTGTTAGGCATATGGGTTTGTATATTTTGTTAGGACAGAGGAAGAAGTGCTGCAGCATGACATTTGGTTTTCATGTACATGAGTATTTGTTTAATACATAAAGATACACTGTCGATAAGATCTAAGATGGATGTTAATTAAAAATAACTGGATGCAAGAAAATGTCTCAAGACAAGACATTCCTACCAATTGATAATACAACCAAGTTATTTCTGGGGAGCTGATTTCCTCTATGTAAGGAGAGACCATCTTTCTGAAATCTCTGCTTTCCCAGAATTCCTCAATTTAGGACTCAGTCAATTATCTCTTGAAACACCATGTTCCACTACCTAAAAAAGATACTGTTTCAGAAATGTACTAGAACTGAAGCCACAAAAGAATTCTTGTTAACAACGCTACTAAGAACAGATAGTATTAAAAGAAAATGTTAAATTCAAAAAGTGTTTCTTCAAGGTTAAAAAAAAATCCCTGACTACTTAAGGTTTTCCATTGTGCATAATGTCTATAATGACTTAGAAATTATCTGTTCTTCTCTTTGCATAAAATTATTGCCAGAATGGAAAGAAAAAAGTGTCTCATATTTTTGTCTCACAGAGTTATGGTGACCTGACTCTGTATAGACCCTTGGCCAAAACCTTTCATTTCACTCCTTAAAATTCTAAGTTATATGAATTTTTGCCTTTAGATACACAGCTGACAATGCTGTTAACTAAAACAATTACCAACATAGCACTTATTCATAGATTTGGAAATAAAAGCATGACCAGAGACCCCACTCCACATTCCTGTCCCTGGTGGCCAAGTCATTTTCCAAGTGAAGGATAGTTAAGTATATTCTCATGAGAAAATAGGAAAGGGAAAAATAGCCTTGATTTAAGAAAATAATTTCTTGCTGTGTAATCTTTTGCAAGGCACCATTTTAGGTCCATAGGAGGATGATAGGCTTCTTGTACCAACAAAGAGTGCTTGGTAAATAACAACAAAGTTGTAATTAAGTATTCTTGGTGATCAAAAACACCAAACATCAATAACTAATACACAGTGTACAATAATTCGGCCATTTCTACATCAGGAGTGACATACTGTGGCCTGTATCTGTCAGGATGCCTGTTTTCAGCAAATGAAGGGTTTTTGGGTGGCAACCGCCATACTCAGTTGTTTCTGTATTGTCTTATCACTTTTTTAGCAATTTAATGGCAAGGGCTGAGTAGCTGAAACAAAGACAACATTAACTTTATATTCCAAAATACTGTCTAGTTTATTATAGAATGTTCACTAACCTCTGAAAATAAATTGCCAAATCTGTTAGGTTAACTATCCAAATGGAGCCTTTACTATTTAGAATTTTCAGGGTTTTTTTCTGATTAACTGCACATACATGTAGGTTTCACATGTTCTTTTTCCATTCCAGACTTGGCGCTTTACCTCAGGGGCTGGGCACTCTCTTGGCTTTTGGGTGCTCTACCACTTGAGCCACTTCTGGCTTCTTTGTGGTTAATTGGAAATAGGAGTCTCATAGACTTTTCTTCCTTGGCCAGCTTCAACCCTTGATGCTGAGATCTCAACCTCCTGAATATCTAGGATTACAGATAATGAACCACCAAGACCAGGCTCTCTTCTTTTTTCTGTTCACGCAAAATACCTTTAATTGTATAGCAGCTAGTGAGAAAATATTATGCATAAATGTCACAAAATGATGTCTGTCTGGGGACAGTTGTCTGAGAAGTAATCTGAAGATGAGCTGTTTTAGAACTAACTACTCACCTCAGTAATCTTGGTCTACCAGCGCTTAATGAGGAAATGGGGCTGGGCCACCAGTGCTGGCAAGGTGCTGGCATCCATCGCATTTTAGGAAAGAAGCAGTAAGTTGTGGAATGTTGCCTCCCGGGCCAGCCAAGTTATGACTCAGGGAAATCTGGCACAGCATTTTCAAGTCTGCTTTGAGAGTTGAGTTTGCATCACGTTCAGTATATTTGTTGACTGTATGTTCTTGGCAAGTGCTACATTGCCACATAAAACTACAATCACATATTTATATGCTGAGAATTTGTACGACACTCCTTATCCTACTTTTCAATTCAAAGTTCTTTACTTTTAATTCACAAATCAATATTATCTATATAGTAGAGGACATACTTTCCATGATTGTAAAGCTGTATTGGCCCAGTCTTTTAAGCACAGAATCCAATTCTAAACCTAATTACCAAAAAAGGACTTTATAAATGCTGCATTTGTTACACATCTTAGCTTATTTTTTTACCACTAATATCGACACTATATGAAAGTATTACCTCCTTTTAAGATATCAAAAGCTTGTTCATGCCTTGATAATCATTCCTTTGATTGATTGTTTTTAATGTCTGAAAAATTATAGTAGGTTTTGGCAGACTACTCATGAAACTGAGTTTTATGATAACCTACCTCATCCTAAATCATCCACTAATTAACTTTTGACCCACACAATTTACTCAAGTACTCTAAATTTGAGCTTTTCCTCTTTACTGCAAAGAATTCCATCTAAACATCTCCAAGACTTTTTCTAGCTCCAGCAAACTGCAGTGACTTTGCCTGTTTCAATTTAATATTGAATGATCTGTTCAAGGAAATGCTAAATTCTCTATTTTTCAGAGGGTTTGTGTGATATGTTTTTCTCATACATAAAGATATAATGTATTATAATAAATTCTCTCCTACCCCTGCTATCACAACTGATACTATTCAGGAGGCTGAGATCTGAGGATCATAGTTCAAAGCCAGTCCAGGTAGGAAAGTCTGTAAGACTATTTTTTTAATTTTTGAGGTAGTGTATGGACAGGTTACAGTTACATTTGCCAGATAGTAAGTGCATTATTTCTCACACATTGATAACCCTTCTCATATTTTTGTCCCCATATTCTTCTCCCTACCCCCTCCCAATCATCTTGCTTCTCCCCCTTCCCTTTCTTTCAAATAAACACATAAATGTAAAGTCTGTAAGACTCTTATCTCTACTTAATCACTAGAAAACTGAGAGACACCATGGTCACTTAAAGTGGTAGAGCTCTAGCCTTGAGCCAAAGAGCTCTGGGACAGTGTCCAGGCCCTAAGTTCAAGCCCCATGACCAAACAAACAAAACAAAAATATATCAAAACACTATATATGCAGCCAAATTCCTTACTTTATATGCCTATTTTTAAATGTATGAACAACTTCATAGATCTTAATCCTAATCTTTTAAAATCTCCTAATCATGAAAAGTAACAGGCTACTTAAATTAAAGTCCAGGACTTGGCCATATGGAATGGTATCTTGGCTCTGTCTTTCTCCAGTGCATCTTGAGTGTCTATTTCTAAATATATCAGTTAGGATTCTTTGTAAGCAATATAAATTTAACGTAATTAAATAGAAATATATAATATATAAATATATAATATGTAGTAATATAATTACATAAATAGTAGTTCATTGAGAACATATGATGTAATTTATAGAAGCAAAGTAATGAAAAAGGAAAGAAGTCATATTTGTCTGTGATGTCTAGATAGCAGCAATAACTGTAAAGTTTTTTCCCTCTGCTGAGCTAGTAAGGAGAAAAACTGTTCCATCTTGCATGGCTTATTTTCTCTGAAGGTTATTCAGTAAGCCAGACTGGATGGATGGTTCTATAAAGGCGACATATAGAAGAGAGGTTTGGTTCCTAATGGAATAATTTGGAGGTCATGGCTGCTACTCTGAGAAAGATATGTGGTATTGGCTATACCAGTGGGGCAAGCCATGAGAAGGTGCCACTCAGTACATCCTGTCATAAGAGGATAATTGGCTGATAGCCCCAATTGTGTTATAAAACACCAATGCTATTGGCATAGAAGCCAAACTTTCCATGGACTGCTTCCAGTCAATGCATGAGTGATGTAGATAAGGTCAGACTACTCTGTTCCTCAGACAAAAGAGTCGTGATGGCCTTGTTCAACTGAGAACTGCCCTCTGACTCAAAGCACAGCACTCTGTCCAACATTTCTTCCTTTTCTTTGGGAACTCAAACCTTTATCGTGGTTTCCCATGGTGTATATCTAAAGGGATCTAAGCAATATACCAATCATCAAAAGCAAGACTAATTCTTCCACAAATAATTCCTTTTTTAAAAATATATTTTATTGTGATTAATAGAAGGGTTACATTATATTTGCCGGATAGACACAAATAATTTCTTTAAGAGTTGTCACACAGTCCTACACTTCCTGCTTGTGTATTCACTTATTCATTCTCACACTGCTCTACTACTCTTTCTTTTTAATAGTATTAACTATAGTATTTTCTTAAGATATTTCCATAATACCCTGTACCTCAATTGAATTTATGCCCTCTATCACTTTCTCATCCTTACCTTTTTTCTTAAAATAATGGGTGTCTTATTCTATCTTCAAGTATGTATTCTATCTTCATGTATACATATGGAGTCTTCAGATTATAATTACTCTCTCCCTTATTTTTCATTTGTTTATATTGTTTAAGATCTTTGGTCTTACCTTTCTTGGGTATAGTTTATTGTTTTCCTTTTTCTTTTGTTTTTTTTTTCTTTTTCTTTTTGTCAGTTGTAGGGCAGGTAACTGGGGTTTGAACTCAGGACCTTGTGTTTGCGAAGCAGGCACTCTACTACTTGAATCACTGCTATAGTCCAGAATGTAAGTTATTTCAGGGCATAAGACAGAGATCTGCTTTATTTTATTTACTGATGTATCCAAACAAGTTGTGCACTAGCTTTCCTAGGAGAAACACTATAAATATCTGATGAATGTATTAACACTATGTTCAATTTCTTGTAATGACAATATTTTCATTTGGGTCCTAAACTAGGTGTCCCCTGAATGCCATCCGGTCACTATGCTGAGTTAATGTAGGTAATACATTTGTTTATTGGTATCAACATTTGTATATTGGTACACACAATGATTACCATTGCCCTAAAAAAAAACACTATAGATTCCTCTAACTAAAAGCCTTGTGCAATCAAAGAGAATTAAAGTAATCCTCAGATTCTCATTTAAATCAAGTTCTTTCTCATGGAACAACTGCTAGTTTGATGAAATCTTAAATTGTTTTCTTAAAATCTGGTATCAAGGGAAATGAGTTCATTTCACTTCCTATCCTCAGACAAAAATAGCAATCATGAAACCCCAAACCTGCCAAATTATACTTCTACTTTTTCTGGTTATTCACAGTTATCAATCACAACTGGCCATAGTTCAGACCTTGATGAAGATCCAGAGCCCTTTATTGTTTCCAGTCTTAGGGGGGATGAGGGAAATGACCTCTCAGTCATGAGGTCAAGAGATGTTTCACAGGACTGCCAGGATATGTGAAACACGGTTTCAGAAGCTTCCTAAAAGAAGGAAGCAGAAGCTGGGCTAAATGAGTTTAAAGGAATTGTGTGCGGCATAGCCACCATAAGAACATAGAGATAAGAGACTGTAATCATGAAACTTGCATTTGTATACTCCCTCTTTCTCCACCCAGGGATGGGGAAAGCCACTGGTGGTTCATTGGATACACAAATTCTAGAATTTGAAAACACAAGTACCTCCACAAAATGGGTGTTCCAATCTAAACTGAAATAGCTAAACTTTATAACCTTTTTGGGAAATACTCTGTTTCTGGGGTTTGAGGAATTGTTTCCACTCAAAGTCAGTGGGGACTAAAAAAAGCTTAGAACTTGTATAAACTCCAACTACAGAAGACCACGGAGGGATGTTGTTCATAACAGAACAATGAATCCTTTATCTGATACTTCACTGAAGAACCATTGCTATTATCCTTTTGAATTAAAGAAATGACTGTTATATAATTTTCCAACATTTCTACCCAGCAGGCCTTTTAGTAAATAATATAGTCAGGAAATGTTGCATGTTTTAGATAAAAATATTGAATCTAATAAGCCTCACATAAAACACTTTGATGACTGTATTTTTTAAAATGTGGGTCTTAAATCTTCCTCATGTTTCTTCTGTCCAAAAATTAGAATTGAATCTGATTATTTCTTTTTAAAATGCAATATCTATATAGAAGATAGAGTTTCAAAACCTAAATGTAAATAGCATAAAGACCATATGAGAAAACTTTCCTAGTATCTCAAAGTTTCCTTTCCTATATTGCTTTTCATCATCCTTCCACATAGGTAAACAGTAATCTGACTTCTAACACTAGAGATTGGTTGTCCCTGCTTTTACAATTTATGTAAGTGAATTCATATTTCACTCTACTCCTGGTGTTTGGTTATACTTTTCCTCAACAGTATGTTAGCAATGCTCATCCATTTGGTTGTGAATAATTATAAATCATCCATTTACAGTGATGTATGATGTTGTATGGTAAGAATAAATCTTCATAATGACAAATCTGAAGAAGGTGTTAATTTCAGACCAGCCAAGCATATATGAAAATAAGTGGCTATGTACATTCTTTCAAATGTGGTATTTTCTATCTTTTTAGTTTTAGCTATTTTAAAGGGTGACAGCTGATTTTTTTAGTTGGCTTATACAAGTTATACAGGGGAGTGTTTGATTGTTACATCTCCACATTATTTACATTTCAATTGATTTTAGCCCCTTGATCACACTCTTTACTCTTTTCCAGTACAAAATGGCATCTGCAACATTTCCTTGTTTTGTTTTCACTTGATCTTAGTCAAAGGGCCAAGAAGCAATCCTTGTTCTGTTTTCATACTTGGAAATAATTCTTTTCCTCCCTGCCAAAACATACCACTCCTGCTAGCCTTCACCAAACTACAGCGTTTATTTCTCTCTCCCCTTCATTCTCCTACTGTGCTCACTGACTTTTAAAAAATTGATCCCACCTCTAGCAAATGCAAGCAAAATAGAAGTTTCCATTGAAGAGCTCCTGTGTGTCTAAAAAGGGCAAGGATCTGAATTCAAATCCCAGTATTGTCCCCACCCCAAAAACCCTCTGTGCTACGACTTGGCTTGGGCAACTTCTTATAATTAATGGGTATTGCTTCATTGGAAGAAATATAACTTGAATGGTGTAAGCAGATATACCTCAGCACAAATTATTTCATTCATAAAATAGTCTGTTTTCAAGAAAATATTTCAATTAAGCATAAAGAGATAGGCATATTGGCTAGATATTTATCAGATAGAAAAACTGAGCTGGGTTCTGGTTGCTCATACCTTTAATCCTAGCCATTCAAGAGGCTGAGACAGATATGAGGACTGTGGTTTGAAGCCAGCCAGAGCAGGAAAATCCCCGAGATTCTATTCTCCAATTAACCACCAGGAAACTGGATGTGGTGCTGTGGCTCGAAATGGTAGAGTGCTAGCCTTGAGTGAAAGCTCTGAGACAATGCCCAGGCCAAGTTCAAGCCCATGACTGAAGCGGGGTTGGGGGCGGGGGAGGAAGGGAGTGCTATTTTTTTAATGTGGAAAAAATGTGGGATAGGCGAAAGATCAATAAGGACCTTTTTTATTATTCACGGTTGAGTATTTCATAGGAAAAGAGGCAATGTGTTTGACATATACTTTATTACTGTTGCAGGGTCTCCATTCTGGTGCCTACTGGATATAGTTCCTATAAAGAATGAGAAAGGAGATGTGGTACTTTTTCTGGCTTCATTCAAAGACATAACAGATACAAAAGTGAAGATTACTCCAGAAGATAAAAAAGAAGGTTTGTACTGTTTTCAGAAAACATTGACAGATGGAGTAACATTTTGAAATTGTTTACTCAAAACCTTGGGAGAAAAAAAAAACCTTCCTTTTAATAGCAGCAACTGATAAATATTCATAACTGAAAGTCAGTATTCGGTATATACTCCAAAATCACAGAGAAATACATATGTTTACTTTTTTGCCTTTGTAAGGAAAGACATGTTTAACAGGAAGCAGATGTTCATATCCCTACATTACAAAAGTGAGGGCAAGAAAACAATTCATCACTCTATAAAGATTTGTACCAACTTGTTTTATTAAGCAAACTAATTGCTTGGTAGAAAAAAAAAGATGGGATTAAAAATACATATCTGAAGCCAGGTGCTGCTGGCTCACACCTGTAATCCTAGCTACTCAGAAGGCTGAGATCTGAGAATTATGATTTAAAGCCAGCCTGGGCAATAAAGGCCACCAAAAATCAGAAAATGGAGCTGTAGCTACATAGTAGGTTATTAGCCTTGAGCAAAAGAAGCTCAGTGACAGAATCCAAGCCCTGAGTTCAAGCCATAGGACCAGCACAAACACACACACATACACACACACACCAATAACAACAAGAACAGCTGTTTTATCTAAAGAGAGTCTATTTTAAAACATTCAAGTGCACAATGTTATTTTAAGTAGGATTGTAGGAATGTTACTGCTAAATGTTGAACCTATCCCTCTTACTATCTAAAAGTATATTTCATATATATGTTTATTTCAAGACTGTTCATCAAAATATCATCAAATGATTATTTTGTGTGAAATTAAGTATTATTTCTATTAAATACTAAACCCACAAAATCACTTTTTTCCCTTATTGGCACCTTGTATATGTCCCCTAAAAATATGGTATTATAAAACAATCATTTCTTTCACTTTTTCTATCCTTCATTAATAGTATAGAAGACCACCTTAAAATTCACCAATTGATGGCATATCTCACAAGTAAGAAATATGTTGACATGGCATTTTAAAAAATACCTCAAGTGTTTGAAAATAATTAAAAAGAACACCATTTAAGCATAGCAGAAGTGTGTTATAGAACCTGAAAACTTGCAGGACTTGTCTCATTTTACCCCAAATGACAATCATTGAAGTTCATCTAAGTGATTCAAATATGGTTTGTGTGAGATAAATTCCCTACAAGCTTAAGCCACAGGCTTTGTTTAAAAGACTGACTTGTATAGACTTCCATTTAAAAATATTTAGTCATTTATTTATATATTAGTTTGGATAATTGAAAATTATAAGAGAATCAGTTTAAAGAAAAGGCTAAGACAATATAGAATACAACAAAGACTACATCAGTGAAGTTTATTCAAGGAAGATGAGCACAGAATTCAAGCCCTTTTTTGTATTTGCTCTCATGTGTGTTCTCATTTGTATATGTGTAAGACACACACATATAGAGACACAGAATTCATTGTCATTACAAAAGAAAAATATGTGTACCGTCAGATTCACA
This sequence comes from Megascapheus bottae, assembly GCF_031878675.1. Taxonomy (NCBI): domain Eukaryota; kingdom Metazoa; phylum Chordata; class Mammalia; order Rodentia; family Geomyidae; genus Megascapheus; species Megascapheus bottae. The sequence goes on from NC_143510.1 coordinate 21,078,124, forward strand.
CCTATCATTACTCAGTGAGTTAATTTATTATAAGACCCTGTTTTTATAATTCTCTTATCAGTTGATTGCATAGTCTCAAATTTTACATAGACTCAATTTGTTATTAAAATGGATGTCAGTTTACCAACATGAGGCAGTATTTCTGGTCATAAAATCTTTCTTTTTTTTTTTTTTGCCAGTCCTAAGGTGTGAACTCAGGGCCTGGGCACTGTCCTTGGACATATTTTACTCAAGGCTAGTGCTCTGCCATTTGAGCCACAGCACCTCTTATGACTTTTTCTGTGTATGTGTTACCAAGGAATCGAACCCTGGGCTTCATGCAGGCTAGGCAAGCACTCTACCTGTACGCTATGCTGCTGGCCCCACACAATCTTTCTTTTTTATTGTGATTAATAGAAGGGTTACATTATATTCACCAGATAGAAGGTGCATAACTTCACAAACATTGATACCCTTCTCATGACATGGTCCCCATTTCCCTCCCACCCTTCCCCCAATTATCTTGATTTCCCCTTTTCCTATCCAATTTCAAATAACCAATTAAGCACATATAAAATATATCAGATAACAAGGAGAAATATTGTAACAATATGAGATAACCAAGGGATTGCAAAAGAGATCAGAGATAACATAGTACATTAAGGACAACAATCACTCATTATATGGCTTTTGTTTCCTTATCCTGGAGGTCCTTACATTTAGTGTCATACTATTTGTCCTTATGTCTCTAGATTTTGTTCTATTGTAAATCTCTGCTCGTAGAGCCCAAAGCTTCTACTGATTATGACAAATGAGGGAGACTATTGGGCCTATGTTCCTTTGAGTTTGGCTTACTTCACTTAATATGATTTTTTCTCAGACTCTCCATTTCCTTACAAATGGGGCGATGTCGTTCTTTCTGACAGCAGCATAGAATTCCATTGTGTATAAATACCACATCTTGTTGATCCACTTATCAACTGAGGGACATCTGGGTTAGTTCCATATCTTTGCTATGGTAAATAGTGCTGCAAGGAACATCGTTGTGCTAGTAGATTTAGTATGTCCTTGTTTCTGGAAGGTTGGGTAAATGCCAAGTAGTGGAATTGCTAGGTAATAGGGGAGCTCTATGTTTAGTCTTTTGAGGTACTGCCATACTGCTTTCCATAGTGGTTGAATGAGTTTGCATTCCCACCAACAGTGTAGTAGTGATCCCTCCTGGCCACATCCCCTCCAGCATCTGTTGTTAGTTTTCTTGATCCTGGACATTCTAACTGGAGTGAGGTGGAATCTTAGAGTTGTTTTGATTTGCATTTCTTTTATGACCAGAGATGTTGAGCATTTCTTCATGTGTCTATAGGCCATTTTTGTTTCTTCTTCAGAGAAGACTCTCTTTAAATCTTTGGTCCATCTTTTAATGGGATGGTTGTTTCTTTGGAGATTAGTTTTAGAGTGATTCAATTTTTGGAGCTGTTGATATATTTTAGGTATGAGGCTTTTGTCCGTTGTATGGTTAGTAAATATCTTCTCCCATTCTGTAGGCTTCTTAATTACTTTACTAGCTATGTACTTTGCCATACAAAAGCTCCACAGTTTAATGCAGTCCCACTTATCCAGCCTTTCTCTGATTTGTGTTTCTTGGTCCTTATTAAGAAAGTTTCGACCTGTGCCAAGGAGACCTACTGTATCTCCTATTCCTTCTTGTAAAGTTTTCAGTGTGTCGGCTTTTACCTCGAGGTCTTTGATCCTTTTGGAGTTAATTCTAGTGCAGAGTGACAAAGAAGGATCCAACTTTAGTTTTCTGAAGGTGCTTAACCATCTCTGCCAGCACCACTTGTCTTTCTTCCATTCTATTTTTTTGGCTCCCTTGTCAAAGATTAGGTGGCCATAGGACTGTGGTTTAATATCTGGGTCCTCAGTTTTATTCCATTGGTCTTCAGGCCTGTTCTTGTGCCAGTACCAAGCTGTTTTGATTATTATAGCTCTGTAATAGAATCTAAAGTCCCACAAAATCTTTTTAAAGGAGGGGGAAACTTGAGATAAATTTTCCCAGGGCTTCAAAGTGGTCAGTTCTAAACTAAACAATTGCAGATGAAATTAAATATTTGAAACTTATTGAAACAAAATTGAATACAACTAATCTTATAGGCTTAAAATTTTTAGTTTTATTAAAATTTCAATGCAGCACTAAAAAAAATGAATGAATTGTGGTTAGCCTAAACCAGCAAATACCAACTGAGCACCCCCCCCACACACTTGTCAGCCTCTGCCTGCTAATGAATTATCATTTAGAGATGTCAGGATGAAGGTAGCATGTTTTGTATGATCTAACACTTAGCTCACATTTTGGTTCCATTACATGTTGGCTCTTCAAAGTTCAGCAAGCTTCAAGAACAGAGAAATGAGCTTAGCAACATTGGTGGCACCAGAAGGAGGGATCACTAAGGGATACAGGTAGATAGGGACCATGGTGAGACAGCAGAGACAGCCAGAATTTGTGTAGAAGTCAAGTCAGAGAGAAGTGCAGATGTTCCTATTGGATTTTTACCATTTTAAGACTGCTAGAGAACAGGTTTTCAAGACATTGCTGAGAATTAAAACCAGATAGCTTCCATAATAAAATTTTATTAACTTTCTGACATTTGAGGCTATTGCGTTATTAAAATTAAAGAGACACAATTGAATCCTTTTGCGGCATGCTCTTCTCTTACTTGAAGGATTTTGAAGTTCAAATTATTTAAGAATCAGCTGCTAAAGCTCCTTATAACCCACTGTATAACTATCATGTTACCTCCTAACCTTCTAGAAGCCTCTGGGCAAGCCAGTTAGCCCAATCATTCTAGCTAATAAACCTCTTATCCTTCTTTCTCATTACCTACATTATCAAATTTCCCCTCACTTGGAACTTGCCTGCCACCCCCTCTTTTCCCATGAAAATCTTCTCTTCATAGTCTAGTGAGTGGTGTTTTCTTAGACCACCAGAGCTTGAGCACTTGCTTCTGCCATCTCACTCTCCTTGTACCAATCTATCAAACTTCTGTGACATCTTCCTTTGTAAGTCACTATGGGCCCTGAAGCTGACACATGCTGCTTCCTGTGTCTTTGCATCTCCTACCATAACCTGCAGACAAAAGACACTGAGTAGACACTTCAGTAATTGATTTTGTTCATGAATAGCATTTGAACTTCCTTTAAAAGTATCTTTCCTGGCTGGGAGTTTGGCCTAATGGTAGTGTGCTTGCCTAGCATACACAAAGACCTGGGTTCATTTCCTCAGTACCACTTACATAGGAAAAAGCCAGAAGTGGTGCTGAGGCTCAAGTGTTAGAACTCTAGCCTTGAGAAAGTCCAAGGATAGTGCTCAGGCCCTGAGCTCAAGTCCGGGACTGACAAAAATTAAAAATAAAAAAATAGAAGTACCTTTCCTTTCTATTTCTGGGTATGTGTGTTTAACCTTCCAGATTTTTTTTCATAGCACTTTACTTGTTATGCTAATTCTGTTTTCCATTCAAGCCAGTTGAGTACAATAATATTTGCCATGTGGTTTTTTCCCCCCAGGAAAGGGGACCCAATTCTATTATTTTTGTTGATATCATAGAGGAAGCCCGGCATTTGCTTTGCAATGTTGGTTGATCCTGGGTTATTAGTTGAGGTAGCAAGGATAATCGCAGTTATCACAGAGCCGGAGAATCTCAATTATAGTTTCTATACAGCAAGCACTTCCAATTTGCCTGGAAGCTCCAAGGTTATATGTGTAGCTTGTCCTATTATTTTCAATGCAAAACAAATCAAGAACCTTCTTTGTAGTCTTACTTTTGGCAAGTAGCAGCAAGTTGTCATTATCAAATACACTGACAAGTGTTATATTATACCTGCCTTAACCTATGACTGAGGTGTTGAGGAAAGGTAATAAACTACCTTTACTAAATTTTAGATGTACCTTTCATTCATCTCAAAGGCTTTAGGAACATAGGAGAAGCTCACTTCTCTCGTATTTCCTTCTTTGTGTTTTTGTTTTTGGTTTTTCTGCCTCTCATGCATCTACAAATGACCGTGAACACAAGACAGTTCATTTCTCGGACCTCAAGAATCTCCCTCTAGCACATAATTATCACAGAGACAGGTTATCACCAAGATAGTCACTGGCCCAATTCTTTTACCATACTTGATTTTATTTAAATTTCTTTTGCCAATCATATCAGCATCACCTGAGATTTTGTTAGAAATGCAGAATATTTACTCAGATACATCAGAATTTACTTTTTCAACAAGTCCACAGGAGACTCCTAGGCATGCTCAAATTGAAAAGTCCTGTGCCACATACATTGCCTAGAAAGATCTTCCATGATGACTCACGCTAATATAGCCTACCTCCAGCCACTAACACATCACTTTGTTTGTGGAGTTCACAGAATTTATGCCTTTCTGGAACAATTGTTTCAAAAGTTGGTTCCTATTCATTATTCTCTGCTTCATCCAAGTTTTATGTTTGATCAGGGCACAAACTTTGCTTCTCGTGGTTTGAGGATGATATCCTCAGGGTGTGCCAGATTGATAGTAGAGCTAGATGGATATACAAAAGTCTAACAATGTCTAATGTAGAGTTTAGCTATGGCTACAGAATAATCACATCATTGTCATCAGAGCTGGATGTCTCCTGTGCAGTCTGATGACTATATTGCATGGCTGTGTTCCACTTAATTTGATCTGAATAAATCTGTGTGCTCACTCAATGTGTTCTTACTGCTTGTCTCAACTGACCCTTTTCCTTCAAATTTAATCCCTGTGGTTGGTTCACATTTTGTTCTCATTGCTGCCCCTGTTCCATTCAATTTCTGAGAAAGTCAATTTGGTTACATTTTTATAGATAATGGAAATTATTTGTTGAAAAATACATATAAATATTCAGAAGCCATGTGAGACACATGAGCTGGTGGCTCATGCCTGTAGTTCTAGCTGAGATTTGAGGATTAAAGTTTGAAGCCGGCCTGGGAAATAAAAATCCTTGAGACTCATTAACGACCCACTAAGAAGCTGGAAGTGGAGCTGTAGCTCAAACCTTACAGCACTAGCTTTGAGCAAAACAGTTTAGAACAGCACCCTGAGTTCAAGCCCCAGGCCTGAATACACACATACATATGCGAGCACACATGCGCGCGCGCACACACACACACACACACACACACACACACACACACACCTATTCAGAAGGAAAAACATTAAGTCACTGATTAACCTACGATGATTTTTATGCATTTTTAAACATGTTAATTATCCATATGGAACAATGTAATAATGTTCCTTTACTTGCTGAAACATTCTGCATGGGTTTTTTGGGTCTGTGTAATGGAAATAATGCATATATAATCATAATAAAGAGCAGTTGCCATATCAGAGAGCTACTGTAAAAATGAATCCACATTAGGAAAAGAAAAAAGATAGATACATTATGCAGGGAGAGAGATTTATGCCTCCAGGACATCTATGCCATTTTCTTTTCAAATATGCATTAAACTTGGAATGGATTAGCTTAGATGCCAAAAGCATTTTATTTTACTGGGTTTGATATACTACACATATATTATACATATATACACATGTATATATACACACACTCATATGTATACTATTATATATACTATATACTTGTATACATATACTGTATTTATTTATTTATTTATTTATTTATTTATTTATTTATTTATTTATTTAGTCAGTTGTGGGACTTGGATTCTGAGCCTAGGCCCTGTCCCTGAGTTCTTCAGCTCAAGGCTAGCGCTATACACTTGAGTTACAGTGCCACTTCTGGTTTCCTGGTGGTTAACTGGAGATAACAGATTTTCCTGCCTAGGCTTTGAACCACAATCCTCAGCCTTTTGAGTAGCTAGGATTATAAGCATCAGCCATCAGCACCTGGATACTATCTATACACATTATAGTGTATGTATAGTGCATATAGAGCTATACATCAATAATATATTATATATAAATATATATAATAAGTATATATGTATATAGACATAGATGGAGAGAGAGAAAAGATAGATGGAGAGAGGGAGAAAGAAAGAGAGAGAGAGAAAGAAAGAGAGATAGAGAAAAAGAGAGAAAGAAAGAGAGGAGTATTTTGCCTTTAAAGTCAGCAGGCAATGTTGCTAGAGATTGTCACAGGGACAGAGGATAAAAGACAAGATATGTTTCCCTGGGTCAGTCCATTTGTAATTTTTCTAACCTCAAGAATGGAACAAAAACAAAATTTTAAAAAAAGAATGGAACATAGTTTTAAACCCCATTTTTACAGTGAAATTAATACTTTAAAACTTTTTTTGAAAATGAACAGTATGAGAAATCTGGCACTATAATAAGTTCAACATAAAATAAATAAAAAGCCACATAATTTGATTCTATGTGGACATATATTTTAGTGATATTCACTCTACCCAGAAGTCACCTGGATATTTATTAATGTATCTATTTATTTATTGCTTTGTTAGTGTTTAGATTCAGCCTGTGCTTGCTTAGCTTTCTTCCTCTGCTATCTACCACTTGAGCCATTCCTCTCACCCTGATTTTCATTTATTATTTTTGGAGATGGAGTCACAGGGATTTTTTTTTTTGGTGCTAGCCTGGAGCTGTGATCCTGTGAGTCTCAACTTTCTGAGTAGCTAGGATTGCATGTCTACACCACAGGTACCCAACATCTGCACACTGATTTTACACACTGTTCAAAATGAGGAATTATAGGGGTCATATTACTATCAGAAGTGGCAATGGTGTTTCTTGGGAAGGCTGGGAGGGTGTAAGGAAGGGTTCTAGAAACGTGCATCTCTGACCTCCCATCTTGTTGTGGCAAAGCATGTTTGGGACTGGCAGGACACAATTTTGTGTTTCAGTTGGCGAATAGTGGATATTTTCCTTTTTGGATTATCTGATTGTGTGGAATTAGTATGGTGATGACTTTTTTGGGGGAATTAAAACATCAGACTCACCTGGTGCTGGTGGTTCACGCTCTAATACTAGCTACTCGGGAGGCTTAGATTGTCTGTGAGACTTCAATTAACCACCAGAAAACCAGAAGTGGCACTGTGGCTCAAAGTGATAGAGAGCTAGCTTGGAGTGAAAAAGCTCAGGGCCTTGGGCACCTCACTCAGGCCCCATGACTGACTAAAAATTAATAATAATAAGTCAGACTCTCTTGTGCCAGAAGCATTGGGGAATGTTGTTTGGAAAAGTGCTTGGAAATTCATAAGAGATTTCTCCCTGTCCCCCTCTCACCTTGTCACACTGGATTTCCAGTTTTGTTTTTACCTTTTGCTTCAGTAAAAATGAGCTCTGAACTCCAGCTAGCTTATTTGGGGACAGTAAGAAAAGTGTCCACAAGTCACCATCAAACCAATCCTTCTGTCTCCAAAGTGGACCCTTCTAAAGCATATGAAGTTTTGTTTCAGACATTCATTTGACACATTTGTGAGGAACAATTTGACATACACAATAGAGAAGTTACAAGGGCAAATGCTTTTGGAAATATTTATGTAATTGGTTCACTCTCTAGAAGAGTGACTCCATTTTACTTGATATACTTTAGAAATATAGCTTTCAGTGCTGAAAAAAAACAAACGCTTTTGTATTTTTTGGTAGATGCTTTTTTGGCCCAAGTATTATTTCATGTTGGACATTTATATGAAGAATTATGCAAATGAGAGGGGTGAGACAAACACAGGTGCACTAGAAAGCTACAAGAATGACTAATTACATTGATGGGAAACCACAGAACTTATAAATACTGCTTATGAGCCCTTGGCCTGTGCTCTTGGATTATCCTTCTGGTCCCTACATTTGGGCTAGAGCACATGTGATGGACGTGTGCAAGTGCATCAAGGCGTGCAACATTCAGAGAGCTGTGGATATGTGGAGTCAATCTCAGGTGCTTTTTAAAAAATGTATTTTTATTATGCTTAAGTGGTTGTACAAAAAGAATTACCAAGAACAAATCAGTTTAGGGGTACAATCTCTGATTAGTGTTACCCTTTCACATTATTCTTCCTCTCCCTCCAAACCAGACCCCCTAATTTTCCTAGTGTCATGTGCTATAAATATCACAGCTGCATTCTCCTATCCCTTCCACTCTTTATTCTTTACCCCTCTTCTCCTTGTCCATCCCAGTACTTCTCAAGGGCCAGTTTCCTGTTATTCATTTTTTTGGACTATGAGCTCATTTTTCTAAGGAATTATACCATTTGAATTCCTTCCTGCAAATATCATACCTCAGTTAATACATTTCTGAACACTTACAAACAATCCCATGTGTTTATTTGTACATTTACAAGTTAGTTCTAGCTTCCACATGGTCTTTCTTTCTCAGGGTCTAACTTACATAAGATAACTTTTATAGGCCCTTCCACTTCTTTGCAAATGATGTAATATCACTCTTCCTAATGGATGAATAAAGTTCCATTGTACATATGTACCACATTTTCTTGATCTATTCATCTACTGGGCAACAACTGGGCTATTCCTAGAACTTGGCTATGGTGAATACTGCAACAATGAGAATGGTTGTACAAATGCTTTTACTGTATGCTGATTTGTATATTTTTTGATAAATACCTGAAGGTAGAATTTCTATATCATTAAGTTCATGCTGAGATCTTTGAAGAATCTCCCCAAACTGCTTTCCAGAGTGATTTTAAACACTTGAAGAACAGCAACATTCCTAACAATCACCTGAGACTTTTACAGAGTGAGGATGTCTAAGAATGAAAGAAATCAGCTGGACATCAGTGGCTTATGCCTGTAACTCCAACTACTTAGACAGCTGAGATCTGAGTATCACTATTTGAAGCCAGCCATGGCAGGAGAGCCCAGAACACTTAACCTCCAAAAGCTAGAAGTGAGTGGCTCAAGTGGTAGAGTGCTCGGCTTGAACTCAAAAGCTCAGATACAGAGTCCACACCCTTAGTTCAAGCCCTGGAACTGGCAGGAAGGAAGGAACAAAGAAAAAGAAAAAGAAATGTAAGAAATCATGATCGCTAGGATGAAGTAAGGAGAGCTAAAAAAGTAGAAATAGTAAAGAGGAGGAATTTCTATAGCCAATAGAAGCAAATGAAGATTTAGGAAAGGTGTTGAGGGCCGGGAGTTTGGCCTAGTGGTAGAGTGCTTGCCTAGCATGCACAAAGACCTGGGTTCAATTCCTTGATACCACATACATAGAAAAAAAGAGCTGAAAGTGGTGCTGAGGCTCAAGTGGTAGAGCTGTAGCCTTGAGAAAGGCCAAGGACAGTGCTCAGGCCCTGACTTCAAGCCCAGGACTGGCGAACAAAAAAGGTATTGAGACAGGGTTTCACTATGTAGTACAGGCTGGTCTTCCTGATTCAGTGTCCCAAGTACTGGGATTGTAGATCTAACTGCAAACCTTTTATAAATTCATAACTAGAATATGCAAAGTAATATATACAACAGATGCCATTTATTAATATAATCTTAGTGTTAAGGTGGGAAAGTCACATCATCAGGTTGAGGAGGAAAGTCAATATATTATAGTATCCTATGAGAGGCACCTGTGTGTCTCCCTCTCAAGAAAATGGTTTAGAATAATGTGATCACCAGGAAATGTACCAGAGAGCATTGGAAGAACATTGAGTTACTTGTAACAGGAGGAAGACTATAGAATGGTCCTCATGGCATTAGAGTACATTATTGAAAAGAAGCCATTACAATGAAAATCCTGATTTAATGCTTATGGTACGCATTCTCACTCTTGTTTTGTCCCTTAATAGGAGCGCTAGAAGAAAGAAAAATTGAATTATCCTGTAATGACTGAAAATACTAAATGGTTTTTCAAAATGTCTCCCCCAGAATATTAATCTTAAGTGATTTTTATATGAGTGTTCTCAAACATCAAGCAAAAAGATAATAAACCCAGGACCAGCTGAAGAAACAAGGAAAAAGAAAATGACAAGCTAATCTCACTGTAAATACAGTGTTTAGGTATAAGAATGTAAAACAGGGGCCAGGAGTTTGGCCTAGTGGTAGAGTGTTTGCCTACCATGCACCAAGACCCGGGTTCAATTCCTTGGTACCATATACATAGAAAAAAGCCGGAAATGGTGCTGAAGCTCAAGTGGTAGAACTCTAGCCTTGAGAAAGTCCAAGAACAGTGCTCAGGCCCTGAGCTCAAGCCCAGGACTGGCAAAAAAAAAAGAATGTAAAAGAAAGACATAAACACACTAAACTTCAAACATATTAACTATGTGAATATATGGTGAGACTACCTCACTTAAAGAAGCATAAGTCTCAATCTTCAAATAAAACAATATACTGTGTGGTTCTGAAGTCTGTTCAGGGTAGGACACAGTTCTCTCCCACTCCAAATCATACCATTTAGAGTCTTTCTCTGAGCTTCTATTTGTGAACAAGTACAAGGAACAGTCATTTAGAGAGCCCTGGAAGTCAGAGATGCACAGCTGGAATACAAACCAGGCTGTGTCATAGGTCTACGGACTAAGGGAGCTTTGCCCTGCAGAGTCTAAAAGCATAATTAACTGAAATAGATACAAAGAAAGCAATTCCATTATGACAACTACAAAGACATACTTGAGAATTGTTTCAACCAAATAGTCATGAAAAGAAAAAAACTGAAAAGGAGAGAAAAGAAGTAGAAAGTTATGTTCATGGATTAGAAGGATGAGTGTTGACCAAAAGTGATCTATAGATTCACTATGATCTCTCTCAAAATACCAATGACATTCATTCTTTACTGAACCAGAAATGCTAATTTGTATCTTTATAATAAACTGCAAAATAATCTTTGCCTATTCGGGCAAGGGACATTTTCAGCCAAAGTGGGAGGAATGACAGTACCTGACTTGAAAATGTACTGTAAAACTATAAAACTACACATTTTGTACTATATGGTGCTGGCATAAAAATAGACAAATAAGAAAATGGAGCACATTAGACAACCCAGACATAATCTACACATCTATTACCTACCGATCTTTGAAAAAGGTTCTAAGAATGGGCAGTGGTAAATGATAGTCTTTTCAGTAAATGATATTGGAAAGGTTGGATATGCATATGCAGAAAAATGAAGCTCAACTCGTTCCTCTCAGAAATTAAAAAGATGAACTTTAAAAAAGCATTTAAGTTTATAATTTGACACTTAGAACAACTGAACTGCTCAATAAAAATATAAGGCAAACATTCAAGACATTGAAATGGGCAATGAGTATTTCTTTTGTTTTTATTAAGATCCCTAAAATACAGGGGGAAAAAGTCAAAATTAGACAAATGGGATTGCATGCTTTGCACAATAAGTAAATACTTAACAGAATAGAAAGATTGCATGATATAGGAAAAATTAAATTGGAATGTATATATCTGATAGGGAGTGATATCCACATTATATAGAGAAATCCAAAAACTAAAGAACAAAAAGAAAATAATTGGATTAAAAATAGGTTACAATTCTGAATAGAAATTTCTCAAAAAACAACATGTATGTGAAAAAATCAACATCACTAATTATTAGAAAAATGCAAATCAAAGTAACAATAGATGCTATCTCACTCCACTGAAATGAGTTAAAATAAAAAAGACTAGGCACAAAAATGGAGACACAATGCTGTTTAATCCTAGCCACACTGGAGTCACTGGTTTGGAGTGTCAAGGTTTAAGGTAAAGGATCATAGTTAAGTGGCTTAAGCTTGGGCAAAACCTTAACAAGATCTCAACCAATAAGCCAGGTTTGGTGGTTCACAGCTTTAATCCTAGCTATTATTGGAGGTATAAGTAAAATCAATCTGAGATACACAAGACAAAAATTTGAGACCCTGTCTGCAAATTAAAGTTATAAAATGGCAGATGTCATAACTCAAGTGGTCTAGCACCCCTAGACTAAATACAAGTGCTAGAAAGGATGTGGAGGGAAAAGAACCACTTTTGGTGGGAGTGTCAATTATAACAGCCATTATAGAAAACAGTATGGAAGATTCCCAAAAAATGAAAAATAGAGCTATCATATGATTCAAAGGCAAGAAGATCAGCGTGCAGAAGAGGCAACTCCATTTCCCTTCCATCTTCACTGAAGCTTTGTCTGCAGTAGTCAAGACATCGAATCATCCTAGGTGTCAATGGACAGATGCCGAGATAGAGAAAATATGCTACATTACACAGTGGAGTAGTGGTCAGCCTTTAATATGATCCCATTATTTGCAACAATGTGAATATGACTGGAGATCACTATGCTAGGCAAAACCACACCACATAATTTCACTTATACTTGGCATCAAAAAGACACTCATGTCACAGAAGATGTACAGACAGAACACAGATATCTGTGGTTCTACTGCAAAGTATGGTCAACACAGGCATCGTTAATGCACTCTACAGTTCAAAAAGCTGAAAGAGTCAGATGTGGTAGCTCTGAGATGAAAGAATCTCAACTATTTGGCAAGTTGATATCAGAAAGAATCACAGTTAAGGGCCAGCCAGGCATTTGCTGGGATCCTCATCTCAAGAAAGAGGACGTAATTGGCACACATCTCCCAGTTACCTGGGAGGCCATGGTTAAAAACCAAAATCACAATCTGAGCCCCCTGGAAAATAACTAAGAAGAAAAGAAAAAGGGGAAGGAAGATTTCCTACTTGGGGCTCAAGTAGTAACTTGCTTGCTTAGCAAGCATGAGGTTCTGATTCCAATTCTAGTATCACACACACACGCAACACACACACACATACACACACCCACACACACACACACACACACCTGATTTGAATATTTTACCATGTGTGTGTCTGTGTGTATAGATGTAATATTAAATGATCCCTCTGAATGTATAGTGTTTGTTTTTTGTGTATCAGTCAACATAGGAAAAACCAAAATTTCAATTTGAAGGAGTAGCCAAACAGAAATGACACAGGCTTAATTATCAGTTCCTGATGATTCCTTAGAATTTCCCTTGTTTTTCACTTATTAAGGCAGTAGAATTTTTGGTTCTGAATTAGAAATTATTAGCCTCCACATTTAAAAATAGCCCTTAATGAGTATATGTGCTTCAAAGTATAATTTTCCAATGTAGTAAGTTCTGAAGAACAGTACGAATCATGATTATTCCTAGCAATATACAGTGGTTTATTTTAAAAATGATCCACAGAAAGCTTCTTATGGAGGAACTTGATATTTGAATATATGTTGCAAAGCATATAATGAACAGATGAGCATTCTTAAAATGATATGTAAATAAAAAGGAATGAGCCAGATGTCGAGACTTAATCTTGTAATCCTAGCTACTTGGTAGCAGAGATTGAGGGATCTCGCTTCTAGACCAGCCTGGGCACAGTGACATATGCCCCGACTCTAGGAGAGGCCTCTGGCTCAGTGCAGTGAAGCACCTGTTATACCAGCTACCAGGAAGGAAGCATGATGACTGAACACAGTGCCCTCTGCCTGTCAGCCCTAGCAACCCAGAGAAGCCAAAAAAGAACAACTGGAACCCAGTCCAGCATGGGCACACTTCTTGAAAATAAGAAAGAACAAAAGGGACTAGATTCATGACTCATGGTGGTACTGGTGATTGAACTCAGGGTTACATGCTTGCTAAGCAGCATTTTACCACTCCCAGCTTTTTTCTATGTATGTGCTACCAAGGACTTGAACCTGAGTCTTCATGCATGCTAGGCAAGCACTCTATCACCAGGGCAAACTCCCAGCCCCCACCTAAGAGTTTTTTAAATAATGAGTTAAGATGTAAATTTAATATAAAACGTAGATAAACAGGTGTTATGTAAGGATGGCATGAAGGAAGCATGGTTTTAAGTGACTGTAATGTGAGGTGCTGTTGTCGATTGACTGAAGGCTCTCCATGGGGTAAAGTGGTGAGTGCTGAAACAAATCAGGGAATCGCAACTGGCTCCAGAGGCATTACAGCTTTTTTTGGCTATTGATCTGTTTCTCCCTAACTCGGTAGGGAAAACACAAGCTTGTACTCAAGAGCACTTTGCCTCATAGTTGTGATTGATTTAGGCAGTTTAGAAAAGTGGTAAACTTGCCGTAAAGGATGCTGGATACCTGAGTGTACAGTAATATTTAGAAACTGAATTTGCGAAGTGTTTAAGAGTGGTGATTAGATAACAGATTTGCATTTTTGACAAATGAGTTAAGTTTATCTCAATGACACCTTTATAATAATCTTAGGGTAAAGATTTCCCTTAGGTCAGTGCGAGGGCTTACTATATTTTTATTATTTATTTGTAAAGTTATAGACACTGTGGTTATGAAAATGAACCATATTTCTTCTTTTCAATTGAGAGAATTTTTACAGTACTAACTTATATTAATAAATTATATTAAGGCCAGGTACTAGTGGCTCATATCTATAATCCTAGCTACTTAGGAACCTAAGATCTGAGGATAGCAATTGTAAACCAGCCGGGCCACAAAAGTCCCTATAAGACTCCTATCTCCAATTAACCACTCAAAAACCAGAAGTGTAGCTGTGGTTCAAGGTGGGAGAGTGCTAGCTTTTGAGAAAAAGCACTCAGCAACAGTACCCAGGCTCTGAGTTCAAGTCCCATGACTGACATAAATTAATAAAAATAAAAAAGTAAATAAAATTAAAATTTTAGCCCTTTTGAGTTCATCTCATTATTTTTATCTTTTCCCTAAACTTCCCTGTCTTCTTAAAGACTTGCTAATATATTTATCTTCACATGCTATCTTGAATGTTCTCAAGGTAAAAATAAGTAAATAAATAAATAAATGCTTGAATGATTATCATGAACCTGTAATTCTTCTAAATGGCTTCAAAATACTTATTAGTTTAATATTCTCAACAACCCAGCAGTACAACTAATATTACTATCAATGTTTTCTTTCTTCTGCTTTTTGATATATAGGCCGGGGTAGCCCTAAACTGCTGATTGTCCTACCTCAGCCTCTTGAGTGCTGGATTATAGTTATATACCACCACTCCCAGGCATTATCAACATTTACAAAAGTGTGATACCATGTCCCAGTTTACAAAATTAGAAAAAATAGCAACAATAGAACTTGGATCCATGTCTAATTTAGCTCCACTAATCACACTCCTATAGATTTTTTTATATAACAGTGCAAGAAAATATATTGCTTGCAATATATTATGTTGCAGTTGGCTCTAATTAATTATAAAATAACACAGTAACCAAAACTGATGCTAATCAAATAAGTGACAGATTTTTAGAAATTTATGCATGGGGTCACTTGTTGAAAGAAAATCAAAGAAAGAACAGGAAAAGATATATAGACTAAAACATATTCTTATGATCCCTATTTAGGACAACCTTATGATTTAACTCTATTCAGTTCTGGCATCTGGAGTTAGCATCGGCTGCACAGGTAAAAGGCTCTGTGCTACACAACTACACCTATTTCACACAGGTACTGACTCCTCCATCTCCTCCTTCTTCTGTCCACCCCAGTTATGTGTGTCCTTGCTAGAACCCACCTCTCAGTGAGTGCTTATAGCACTTGGGAAAATGGTGCATATTTATTAGCTTCTTACAAATGGTATCACTAATGATACAAAACATACAGGCAAATAAAGTGGTCCAGAAGGTCCTGAGACAAGAGTTTCTACCCCAGGAAAGTTGGTGTATACCACCTCTTATATATAAAAGTGTTCCCCAAACTCTGATGTTTACAAAATGTTTAGTGGAAGTTTTATTATGTAGACACAATTGGTTACAACATTGGCCTTGGGGATTAACTTGGTCCCAGCCCCTTGTCTCTGGATGAGAAATACCAAAAATTTCAACTCTCTAATCCTGAGGTTGGTTCTTTCAGCACTGATTCTCCACCTTCCAGGAGGGAGTCTGCTCTTTAGCATAGCTTCAGTCTTGGCTGAAAAAATGTCTATTATGGATAACAGAAGGCATTTCTCTTCCCCCTCATTGTGAAAATTGTAAGGGTAAATTTAGGATCTCTGGGCCATAATCCATGCAGGAAGGCAAATAGATACCTCGCTCTGTATTATAATGTTATACTTGCTTTTGTTTCTCTGTTTAACAATGCTTTAAAGGAATTTTATAATAATCCTAGCTTCTAGAAAAGTACTTGGGTGAACTTTATTCCTCTTGTTGAAACTAAAGATGACTTTTTTAAATCATGCTCGAATCCTTCATGCACTAGGAAATCTAACATCAAATGTCCTGCTAGCAACAGATACTTTCACTTACCAGTTAAATTTTCTCAGAAAAAGTAGTTAAAATGTGTAAAAAGATTGAGCATTGTCTCATGTGCTTTAGGATCATTAGAAAACCATCTAATTTCTCCTGTGAAGTTCCTGTAATGACTACTTAAGTTCTCACCCCACCTCCAGTTTCCTCCCAGTTGCTATTTTCCCTTGAGACCTCTTGAAGTACATTCTACCATTTCAGAATCTGGAATAGTACATACAAATGCACCCTGTGTGTCATAGACATAGAGCGTGACAAAGGGTGGCTTTCAGGAGCTCCCATTTTATGTCTCTTGCTCCACTGAGATGACTGCCAAAATAAGTATGCCAGCCATTCAAGTCAGGTACCCCCAGGATCCTTGAGATAAGGAAAGGTCTATTTCTTTTCATCTGTACTCAGTCCTCTTTGTCATCCTGAAGTTGCAAAACTTGTAGGAGAACTGACTATAATGAACTCGCATCTGATAGGTTCCAACTACTTACTTCCTCAAGAGTATATTGAATTTTAGTCCTCTTCTTATTCGCTCTCCTTTGCCTCATTACTGCAATCAGAACAATTTAATAGTGAAGACTCTCATTTGCTATGTAATATGGCCTGCTAAGTTTACATTAAGAAACTCATAAATAAATTTATTAAAGTAAAACAATTGTAGAAAGCTATGGCTTCTACCCCAGAATCCTCCATTAGTTCAATAACAATTGCCTGGGGAAGTAACAGTGAATTAAAATAATTTAAAAGTTGTTTTGTGGTTGTTTGGTTTGATTTTTGTTGTGACTGCCGTAGTGTGGCTTGAAGTCAGGGCCTCAGGTACTTAGCTTTTTCTGCTCAAGGCTGGCACTCTACTACTTGAGACATCCCTTTACTTCTGGCTGTGTTGGTGGTTCATTGGTGATAGAGTCTTGAGGATTTATCTTCTAAGGTTGGCTTCAAACTGCCATTCTCAGATCTCAGCCTCAGATTATAAGAGTGAGCCACTGCCACCAAGCTTGCAAGTATTTTTCAGAACTATCTACATCCACAGATTTGACCCTTAATTTATGCATGGAGATAATTGTCCTTGGAAAACTATTAGGTTCTTTTGGAAATAAGATTTGTAGAATCAGTGTCTGTGTGGAGAAGAAAGGCAGCAAAATTAAACAGACACTGGCCTCTGATAGGGTCCCAAAGTAGCTTTCCAAGCTGGGATGACCCTTCCGAATCTTTGGTCCAGGGTCCTGGGCCTTTGTAAGCGCTCATGCTGACCAATCATGACAGGTGAATTGTCCTCACAGATATTGCAGGAAAATAGGTAAAGTGATCCTCCCAACAGGAGGAAAGAGCGCATGTGTCCTAAATGATCAACATGGTCCCATTCATGATCAATGGATCTATTTGATATACCAGAAAACTTACTGCTTCTTTCTTTCTTTCTTTCTTTTGGTATTAAAGTCTGATGTTTAATTCAGGGCCTCAAAAAACTTGCTTTTCTTGCATCTTGAGCAAAGCCAAAGCCTCTAACACTGCTTGTGGCTGATTATTATTAAAATTGTCAGATTCATCCTTCCAGGTTAGCCTTGATTAGCCATCCTGTAGTCTCAACTTCCCAACTAGCAAAGATGGCAAGTGTGCACCACTAGCTCTCTTTTTTTAGAGTTAATTAGAAGCTTTCCAGGCTAAAGAAAAACATGCAGCGCCGGAAGGACTTTCAGTTCTCTTCCTCACCTTGGCACTTAGAACACTAGACAGAATTCTGTTTCCTCTCAGTAAGGAGAATCTTCATAATAATCTGGCTAGTCCTAGAAGAAAGTCACATGTGTATTAATACCAGTCCTTATCAAGGATATGCTTCACCCTATGTCAAAGAGAAAGGTCCTCACCTCCCATATCTGTACTCACATAATTTCTTAGTTAAATTGATTGAAAGGTTAAGTCAAAGAACCTGGAAAAGAATGAGCAAAGTGATAAAGATGAGGAACTGATGCTTGGGTGACTTGCTTGGATGGGCTGTCCTATAACTTCCTGTGATGATGCAAATGGTCCATGTGCTTTTCCATCAACATCCAAATTGGTGTGTGTGGCTACCGAATACTTGAAATGTGGCGAATGGGCATAATTGCCTAATTTCAATTAATTTAGATGAAAACGAAGGAAAAGAAACCTATGTGATTAACAGCTATTATGTTCAACAATACAGATATAGTAGGCCTAGCAACTGGATTAAAAAGAGAAAAGGATTGAATAAAAGAGGAGAGAAAAAGAAGGACAGAGGGAAGAAAAGAGGAAGGGAGAGAATAAAACAATTTGGAAAGGGGATTTATCATTGTCAACTTCTCCAGATTATCAGAACTGTAGGATATGGGTTTCTATACTATGATATTTATTAACACTACGATACTGCATAGAAAAAGCCAAATCTTTGGCCTCTGGAAAGGAAAACATTCTGAAACATATAGCATGAAGGTTTAGGAAGCAGAATGACTTTAGATTTTTTTCCCCAGTCCTGAGGCTTGAACTCAGGGCCTTGACTTTGTCCCTGAGCTTCTTTGTGTGCTCTACCACTTGAGCCACAGAACCATTTCAGGCTTTTTCTGAGTAGTTTATTGGAGATAAGATCTCACAGACTTTCCTGATCAGGTTGGCTTTGGACCATGATCCTCAAATCTTAGCCTTCTGAGTGGCTAAGATGATAGGCATGAGCCCAGCAACTTTAGATTTTTAAGTGGAATACTAAACGCTCAAAGACAATGACCAATGGCCTAAAATTTCTAAGAGCTTAGCACCAGTGGCTCATGCCTATCATCTGGCTACTTGGGAGGCTGATATTTGAAGATCACAGTTTGAAAACAGCCTGCACAGTAAAGTCTGTGAAGCTCTTATCTCCAATTAAGCTCTCTAAAAGCTGAAAGTGGAACTGGAATTTAAGTAGTAGAGCACTATCCTTGAGCACAAAAGCTGAGGGCAGCACCCAGGACCCAAGTTCAAGCCTCAGGAAACACACACACTCACACACACACACACACACACACACACACACACACACACACACACACACACACCTATAATCCTGAATACAGCATTATAAAACCCAACCAATGCTAGAAAAAGGAGATAAGGATGGAGACAACAAATGGAAATATGGTGAAGGGAAATGAGTTTGTTCCAAGTACACTGAGTGCATATATGGAAACATCACGGTGAAATCCCTTCATATTACAAATGCAGGTGAACTCAAAAATAAAGTTAATGCATAAACCAAAAAATAAAAAAGAAATGTATAAAAAAGTGATTGCTTAAAAAGTGGCAAGAGACTTGCAAAGTTTTGCTTCTGATTCTGAATAATGGGACCTGGAACTTCTGGTTTTGTAGGAACTATTGGACTGCTTCATGCTACATGAATTTATAAGCTTGATTTAATTTTTAAAGATTTTTGTATGTCAAATTAGTGGCACCAAATGTATTCAGAAATTACCAACCTTTGATTCTACTGGCACTCATTCAAACCTGTGCGAACTTATTAGTAATAATATACTTCCTAAAAGCTTATGAAAACATACAGCAAATTAAATTAAATTGAATAAGCAACTTCTCCCCTTTTCTATGTCAGATAGTTACAATGGATGATTTGGCCTTTTAGGCAAAGGGAAATGCATAATGCTCCAAAGAAAGAACAACATTAAAGACATTATATGATGATGGTGGAGGAGGGAGTTGGCAGAAAGGCTTCCCTGCTCTTAAGAGAGATCCACTCCTCTGTGTGGTAGAGTGATCACATCTTCTGTAAATGCCAGGTGTTCTGGTGGGTGACTTTACCAGGGACCTCAATAAGCCTGTGCTAAATTCCTGACATCTAGTGGGATCCTGTCATTCTATCCTAGGTCATTTTCATAGCCAAAAGAAATAATTCTGTGTAAAGAATAAGCAAAATGTTAGCCAGCAGGGAGACAAATTAGGCAAAAGAGCACTGGAACTGGATCCCAGAATCAGAATGGCTCCTCCATCTTCCTTGGCAAGGAAATAAAGTAATGAGATTTGTAAGTGTGGCTCCTTGATTCTTTTCTCTATTAGACGTGATATTATATTAAGAATCAAATATTATAGATGATCTAAATCCTTCAATTACTAGTTTAAGAGTCCTAGATATAGAAGAAGGAAATAAAGGAGGAAAAAAAGGAAAAGAAAGGTTTTAAAGGACTGCCTTGTTAAATTTAACAGATTTCCTAAGACATAACACCAAATATCCCCACAGTTTCCTCAAATGACAATTTGAATGTATATGGTTTTATCCCAGTAGACCTTACCCTAACTCATCTGTGCAAAACACCCTTAACTCATCTGACTCACCTCACCTAAGCCATGAGCCATCTGTCATATGTTGTGATAGGAAGTTTAACAAGTTACCTTTAGAAAGGTAACTGGTTGAAGGTTTGTTGTTCAGTTAACAAGGGCTGTTCAACCATAGCCTCAACAACAAGGCTGATTACATCGCCATCTTCACATTTGGGGGAAATCTAGAATATCACATTTAATTCTACTGCAGCAATACTCAAAACATTCCAGAACTGTTTTTGCATCCACCCATGAGGGGCCTTGATGGGAGAAGTGAGGATAAATGCAACCTCCATCATTCGGTATTTCAGCCTCACTTGCTAGTGCAACTTCTGAAGAAGCCTCAGGCATTGAGGCTTTTCCATTTCCCTGTCATCAGTGGTCATGGTCCTTCAGTGGCCTTTGAGTTGTCAGCAACACTGCTTATCAAGGGGAATTATGTGGAAGCCAGTAGTTAGCAAGCCTCAAAGTGCTGTGCCGACTCCTGAAACCACAGGTCCGCCCTTCTCAGTTCTCTTCCCATGTGGAGCAGAAATCAGTTGATCTGTTTGCAAAGATGGAAAATATTCTCCTAAATCTCCTGTTGTGAAAAGTATAAATGATCACTTTCAATTTTCATCTTATCATAACTAAGAGAAAAATGTAATTCCAGAACAAATGACACTAGTTTTCAAGTGAAGTTGCATTCTCTTGGTATAAAAGCTTTGAGTGTCTTTAATTTCACAAGTGGGCACTGACTGAACCCTTTTTCCTCAAATGATCATGAAAAACAAAACCAGCCTAAATAGGAGAAAAAGAAAATAACTTTAATACCTCTAGACAGAGGGAGAGTCCTACCTCATCCATGTTAGAGGAGAGAGAAACAAAGGTTCAAATTACTGCTGTGTTGGTTTCTAGGAATCTTATCTACAGCTATCTTCCAAACACAGGATTTTGAGAGGATAATTTAAGGTATACCAGATGTTTATCAGGATCATCTTGCCATGTTCTGAGTCCTTCTTAAGACTTCAGAACTTATTCCCTGGAGTCGTTAGGTGACATCTCACAGGGTTTTTTGGGGGGTGAAGAAAGGAACCCTTAGTCAGGTTCCCTTTCAGGCAATCTTCAATCAATGACTGGCCAGCTATGGGAAAGCAAAGCATCGTAAAGTATGCAGCAAGGCCCCATTACTCTCTTCTAATTAGGAACAGTTGTGAAGGATCCTCCCAGCACTAGAATTCTTCACAAATTGACCTAGGTCCTTTGTTCAGGTTTAGCATGGCCCTACTTTCCCCTGTGCTTATCCTGGTTTGTTCCTAACGAACATTAATCCTGAGGATATTTCGTATGACCTGCCCAGCTTCGACTCTGCTTTAGTTGGCTTCTTAGGACATACTATGTGTTTGCTGCTCTCTTGTCCTTTTCTTCTATCTCCATCATCTATGTGTAAGTCTGTCACTGTCTCTGTTCTGTCTCCTCTCCCCCCCCCCCCGCACCACCTCGCCCTTTCTTTCTCCCTATTCCCCTCCCTGCCAAATTTCTGGATTTCTGTCATGATGAAAACCAAGAATTGAATTAAATCAGTTTTCAAAGGAACAAAGCAGACCATGATAAGGGAGATTCTGGAGTTGCTAACAAGCACAAATTGGCAATGTGAGCAACTCTAGCTAGAGGGAATAGCACTGAATCACAACTCTGTAGTACTCTAGTAGAAAATAAGTCTTTTGCTAGTGTCAAGTATTAATCTTGTAATATTTCTTCTCTTTTTTTTTCTTTTTTTTTTTGTGAGTCATGGACCTTGAACTCAGCCTGGGCATTGTCCCTAAGCTCTTCAGCTCAAGGCTACCGCTTTATCCTTGAGCCAAGTCCACTTCCCATTTTCTAGAGATTAGTTGGAGATAAGAGTCTCAGGTCCTTTTGTGCCCAGGCTGGCTTTGAACCTTGATTCTCAGATCTCAGTCTCCTAAGTAGCTAGGATTACAGGTGTGTGCCACCACTCCAGCTACCCTTGTAATATTTTTTTTTTGCCAGTCCTGGGCTGAAGCTCAGGGTCTGAGCATTGTCCTTGGATTTTTGCAAGCGTAGAGCTCTACCACTTGAGCCAGAGCACCACTTCTGGCTTTTTTTTTCTATGTATATGGTACCTAGGAATCGAACCCAGGTCTTTGTGCATGCTAGGCAAGCACTCTACCACTAGGCCAAACTCCCAGCCCAAACCTTTTAATATTTCTATTGGATTTGGCATGCATCGGTGAGGGAAGATTCTTAATGACATAAGCTGAGGTCATTAAATGTTCTTTCTCACTCATCAGCTAGGTCTCTGCTCTTCCATTATGTTACATACACGAAATCTATGGCAGGAATAAAACAACGACTTTGTACCCCCAAATATGCATAAGGCATCCCTGTAAGTTGGTTAGTCTGCCATTAATTATTGTTTTTCCACCACATTTGGCATGGACCATTTCTGTTCCCATTTGGAAGGCTGTCTTTTCACCCCTGGGCTCATCACACCTGTCAACTCTTTTCTGTTCAGAGCTGGGATACAATTACCCTGTCCATGCTCAGTGTAGAAATGCTTTCTATCCACTGGAATTTTATCTGGTGCTTTTCACAGCTAATATTAACAACAGTGACAACAATAATGTGGTCACCTACCGAAACAATACCGTGTGTCAGGCATTTTATCGCTTTTGACCACATTTAATCAGCACACAATACTCCGTGTAGATATTATTGCTTTCACCATGTTTTAGAAATAAATGAATGGAAAGCCAGGAGACTGTCACCTTCTTGGGCTCACAAACCTAGAAAACGGTGAAGTGAGGATTTAACTTAGACTTTCTAGTTCCAGAGCCTTGATTATTAACTTCTCTGCAGTTATTGCCTTTTAGTTTTCATTTTTTATGTCATGTATTTACTTATTTATTGTGTTTTATTGTCAGAGTGATATATAGAGGGATTACAGTTACATTTATCAGGTGTCATAGGTGCATTACTTCTTGAATATTGACACACCCTTCCCATGTTTTTCTACAAGTCCCCCCCCCCAACCCCTACCAATAATCTTGGTTTTCCCCTTACCTTCTCCATTTCAAGTAAAAAGATTAGATCAGATACAGTAACAGCGTGAGATAAACCATAAGGGGGAAGAAAAGAGAAAAGAAATAACTTCACATAGTACTTTAAGAACAACAATCACAAAGATAAACCTTTTGTTTCCATATCCTGGAGTTCATTTTGCTTAGCCTCATCCTATATGTAGGCCATATGTACATAGCTTTTGAGCTATTGTAATCCTCTGCTAGGAGAATCTTAGATGTATACTAATTATTACACATAAGGGAAACCATGGAGCCTATGTTCCTTTGAGTCTGGTTTACTTCATTTAATATGATTTTTTTCTAAGTCTTTCCTTACAAAAGGGTGATGTCATTCTTTCTGATGGCAGCATAGAATTCCATTGTGTATAAATACCACATTCATTTGTGTCTTTAAAGAAGCTGCTTGTCAGGATAACCTGATAATTGCAAGACTCTATCTCCAAGCATGGTCATAGTATAACATGGTTAGATGGGAACACATGTGGGGAAGACCAATACTTATCCCCAGCCTCTGGTGATGTTTATTATTTTAAATAATCTTGGAGGGGCATGCATGGCATGGATAGGTTTTGCATCTTGGTCATCTTGTATTTATTGGCCCTGTTCCTTCTAACCTACTTGGGAGATAAGGGGTCACTCAAGCCATTGTTCTAGCCAACTTTTTCATCTTTCCTCAAGTATTAGAGGGGTGAAGTAACACAGGCTGTGTTGGACAAAGCTTCTATCTACTCTTGACTTGGCTAACTGTTAGACATGATCTCGGCAACATAGAGGAGAGGGATGAAGACCTATATTTTTTCTAGCTAGATTAAAACTATGATGATGAAGATTCTTGGAAATAGCGTGTTGATCAAAAGTTCCCTTTCCCTTTGTGTAGTCAATTCAAATGGAACTTGTTTTGTCAATTGCTGAAAAGAGTCTCTAGCATCTTAATTGATATAGACTGGATTCTCCCAGACTAATGGTGAATCTAGACCTCAGGACTACATTTCTCAAAATCTACACAGTGCTTCCACACTCTAAAACACTGTAATATTGATTGAACTAGTTTTGAAAATTAGCTGACAATTTATTCTAAGTATACTTTAAATTACATACTGACTTAGGTGACTCTAGTGCATTCAACTTAAATGTCTTTGCTTAAAATCACACACTTTAAAAATGTAAATGTTAGCCAGGTACCAGTGGCTCAAGCCTATAATTCTAGCTACTCAAGAGGCTGATATCTGAGGATTGCAGTTCAAAACCAGCCCATGCACAAAAGTCTGAGACTCTTAGCTCCAATTAACCATTAGAAAACCAGAAGTGGTGCTGTGGCTCAAAGGGTTTGGCAGTGTCCTTGAGCTGAAAAGCTCAGGGATAGCGCCCAGGCTCAGAGTTCAAATCTTACAACCAAAAAAAGAAAAAAGAAAAATGCAAATGTCTGTAAATTCATCAGTGCCATAAAAAAGAACTATATTATTTCTATCTCTACCTACATGAGTTTTCTTCCTTATTACTTTACTCATGCTAGAATATGAGGAAGATGGAGCTCTGAGACAGGTTTGCTGTAGAAAATTGGATGTATACAGTAGCATACAAAGAATAAATAAATATTATAGTGGAAGAACACGGACCTAGAAAAAGGAAGTTTGGCAAATTCTGCAGTTAGGGGAGTTCTTTCAGACATGGGCCTGAACTTCCCCATACATAACCTGCATCCATTTGATAATCTCACTTCTTTGCTTCTGCATTACATTTTTTTTGTTTTTGTTTTTTTGCATTTTTTATTGTAATTAGTAAAAGGGTTACATGATATTTGCCAGATAGAAGGTGCATTAATTCACATACATTGATACCCTTTCACTTGGCCAGGATCAGGAAAACGAATAATAACAGATGCTGGAGGGGATGTGGCCAGGAGGGATCACTACTACACTGTTGGTGGGAGTGCAAACTCGTTCAACCACTATGGAAAGCAGTGTGGCAGTGCCTCAAAAGGCTAAACATAGAACTCCCCTATGACCCAGCAATTCCACTACTTGGCATTTACCCAACCATCCAGAAACAAGGACCTACTAAATCCACTAGCACAACAATGTTCATTGCAGCACTATTCACCATAGCAAAGATATGGAACCAACCTAGATGTCTCTCAGTTGATGAGTGGATCAACAAGTTGTGGTATTTGTACACAATGGAATTCTATGCTGCTGTCAGAAAGAATGACATCGCCCCATTTGTTAGGAAATGGAAAGACTTAGAAAAAATCTGCATTACATTTTTCATTTTGTTCTATTTTCTTACTTTCATGTTTTGATTGGCTTATATCATTTACACAAAGGAAGATTATATTGTTACATCTCCACAAGTTAACACTGCATTCTAATCCATGTTACCCTTTTTATCACATTCCCTACTCCAACACTGCCTCCCCCAGAGGGTTCCGGGTATCATTTTCAGAGTTACAAGTCATGTATGCCTCTACTTTATTAAAGGAAAGGAAATGATGGCTGTAGGCACTTCTCATTCACCAGCCACTCTACAGAATCCGTCTGAAGTTAACACTAGTCAGTCAGAGCTTCAGGTTTGTGTTATTAGTAAATGCTAAGGTCGTCTAAATTAGAAGAGTATTAGATGGACCCTATATTTCTTATACAATATTA
Source organism: Megascapheus bottae (assembly GCF_031878675.1). Classification (NCBI taxonomy): domain Eukaryota; kingdom Metazoa; phylum Chordata; class Mammalia; order Rodentia; family Geomyidae; genus Megascapheus; species Megascapheus bottae. The sequence goes on from NC_143510.1 coordinate 21,104,348, forward strand.
AAATTATATCAAGCGTTTGTTCTTTCATAGTTTCTGTATACCATCCAATTTAAACCCTGACATCATTGTGTTTTTCCTTGCATAAAGCTTTTTTTAGCTGCAGCTTACTCTGAAAAGATGCAGCCATTGAAACCTGAGAGCATTTCTTGGATTCAAAATGCTGTCAGCTTAAATGAATGATTTTGCCTTGTTTTACCTATCTACTCTTTTGTAGCTAAATAGCTGTAGTGTGCAGGCTTCCTAAATCTCTTTCTAATTTGTCTTCTTGCTCTGTTGCTAGCATTTAAGTTTCTTAGAGACAACCTGGCTGTGAGTTGGCTTGAGAGCTCCAGGAAAGTGAGTGGTAGGGCTCAGTGGGAGAGTGCCCAGGCAGAGCGGGCTCCCCATCATAGGCCATCATGAGGGAAATATAATTTGTACTTCACTCACTGGTGACTGAGTTTTCTGGCTGAAGCAAAAAAAATTCAAAGGGAGGTTTGTTACATAATGTTGTCTGAGGACAGCTTTTCTCTGTTTCCTAATCGAATCTGGGGGTAGGTCTTGTTGCTAGCCCTGTGATGCAGTAAAAGGATTTATGGCTTAAAGATTCCATGTCTTATTTCTGTTTCTTGTGAGTGATGTGTATCTCAGTCAGTTTGCCTCTCCTACTTGCAATGTTCCTACTAGACCATTTACAAGACTTGTTTGATCACAGGACCTCGAGTCAGAAGAGCTTGTAGAATGCTGAATCAGAGAAACTTACATGTTATGAACTAAAGACCACTCAGTGTGTTTGCCATATATACTATTCTAACCAAACTGCTGTTCTTGAGCAAGACATGTACAAATGTACATTTCCTCTGATGTTCCACAGATTCAGTTGAAAAACTTAGTAAGCAGCTCTGGATTGTGTGAAGACTTCCTAAGCAATTCCATTCATACTATTGGAGACAGCTACATAACCATCCTACTTAACCAATGGGCCTATCCAGTAGGAGAAGGATAAAAATAAACTTTAGCATTCCTGCTGAATATAGTATGTATCTGTATTGTAATCATATCCTTTAATGATTTGATTCTCTTAAGCCCCACATCAAGGTGTTTTATGTGCCATAAAAGTAAATGAATGGAATTGGGAAATGGTTAAACTTCACATGTATTGCTGACATGTCCACCTGCCAAAATCTACCTAAATCATGGAATCAAATACATGAAGTTTAATTTCTAGGAGTTTTGATAAAACTTGGTCATTGTACCCTCTCCTTCTGTAGAGAATTAGTTGTTAAATGGGATATAGTTTGAAAAATAGTTTGCTCAGGTTTTTTTTTTTCTGACATTCATTCTTAAATCTTGATTAGACCTCAGCAAAATCTTCTGTAAAGAAATCTGATAGTGATTGAGGTCTTGTGGGTACATAATACCTGTCATAACAACTCGTCAACACTATATCAGGAAAGCAGCTTGAGACAATATGTGAACAAATTTCACAGCAGGGTTCCAATAAAGCTTTATTTGCAAAAACAAGCACTGGGATGAAATATACAAATTCCTGATCTAGATAATGAACAAATGATTTCTCCTCTAAATACCTCCAAACCAAGATATTTTTTTGTTGCTTTCCAGTCCTGGGGCTTGAACTCGGGGCCTGGGTCTTTTGCTCAAGGCTATCTCACTACCATAGCACCATTTCCAGATTTAAAGGTTAATAATATTTAGAGGTTAAAACAAGAAATAGGGAAGCCAAAAATTCCTTTTAACCTCCCTAGATACCTCATTGTTTTACATATTTGCTAGATCTAAACAATTTATATGAGTTTAATAACAGAATATTGAAGTAAATTCCTTCCCCAGGTATCTAAAGAAGACATTAAATATCAGCATTTATGGCCATATCATCCATGAAACATTCCACAGACTGTATTACTCAGTGGCTTGATAAATTCTGTGAGAAAAAAATAGAAATAAATAGTAATGCACATGATTAGGAACAATTGAGTGATTGCAATTTTTGAAAAGACAAATTTGATAGAAACACATCATCTTTCTTGATTTGGGCATTATTCTGTGTGATTATAATTCCCATCAAAGAACCTCCTTCTAACCAAAGTGTGACTAAGTATTAACATACAATAGTGAAAAAGTAAATTTTGCTTCTATCACATTATAATACTTGCTATACTTAGACTATGCAGGGATTCTTTAGTATGTGTTTTGAGATAATTCCCTTATTTATATTCTTGATTCTTACTGTCACAATTATGTTCTAAGACATTAAATAACTAAGGCATGTTTTCTAATCATTCCAACAAAGTTTAAGAGACAAATATCCACCATTCTCTTTCTACCTCTAAAATCTTTCCTTAATATGTATTTCAGAACAAATCCAAAAGTGAAGATCAATTCTCATCTTCCCTTTTTATGTTACCCCTATATTTCTTTTTTATATATTTTTATTGTAATAAATAGAAGGGTTATACACCTATATTTCTTTTAAAAGTAAATATTATTCAAGGTCACACCTATAATTCTAACTATTCAAGTGGCTGCGATCTGAGGATTGCAGTTCAAAACAAGCCAGGATTGGGAAGTCCATAAGGCTTTGTTCAATTAACCATGAAAAAAGACACAAGAAGAGCTATGACTCAAATGTTAAAGTTTTACCCTTGAGCATAAAAACTCAGCAACAATACCAAGGACCTGAGTTCAAGCCTCAGTATTGGCACAAAAAGGCATAAATATCAAATTCTTTAACATAAAAATACAAGATCCTTAATAAATGTAGGTGAATTCTTATTCCCAACCTCATATCTCATAATATCCATCACACATCTTGGTGTAGCATACAATAAGGAATGCTAACATGTTTTTTATTTATTTAAGCCCTCTTAGTCTTTGATATTCTTATTCCCTGAGTTTGGACAAATATTATCTTTGCTAAAACAAATCAAAGGCCTATTTGTAGTTGTTGCTTTTTCTATCCTGTAACTTCTTCCTTATTTTCAACAAATATGTCCCTATCAAGGTCATACCATCCATCTTCAATCAGGACTATCTTTAAAATCAGAGAAGACCTTGACAGCATCAAACCTTGCGTAGGTCAGCCTGGTATCTCATCTTTCTTGTTGATCTGATTGCATTGTACATAATTAGACAATGACTTTTCAGAGTGCTTTGTGAAACTGTTGTGAGAGTCATTTATTCTGACATCTAAGTTAAATTAAAATTAGTTTGGGAACTATCACCAGTATCCTGAAATTGGTGTCCTTCTGGTATATCATTAATGTAAAGATTTGTAATAATATTTAGATGAAATAGTCATAAATTCATTGATAGCAGACTGTTTTTCATATACAGTATGAGTTTAGAGTAAAAATTAATTTTTCATTATTTTCTAATATTGTAGGGTCTACTGTATTATCACATTTACTTCGCTACTAGTTTGATAAAGTTAGAAACCATCCTACTCTTCTAATTTGACTTAACATTAATTATTTATAGTTGACCTTTTTGTTACTAACACAACTCAAAAACCCATTTTGTGATATCAATGCAGAGTAGATTTCTCTAGAAGTAAGGTTTCCTGACTTGTGGCATTAGCCGGTGAATTTTCCTGAATCTCTCACACACGTTTTGATTGTCACAGGGTGAAAATTCGGGGAATTCCAGGCTCTTACTTTAAATGACAACTTCTCAATGGCTGGAATATTTGATAATATTAGAGCAGTGCTATTATATTTTCATGTGGTCATTATTACAATTTTAAAACATTTAGTCCTACATGTATGTATACACATGTAGATAGAAATAGACACCAAGATGGAAAGCAAATTGAAGACATTGTATTTTTTTCTTCAATCTGTCCTGGGCTTGAACTCAGGGCCTGGGCACTTGAGTTTCCTCAAGTCTAGTGCTCTACCACTTGAGCCACAGTATCATTTCTGTGTTTTTTTCTGTGTATATATTATTGAGGAATCAAACCTAGGGCTTCATACATGCTAAGCAAGCACTCTACCGCTAGGACACACTCCTAGCCCCAAGACATTGTATTGTATTTATCTGTCTAAGAACTTAAAGAGAAGTGAGTGGAACCAAGAAAGACTATGATTGTATTCATAATTTTTCCTCAGTTCTGGGGCTTGAATTCTGGGCCTAAGCACTATCCCTGAGCTTCTTTGTGCTCAAGGCTAGTGCTCTACCACTTGAGCCATAGCCCTACTTCCAGCTTCTTCTGAGTAGTTTATTGGAGATAAGAGTCTCATGGACTTTTTTTTGCCAGTCCTGGGCTTGAGCTCAGGGCCTGAGCACTGTCCTTGGACTTTCTCAAGGCTAGAGTTCTACCACTTGAGCGTCAGCACCACTTCTGCCTTTTTTCTATGTATGTGGTATCAAGGAATCGATCCCGGGTCTTCATGCGTGGTAGGCAAGCACTCCACCGCTAAGCCAAACTCCCGGCCCTCTCATGGACTTTTCTGCTCAGGCTGGCTTTGATCTACAGTCCTCACATCTCAGCCTCCTCAGTTGCTAGGATTATAGGTATAAGTCACTAGTACCTGCCGATAATGCTTGAAGTTGATTGCTGAGTATATCATAGTATATCATGGTGTCTTGAGGTAGAATTAGAGTCTTAGGAAACTCCTGTTTTTCTATTTAGGCTATTACCTGATTGGAAGTGTGATGGTGTGACTGTTAGAATGATGGGAGTTAATCTCCTTTATATAAATTTAGCTGATTGTACATAAGCATACCCACAAATACATCCCTAGGAAATTGTATTACTGCCTGATTGGATTACTTGAAATCCTAATACAGCCAATTTGATGAATAAAACTCACCCTTAGTAGGCCATTCTCTGTTGTTCTGTGAGTTTCTATACTAAAAGTTATACAAACAAAATCCAGTTTCCAAGGTAATTTCTTTGATAAGACTGACAATGTGAATCTAAGTCTACTGTTTGATTTGGGTCTACCACAGAGAAGATGCTCATATCCCAATATTTTAGACTCAATTCTGCATTTTCACATTTGAGATTTTCTGAACAGCTTTTCTGTGTTTTTGCTTAATCTAGAATTTTTTTTAAAGAGAACAGATTTTGATATGCATTTGAACTTCGATAAGTACAATAGATACACATGCATTTATAAATTCAATAAGGCCAATTGATACAAAGTCCATACACTGGCTGATCAATACACAGAGGATTGAGCTCAAGTGTTAGTCAGAAGTCTCAAAATGTAGAATTTGAAGTTTGAAGCAAAGTTAGGGATGGGGTTAAAGGGGTTTTGAGATACTTGAAAGCAGGGATGAATTTTCTCTGTATAGAAACTTGGAAATTAGAAATTTTGCTTTAGATATTGTATTTTTGATGAAAAAGGGACAAAATACATGCTTTTTGCCAGTTCTGGGCTTAAGCTCAGGGCCTGAGCACTGTCCTTGGACTTTCTCAAGGCTAGAGCTCTACCACTTGAGCCATAGCACCACTTCTGGCTTTCTCTATGTATGTGGTACTAAGGACTTGAACCTGTGTCTTCATGCTTGCTAGGCAAGCACTCTACCACTAGGCCAAACTCCCAGCCAAAATACATCCTTTTAAAATGTATGTATTCTTGAATTTCATTAACATACAAATTCTAACTTCTGGAAATTCTATTTCTGCCTTAAAATGATTATAACCTACATTTTAATTTTTTTCTTGTGCAGTATTTCAATTATGTTCTTTGAAATTTTAAAAATGGCCACAAACACCTCACACCTTAACTCTAGCTACTCATTTGCCTGGGCAGAAAAGCTCATGAGGTCCGTATCTCCAACCTACCACCAAAAGCTGGAAGTACAGCTGTTGCTCAAGTGGTAGAGCATCCAGCTTTAGTACAAAAAACTGAGACGCATTTTAATTTCTTTGATCAAAGATAAAAGTAAAGCAAAACAAACACAACGATATTAATAATTTAGTCTTTTTGAAAAATTGTTTTATTATTATTCTAAATATGATGTAGAGAGGGTTTAACATTACATAAATCACGCAAGGAGTGCATTTCTTTTTGGACAATATCACCCCTTCCCTCATTCTCTCTAAAAATTCAGTCTTACCTGAGAGTAGGAATGAGATGAGGAAACATGGAAGAGTGATAAAAGGTTAACATTGACCAAGACGTATTTTGCACTTAACATGACTGCTAGAATTGAAACCCCTTTACATAACTACCTATAAAAATATTTTTTGAAGCTATGTCTTGTTATCAACATAGAAGGTGGGATGGATGAGTAATTCAGTTCACCTTAAAGCTGATGAAGACTGCATTCCAGAGAATGAGCCACAATCTCTACCGGTCTAACGGTTATATATTTAAGATCAACACCAATCAGAAGTCAAGCTGCACAGTTTTGATTTGTTTGTTTCATTCTGTTTACTTTATTCAAAATAGTTACTAAACTGTGAATAAGGTTAATAAATTAAAATTAATTATATGAAGCTGGAATGAAGCCAGGAGTTTGGCAAAGACCTGGGTTCAATTCCTTGGTACCACATACATAGAAAAGCCAGAAGTGGTGCTGTGGATCAAGTGATAGAGCACTAAGCCTTGAGGAAAGCCAAAGGACAGTGCTCAGGCCCTGAGTTCAAGCCCCAGGACTGGCAAAAAAAGAGGGGGGGCAGGATTACAAGGACCAAACAGATATAATAAATGCTCTGAAATATATAGCCACTTTGTGATTTTGAGAGTCAACTATCAGTGCGACATTCCTGAGATGAAATGGTGCATTTGTTGGTGTCTAATGCATTTTCTTTCACTTCCCCAGACAAAGCCAAAGGAAGGTCAAGAGCAGGGACCCACTTTGACTCAGCCCGGAGACGGAGCCGAGCAGTCCTTTATCACATCTCTGGACACCTGCAAAGAAGAGAAAAGAACAAATTGAAAATAAATAATGTAGGTGATACATTTGTACATGGTGAATGTTAGAAGTTTGCTTGGTGGTAGTGCTGAATTCACTAAAGAACAGCTCCAATTACTCATTTATTGGCATCCTTAAACTTTTTTTTCCCCACTATGGCTTGTGCTTGCCTATAAAGAATGAACTGGAAAAGGCTAGTGGTCATGAAGCACTGTGTAATAAAAGTTCTTCATCCTGTTAGTATCCCAGCCTGGAGATTAGAATATTATTGCAATCTGGTAACACATGGAACCAAGGACCCTATAAATGAGGGCATACTGGCTGCACTCTGAAAGAACGAAGGTGGCAGGTCATGTCACACATAGTATATTGGATGAAATGCCTCTAGTTTCATTGAGTTGCATCTGTTTTGCCCTTCACCATTTTCTTTTAATGCTTTAACCCAAGGGGAGCGTGAACAAACAACTCGTTACTAAATTTAAAAGTTCATATCATATACAAACCACAATTAGTAATCTTCCATAGGGAAACAATTGATTTGAAATTACGTGCCATCCTTTCACAGTTCCTTAAAAAGTTTGTTTCGATTACATTACCATCAGGCGGCTTTATGAAATCTACTGCTTACCTATCAATAGCCATAGCAAATCTATTCTGATGGGAAAATTTTTTGCAAATGTTTTCCGATTAATTGCATTTAGCACAACAACTTTACTTTCAGGAAGGATGCATGGTCAAGATGTTCTGAGAGTTGAGGATACAAGGAATTCTTTGTCGACTTTCTTTTATCCAATAACCTGTAGTACTATGTAATCTTATGTACAAATACTTTGATAAAAACAGACCTTTCATCGGGCATAGAAGGCATCTATTTCTCTAATTGTAATGGAAAGAGAGAGAGAGACAGAGAGAGAGAGAGAGCGAAGAGAGATGTTACAAATATATTGCAATCCAGTTTCTAGGAGGCAGAATAAAATACTTTAATCAAATTATATTCATTGGCCATCTCTCTGCCCTAGCTGGTCATGAACCACTATGGAGGTTCATATGATGTGTTATCTTTGGCTGGCCTAATACGAAGATTTTCTAGGTAGACATATGCCTAAATGACACTTTGATTCCTGAGAGTCCAGGAGGAGAATTAACTTCACATGTCACTCCCTCTAGGAATCCTACCCCAGGTTCCTGTTTACATGCCCCTTAAGTAACCAAGTCAGCCTAGGGGAAAGCAAGAAGAAACAAAGGTAACCATATTGAACTGGATTCCATGCAATTGCACCAACAAAGCACCTATATAAACACCATCCAGCAATCCTGTTATATGGAAACCTGTCAGGGTCTTCTAGGTCTGAGTTGAGAATCATTTAAATATCCCAATTATTAATGAGCTTTCAAATGCATTTGTTAAGCCTTCTGCCTTTCCCTTTAGACTTAACAAAGTACAAGCCACCACTTAAAATTCTGATTAAAAAATTCGTGACTCCCACTGCTGAGCTAATTGCTTAATTGCCTTTCATAGATGAAGTATAAACATCAAGATGAAATATTAAAATAATACACAGTAGTTAAGGATTTATCACCAACATAAGGACTCTGATAGAACTGGTAAGTCTTTCTTAGAAAGCCAAATATGGAATCAGGAAAGGTCTTATTCTCCAACTTTTTCAGGAAAGCAGAGGAGAATGGTTAAAGCACACATAGCAAAAAGAAAAGTCAGAGAGAAAATGCTCTGAATAACTTGACCAACTAATCTTTGGGAGAAATTCTGATTATAGCAACACACACACACACACACACACACACACACACACACACTAATTCTTTTATAGTTCCTAGTTGTTTAAAAATAAAACTTGAAAGTTCCTTTTTCTTATTTGGTTGTTATAGAAAGCTAGCACTAAGTATATTTTAATTAGTCTCATTTTTAGCAAACTGCAGAAACCAACTTAACTTAAAATTTCTACAGCAGGAGGAGAAGCTGTAGGACTTGGTCCTTAATCTGACACAAAGACACCTTTTCCTCACCATGCTTCTGCTCTGAGACAGTTTAATGGGCTTCAAATTCTGAAGGAAAAAAAAAAACCACATTTTTCCACCCAGATGATTTCATAAAGACGTGTGAAAGACTTTAGTGAGCATTTCCAAAGTTAACATGTACCTGAGCTGAACTGAATTCTCAGTATAACATTCAAGTCATATGATTGAATTATAATACAATGTGAATATTAAATAATGTCTTAAGTGGCTTATAAAACTGAAAAACACACGTTTTATTTTTTGAGTGGTGGTGATATCTAAGTTTCATCAAATCAATAGCTTCCAACCCTTACTTTCGACCTGTCTTCTCCCCTTAAACAAGGTAAAATTTAACTTTCCCCTTATTAAAATTACTTAGACTGAAAAATGTGTCATTCCTGATGTCTCTGAAAATTTCTTATTGTGGTAAATATTTAGGAAAATATAAATATAAGCATCAGTATGCACTAATCTTGAGAGGGATGTTATAACCTTGTGTTCTCTGCTGTGCTTCTGCCTGGCTTTTGTGAGAAGCTCAATTCAGAACTTCCTCTCCTCCTCTTCGGTTTACATTAAAATCCTCTTTGGAACTTAACCCTCAGAATCAGGCTGGGATAAAAACATTCCTTTTATTGATATCTGTCTGGAATAAATATATAGTGATTCATTGGGCACCAACAAACAAATTAGAAGAATCCTATCATAGTGATAATAGTGGCCTATTATGAAGAATTGGCATGATGAAGTGCCTTTATGGAATGAGTAAGAATATTAACAGAAAGTGGAAATATGTTGGGAATGTCTACTAGACATTTAGCATGACTAGACATGGAGACTCATGGCTAAGAGCCAATTCTTCTTGTTCTCTCTTCCTGTTTCATGAAGCCTTGGGTACTTTCGGGTTCCCTGAACACATCACATTATCTATTCTTCCCTCAATAACCGAAACAAGAAAACTGTAACTTGAAACTAATATGTATTCCAGAACTTTAAGCTAGTCTCTTCATTCAACTTAGCTTTCAAATATAAGAGCTCATTACTTATCTTGCATTTCTCATTAATTGAGGTCAAAGCAATGTCTGAAAGTATCTGGTTACAGGCTTGTCAAATTTCCACACACCCTATTGTTGGGCTTGCCATTGTGTCCTGGCAAAAAGGGAATTGTTCATCAATTTGGACTGCTTTTAAAGTGAAAAGCTTTTGCAGTTATCAGAAACTCCAGCTATTCTTCTGCATTTCATCAACTGTACAATGAATGTGGCCTTCTTCCTCCAATGACCCAAATAATCATCCTTAATTAACTGTTCATTACCTTACCATAGAACCAAAGTCTGGCCAGTGTTTGAATGCATCACTGTTCATAAATAATAAACGTTAGGGTGCCTAGTGGAAGCTTTACCAATCAACAGAATAAAAACTGTATGTACATTCTGATTATATTCTGAAAGGAATGTTAACAGCTATTTAGAATAGAATGTTCCTCATCTCTGTCCTTTTTAAGAAAGCAAATAAACTACCTTTGCTGACCTCAGCAAATCTCAGGTCTAATATACTCTTTAGCTAATGACTTTCATCCAAATGTCCTCATGGCACCAATCATAAAGACATAGCTTTGTGTTTATGTTGTGTGCAGGATCAGACTCTAGCTATTTTTAGATGACATTTTAACAATGATCTGTTTAGTAGTGAGAGAAATACAGATTACTTGCTCCACATTCGTGACAAAACTACACATTCCTGTTACAACAAAGATATCTGCTCAATTTTAATACAATCACATGCCACACGGCAGCAGCAAGATATTCCGACCATCGTGGTTTAGATTGTTTCATCCTTATGTGAAAACTACAGGCTGTGCTTCAACAAGCCTACATTGTGCATGTCAATTAATCAAACTGACTGCTTGACACATAAATAGATAAACAGTAGATGTCTAAGGCCATTGCTGGTTAGGCACTGGGTACTGCTTCAAATAGCTCTAAAATAACAGTGTATATAGTCACTGCATAAGCCAAAAACACAGTTGGTTATTGTAATGTTCAAATGTCATCTACTATTTAAAAAAAAAACAAGTGGCAACCCATTGCACAGCAGGAACCTGTTGGAATGATGAAGAAATAAAAGAGAATTTGGTCTCCAATGCCATAGACTGCCACAGAGTTCAGGGCTACCTGCCAATATTTACGTAAGAGAAATACACTCTTGTCTGGAAAAAAAATGTTATCTACTATACATTATCAATGTGTGGGCCCAACTTTTACATGACTGTTAATCTAATTAATCATCTCACATTAACCTCAGCACAAACCAATGCATGGAATCATTGATCAATACCTCTCAGTGGGGTCAGCCATTGTTTAGGAAGTTTATCTTCTACTGAAATGTAGTTAGGTAGCACGTGGCTGGATATCCATGTCAAGTTTTTAAAAGTCTTGCAAAATTTATTGCCACTGTACACACCAATGATCCCTCTCCCCAAAGTGTAATGTGTAAGTCTGAGCCTTGCTTCTAATGTATTTCTTTTCCCCCTTCTCTTCTTTTTTGTCTTGCCTCACAGAATGTTTTTGTAGATAAACCAGCATTTCCGGAATATAAAGTTTCTGATGCAAAAAAGTCCAAATTCATCCTTCTGCATTTCAGCACATTTAAAGCTGGCTGGGACTGGCTTATTTTGCTGGCGACGTTTTATGTTGCTGTCACTGTCCCTTACAACGTTTGTTTTATTGGCAATGATGACCTGTCCACTACTCGGAGCACGACAGTCAGTGATATTGCAGTGGAGATCCTTTTTATCATAGGTAAGAACCCACAGCTGCTTGCCTAAGTTTGCATATGGGAAGTAAGTGTATTCCAGATTTTTCCAACAGGAGTTTGAACTAAGATCAATTTGCATAGGCATGCCTCCACCTGTGATGCAAATTTTGGAGAGGTACATATTTGGGTTTCTGGAAACTGCCTCTCAGTTTTTCCACTCTTCCTTTACTCAAACAAATCTAATGTGATACGTGTTTCTAACTTACATTGTTTTTTGGAAGGCTTGAATAAAACTGTAATGACCACTTGTGTATCCTGCATGATGTAAGCCATGTAGAGTAAGGATGAGAATTAGCAGGAACTCATCTGTTGTATTCTGGAAGTAGACACGGATATCCACTGGGCATGTAGATCTTAGATCAAGTCTTTCCATGTTCTTTGAAGCATGTGAATGGCACTTTCCATGAGTTGTTTGGTTGCAGATGCCAAGCCCACAGGCCAATCAGAAGCTGAGAGTGTCTGCTTTCAACCAATGAACAGGACCGAAGGGATGTTTGCTAGGCTATTTCTCTTCAGAATACTGGATTGGTTGTTACCTGCTCCAACATTATAAGCTTTCTACTTTATATCTTTCTCTTAAGACCAGGTTCTGGGTTCCTTTTAAAACTTCACATTGACAGGGGCACAGAGTTTTGCCTAGTGGTTAGAATGCTTGCCTAGTATGCACAAAGACCCAGATTTGATTTGCAGGTACCACATTTGTAGAAAAAGCAGGAAGTGGTGCTGTGGCTCAAGTGGTAGGGTTTTAGCCTTGAGAAAACTCAAGAAAAGTGCTCAGGGACTGAGCCTAAGCCCAGGACTCCATAAATAAATAAATAATAAAACTTCACATTGACATCCTGTTGTGCATTGACGTTGGTTGGCTAATGATACCTCTTCATCTAGTAGCAGTGAGGACACATTCTGATTGTAAAGAGGCGAGCATGGGTAGGAAATATTTCAACCAAGTGGGTGAACACAGGGGTGAAAATGGAAGAATGGAAAAATGGAAAATGGAAAGGAAATAAGCAAGGCAAGTCAAATTTTTGCTTCCATGGTGGTAGTGTTTGTTTATGTTTTGTTAGGTTTTTTTGTTTGTTTCTGCTTTCTTGGTGAAGCTATTAACGGGCAGAGCCTAGCATTGTTTCTATAACTGAAGGTCAGTACAAACTTTTGTTGAATGAGTTTGCAGTGGCTTCCAGGACCATCGTAAACATCACACATACTGGGCACTTGTCTTAAGAGTCCTTTTGGGACCCCATCTCCCCTGCCCCCCCCCCAAAACGTGGCAGATGTAGTACACTTAGACAACTAGATGGCAAGGTTCACCAATCAGGTAGTTTTGGTAAAACCACGAACTATTATTTTTATTTTCTTTGTTTTTGATATTTTATGTTGGTCCTGGGAATTGAACTCAGCCATCAGGTCCTTTTCCTGAGTTTGTTGTTGTTGTTGTTGTTTTGCTGCAATAAACTTCCTACCACTTGAACCATATCTCCACTTATGGTTTTTGTGGGTACTTGATTGGAGATGAGTTTCATGGAGCTTCCTGCAGGGGCTGGCTTTGAGCCATGATCCTCAGTTCGCAGCCTCCTGAGTAGCTAGGATGACAGGTGTGAGCCACTGGCCCCAACATAAAGATTTTGTTTTTGTTGTTGATGATGCTGTTTCTGTTACTGGGACTTAAACTCAGTGTCCGGGCACTGTCCTTAGCTTTTTCACTCAAGGCTAGTGCTCTACCACTTGAGCCATGGCTCCATTTCTGGCTTTTTGGTAGTTAACTGATGAGTCTCATGGACTTTCCTTCCTAAGCTGACTTTGAAGCATGATATACAGATCTCACCTTCCTGAGCATCCAGAATTACAGGCATGAGTCACTGGCACCCAGTGAAAGATATTCTTTCCCATAATCATAAAGGAACCTATGTAAATCAGTATTAAATGGAAAATAACATTCCCATTTGCAGAAGATTTAAAATGAAGATCAAGGAGAAATCGGGTGTGCCTACCCACCAAATCATTGTGGTTTCTTTCCTAATCTTTGATGCCTCGTCTTCTCTATCTAGGACATACACATACATTTATCATCTTAAAACCACCAGTACCACCTAATTAAAGCACTCCAGGACTTTGCCAATCATCCAACATGAATAAGCCTATTTTCTTCCCTGTAATCACTAGTTGGTAGGGCTTCATGAAAGAGTAAACAAAAATATTTGTTTACCAAATAACTACAATATTTTTTTAAATAGCTCAAACTTCAAGTGTACTTTTCTGAACTTTTATTCTAGTTTTCTTTTACAAAGGAAGATATGATTATTGATAAATATGTCAAACAGGAATCAAATTAAATAAGAATTAGAAAGTATATAGTCTGTATTGAGTCTTTACAGCACTAAGAAATTGCCACACCATTTAATAATCTTAAATTTGTGTAGTATACTTCATCTATATATTCAACATACTATTTGTTTGCTATTTCTAGAATATTATTACTAAATTGGCTTCTTGTATCAACTGAGTTGGTTGAAAAATGGCTTGGAAAGGAGGGGTTTTCTTTTTCCTTTTAAAATTGTTATTATAAAGATGATAATCAGAAGGCTTACAGTTACATAAGTCGGGTAAAGAGTACATTTCCTTTTAGACAGCATCACCCCTTCCCCTATGTTCTCCCAGTTTTTCTCTCCCATCTCTGAGCACACATATAGTTCATTTTCAACCTAGTGTCTAGTGAGTACCACTGCTGTATTTGTTCACTCTGTAAGGAGGGATTTTCTTATAAGTAAAAGATTATTTTTTGTTATTTTCACCAACCCCAAAGAAATTATAGGCAATATAATTATTTTTTAAAGGAAGGAACCAGTAAGTAGCCCAAACCAAAAAAATCCATAATCAAAATTAAAGTTGGGAAAGAATAATAGATATCTTTTGGAGCTATACAATACACCTTGGCATTGTAAATCCTCTAAGAAATCCTGTGATACAGGAATCTATTTAAATGTGATTAGCTGAGCATCTTGCTGGATTTACTTTTACCTTAGAACCGATTCCTCCATAGACCACTTACTAATATTTTACTGACTGACTGAAAAACATTCTTCCCTGTGGATTCACCAAAATGTAAAATATCAGAGTGCACTTTTGTTAGGCAAAACTAGATGTACATCTGCAACTGGACTGGATACTCTCTCGCTCCAAAAGTAAATACTTTTGTAAGCCATCGTTATCTTTTGGGATTGATAGCATGCAAGGCTTGGCTGAGTTTCAAAGTCTGGGAATACAGTTAATTTTCCTTTGAAATGATTGCTATGAATTCAAAGCCTATGGAAACTTAAAATAACTTCAGAGCAAGTTTCCTAATCCAATTACTTTTTTTTTTTACTTTCCAGCTGGGGAAAGTTTTAGTGATGTGTCCAAGACCACAGACTGACATGTCAGACTCCAGTCTCCAAGGCTGTTGGATCAGATTTTTCCTATGAGAGTTTATAGTTCATATAATTCTATTTTATAAAAATTTCTACCTAACTTCCTGTTCTATTTATAACAATGAGGCAGAAAGGGAGAGAATGAAAGACTAGCTTCTTCCCCCCACCCCCCTTTTCATGAATATGAAAGTAGTGGCTTGAGTCTCTGTAGTCTTGGCAGTGAAGTTGTGTACCAATACTGTGTTCTGCACTTATCTCCCTCATTTCTGCAATAGACATTCGAGGATTGTGTCAGAAACAATACCAGGTCCAAGCAATGAACTAAGGGTTGTCTAATCCAGTGCCAATTCCATTCAGAATAATCAGCTTTGGGTGCCTCAGGCCTGTAACCCTAGTTTCAGGTTAAGATCTAGGTAGGAAAATCTATGTGTCTCTTATCACCAGTTAACCACTTCAAAGCTGGAAGTGGAGCCTTGATCAAAAAAAAGGTCAAGAACAGTGCCCAGGCTCTGAGTTGAAGGTACAGACTGGCAAACAAAATTAGTAATAATAAACAATACAAAAATTAAAATACAAAATTATCACTGGATCAATTACTTCCAAACAACAAGGAAGATCCAACGAAGTCTTAACTGTTTATCTTGTGTAAACTTTTGGGTTTTGACATTAGTTTGCCAATAAGAATTGCACAGAATTTGGAAAATTATAAGCAAAAACCTGAAGAAATGATGTGGCAAAGGCAGATCACAAGCACATATTCCAGAAAGCAAATAAAAATCAAGAAGGACTTAACAAATATGATTGTAAAATCTGATTTACAAATCTGGAATTGTGCTGGCCACAGATCCACGGGTGGAGAATTGCTTTCAGTTGCATGATCAAACAGGTAAATGGTTTTCTGGGACTTTCCCTAAAGATACTTAGCAATGGAAAATAACTAAATCTTCATTCCTGAGCTGATGGTGGGTGTATACAATGGAAAAAAATCTCAAAAGAAAATCTGATGCCTAAACAGGCAAGCCAGTTATCGGAGACTGAAGCCTGCTGCCTGTGTTTGTAAATAAAAGCTGAATGCTAAACTAAATTACATGAATTTCCAAATTAATAAAAATCAAATGAATAGCAGAGACAATTCTCTAAAGAAGTACAATCAGGGCTAGGAGTGTGGCCTGTTGGTAGAGTGCTTGTCTAGCATGTATGAAGCTCTGAGTTCTATTCCTTGGAACCACATACATAGAAAAAGCTAGAAGTGGTGCTGTGGCTCAAGAGTAGCCTTGAGAAAGCGTAAGGACAGCACCCAGACCCTGAGCCCAGTCTAAAGGACTGACAAAAAAACCCATGTAATTAACTAACATTCCACAAATAAGTCATCAGGGAAATAAAAGTCAAGACTAACTGGGATTCCATCTCACCCAAATCAGATGGCCATCACCAAGAAGGCAACAAGTGCTGGTGAGGTATGGAGGAAGAAGAAAGAAAGGAACACCCTCCTACACTACTGGGGGGGATGTAAATTAGTAAAACCATCATGGAAATCTGTACAGAAGTTCTTATTAAAACAACTGTTCAATAGCTTCGTGAGTGGATGCGTCTGACTTGAATTCTCATATTTATAAGTACAAAAGTCTCTTCTTCGTTGTACACCATATTTACCTGCATGCCTTTTCCCATTTGGTGTAGAACTGTATCACTCAATTGCTTCCATATCAATACTCATTAGGTCTAATGGAGAATATTCCCTGTATAACGAGGTCATGATTCTTGCATGACTTTTTCTGAAAGAGTATAAATAGTTTACTATCATTTTATTATACAAATCCATTCTAATTTATAACACTTTCACTTTCCTGAAAAGTGCAAAAATGTGTTATTTTTCTCCTTAGTTGGATGACGAAAAGTATAGGTGCATACTTAAGTGCTGATGGTGTTCATTTCTATGAGTAAATTCACTGAAAGCTTTAATTAATAACATTTACCTTCAATGACATGGGCATCTCAACCTAAGAATTCCTGAACTGCATAGTTAGAAACTTTGATGACTTAACATTTATTTGTGGTTTAGTTTATGGATGCTTCCTTACATCCTGCTGTCACTCTCCAGAGTGAAAAGACTGTGGTAAATGTCTGAAATCCTACACTCTCATTCACTCTCAAATCTACAGACTAGCATTGCTCACATGTCATTTCTTAAGAAGGTTAAGGAATATCTTTCTGGTTGTTTCACCTGGCTCTTCATGCAAGAGTCTCTTAATGACAACTCAACCTGGTGAACAAAATAATGGCTCAGATTTGTCCTGTGTGACTCCTGTGGGGCTATTTATCACCTCATCATGAAAATATTCTTAGATAATGTATTTGAAATAGTAAATTAGTGAAATGTATTATACTGACCATCAACCAGTAACTAGAAAATGGGGCAGAGCCCACTTGTAGCTTGTTTAAAGCTATTTTATTTGGTGTATAATCTAAAGCAGAGGTTTGAGATTAAAAACCAGAAAGCTACCTTGCATTTCAGACTCCTACTGACGTGTAAAGCAGTCTTATCTCAAAAATGAGGAGATTCTATGTGTCAAAAAGTCTCAGAGGAAACAGAGATTGTATTGAAAAGTAGAATAAGGTGACATACTGAATTGAAACCACTTTGTACAACCACTTGAAGATAATTTTTGTAAAAAAACTAAAAAAAGAAAAGTGGAAAGCTATATTCATTGTTGGTTGGTCTTAAGAGTTTCCAATTAAGTTGACTTAAAAGTACCTACTTAAGCAAAGACTAAAGCTGCATTTCTTTTGCAAATGCATTATTAGTGTGAGTGTATTGCTTTTTTAGCTTTTCTAGAATTACCTATGGGAAGATGAAGTGCTATGGCAGGTTAACTATTGAACAGTTATCCAAGCTGCGTCCTTAACTGTATGAAATTGCAAAGCAGTATTCTTTCCATAATTGGTTCAAACATAGCAATTGATATTTTCCTTAGGCTAGACATAATAGGCTCATGTTTGGTTTTCAGATTGCTTTATCGCCATCAATTTCCACTGTACAGACTTACAAATTTGGGGAAATATTTTTTGACAGTCCTGGGCTTGAGCTCAGGGCCTGAGCGCTGTCCTTGGACTTTCTCAAGGCTAGAGCTCTACCACTTGAGCCTCAGCACCACTTCCGGCAGTTTTCTATGTATGTGGTACCAAGGAATCAAACCCGGGTCTTCATGCATGCTAGGCAAGCACTTTAACCACTAGGCCAAACTCCCGGCCCTGGGGAAATATTTTTTAGCTACTTTTTATGTGTAGAAAATCATGCTCAATGAAACAATTCTTAACAAACCTGCAAATCTCATTCTGAAGGCTTTTGATTAACCTAATTTAATTAGATTCTTTTGATTAGTTTGTCTTCTGTCAATATACTATGCCAGTTATGTGAACTTTAAAATAGAAAAGGTGCTTTTAAAAAAGCAATTGTCTTATGGCTAGGAATGTAGCTTAGTGATAGAGTCCTTGCCTAGCATTCATGAAGCTCTGGGTTCGATTCATAAACAGAAAAACCAGAAGTGGAGCTGTGGCTCACGTGATAGAGTGCTAGTCTTCAGCAAAAGAAGCTCAGGGGCAGTGCCCAGGCTCTGAGGTCAAGTCCTAGGACTGGCAAAAAAGAAAAGAAAACCAAAAAGCAGCAAAATGAAAAAAAAAATCTCATTCAGTTACAGTCATTCTAAAACACCTCCCACTCTCCTGTTAAGTAGTTCTGATTGTTGTTCTTGTTCTTGCTTCTAACATCCAAGTAGCACATGGTAATTAACAGGCATGAAATCAATGTATGTTAGTTAGGCTAGTGAATGGATATTTTTCATATAAATATGTATTCTATAGCCTGCTTTCATTATATACTGCTTCCCTTTATAGCCTAATAAGAGGAAAACAGTGAACAAAGAAAATAGCAAAAATATATCAAATGCTAGCTAATAATAATTTGATAGGGAAAAATAAACTGGAGGAAGTGGCGCTGTGGCTCGAGGAGTAAGGCAGTAGCCTTGAGCTGCAGAGCTCAGGGACAGTACCCAGGCCCACAGTTCAAGTCCCATGACTGACAAAAAAAAAGAAAAGAAAAAATAGAAACATAAGCTAGAGACAGGCACTGATGCTTCACAATTGTAGCTGTTGAGAAAGCAGAGATCTAACAGATCACCTTTCATATCCATCCTGGGCAGAGAAGTTTGTGAGACCCATCTCCAAAATAACAAGCAAATAAACAAGTAAATAAATAAAATAAAAAACAGGGCTAGGTCATGGCCCAAGTGTTTGATCACTAGTAGAACAAACAAGCTGAATGAATGCCTGTGTGAAGTCCTATTGTTTAAACTCTAGTACTTCCTCACCTAAGGAATAAAAGAACAGAAAATGAACTATAGAGAATGAAGGCATGGACTGCAGTTTTAAATGACTTTAGAGTAAATGTAATTGAGAATGGGACAATACACAAAGACAGCAGGCAAAAAAGGAAACATTCACTGTAAATCAAATCTTGAAGTACATTCTAAATGATGAGAAAAACACAGGTAAAGGGATTCTTTTGCCCATCTTTGGAGTTATTTTCGGTAGAAGTGGAATTATACACAGCTTATAATACACTTTCAAATGGATCTTTTTAAAAAAGAAATCACATTACCTTTAGAAGAGTTTATTGGTCAATAAATCTTTAGTTGAAATGTAATTTGTCTATGCTAATATTTACTATAGTGATAACCATTTTGAGAAATTCTAGG